>NC_084705.1:31851226-32499416 GCF_033807575.1 Cydia pomonella | reverse complement strand
ACTTCCACCTTACAGATCACTAGACCCTACTCATGGTGTTTTGTTCCTGCCGGTGAGTAAGGTTGCCAGACCTCAACGAAGGTACGGAGTGTTAGGGTCGGCAACGCGCATGTAACTCCTCTGAAATTGCAGGCGTACATAGGCTACGGAGACTGCTTACCATTAGGCGGGCCGTATGCTTGTTTGCCACCGACGTAGTATAAAACAAACATATTGGTTAAAACCGTTTAATATGTTCCTTTATTTCTCTTCTTTTTGTAACTGCCTCGCATTTTAAAAAGTGAATGATAGAAAAATGATATAACTGTAAAGATGAGATGAATATTAATTTAATGAATAAGTTTCTTAGAAATTTCTTAATTCTGAACTTAGTTTTCTGACCAGAATATATTTTATATTATTCTTCAAAAATATTAGGTACATATAAAACCGGATTAGAAACTAGAATGCTCGTAAAAATAAATAAATTAACAATTGCAACAAACAATGAATGAATGCTCGCCCTACGATTAGGGTAGGTCAATCCCATTCACTTCTATGTTTACACTATGACTAAGTGGTCATATGTGCTATATAGCTTACACTACACATACGTCGTTATAGAATTGTGTGCTAACGTTGATGTAGACTAGTGCTAAAAAGTCGTATGTGCTATAGAGTATATATGACACATACGTCGTAATATAATTAAATGGTAAGTTCGCGGTGGGGTGCCTAATTGTGAAATGGAGTGGTGCTCTTTTTGGTTAGATTCAGTGCAAAAAACGTTGATCTGTGTGCTTAGAATGAATTGCTAATTTTATTATTAACTAGAAACGTATTGTTAATTTTAGCCTGAGGCGCATCATAGAGTAAACGAAATACTAAAAGATGATTAATACGTTTCCTAGCTGCAAAAGTGCATAGCCACTTTATGAATGAATTCCATTAATATTGTGTCCATGCAATTTTGCAAGTCGCTGTGCAAGCTTTTCTTGCCGAATGGACTTTTCATTGTAAGTACAGTTGGTAGGGTCAGCATCAATAGTAGTGGATGAAACAACGCGCCAAAAGTATCTGATATTCCGGATAACATTTCCAAATATTGAAAAATCTCTATAATTTACATTCAAAAGTATATCTTTTAACGTCTTAATTGTTCTACATATAGAACCACCACATTTTGTTAAGCTGTTACAGAATGGCAGATACTTTTGAAACCTTGTTTGATCCGCTACTTTTGATGCTGACTGTACAGTTAAACAATACGTCAAAATACACTCTGGTTTTAGCATAGATACTTACTCGTAGATGTAACTCCTCTGGAGTTGCAGGTGTACATAGGCTACGGAGACTGCTTACCATCAGGCAGGCCGTATGCTTGTTTGCCACCGACGTAGTATAAAAAAAAAAGATATTATTAAATCCCACAATAATAGTAAATCATATCGCGACATCGATTTCAAATTGAACTAATGCATTTAAATAACGGCCCGACCGGATTCGAAGAATGATTAAGACACGTTTACGATCTTTAAAAGATCGATAACAAACGACATGTCAAAATTGACGTTTATTTCGATTCCGCTGTGATCCCAATAAGATCTATCTACGATATTTCTAACGTCAAAGTGACATTGGTTGCCCGAATCGAGCTGCTTCTGTTAATTATACGACATACAAACGATATCTAAATGAGAACTTATCTAAACCAGAACTTATAGTTATCATATTTCATTCTTCGAATCGGGCCGTTAGTGAGTAAAACCTTCTGGCTTTCCTGTTATACATATACCGCAGCGTAGGTTTTTTTTTTTTTGCTGCTGAATATTGCCTCTTATGCGCTGACTTGCATGGTACTGAATGGCAGAATAGTTGTGCCTTTAACTTTTAAAAAATAATTAAAGAGGGAAATTGATTTTGACGTTTTTGATGAGAAGGAAATTATGATTATTTTACCTGATTTCCTCGCATGTTTGAAGAAAAGCACTATATATGCCTCGGCAGGAACAGCAATTCGTGGATTCGTCTTCTTTGTCGGACTCCGCTACGCGTCGTCCGACAAAATCGAAACTCAACCACGTATTGCCATTTCCCGGCCTCTGCAATAATGTACTAATAGTGGTCGCATTTTTCTCAATATCCATTACTCCATTAGACTCATGCCGGGCAAAGTTGCGCTCAGTAGGCAATGTTCCGCTAGAACACAGAAACACAAACTCATTGAGGTGGTTGTTTTAATAGCTCATATAGTAAACACCCCTATAATGGAACAGGCACCAGTAATGGGATGGTATAGACAAATCCTGTAACACAATTATTTACCATCAGTTTTTAATCGCTGGCAACATTTTACCACAAACAAGAGCCAAAGAGCTGCTGAAGTTTAATTTTTCATTGAAATTTGTTAGTTTGAAAATGAATGGCGCCATACATCCCATGACTGGAGCAAAAAAACATAGTTTCAGTAGCTTTCATCAAATATCTACATATTTGATGAAAGCTACTGCAGTTAGTTTCAAACATAAAAGACGAATTGGACATTCAACTTCTAAAGTGTAAAGCGGTAGAAATTTTACAGGTGTCGGTGAAATATCAAAAAGATTGGTGCCGTTAACATAAATGCCTTTTTTGTCTATCATTGCATGTCTCGCGCACTAACAAACGCGGGCAAAGTGTAAAATTAAGTTGAATTTCTTTACTCCGAATAGGCTCCAGAGCCCCTAGTGTAAATTTATTCGATTTCGAAACGTGACGTACGCAGACAGCGACGATTTAGACACAGCGCGCCAAGCGGGACGTTTTAAAAATTCAAAATCTCATACAAAATGACACTTGACGCAAACGCGTACGTCACGTTTCGCAGTCGATTAAATTTACACTAGGGGTACTGATCAATACAACAATAAGTGACAATATTGAAATGCTTATACGCATTGTCACCAAATTTACCCAACTACGACAAACTGCAGCTAAGCTTCATTACCTTACGCCGACGCCTAAAGTAATCCAAACGGCCACTAAACTTGTCAAAACATACAATTAAACCAACCTTTGAAATATTAGCTTCGGTGGTTTAACAAAGAGCTTTGTCCGCACTTAAAAATAAGGAGGCCGATTCTGTGTCAAAAATTTGATATGGTTTTCGTCATATTTTTCAGTAACTTCTATTATTATAATAAAATAAGGGTGACAGCTGGTAACTACAGTTACCAAAAGCATATGAGTGGATATGACCTTGACCGTGGGCACCCAATCAACGCTAGAGGCGCAAACTGATCAGTGCTGATGAAATGCAATCAAGCCACGAACTAGAATAACTATAAGTCTGACTAGAGTTCAAAACCGGACGAGTGCGTGTCGGTGTCGCCCCACCTTCTGTACTTTTTAGTATTTGTCATTAAAGCGGCAACAGAAATACATCATCTATAAAAAATTCAACTAACTATCATGGTTCATGAGATACAGCCTGGTGATAGACAGACAGACAGACGGACAGCGGAGTCTTAGGGTCCCGTTTTACCCTACAAATTACCACCAGAAGTGAGCGTCGAGCGACTCCATTTTATTTTAGCCCGTAACAATCAAAACTTTTATTGACCAATCGACCAATCAACTTTTGGTGATAGGTAAGTGTCAGGTTAAATATGACTGACACTTATGACTGGTTTACCAGACGTCAGCAATTTTGGTGACATGGCAGAAATGCGTCCGGAATACGAAATTATCATGAATTTTAATGAACTCAGTGACTTTTTTATTTACTTACATATAATCCATACAAATTTAAATAATGTTTAAAAATGACAAATGAGATCAACGTAATCAAGGCTAGCACCATGCTGAGTCGGGACCATTTCGTGGCTTATATGTTATGTTATGTTATGTTACTTGCTGTTTTTTTTTTTGCCACGAATAAACGCGCTCTCTCTCTCTCTCTCTCTCTCTCTCTCTCTCAATAACTTGGTTTATCCAATCATCAATTAATTCATAATCTATTTCTTCTTCTTCCTCGCGTTGTCCCGGCATTTTTGCCACGGCTCATGGGAGCCTGAGGTCCGCTTGACAACTAATCCCAAGATTTGGCGTAGGCACTAGTTTTTACGAAAGCGACTGCCATCTGACCTTCCAACCCAGAGGGTAAACTAGGCCTTGTTAGGATTGGTCCGGTTTCCTCACGATGTTTTCCTTCACCGAAAAGCGAGTGGTAAATATCAAATGATATTTCGTACATAAGTTCTGAAAACTCATTGGTACGAGCCGGGGTTTGAACCCGCGACCTCCGGATTGCAAGTCGCACGCTCTTACCGCTAGGCCACCAGCGCTTCCATTGGTACGAGCCGGGGTAATTCATAATCTATTTAATTGAATTAATTATCTGAATTATTGATGCAGAGATGCCCCCGACTCAAGATCGTGTCAAAATAAGATGAAACCATATCATGTTAGTTGAAAACAGAATCGGCCTCAAGCTTTTAACGCCTAATTGTTTTCAGAACGCTCACAAAAGTCGTATAGTGTTACAAAAAGCTAATTTGTCCACATTTTGTCATGTTATCTTTATCTTGAATGGCGTTTTTGTGAACAAACAGACTGAAATTTCTTATTAAATATAACCTTTTCATTATGAAAATCGAACTTTAATAATATCGGGTTTCTTCTTATTTTTGGAGTTGAAAACAATGTTTTGAGTCTGTGTTTATATGAAAGAAACACCGAAACTGATTACCTACTTAACTAATTAAAACAAATATGAGTTTTGCTTAAGTAATTGCTTTAATTATGTTTTTTTTATGATCTAAATTGTCAGTTCGAGCGAACATGCTAGCCCGCAGATTTGCTCGTACAGTTGAAGTTAAAACTACACTTTTCAAGGCTTACTGTACATCGCTGTACACGTCAAGTCTGTGGGTTAGATATACTCAACGTGCTTTCAATGCCCTGCGCATCCAATACAATAATGCGTTTAGGATTCTGTTGAGACTCCCGCGGTTCTGCAGCACGTCTTCCATGTTTGCGGAGGGGCGCACAGATGGTTTCGATGCCGTCTGGCGCAAGAAAACTGCCTCGCTGCTTGACAGGGTGCGCGGGAGTGGCAACAGCATTTTAGGCATGATAGCCAATAAGTTTGATTGTCCTCTTATGTGCAAAATGAGCCAGAGGACTAAATCACTTTTATTAATTTATTATTAGCGTTAGTAAACTAACATGTAGATTAAGTTCAAAATAATAACAAATATGAATCTTTTCTTAAAGCGGTGGTAGCCCAGTGGATATGACGTCCGATTTTCAATCCGGAAGTCGCGTTCAAATCCTGGCACGTACCAATGAGTTTCTCAGAACTTATGTGCGAAATATCATTTGATATTTACCACTAGCTTTTCGGTGAAGACATCGTGAGGAAACCTGCACACATCTGCCAAGAAATTCAAAGGTTTATGTAAAGTCCCCAATCCGCATTAGGCTAGCGTGGGGGCTATATTAGCCGTAGGCTGAATTATTATAATTTATTATTGATCTTTCCATCCGGTCTTCGTTTGGGGCCCAATATTTTACGGAGGATTTTCCTCTCGGCAACTAGCAGCATGTTTTCTTCCTTGAGTATTAGTGTCCATGTTAGTGGAAGTTGGACAGTCCTTAAGAACTGTGAGATTGAAGACCTAGTGGCTGAACCTAACATCATGGGAGAAAGTAAAGCCCACAGACTCCGTTGGTTGGGCCACCTTGAGAGAATGGACGAAGATCGGAACGTAAAAAGAGCGTAGGTACCAGGGTCGCCTAGCAGGAGGACGTCCTATCGGACGCCCTTGGTATCGCTGGAGCGACATGGTGGAGGCGGATCTGCGCGAGCTTCGAGTCGACAATTGGCGAGAGGTGGCACAGGACCGAGAAAAGTGGCGCTGTCTTGTGTCGGAGGCCAAGTCTCATTTTGGGTCGCTGAGCCAACGGAGTAAGTAAGTATTATTAATCTTTTCTTAATTCTGAGGTGTTTCTAATTCCTACTACTCTACTGTAGGCTTTCTTATATCTACAGTTATAAAAATTGCGGATCCTTCACCATCAACAGCGCATCCTCAGCAGTGTTGATGACCACAAAACTAAGTATTACTTATGTATACAAGGAAAGGGTCCACAAGAATAGTTTAAAGGTGAAAACTACCAATAATCTTATTTTCTTTTCCTTTTGTAAGAATTTGATGTTTTCTGAAAGAGTTATTTGTATGATTTGATGTACATATATAATTTTAAATCAAATTTCTATAAAGAGAAAGTAGCTACTGTATGCAATAGGGTTGTTTCCATCTACAAATCTTAGGGCAGAATTGTATCCCAATAAATTCTTTTGGATTAGAAGAACATGTTAAACTATTTTTAGGGGACCTGTAATGACCATATTTTTGTAAATATTGAATTTAAAATATCTTTTGGCACACGTCACGTGACCAAACTCGAAACGTCATTGAAGATTCTGATGACGTCACAACTCTCGGATTGACACTGTTTACAGTTACGCGATAAACAACAAATGACAAATGTCAGTTGACAGTTCGTATCTTCTACGTGTGTATGTAGTTATGTGTCAAACCGTAAACTGTGACGTCACATAATTTTCAAAGAGCGTTTTGGGCGCGAAAGCATCTGGCAAAATTTATTTTGCTAATTTAACATTTTTAAAGCCGTTTTTAGTATAAAAGTTGAATTTTAGGGCACCTTTTAGTTAATATAGAACGTAATATAAGCGTTTCAAAAAATTGGAAACAACCCTATTGCATGATTTCTATAGTAATCTAAATTGTATTTTTTTCTTATTTAATGCATGTTAATTATAAGATCTAATGTTTTGAAAAGATGTGTCCCGCCGAGTTTCTTGCCGGTCCATAACCCTCCTCAAATTGAGGGGGGATTTAAATCTTCGCGGGTCAGAGGTGTAGGTTTAGAGCCGGTGTAGCTTTATTTGACGTTCATAAGCGCATTGTAATATGCCTACTTTTCTTTATCTTAATACTTTATTTAGGTAATTCGAAAGGTAAGTACATACCTAAATAAAGTATTGGTAGTCATCTCGCAGTCCATATAATACAACAAATAGTAGAGTCATCAAGCCTGCGCTTGCTCATGTATATATGCTTCATTTATTGGCATTGAATCGAGTATCATTGTATATTTTATGAAGTGGCGTTGATATATTGGTCTTGCGATACAGGAGGCGTGCCTACTAACAAGGAACCAGTTCGCAAGAATAGTGTAAAGGCGAATACTGCTTTTACATCCATTTTATTAATTTTATACACAGTGTTTTTTAAACTCCGTTAACTTCGGTGTATGGCTGACATTTAAGGAAACTGAACGGCATTATTCATTATTATTTTCGTTGAAAGTAATTAATAGAGTTGTTGATAGCACGGACATTATTTTTATATCCCCCAAACAATAGTCATTCCAGATCTAGAGCAGAGCCCAACTGGGGAATTACCTCCACCTTACAGAAAACCGCAGCCAAATAACACTAGACCCTACTCATAGTGTTGTGGTCCTGCCGGTGAGTAAGGTTGCCAGAGCTCAACGAGGGGCGGGAGGGGGTTAGGGTCGGCAACGCGCTTGTAACTCCTCTGGAGTTGCAGGCGTACATAGGCTACGGATACTGCTTACCGTCAGGCGGGCCGTATGCTTGTTTGCCACCGACGTAGTATTAAAAAAAAATATTGTTTCCATCTACAAATCTTAGGGCAGAATTGTATCCCAATAAATTCTTTTGGATTATAAGAACATGTCAAACTACTTTTAGGGGGGACCTGTAATGACCATATTTTTGTAAATATTGAATTTAAAATATCTTTTGGCACACGTCACGTGACCAAACTCGAAACGTCAGTTAAGATTCTGATGACGTCACAACTCTCGGATTGACACTGTTGACAGGCGATAAACAACAAATGACAAATGACAGTTGACAGTTCGTATCTTCTACTTGCGTATGTAGTTATGTGTCAAACTGTAAACTGTGACGTCACACAATTTTCAAAAAGCGTTTTGATGGGCGCGAAAGTATCTGTCAAAATATATTTTGTTAATGTAACATATTCAAAGCCGTTTTTAGTATAAAAGTTGAATTTTAGGGCAACTTTTAGTTAATATAGAACGTAATACGAGCGTTTCAAAAAATTGGAAACAACCCTATTGAAAACTATGACGTTTCGAATATTGTCCGAGATAGTACTTGCGTTTAGTGGTAAAAGCATAAACTCATACTGAACACTAATCTATATGTACACATGCCATAAGGCAAGTGTACACGCTCGTACGGACCGTATCAGATAAAAATAAATCATCGATTATCTCCAAAATGGAGTTAATTAGAATACCGGTTTCTCTGAGAAAATTACTTAATTTAAGCTCAGGAATGCACCCTTGAACGGGCTTTGAAGAAAACACCGTAGCTTTGGCGGGCTACTGGTTAAGAGTGTTAAGACATGTTAATTTCAAACTCATGGTAATATGTAACTAGTATTTTCCACTACCTATCGGTATAATCAGAAATTAGTAGTTTCCTATTCCTAATTTACAGATGTTCGGGCATTGTTATCTTTTAATATGAGGGTAAGTCATTCCGGAGCAAATTTGGGGCTAGATAAGAAACCTCTGACGTTCGAGAGCTTTCGGCTCGGGCGCGGTCTGCAACGCATGTCGTCTGTGCACTGTTATTTCCAAAAAATCGGTATTCCGGTATTTTCGGCAAACGATCAGTTTTGTGTGCTTGTATTGACCTCTCAAGGACCTCGAAGTGCTAGCTAGCTGAAGAAGGCCCAGGATCTTCAGAGTCATCGGAGTGTGCTCAAGGTTAGTGACTATATCTCATATTGAATGACTGCAATGCCTGTCCAAAAGATTTAATATCCTAGGGAAGCTAGGACCAGCCGAGCTATTGAAGGGTTCATACGTGAACAACTATTAGGCTGCTATTAGGTTAAGTAAGTGGTACCTAAGTATATAGGGGGTCGCACTGGCAGTCAAATGAGTTCCTTTTAGCGAAATATTGAAAAGGATTTCTCAATATGAAATAGCAACATATTTGCAGAAAACATGTGACAGTTTGTTTTATTCGGGGTATTATTTTTTTCTAAAAAGAACTTTGCCTTAAGGTGGTTCGACTAGGTTACCCAAAGCTTAAACCTCACTAGATGGCGCCACAATTGCAAATTTTGAGTTTTAATTTTTTTGTGGAGTAGTCTTTGGTATTTCTATACCGTAAATTATGTTTAGCGCACTCTTTAAATAAATATTGATTTATTAAAACAAACATTGAACACTTCATTGTACAAAAACTACCCCTTAATGTCGACAGAATGTTTCTTGACTCTATTTCTAACTATCACTCACACATTCAAACAGTCTTACTGGGATCCTTGTAGTAGACAATTTGGCACAGCGTCAGTAGGCTTCAATAGCGTTGCGGTATGTACGTGGAAATACATGCAAGAGGATGTGGGTTCGAGACTCATTATTTTTTTTTGTTATCAGTATTATCAAGTACCTATTATTAATAAATTATTTTATGAGAAATATGAGCGTTTTTCCATAAAAATCCAATCTGATTCTCACACATCATGATATTTTTGGGTTCTTCCAACTCAGAATCACTAGCATAATCAATCCTCGTGCTATAAAAACCCGAAAATTTGTATTGAAATTTTAGTTTTACACTGAAATTTCTATCACACTAAAATGTGACGTAATGGTATGGATATTTTAGGATATCTTTTTTTAATGCTAGGGTGGAGAAGATTCTAAGTAGAATGAACCTAAGAAAGTCCAAATTTGTAAGTCAGATTTTCCGGTATTTTTTTCAAAAAAAAACGCTGTTTTCCCTTACTGCCCAGCCTTTAAAAAAGTAGGTACTATTTTACAGTAGAATTAAAACTTTTCTTTACGATACATTTAATTAAATTACAGTAAGTTACAAAATTGCATGGCCTTCTATTTATAACCATTATAAAAAGAAATGAGATATTTACCATGTTTGTTTATATTATTGATTTCGGGATATTTTGACACAACTAGAAGTTTCACACAATGCCTAGGGATAGAAAATTATTTATTTATTGTCAATTTCATTCAACGGATCACATCATATCCAATTTATGCGTTTTATGTATTGCATTGTTTTCTACCTAGTTGGTTATTAAATTCTGTTACTGCAATAATCTTTATCTACATAAAATATACCAACGAAAGTTTAATAAAGTATATATTATAAAATAATAAGTAAAATGAAGTACACAAAATCAGGAATCACATATGACAATATCATTCAAAATCGCCTCCTCTGGCTTTGACACAGGCCCTGAAACGACGAGGCCAGTCATCAATAGCGGCACGCACGATTGTCATGTCTAATTCCGTCACTGTCTTAACTATGGCCCGCTTGAGGGAGTTAAGTTTTGTGTGGGGTTAAGCACAGGCTTTCTCCTCAATAACCTGCTATATGGCATAATCCAGGGGGTTAAGGTCCGGGCTGGAGGACGGCCAGTCTTCGTGGGAAATAAAGTCAATTTTGTTCCTTCGAAACCAGGCTTGAGTTGTTTTTGCCTTATGTGCAGGAGCTGAGTCTTGTTCAAAGATCCATGGCTGGTTTTGAAATAGGGTGTGGCTTAAGGGCTTCACTATTGGTTCGAGAACGGTTTCCAGTTTCCGGTTTTCACACCTTTTTCACAGAAATGAATCTGTGTTAGCCCTGAGTATGACACACCCAAAATCATGTTTGGCGGGTGCCCACATTTGTGCAACGCAATAGGGTTGTTTCCATCTACAAATCTTAGGGCATAATTGTATCCCAATAAATTCTTTTGGATTATAAGAACACGTTAAACTACTTTTAGGGGACCTGTAATGACCATATTTTTGCAAATATTGAATTTAAAATATCTTTTGGCACACGTCACGTGACCAAACTCGAAACGTCATTGAAGATTCTGATGACGTCACAACTCTCGGATTGACACTGTTGACAGTTAGGCGATTAACAACAAATGATAAATATCAGTTGACAGTTCGTATCTTCTACGTGTGTACGTATAAACTGTGACGTCACACAATTTTCAAAGAGCGTTTTGGGCGCGAAAGCATCTGTCAAAATATATTTTGTTAATTTAACATATTTAAAGCCGTTTTTAGTATAAAAGCTGAATTTTAAGGCAACTTTTAGTTAATATAGAAAGTAATACAAGCGTTTCAAAAAATTGGAATACGATTCTCTTTTAGGCCCCAATTCATTATAGATACGACGAGATAAGCGTTATGTGTGGTATATAATTATAGCTCACAAATCCACCACATTATGTCATTTTTTATTTTTTCGGTAGCATTTGTTTTAACGGGAATAAAGAGGTTGCAAATCGAGTAACAGAACTTCAGAACAGATATCATTTGATATTTACCAGTCGCTTTTCGGTGAAGGAAAACATCGTGAGGAAACTGGACTAATCCCAACAAGGCTTAGTTTTACCCTCTGGGTTGGAAGGTCAGATGGCAGTGGCTTTCGTAAAAACTAGTGCCTACGCCAAATCTTGGGATTAGTTGTCAAAGCGGACCCCAGGCTCCATTGAGCCGTGGCAATATGCTGGGACAACGCTAGGAAGAAAGAAAGAAATCGAGTAACAGAACTTAGTAACCAACTAGGTATAATAGTTATGACGTAAATGTCCATATCATGTTGGAGTCATATATTAGCCAACTAATTATTCAAGATCAATACACTTAGCTTCCTTAGGTATTCGCCTAAGTACAATCTCGGGCAAAATTGAGTTTTATAAAAATGAACTAGTTTCTAGGTCATATTTTCTATGAATTGGTCATTTTTGTAGACTCCAATTACAGTTACACTTTTCCTGGTTTTTCGCGGACCAGAATATCGATGATTTTTGTAACTTGATTTAGACGTTGCTATCATTTTCAATCCAAAAACACATAAAATCACAATTCAGAACATGCGGCAGCGTTGTTTTCTATCAAGTACGTCAAGCACCAGGGCGGCTACCGGGAAAATCGAAATTCGTCAATTTCGGGCATTTTTCTCTGTCACTCTAATTACGTCTTAGTGAGAGTAAAAGAGAAAGATCCCCGCAATTTGCGAATTTAGGTCCTGTCAAGTTTCAGCAGTGTTGCCAGGCGAGCGGAAGATAATTATCGTACTTGAGTGTCAATATTATTGTACCGTTGAAAAAAATATCGTACGCCAATCAAAAAGGCAGCCCCTAAAAATGTCTAGCAAAATAAGCTTAAATTTCCAATTAATAATAAAAAAAAGACAATTTTCGTCGAAATTGCGCAAAAAATCTGTTTATGTTTGTGTATTTTTGGGATAGACTCAAACGGTATACAGGAAATTGAGACATTTTAAACTTTAAACTTACACCAAGGAGCCGAACACCCAAAATATACTAATTTTAGCCTATTTCTGAGAGAAAGTGTCATATTATGTTTCAAATTACTAGACTTTTAAGGTGGCATCATCCAAGGGCTGAAATTATAGTACTTTAGTGTACGATAATGCTCTTTGGAACATTATGTCATACCGGGGCCCAAATTATTGTACATGTACGACAATTATCGTACGCCTGGTCACACTGAGTGTCAGTGTCGACAGAGTCAGCTAAAAACGCGTCAAACATCGCAACGTCGCGCCGATGGCCGTCCGAAGCATGGAGTGGCAACGCCGCAATGTATTTGTACACGACATTTGTCACACACACATGAGTAAAATTTATAAAAATATAACGTTGATTATTGCATGATTTCTGTATGACACAAAGTTTTTCTATTAATTTAGCGCAAATGAATATTCGAAAGTAGATAGATGCGCAACTATTTATGTAATAATATTGTGTAATTAATTAATAAATAGCGATTGTTTTTTGTATGAAAATCGAACCACCTTAACAAATCATGCTTTAGTAGGCTTCCTCATGACCAACTCACAATAACAATTATTAATGAAAACGGGACTCTCTCTCACATAAGTAAAGCTCAAATTCCATTACCATGCTCTGCAATATTGCAGAATTGATAATCGAAATGAAGATACAAACAAATGCAATAAAGGCATTCACGCTTTTATGTGCACGTACAGTCGGATATTTTAATTTCGGCCGAATGTAGTATATGTATTGTTGGTATGTTGAGAATTTAATTATGCATTCGCCGCCGCCCAATCTCTCCAATGAACGTTGTGAGGAAGACGGAATTAACGTAATCATAAATAAATCATAGTACATTATTGACGAGATTCAAAAATAGCTAGCCAGCCGAGTCATATATAGTGCTTTTCTCAAATATAATAGAAATATTTTAGAGAAGCAACGTCCTTACGTATATATTTCCAAAGAAAAAGTAAAAACAACTAAGAAAAGATTTGCTTTGCCACCTTTTTATATTTTTAAATTAAAAAATAGAAGTGTATTTCTCTGCCGAAAACACGCCAACCTAAATTGAGACTAGATAGTCGTGGTACCAACATTATAATAATAACTATAATAAGTACTGATCATCTATTTGGCTGTTTATGGACCTGTGCCTTCATTTGATATAGACATTTCAACTTTTTAAAATACAAATTATTTATTGTTTGAATGTGAGTGGTTATAAATGGTGGTGGGGTTAGTATTTTGTTACATCACAATCAGCCAGAATTTGGCGTACAATACTTGGACTCTCAATATGCATGTCATTAAAACCAATTAAGAATAAAAGTATGACAATGTCAGAATAAAAAAAAGTATTATATAAAAAAAGTCAATAATAATTATAAAAAGCTTGGAACTCGACAAATAATAGAATTTGTGATTTTGTATGCAACATTGCAGTCCTAAAATCGAAATTGCGATGTTTTTAATTTTTAATTGACTATTAAACTACACACTTTCGTGACCAATTTTTAAATGGCATAGTCGACTTTGCCGTCCATTTTTTAAAAAATAAATTTGGTTTCCGATAACTGCGCAAAATCGAGGAGAAAAAGTTAGAACGCGAACCCTGGTACGAAGAAGTAGCTTTAGGGACACAACCAGGATAAATGCTGAAATGGGAGAGTGTAGGGAAGTCCTATTTTTGACGTGACAACGTGTCATAATTCGATGGAGCCGGCTGCACGCACGAAAAAACATGATTCATGCGGCGTTACCTCGCTCTGAGGCGTTCCTTTTAAGGCTTGAAGTGCAAGCGAGAGCGCGCAACGAGCGACCAAGAGGCACAATCGGCCTCCGCGTTCGGCAGCGTTCGACATCTATCTCTCTCCTACTTGAGTGAGCGATGCGTCCGCATGGACAGCTGCTATACAATAATACATTTACATGTTTTCGTCAAGTATGAAGTGCAGTGAAAAGTGAATGTGGTGTCAATTGTTTATAGCTTTTCTTTTTCTTATGACGTTCCCACGTTCAACTATCGTCAGTAAACCGACTTTACAGACAACCGATTTTTTATTTAACTTAGGAACAATTTAATTTCACGATGGCGGGTAAAACAAGATGACCTCTTGCGTTTTTAAAAATGTCTACTTTCTTATATGTCTCGTTTTCTCTCCATTTAACTAAATAAGTTCACTATTGCTTCACATAAATATTAAATCTCTAAATTACCCTTTTAGGGTCATTACTTCGCAATAGTCATCTTCCGGCGCCGACTGTACATTCCTTTTCTCGTCGGCCCTTTCTTTATATGTAATGACAGGTTATTCCCGTGAATGATCGCGGATCGTTAACGACACAAACACTGTACGTTTTAATTTCTGGATGCCATAGTTGGGTGTTTTTAATATGTGTATTCGTGCTACGTTCTTTGATTTTTATTTTGAGCAGTATTGAACCGGTGTTCCTACCGCGAGACGACACAAACATTGTAAAGTTGCCATCAGATATATCGGAGCGGCCGAAGTGCACAAAAATATCTGAACACGCACTCTAGTTTTCGAGGTGCACGAAAGGAAAGGCTGCGCTGGCATCCAAAAAACTCGGTGTGGTGTGGGAGGCGATACTTTACTCCGGGGCAAAGACCAGTTCTAACTAGTGTGTTAATGTCGTGGCGTCGCATGACATGACATGATATACGGTATCATTTATCTGTTAATAAAGTTCGGTGACAGAAAGTGACGTATGCTATCATGTCAAATTAGGGGTGCAATGGTTTTCCACGAATTAGATGCTAAAGAATCTTGTATATTGGAGCGCTGTGTTTAAAAAAGCTCTGTCACAGAAAGTGACACGTATGCTATATCATGTGAACCATTCCTGTAGGGCTAAGATGGACGGCTCTTTATCATTTGTCACAATGGCTGTCACGTTCTAACAAGTATGAAATCGTGAAAGTGACGGGTATAAACATGGAATCATGCCGCCACCGCTGGTTTTTCACAAATTGTGTAGATGTCAACTAATCTTAAATATATATTTATCATAGATAGGATAAAATGATAAACGTTTGATCCAGAATATTTTTATTTATTGATATACAACATTGTTAATCTTGATAATCTGAATCGTCGGCCTGGCTGTCGGAAGACTGGGACTCGGTGTGGTTGTAGCCCCAGGCCTCCACCTCGAAGCTGTACTGGTGTTTGAACTGCAGCAGGGGAATGTCCACCTGCAAACAATGTATTAACTAGATTGGAATATTCATCATTTCCATAATATTTATTTGTATGTAAACAGTTCATTGAATGTATACAAATTCATTTATGTAACTAAACTATAAAACTTAAAACCTAAATCTAAAAATTAATAATACTAAAAAATTCATCATCAATATTAGGTTCCAACATCGCGTTCGCGTCTCCTATGTTTTGTCATTATCAATTGTTAGTAAATGTGGATGTGCCTTATTAATGGACCGTTTAAAAAAAACTTAGGCGCAATGCGCGGGAAAAGTGACAGATGTCGGGACTGGAAGAGGCATAAAAAAACAAAAAGCAAGTAATAGGAAGCGTGCATGAACAGGAGGCAGCACAGGAGCCGTCTAATTATTGGCGCGAGGCGTAAATGTGATGTTTATTGTTCCGATGTAGCCCACAAGATGGCAGAACCTATTATGCACAAGAAAACACGTGATGTGTAAATGTACATGTACATAATTCCGATTTCGGCCACAAGATCGCAGACCCTCCAACGCGCACGGTCCCTATAAGCCGTTGTGATAATTTTATGTGATTTTGGTTTCTATTGCTAAATATTGAGATTGTGCAGAATGGAATTGTTAACTCAAGATAACGAGGAGCCTAAAGAAGTTAATTTCAAAATCCGAGCCCTATAACTGAGGGGAAGCCCTTTTAAGTTATAGCATCAACATTACCGTCTAGCATTGTATGGGCATGTGATATGGAGGGATGAAAGTTATGTAACGAGAAAAGTGCATGAATGTAAGAGGAAAACAGTGATGTGAACTTTCACAATCTTCACACATAATCACGAAGGAACGTGAATGCATTATATCAGACTTGACACCACATGAGGAGGTAATAGGGTTGTTTCCATCTACAAATCTTAGGGCAGAATTGTATCCCAATAAATTCTTTTGGATTATAAGAACATGTTAAACTACTTTTAGGGGACCTGTAATGACCATATTTTTGTAAATATTGAATTTAAAATATCTTTTGGCCCACGTCACGTGACCAAACTCGAAACGTCTTTGAAGATTCTGATGACGTCACAACTCTCGGATTGACACTTGACAGTTAGGCGATAAACAACAAATGACAAATGTCAGTTGACACTTCGTATCTTCTACGTGTGTATGTAGTTATCTGTCAAACCGTAAACTGTGACGTCACACAATTTTCAAAGAGCGTTTTGGGCGCGAAAGGGTCTTTTAAAATATATTTTGTTAATTTAACATATTTAAAGCCGTTTTTAGTATAAAAGTTGAATTTTAGGGCAACTTTTAGTTAATATAGAACGCAATACAAGCGTTTTTCAAAAATTGGAAACAACCCTATTAGATGCTTGGAACTCTAGGGTTATTTTATTGGCTCGCCATTTCTTTAAATACTTTTGGATCCGGGTACGTCCTTAATCTACGTCCAACATGCAGGTATATGGGCATTGTGAATGCCATCTCGCTTTGTGTGGTAGGGTATAGCACAGCGGATGTCATTCCAGATCTAAAGCAGAGCCCTACTGGGAAAGTACCTGCACCGTACAGAAAACCGCAGCCAAATACACATAATACTCATGGTGCTGTGCTCCTGCCAGTGAGTAAGGCTGCCAGAGCTCAACGAGGGTGCGGAGTGTTAAAGTCGGCAACGCGCACGAAACTTGCCTGGAGTTGCAGGGGTACATAGGCTACGGAGACTGCTTACCATCAGGCGGGCCGTATGCTTTTTTGCCACCGATATAGTTTAAGAAAATACTACTTTTAATAAAACAATAAAAAACCCACAATCAAATTCAAGACTTCAGACTCCACGCTGAAACCCTTACCGAAACCTCAGGCGAGTCTAAATCGTAGACCTGGGGTTGACCGATCTGGAACGGCATGCCGACCTTCACGCAGATAATGATCGTTTCCCTGGGGGACACGATCTGAAAACATTCCAAGAAATTACTAGGGTTACAGGTACTTGACCTTTATTAGGTACTTTTACTCACTGGATCACCTACTCACATTACTTGTTTTTTTACCTTGTCTCCACTACCCTAAGGTTGTCTGGAAGAGATCGCTCTTAGACTATGATAGACAACGGGCGGTCTTACAGCTAAAGAGCGATATCTTCCAGACAACCATTACGGTAGTTAAGACAAGGTAAAAAAACAAGTAATGTGAGTAGTATAAAGCCTCAATAAAATATAACCGAATAGGTAAATTTCGTATCGTCCACAAAAAAGGAGCCAATTTTCTCAAAAGTTTTTGACCCTCTTATTTAAAGTACAATTCAAATAAATAAAAAATAAATAAAAATAAATATTATAGGACATTATTACACAAATTGACTAAGTCCCACAGTAAGCTCAATAAGGCTTGTGTTGAGGGTACTCAGACAACGATATATATAATATATAAATATTTATAAATACTTAAATACATAGAAAACACCCATGACTCAGGAACAAATATCCATGCTCATCACACGAATAAATGCCCTTACCAGGATTTGAACCCGGGACCATCAGCTTCGTAGGCAGGGTCACTACCCACTAGGCCAAACCGGTCGTCAAATACAAATATTCTTTAATGCTCACCAATATGAAAAGAACATAATGACGTAAAAATTAAAAACTAAGACTATGATTTTTTTTTTATACTACGTCGGTGGCAAACAATCATACGGCCCGCCTGATGGTAAGCAGTCTCCGTAGCCTATGTACGCCTGCAACTCCAGAGGAGTTACATGCGCGTTGCCGACCCTAAACCCGCCTCCCCTCGTTGAGCTCTGGCAACCTTACTCACCGGCAGGAACACAACACTATGAGTAGGGTCTAGTGTTATTTGGCTGCGGTTTTCTGTAAGGTGGAGGTACTTCCCCAGTTGGGCTCTGCTCTAGATCTGGAATGACATCCACTGGCTGATAGACAACGGGCGGTCTTATAGCTAAAGTTGTGTTTAATTTGTACGTCATTATGTTCTTTTCATATTGCTGAGCAATAAAGAATATTTATATTGTATTGTACTTTAAATAAGAGGGTCAAAAACTTTTGAGAAAATTGGCTCCTTTTCTGTGGACGATACGAAATTTACCTATTCAGTTATATTTTATTGAGGCTTTAAATTACAAAAAAATTGAAAAATAAGAGTCCGGCATACACCTTACAGAAAACCGCAGCCAAATAACACTAGATCCTATACTCAAAGTGTTGTGTTCCTGCCGGTGAGTAAGGTTGCCAGAGCTCAATGAGGGGGGGGGGGGGGGAGGCAACGCGCATGTAAATCCTCTGGAGTTGTAGGCGTACATAGGGTGCTGAGACTGTTTATCATCAGGCAGGCCGTATGCTTGTTTGCCAACGACGTGGTATAAAAAAAAACAATGCTCTAGACGTGTCATTGCCATTGCTCACTGATTAAGAACAACAACGACCCACTTTCAGAGCATAAGTGTAAGACCTGAGTGGACGCTCGAGTTGGGCGTGTAGTGGGGCGGGGCGTGTGGCGTGCATGTTAAACACATGCAAACGTATAGGAGCGGCCTTAGTGCGCGCTGCTCGCGTCGCTTGTGAGCCCGACGCCACGCTGCACGCCCCGCCGAACGCTCCGCTGCGAGCGTCCACTCAGGCTTTACACTAAGCAATGAAAAATACATCCCGACGTTTCGAAACGTTTACAGCGTTCCTGGTCAATAGCGTGGTGGGGTGGGTGACTACAAATGACAACGCTTTAAAGATTTCGAAACGTCAGGATGTATTTAATATTCATTATACGCGATAATCTATTTAAATAGGTTTATTTAAACAAAACTTCTTAAATAATCTCCCTTTTACCTCTAAATGATAATTGACCCTGGACAGCGCAACAGGCTTGACCCTGAAGATCTCCTGATAAAACCTGAAGATGTCTAAGGCCGCATCTCCTCTGTCATAACATCGTACGCCCCCCATCCACCAATGGCCCACCCAGGCGTGACCGACTTGATCGTAGGGGGACGCGCGGGGCATCACGTACCCTGGAAACAATGACGAGTTTTTCTTTTAGAGTACATTGTTAAGGACAGACAGTCAGGGGAATTGGAGACGTCTCGCAAACGCGGCCATGGGGCCCATTTCTCGAACATATTAGTCTAATATTATTGTGTGTTGCCATTGTAACCCATACGACTTGACAGTATGTGGATTTGGACCCAACATTCACAACAACATTTGTGGCAGGGCACAACACAGCGGATGTCATTCCAGATCTAGAGCAGAGCCCAACTGGGGAAGTACCTCCACCTAACAGAAAATCGCAGCCAAATAACACTAGACCCTACTCATAGTGTTGTGTTCCTGCCGGTGAGTAAGGTTGCGTTAAGAGCTCAACGAGGGTGGGAGGGGGTTAGGGTCGGCAACGCGCATGTAACTCCTCTGGAGTTGCAGGCGTACATAGGCTACGGATACTGCTTACCATCAGGCAGGCCGTATGCTTGTTTGCCACCGACGTAGTATAAAAAAAAAAAACTAACAATATTTGTCTTATACCGTTCGAGAAATGAGGCCCTGGGCCCCATTTGTTGAGTTTAATATTATTAGTGTGTTGCCATGGTAACCCATACGACTTGACAGTATGTGGACTAACAATATTTGTCTTATACCGTTCGAGAAATGGGGCTTTGGGGCCCATTTGTTGAGTTTAATATTATTAGTGTGTTGCCATGGTAACCCATACGACTTGACAGTATGTGGACTAACAATATTTGTCTTATACCGTTCAAGAAATGGGGCCCTGGGGCCCATTTGTTGAGTTTAATATTATTAGTGTGTTGCCATGGTAACCCATACGACTTGACAGTATGTGGACTTACAATATTTGTCTTATACCGTTCGAGAAATGGGGCCCTGGGGCCCATTTGTTGCGTTTAATATTATTAGCGTGTTGCCATGGTAACCCATACGACTTGACAGTATGTGGATTAACAATATTTGTCTCATACCGTTCGAGAAATGGGGCCCTGGGGCCCATTTGTTGAGTTTAATATTATAAGCGTGTTGCCATGGTAACCCATACGACTTGACAGTTTGTACACTAACAATATTTGTCTTATACCGTTCGAGAAATGGGTATATGAAATATGGTATGGGAGATATTAGTCTAATATTATAAGTGGCCATGGTTACTCATACGACTTGACAGTTTGTGGACTATATAATAATATTAGTCTAGTACCGTTCGAGAAATGGGCCCCAGTTGTGTAGGAGGATGTTATCTACAATAATGTGGAACCACTGCAATAACCCATACTACGCTTGGTATGCGCAATTGCGCAAAGGACATTCTCAAAATTTCCGCAATTTCTAGAAAGTTTCATGATAAAGTTCTCAAGCAAGTTTCCACTTAGAAAATGTGCCTTGAAATTAGGGATTATTACTCAATGTCCTTAACTGTTAACGACTTCATTTACCATTAACGTCATTCATTTGCGTCTGTTTTTCGTAGGAATCGAAGGCGTCTATTTCATATGTCATAAAAATCGAAACTAACTGTAAGCGTCACTTGCACCATCCCACTAAAGGTGACAGTCCATTTCTGACCACAGCTGCACTACTGCTCCGACATTACTGCAGCGGCATGAACGCGTTGGTGTTATTGTCAATTTTAAAATGAATGACAATACCGACTGAACGCGTTGGTGTTATTGTCAATTTCCATAATAAAATGAATGACAATACCGACTGACAATGACAATACCGGGGTTAGCCGGGTTAGTCAAATTGTACTGGTAACCAAGGTAACTCCAGGTTAACCCCGGGTTATTGGAATGATGCAAGTGGCGCTAAGAAGGTTAGACAATAAACGTGCAGAAAAAAATACCGAGGAAATAAAATTTTGATAGGAAGTTTGCAATTTTCGAAAATTCTCTTTGGCACATTGCTATAAGTACGACCGTCATGAGACAACACAGGCAGGACTAAAAGATTTAAAATACTTCCCAATTATTTATTTATATTATATTTATATCTAGACGGAATTTTAATATTTTTAACTCACCAAATGGATCATCTTTGGAGAAAGCACCCAGGGGCTTGCCAGTAATGGCGGCTGTTATCCAGGGAACGTAGGGGTACAGCACTGTGTGTCGAGGAGGAGCTGGTGGCCGATGGGACCGCAGCGGGTCGGGGCAGGGTGTTCCGCCTGGAAAACAAATAAACTAAATACAGATAGATAGATAGATTTATTTATTTCATAATACAATAATAAAGATAAAGATTTTCCAAGTAGGCATATTACAATGCGCTCAAGTGGCTCCCTATTCGCTTACGTCGTAACTCTCACGTTTTGTCCCTTCTGTATTCCATTCTTTTTAACCCCGCGACTCCCCGCTATCTCAAGAACCGTTTTAGCTACCTCCGTTCTGTTAGGTGATCCCAGAACTTGCTTCTTTCTGTACCATCATCCTCTTCTAAATTTTATAATAATTCTTACACTTTTCAAGCTATCCGACTATGGAATTCTCTGCCTATAGACTTAAGGCGCGCTCAATGTCCTAATTCTTTCAAGAGACTCATTTAACTTCACTTTTTACCTGCTCCGTAATACTTTTATCTGCTTCCTTTTCCATACTTATAGCTGGCATTTATTATATATATATATATATAATATGTATTTTAATATATGTATGTATATGTATTTATATATCTTTTTTATTTATATTTGTATATAATATATTGTTTAGTTTTGTGTTTATTCTATGCTAGACTTCTTTTATTGCATCTGGAACACCTACTGACATAACTTTTTTTTTTAAATTCCGCTACCTAAAGGTTGTCTGGAAGAGATCGCTTTTTAGCGATAAGACCGCCTGTTGTTTACCTCTTCTTTATGTGTTGTATTATTTGTACTGTTTCTGTATTGAGGTGTTCAATAAAGTGTATTTGTATTGTATTGTATTATGAACGTCAAATGAAGCTACGCAGGCTCTAACCCTACACCTCTGTCCAGGGAAGATTTAAATCCCTCATAAATTGTAGAAATCCCAGAGGCAAGAAACTCTAATCTTTACATAGGTACCTAAGATAAAGATACCTATTACATCTCCAAATTTAATGTATTATTAACCATTAGAGAGTTTAGAGACTATAAATCTCTGTTATACTGTAGTAATTATTTATTTTGAGATTATTATAATGTAATGTTTACCCGGGTAATGTCACTAGTAACTATATGATGTTACTGTTAATGTTGTATTTGACTTGTAGCCCTTGAGGCCTACTCGCAGAATAAACTGAAATGTGCCCTTCCATCTTTACTAGTGTTGATTAAGACTAGAGTTTTCTGCTTAAGGATTCGGCAACATTTTTCACTCTCAAGTTCAAGTTCAAATATACTTTATTCATGTAGGCCTAGCAACAAGCACTTGTGAATAGTAAGACAGTATTACATATAATTACCTTAAGCTAATTATCAGAGCAATTTATTGATGTTGTAAATATTATTCCATATATAATACTAATGAATATAATTCATAGATCAAATTGAATACTAAGAATTTTACAAAATATCGTCATGCAAAACAAAACAATTGTATAAAAAATACTAGTCTAGAATGTTTCTAGAATAAATTCTAAATGTCAAACAAATAAAATAAAAAATTAAAACAAAAAAGGAAGTACATGCAGAAGCAGGAATATCCATTTCATCATCATTATTCAAATATAAGAAATAATTAATCATTTCGAATCACAATTAATCTCTTAAAATTAAGTTGAAACTTGAGTTCTTTTCAACTTGTTAGAGATTTGGGCTTTTGTAGAGACTTGAGTTCTTTCCAGAAAACTCATTTTTTTACAATCAAATTGAAATGCATTAGCTTCATGTAAAATTCGTGGGTTAGGTACATCACAATAACGCTTATTTCCTTGACTGCTTTTAGCATTCAGATAAAACCTACAAAATTGTTGACGGAGTCTTTCGTCTTATTCGGAGAATCGAATCCTTTTGAGTTGAGCTTAAAAAAAGACTCACTGAAAGACTAAACTCGGGAATTAAAAGACTCAAAAGTTTTTGTAGCTGAGCCTTGTAAAAATAAGCCGAGTTCTTAAATTTTAGACTTAAAATACTTTTACTTTTTTTTTTTTATACTACGTCGGCGACAAACAAGCATACGGCCTGCCTGATGGTAAGCAGTATCCGTAGCCTATGTACGTCTGCAACTCCAGAGGAGTTACATGCGCGTTGCCGACCCTAACCCCCTCCCACCCTCGTTGAGCTCTGGCAACCTTACTCACCGGCAGGAACACATAACTATGAGTAGGGTCTAGTGTTATTTGGCTGCGATTTTCTGTAAAGTGGAGGTACTTCCCCAGTTGGGCTCTGCTCTAGATCTGGAATGACATCCGCTGTGCTGTGCCCTACCACACAGAGCGAGATGACATTCACAATGCCCATACCTCTCTTACAATTTACTTTTTATTGAATACAATAGAATATAAGAAATTTATTTTGAAAATGATTAAATTTAGGTAGGTACAACATGAGACTACGGAACCAATTTATTATTAAGCGTCACAAAGCGTTTCCACTCAGCTTAACGTCAAGATACCACCTAAGGATCTCGACGCTAGTCTTCCGTGTAAACCTTTCCGAGAGAGCGCAACTGCACGCTAAAATACAAACGTTATATATATTTTTGTTATATTGTCATATTAAGTATATCTCACCATGTGCGAGAGCGACAACGGACCAATGCCCAGTGTGCTCGTGAACCAGGCTCGGGGCGCCCGAACGGAACCCGCAGCCAGTCGTGCAGGTAATGCGCTCCTTCTTCAGCCGCGTGTTGTTCTAAAATCGTTCAGAATTTATATAAAATATTTGTTCAGATTGTTTAGTCCATAGAACTATGGTCTCTTATCTTAACTTTGCTCACAAGTTCGGATACATTCAGGTTCAGTGATTATTATTTGCTCACTCCATACAAGAGTGTTAAATATTATAAATAATAAGTTGTATAGTGGAATAAACACTCTAAGCTTACTTATTTCTCTAAGGGCATATGGCTGTCCGCTCCAGTGGACAGGCAGCCTTAGCCGAACTTTGCGAAAACTTATTTGTAATAAGATGTATTTAAGCTTATGAATGAAGTAAGCACTCTTTTAACCTTATTTATTTCTCTATGCTCTTATCCATGCTTTCCAGTTTGGAAATCATAGGGAGCCAATTTTGGCCTGATAATATTCAATAACACTAAGATTGGCTTAAAATTATAAACCAAAACTTTATTTCGGACCCTGAGAGTAAGAGACCCTGGGTTTAGAAGCAGTTGCTGAAGAGGCAACGATAATAAACGATAAAGAACGAGAAAGATCACAACCGTACTTCTGGCAAGTCGTATATATAGCAGAGCTCTCGTGGTAGCAGGCTGATCCTGAGGACTTCTTTCTCTTCCTCTACAAAATCTCGGGGGACATCTGCAAAATAACATTTTTATCAAAAAAATCACAACGGATTAAGCAAAGTCTCTCTTGCTCAAAAATTTGAGCCAAGATACCTTTCTGAATCAGTAAAAGCCATTTCACTCTATAAGACCTCTTAGTTCTGTATCTTGCTTCACATAGAACTAGATTGTATTTATCAGGGAAAATAGATGACGGGAGCATACTGCATTCTATAGCAGTGGAAGCCAATCGCTAATTGTTGGTGGGAGTGGGAGTGGGAGTATTCTATCTATTTATTTTTTAGTAAGCATGCCTATCCCATCCACAATTAACGATTGGCTTCCAATAGCGCATAACTCAAAAAAGAAACAGTTCTAGAAAAACAATTCACAACTGACAACAGGGCGATCTTTAGCAAAAAAGTGATCTCTCCCTACTAGGGAATGCAAAAACCGGAGGTTTTTCAAAACCGGTTTTTTCTTCGGTTTTACCAAAAAAAAAACCGAAACCGGTTAAAACCGGTTTCGGTTTTTAGAATCAAAAATTCTTAAATTCATCGCCATGAAATAAAGAAAAGATTGCTTCACGTGTAAAAACGAATGCTAGTATAGTATATACACGATTTTATCACGAAATTAAAGACAGAATATCTGACTATTTTGTTGTATTGTATGGGAATTGTCAAATAACTTAATGTTATTTGTAACTAGGAATAGGAACAAAACAATTTTATTAAATTATTTTTTTCTTAAATATATGACAATATCAATTTATAATTTAATGTTATTTGTCTTAAATCAAATGGCCCAATCCAAAATCTTGCTCTAAGTTTTTCGCTGTCTTCTAGTAAATATTCAAGTAGTTAATTCGTTTACTGTTACTACCTTCCTATATAAAATATTTGCTAAGTTATTATGGATTTGTAAAGTAGGAAATAAATGAAATAAGCTAATACAACAATTCACGTCACGTGTTTCTTCTCGAAAAGTCGATTAGAAACTGATGGTGTTAGCTTAAACTGGGCAAACACAGGTAGTCAAGTAATTCCATTCTTTAGGGTTTGAACTACCCTTTCCTATTAGTGCGAAAGAGACAAAAAAGGTTGTCGGCAAGTCGTTATCACCGAACCAACAAAAGACTCTAAATTAAAGCTGCCATTGATATAATTGATTACGTAGAATTTTTCTACAGCGCATCGCATAATAAAATTATAAGTAAGACCTTTTATACCAATTCGTACACCAGCACGGATGTCCTGCCACTGCCAGTACTTTATATTATTTAAATCTTTCGTATTTTTGTATTTTGTATAGTAAA
This sequence comes from Cydia pomonella, assembly GCF_033807575.1. Lineage (NCBI taxonomy): Eukaryota > Metazoa > Arthropoda > Insecta > Lepidoptera > Tortricidae > Cydia > Cydia pomonella. Next base: position 32,473,077 of record NC_084705.1, on the reverse strand, counting down.
AATTCATTTAGCGTTACAAATGATCAAACTAACACAACACCACATTATTTGATTTGATGTCGATTCAACCGGTTTAGGACCGATTTATACCCTTATAATGAATAAAACATGCAACTTAGGTAAATAAAAAAAAACCGAATAAAACCGAAACCGGTTTTTTCAAATTCTAAAAACCCGGTTTTGGGTCTCCGTCAAAAAACCGGTTTTAACCGGTTTTTTCGGTTTCGGTTAAAACCGGTTTGCATTCCCTACTCCCTACTACTAAGTGAGGCTAGGTTCACACGGCGTGGCGTAGGTAAATGGCGTGTGAACGATTTTGAAATTTGCCATACAAATTTTGCTATGTCTACGGTATTCGATAAAATCCCGTATACGGTATACGGGAAAAATTAACTCCGTGTGAACCCAGCGTGACAATGTTATGGTATAATATTATACCATGCAGCTGATGTTGGAGACCGAATATGACCATAGCAACTCTGACGAAACAATGCAACATCAAGTTAAATTGCAGGGCAACCAACTTACCACTGGCAAAGTCAATGTGGTAAAGCCTTTCTTCCATCTGCTTGCCGTTGCTGCGCTCGAGGAAGTTCCTGAAGGGCAGGCACACCGGCAACACGTATCCTGAAAAACTTTTTGACATAATTATTGAAAGTCATAATGTAATGATGGTCAGATTATCATTAGTCATAATCATAATTCTGAAACCGTTAACATCTCAGGATTTTCGTAAGGTTATCCTATAGATAGGTAAGGTTAGGTTTGTTTTATGGCAATCCTGAAAAATTACGCGTTTGTGAGAAATAACAAATTATGTTTAATGAAAATGCGGACAAACAATACATCATGACTTAAAACTATATGGGAAACAATAGAGACTCCCTGAAGAAACATATTCAAGTTATTTTCACGTTACAGAGAATACTGGGATATTTTTTCTGCACTCCTTTTTTTGGAGAAATGGATTCTAAGGAGTAGCACCCCTGGCAAAGAGTAACCGGAAAATATCTCCAGTAAAATAGAAGCATCTTTGTATTTAACAGTGGTGATAAGCTTTAACAACGCCGTGGTACTCCTCGCCCCGAAGTGCTTAAACTCGGGATGGATCAGCAGTATCAGCATAAGCCCATCAGCTACTGGTATCAGCAGGGGCTGGCTCGCACTCCACCTTCAAGTTGGCTAGAGCTTGGACTGTCGTCTCTCATCCCACTTTAATCAATCCACTTACTAGATTTAACAGTGGTGATAAGCTTGAGCAACGCCACGCTGCTCCTGGCTCCAAAGTGCTTAAACTCCGGATGGATCAGCACATCAGCTACTGGCATCAGCAGGATGGCTGGTTCGCACTCCGCGTTCATGTTGGCGAGGGCTTGGACTGTAGTTTCACATTCCACTTCATCTCGCTCATAATCGCCGAAGATCACGTTTCCTCTGTAAGGGCAATGGGATATAAGTTTCAGAAAACCTTTCAGAAGAGCAAAATGAAAGAAAATGCCAGAAAATACTTTAGGTTTACAGCAAGAGACGTACTTAATAATTGGTTCTGCGGCTGTTTTACCTGTGTGTGGCTAGGAAACCTACAATGAGACAATATTTGTCTCCACTGATATATATCGACGAACTTTCTCTGATCAAATCGGAGACAGACATCATAAAGAAGGGTTAGGTAAAGTAACCGATGAGATTCCAGGATTAGGTGATATTTGCCTATCATATATGTATTTGCAATTTGTATATATGTACGTGTATTTACTGTCGATCTTATTTTCTAATAGTTACAAGGATATGGTTCAAGCTAGTCAACTTACAAAGCATATCCATGTGGAACTACAGCAGCATCCACAGCCGTGCTTAACACAAACTGCCGACTAATCAGGACCACACGTGGCACCCTGAAGTAGTGGGGGGTCCCGTTTTTGACTGTGGAATAACAAAACTGATTAGATCTTAAATTCAGGCATGGCTGCGTAACTTTTAAACCAATCTTTGGCCATTAGAGGAAGACTCGTAAGACGTGTATAGGTTAATAGAGGTTGGAGTGTTGGCCTACCATGTATGTACTGCAAGGCGCCTAACCAAGAGTATTGCAGCTCTGTGATCTGGCCTTCTTCGGGGTCATAGCTGGGGTCGTCGTGGCAGTCGAAGAACTGACTCCACACTGAACCTGTGAAATAATATTCATAATATCCGGAGATATTAGCGATGAGTGCATATCAGCGCGTTTTTATAACTGATTTAATCCTTAACCTGCGAAACATGATATATCCAAATATTGGTGCCATACACACGCAAAAAAGAAAGTGAACTTAACAGTCATACACAGATTGACTAAGTCCCATGGTAAGCTAAAGAAGGCTTGTGTTGTGGGTACTCAGACAACGATGTATATAATATACAAATACTTAAATACACAGAAAATACTCATGACTCAGGAACAAATATCTGTGTTCAGAACACAAATACATGCCCTTACTGGGATTCGAACCCAGGACCATTGGCTTAATAGGCAGGGTCACTACCAACTAGGGCAGACCGTCGTCAACTATAATCGGGAATATTCCGACACACTAAAGTTTGGGCTCTATCCCTACACGATGCTAGAAATTTCTCAATCAACAAAGTTACACAGCACAGCTTCCAGCGTCACCTAGTCAAGCCGAGCTAATACCAATTACCAAGTAGTCAAGCATAGAAGGTCCCATGGGGTCCCAGCGCGCCCAAGTTCTGGTTGGCGTAACAAGTGACCCTCCTGTACCTATATATCTACTTATTTTGTAAAAAAAGCATTATATTTGTTATTTAGTACTTACCCCAAAGAACGCCTAAAGCCACCCACCGCCACATCTGTCTAAGATCACAACTGTTCAATAATGCGAAAACACGAGAAACTGGCCATGTTTGTTGTTTTCGGAACGTCGGGTAACTATTGGTAAATACCAGTAATACCAAGTATCTGACGTCTATCTTCGTTTTCTGACGTGACTGGATTCTGACGTCTGTGAGAATGAACTTTTCGAATAAAATTGAGGGTTAGAAGAATAGGCGATGAAATAAATAAGGTAAATGTGTAATGACCATCTATGAGGGAAGACCGTCGACCACCAAGCTCTTTCGCCACTCTTATAATTCTTTCGTATGTATGTACACATACTCCACTTTAAGAAAGTCGATAGAGAAGGAGTGAGGCTCTTCCTTTCTGACTATGTATGACCGAATTAGGTACGTAGGTACCTATACAAATACGAGGGTTTTTGCCATAGGTTGGGCCCTTATTCGACATGCTAAAAGTGACGTTTCGTGTTGATTTCCATTTGATGTGAGAAATATTGTGACTTGTCGAATTGCTATTATCACCACCTGTCAGTGAACAATATCCACACTAGAGGCGGGGCGTTGTACCGGAATAGTTTTTGGAACAGGTTATTTGTAATAGACTACTTTTAGCTTGTCGAGTATTTAAAAGTACGGACTTTGATTTCTGAAATAAAACAAATATGAAACTTTCATCACCTCGTACCTCCATTCTTACCGTTACTTTAGGTAAAATAAAATTTTGTTAACAGATGGTCGTCTGGGTGTCTGTTGTATCTAAAAATAATGTAATAATATATAACAAAAATATGACAATAGATTCATAGCCTTCACTCAAAACGTCACCATATTTCCGACCCTTACCGAAATAATAAGTCGATATTTGTATAAATAATCCTTATTTGTAAGACGCCTAAGCACGGCAAATACGTAAACTGCCTATTGGGGGTCATACTCGTAAAACTGGTATTTTAGACGTACTTTTGGTACGAGTAACAGAGACGTACTTTTGGTACGCAGTCCCAGCTCTAGTCAGGATTCTAGTTGTCAAATATAAGCGTGTCGAATACGTATTAGTTAACTGTCAAATGAAATTAGATCAACGGTAGACTTTTTTGTCGATGGGTATGGCTGCCATGTTTGGATTTATGACATTTAAAAGGGGATCCTAAGGCAGAGAGCAGTTTTTTCTGTACGATTTTGATTCTTCTACTGGACGCAAGGTGGAGTTAGCTGCCAAATTCCGATCAGGCTGACGCAACTAGGAAGAAAAAAGTTTTATATGGAATTTGTTTCGCAAATCATTGCCAACGAAGAAAAAGAAAACGTCAGTGCTATTTATTCTGTCAAGTTTACATCAAGTCTACTGTCAGCCTAATTGCTTTGTTTGTTTTGAAGGCTTCAATGTTTTGTTCGGGTATTTCGTGTAATTTCTTTATTATTTAGTGAAAAAATCGAAAATAGTCAACCGTGATCAGAGTAAAGAGCGAGTTTGTTACAATGCCAGCGAGAAAACGGTTTACTAAGTGTGAAATATGTGGCAAGCGAGCCACTCGAGAAAATCACGAAAAAAGGGACTTTATGGCGAAATTTCCCTTGGATGAAGACTGGTAAGTATTGCTTTAGATACTTTTGACCTTATTTTGGGTCAGCAGGCTATAAACACATCGAAAATTAGATATTTTACATTATTTTTCGTTGTGAACTAGGGATGTACTATAACTATCGATAACTGTAGTTTTATTTGTATATCAGTGTAAATAATTAAATTAAATATGTGAAATTTCCTTAGAACTAGCATGCAATATGACCATAATTAATTCGTCGAAGATTAATAATGCATAAATTATCTATTACTTATGCATTAATGGTCATTAGTTAACATATTTTTTTATCTAGTGATTATTTAATATATTAACCTAAAATGTAAGAAAATTAATCTCTGTTTTTATGATAAATAAAGAAATATTATAGGACATTATTACACAAACTGACTTAGTACTAAAGTATGAATCGCATGTGTTGTAGGTACTTAGACAACAATATATATATATATATATATATACCCACAACACATGCCATTCATACTTTAGTACTAAGTCAGTTTGTGTAATAATGTATATATATATGTACATAGACCTAATTTATAAGTATTTATAAATTCATAGAAAATACCCATGTCTCAGGAACAAATATTCATGCTCATCACACTAATAAATGCCCGTTCCAGGATTTGAACCTGGGACCATCGGCTTCATAGGCAGGGTCGCTGCCAACAAGGCCAGACCCGTTCTCATGATTAACAGACATATAAATACATAAAAAGTTAAAGCATTGATAAAGGGTTGTTGATAACTGGATGCCGAAAAACATGATTTATAGATGCATATTAGCGCGAAATAATCAGTTGATCATCTTATTAGCAAACACATGGAATATAAACTGTAGATAAAGTCATGTTTTTCCAAGGCTGTATATTTTCAGATGCAGGCAGTGGGCCAAATTTGTTGGGAACGAAGACCTGATACATCTTCCCATAGAAAAGTTACATTTATTCAAACATGTATGTGCACATCATTATGAAAAACAAGCATTTAATAAAATAAAAAAACACGACTTAAAAACTATTAAAATAATTCGAGTCCACATTAAGCCGCACCAGATAGTAGTCCAATTAAGAACTATCCACTATATAACATACAACTTAAATGTGAACTCGATGCTAACCTGATTTCGAGTACAAAATTTGTAGACAGGAGCCTATGTTTCAACCCTCCCCATTTTATCGATATCGATAAGAATCGTAAGCGTGTAGCGTACTACACTATTTAAATCGCTTATGTTGGTACAGTTCTTTGTCGTACATTTTGGTAATGATTTGCGAAACAAACTGATTCCACTCGCTAGTATGGAAATCCCGTCTCTTAAAACGTAGTGATTATAATGCTCTTTGACAATGACATGCAGTTGCGTCGATGTAGATCTATCATAAAAACGTACATGTGACGCATGTGACAATTGTCCAGGATGAAAAAAATATCTTGACAATTGACATAAAGCAATACAATACCGCAAAATGTCAACAAGAAAACAGATTTATTATAAAAATACAAATTATATACAAAGCTTCATTTTAAAACCAATGGTCGTGGGTTCTAACCCCGGCTCTTAACAATGTGCATCTTGTAACATGTACCGATTGCTTTTCAGTAAAGTAAAATATATTATCATGAGGAAGATGGAGTATCCCCAATAAGGTATATTTTCCCCTCTGGGTTAGAAGGTCAGATAGTAGTGAGACAGGGAGATATAGTGAAGAATGCGGAAAAACAAGCATTTATTGTGTTGTTAGGCTAGTTTTTTTTTTTCAAATTTTGAAAACGAACGCAACAGCATGCTCAAAGCCCCCTGTGAGTCAGAATCTGTTAAATTTAGGCTTAAGACGAAACAGGAGCTGAGCCCGTACACAAATTTGAGATTTTTAGGTAAAAGGTAAACAATATCGCCGTCGCGCTGACGAGTGTGGCACCCCGTACCTAGCTAGAGACTATCCCTTGTGCGTGTACCAACAAACCAAATTTTAGACAAATATGATACGTCTTCTTCTTCTTTGTCGTTGTACTCTTTGCAGAGCGTCGTGGTCAACTGCTGATATCAGGCGCAGATGTTGCTTGCCGTACGATTTCTCGCAATTTTTCGCGGTTGGGGGCCATTCTGGCAAATGCGTTCAGGGGACCCTTCATGGCAGATTTGATTTGGTCAGTCCATCGCATAGGTGGCCTTTTGCGCGGTCTTTTTCCGTTTGCTCTACCCTGCACCACTAGACGCTCTATGGAGTCGTTGTTCCTCCTCGAGACGTGACCGAAAAAACTGAGTATGCGGGTCTTTACAAGAGTCGGAAGGCGCTGCTTGATACGGAGTTCTTTAAGGATGGAGACATTAGTCCGAAACTCGGTCCAGGATATCCCCAGCATTTTCCTCCAGCACCATATTTCTAGGGCGTCTATCGTCTTCTCCTCTGTCTTTCAGATAGTCCAGGTCTCCGCAGCGTATAAGAATATAGGAAAAACGAGGGCCCGTACAAGCCGAACCTTCGTGGTGTTTGTGACATTTCGGTGATAGGCTACGCTATACGTAAAAACTAGCCAAGACAAATCCTTTATAATTTCAGGATTTTCTACACAGCACAGAACATGGCACCCATATAGATCTCAATTCCGTTGTCGGCGAGTCAACAACGACACATATTCTTAATATTGAACTTAATTGGCTCTTATTTCACATTTATGTTTTAAATTAATTATAGGCATAGACATACCATATCCTATTGTAAGTACAAAGTTTCAGAGCAATCTAGCTAGCCGATTTAAAATGAGAGCGAAACTACATTTGTATGGAGAACCGAATTTGCTGCGGACGCACAATGTAGCATAATCGGATTAGGACCAACCTCGAAATCTCTGTAACAGTCATGAAATTTATTATGTATATAAATTAAAGGCCCCTTTTTCATGCCCAAACCATTTAACATTTGGGGACCTCGAGGAATCCGAGCCATCTTGGAAAATGTGTACCATCAACACAACAGTCAACATTAAAACTTATTAAATTCTACACAAAAAAAAGCGGCCAAGTGCGAGTCGGACTCGCCCATGAAGGGTTCCGTACCATTTATGACGTATTAAAAAAACTACTTACTAGATCTGGTTCAAACCAATTTTCGTTGGAAGTTTGCATGGTAATGTATATCATATATTTTTTTTAGATTTTTCATTCCGTTATTTTAGAAGTTACAGGGGGGGGGGGGGGGGGGGACACACTTTTTTTCACATTGGAAGTGTCTCTCGCGCAAACTATTCAGTTTAGAAAAAAATGATATTAGAAACCTAAATATCATTTTTGAAGACCTATCCTTAGATACCCCACACGTATGGGTTTGATGAAAAAAAATTTTTTTTTTAATTTTTATGACGTATTAAAAAAAAAATACTTACTAGATCTCGTTCGAACTAATTTTCGGTGGAAGTTTGCATGGCAATGTATATCATATATTTTTTTTAGATTTTTCATTCTGTTATTTTAGAAGTTACGGGGGGGGGGACACACTTTTTACCACTTTGAAAGTGTCTCTCGCGCAAACTATTCAGTTTAGAAAAAAATGATATTAGAAACTTCAATATCATTTTTAAAGACCTATCCATAGATACCCCACACGTATGGGTTTGATGAAAAAAGATTTTTTGAGTTTCAGTTCTAAGTATGGGGAACCCCCAAAATTTATTGTTTTTTTTCTATTTTTGTGTAAACATCATAATGCGGTTCATAGAATACATCTACTTACCAATTTTGAACAGTATAGCTTTTATAGTTTCGGAAAAAAGTGGCTGTGACAGAATCGGACAGACAGACGGACATGACGAATCTATAAGGGTTCCGTTTTTTGCCATTTGGCTACGGAACCCTAAAAAGTCCTCGATATCTTTGCGGAACAATACATCTTGTTATAGAGAATACTTGCTGAATTTAAGTTTAACGCTTATACACTTCCAGGGGACATTCTCTTAAAAGGAAACTCGGAGGAATATGAATTCTATTTTTAACTATACATTTGTACGTGGTCTACCCCAATATTAACATTTTACTCTACTGCGACTAAACCAGAAAGAAGGGTTATGGGGTGTAAGTACTGATGTTTCAGTACACCCAGTAGCTAGGTATTAGGATACTGGACGGATTTTTTTAAATTACATATCGTTAGATTCCTCTTGCCATTCACAACCTACTTTTACTTGTTCTATTAAAGAAAAATCAATACAGCCGCCTTGAGAGGACTCCGAATATTAAATCATATTTTTTCTTCTAGCGCCTAAACTATTGAGCGGAGTACAGTAAAACAGACATCAGTAGATCCACAGTTAGTATACAAGTGCTATGCAATACAAAGTTACTAAAATTAACGGAAGAAGAAAGTTTAGGGCTAAATAATACGTCATTTAAAAAATCCGTCCAGTATCCTAAGCTACAGGCTGTCCTGAATCCTCAGTACTTATACCCATAACCCTACTTTCTGGTTAAGTTGCAGTCAAGTAAAATATTGATATTGGGGTAGATTATGTACAAATGTATAGTTAAAAGTGCAATTTTTATTCTTCCAAGTTTCCTATTAAGAGAATATCCCATGAAAGGGTATAAGGGCTAAATCTGGGTTTAGCAAGTATTTTTTAAAGCAAGATCATTTTTTTTCGCAAAGATGTCTAAAACTATTTTATGTAGAATTTTATAAGCTTGAAAAAAGCCATGGAGACGTTGCTTGCCGGCATAGAGGGTGTAAGTTGCTGGCTGGACGACATATGTGTTACAGGTCCCAACAAAGTTGTCCACCTTAGCAGGTTACGGGAAGTACTGAGTAGGCTTGACAAAGCGGGTCTCCGTCTGCAGAAAGAAAAGTGTGAGTTTTTCAAAAATAGTGTTACTTATTTAGGTTACACGATAAGTAAAGAAGGGCTTCAATCCAGCGCGCAAAAGGTAAAAGCAGTAATTAATGCACCGGAACCTAAAAATATAACGGAGGTTAAACGTTTTTTAGGCATGGTTAACTATTACAGGAATTTCATTCCAAACGCGTCTAGTGTGTTAAGTCCGCTGCATGAATTACTACGGTCGGGAGCAGAGTGGGAGTGGGGCGAGCGGCAACGCCGCGCCGTGCGACAGGTGCAGCGCGAGCTGGCCTCAGAGCGCGCGCTCGCGCACTTCGACCCCGAAGCTCAGCTGGTTCTAGCGGCTGACGCTGGCCCCGCCGGCCTTGGCGCAGTTCTGTCGACTCGTGATGCTGAGGGTCTGGAGCGGCCGCTTGCATTTGCTTCCAGGTCACTAACAAGTAGTGAACGCAATTACAGCCAAATAGAGAAAGAAGCGACGGCAATTATATTTGCGGTAAAAAAGTTTCATCAATATCTGTACGGTCGTAGTGAGCCGTTCATTCTAAAAACTGATCATCGACCGCTCGTATCGATTTTTAACAATAAAACTGGTATTTCTATTACAACCGCCTTAAGATTACAAAGATATGCCATTATTTTGTCCGCGTACAACTACGTCGTACAATACATCTCCAGTGAAAATAATTTAGTTGCAGATTATTTTTCCCGCGCTCCCTTATCAGAGACTTATTGTGATAGCGATAACCAGTTTGATACTTTTAACTCCCTGCATTTTATGAATGCAATATCACCGGCGGTAACGTGCGACGAAATAATTCAAGCCACAGGAAACGATACCGTATTAAAGACGGTTATAAAGTACATGCATAATGGTTGGCCGCGTAAAATAGTATGCGATCAAATTAGACCTTATTTCCTATGCAAATCGGACCTACAACTGGAAGGTGGGATCTTATTACGGGGACATAAGGTCGTCATTCCAATGATACTTAGGGAGCGCATGTTGAAAGAACTCCATAGTACGCATCTAGGTATCGTTAAAATGAAGAGTAATGCTCGAACTCGGATGTGGTGGCCGGGGATCGACGCGGATATCGAGCGCTGTATCGGCGCGTGCGCCACCTGCATTTCGTTACGCGCCAAACCGCCGCGCGAGGCGCCAGCGAGCTGGCCGCGGCCGTCTGGAGTTTGGAACCGTGTTCATTTTGATTACATGACGGTGGGGCAACGGGTATATCTGGTCGTGGTCGATGCGTTTAGCAAGTGGCTAGATTGTTTACATATGAATAATGGTACCTCTACGCAAGCACTTATTTCTAAGTTGACAAATTTATTTTCGTATTTCGGTATACCGAATGTATTAGTTTCAGACAATGATGTGACAATGATGTCAAGATAAATTGCGCCGAGTTTAGACTTTTTTGTTCTAACAATGGAATTAAGTACATGAATTCTCCTGTATACCATCCAAATAGTAATGGTCAGGCGGAGAATACAGTAAAAAACTGCAAACGTATGATTAAATGTATTTTGAATGAGAATATGTCTCACCAAAAAATGATTGACGCCTTGTATGAGTATTTGTTTACTTACAGAAATACCGCGCACTGTACTACAGGAACGACCCCCGCCGAACTAATGTTTGGAAGAAATTTGAGGTCGCGTCTTGATTTAATTTTACCTCATGCTAATAATAATAAGCACGCGCAAACACCTGCGCCGGAACATCGTCGTTGTTTCGACTTAGGGGACAAAGTTTGGGTTCGGTGGTACAGTGCTCGAAAAGAAAGTTGGCAGTTAGGTGTCATAAAGGAAAGGGTTGGCAATAAAATGTTTAAAATATTTATGTATAAATATAATTCTTATTGTGTACGCCACATAGACCAATTGTTAAAGTATAAAGGTCCTAATGATAGTATCACTACTATGAGTGATTTAGAGGACCTGGATACACCTACCCAATTGCCTTCACTTCCCAGCCCGCTAGTGTCTGAACCCTCAATGAATTGTTCAAGTTTACCCGAAGGATCTCTTATTAATAAGGATAATGGGTCTGGTGAGTTAGCCTCCGAGGTGACTCGGGAGACACGCGCGGAGGAGGAAATGTGGGCAGATTGCGTTGGTGACGGAGGCTCCCCGCCGGCCTCCCCGAGCGGCTCCGCGCCGGGGACGCCGGTGCAGCTGCCGAGCGCGGTCGACGCACCTGTGCAAGAGACCGCTGAGTCAACCGCTCTCGCAGAGTCCTCATCAAGACGTCTGCTGCGTCCAAGAAAAGACATTAACTATAAAGTTTAGGAGTAGGAAAATAATATGCCTACTTATTATTATTAATATTAATTATTTGTTTGTTACTAGGTTTCAAGATTAGTGTGGGAGAAATGTAGTATATGCATGCAAACCGACGCGGGCGCGGTGTCGCTCCCCGCGCCCCCTTTTGTATCCACCAGTAATAAACGGACCGTCGACTGAACTGCTGTGTTTCCTTTACGCTCACATCTACCTCAATGTTGCCTTACACGATTATTGAATAAAGAACGTAGATTTAGAGTAAAACGCGAATTTCTCCTGGATGCTCCACATTTTCCAAGATGGCTGCGGTTCCTCGAGATCCCCAAATGTCAAATGGTGTGGGCATGAAAAAGGGGCCTTTAACGTATATACATACCAAATTTCATGACTGTTCAGACATTTCGAGTTTGGTCCTAATCCGACTGTGCTAATGCCACTATGTACGTAAACTGTAACTGTACTGCGGACTCAACCTTCACGTTATAATTTTTTAAGTATTAACGTTGACATAGTAACGAAAATAATAAACACGTCAATTGAAGTAAACAATATTATTATATGCAAATTTTGCAAAATAGGTACATTAATGATTAATATGTAAAACACCATTAATTATTGAATTAAAATTATGATTTTGTGTTAAAAAATATGAGACCAATGATAGAGCCCGATTACACGGGCTACATATTAAAAATGATTATCATGGAAACAGTAAATATACACAGGTGAACAAAGTTATAGTAAAATAGGTGCATAATTTCAGAGCTTGCCTGGCCCACCTGTACCACCTACCATGACCACGGCCGTCTCCTACTATTATTTTTTTCTAATACCTATGGCCTTACTAGCGAACAGTATTCCATGTTCTTGATCCAGAATTTAAACCCTCAACTACATATTTGTGGCACTTGGGGTTGAATTTGAAACTCTAGGGCACTAGCGTGGCTCTATGAGAGCGCCTTATATAGGCTTCTGGTGACCAGAGGATCAGCATTGTTAACCAGCGCGTAAATGCACCCAGCCTTCTGAGCACCCTACCGAGCGACCAGAATATAGGGCAAATATTTTATGTATACGTTTTTGACTTAAGTGTTTTTATCATGTTTTATATTTAAACTTACAGATGTCGAACTACCAGCAAAGTTTTTGAAGAGGTGTAGTTTTTATATTTCCTGGTACCAAACTGATACAGGAAATTGGAACATCAGTAAATAATCTACACCGAAGACAATGAAATATAGTCACATAATACTTTAATGCTTTATTTTATTAAAGAAATCGGTAAAAAAATGTGTTAACTGAAAAAGATAAATTTTATTTTATTTGTAGTTGAATAACAAAATATGTATTTAATCTCCTTTTAACATAGGAATTCTCTTTGTGTAGGTACATATAAATAATAGGTACTTAGGTCTTGGTAAGTAATATAGACAGTACAGTAGGTCTTATCTTAATAATTTGAGATCTCATACATGCGTTCCGATATATCTGATGGCGACTGTACATACAATGGGGTCGCGTATACGAGTACAAAGAACATTAAAATAGTTGTTGATAGACCAAGTGAGCGAGCTACTATGGTACCTATCTTTATATCAATTTTATGCATTATGTAATAGCGCAATACAGAAAAAAAATTTGACAAATGTAGTATTATTTTTATAGTAATAAAGGTTATTCATGAACCATCTCGTAATTTAAAAAAAAACGGACTTTATCTCTAAATCATATGCCTTATATTTACAGATGTGTTAGGTTACAACTTGGTTCGTGAACGTGGTTTAGAAGCAACTTGAGACTGGGTGCGGAGTAAATTGCATCAATTTTTTTTACAATTTTGAGCGTTTATAGGAGAATATGTGGAGCGAGCATTATTCGACGTGTAGGTGTGGGTTCAACAAAAAGATCGCATGTCAATAGTTCTTTATTGTCGTTAAAATTCAATTAATAATCGCCTTTATCGACCATCAACTGTGTGGTCACTTTTTAATTGATTGACATTGTCAGGTATAGTTTCACTACTCGCCGCCGCATTATTCATAGCGCATTACTTATACTATCGGATACAAGATGTCGCTGATTCTTGTAAAGTTATGTTTAAAAAAAAAAAGACGCCTTACTCTATGCCATATATTGTATGAAAGGAAGGGTATTCCCTGTCGTACGTCAAAAAATCCAAGATGGTGCCCAAGCCCATGGACAAAAAAGTCTAGCAATAAAATCAACACTTGTCAAAATTTGACATTAGCAATCCACAGTCAGGTGACAATCAAATCAAACCGAACCACTTCGAGTTCAGAACCATTACAAACTGTATAGTAGTAATAAACAAAGTTGATTTTTGTTTGATTATTTTTTCTATGAATGAGTTTTGATTGTTCCAAATGATATTATCCACAGTTGATAGAATCAACACTTGATACAATCAACATGCGATAGAATCAAGTGTTGATTTGATGTGGACGCGAAATTTGACAGTTGTGCATCTCGAATAAGGCCCCAGTCTTACCCACATTGACCTCATGGTTATTCAGATGGCAGTCTAAAGTAGATTTGAGAGAAAAATTAAGAAGTTTATTGTGGTATGGTGGTATAGGTAACCAAAATGTTAGGTGTCAAACCAAAATGTTGTTGAATGCTTTATATCACTTTACTTCCTTTACCTACAGTCGAATAGTATGTGGGAAGTTGATAACCTACATAATTGTAAATAAGTTGTCTATCCCACAATTCAAACAAATAAATATTTCAGTGTAGAAATGCTCCGTTCTGAACGTCAATGGATATGCATCATTATAGCCTGCGTTTGTAGTTTATATGGCGCTATGCAATTTCATCATACGTGCCCGCGTTATGCAAGTTGCATTGTGTGATTGTAACGGTACAAGGTGGCTTATTGTGTACCAGGCATGCCAGATGCATGACAATATTTTAACCGACTTCAAAAAGGAGGAAATTCTCAATAGGTACATGCGTTTCTTAGTTTTTTTTATAAATGATCCTCTATTTGTCAAAGGAGAGAAGAGAATTTGGACGAGGAGTGGAGTGGCTCTTTTTTGTAAAAAGATAAATAAGTAAGCTTAGTATACTCCATATATTCCTTACTTAATAATAATAAGTTGTAACCCCATGGTTATTGGATATTAATAAGTTTTCAACTTGAACAAAACTTGATACATGTATACTAGTTCAAATCTTATCATAAATAAGTTTTCAAAAAGCTCTCTTAAAACTTATAATACATGTTTTTATCTATGTATGGAGTGAATACTCCAATCTGTCTTATTTATCTACGGCAAAAGGTTGTTACTGCTTAATTAGTTACCCAATTAATGTTCATTAACACGCTTTTATTAGGTCGACCTGTATGTAACTATGTAATGGAATCTAAGGTAACAAATTGAACCATCTTCCAAGGATCATAGCGTCATGAACATTGGCAGCTGTATGTAGTTCTGATGACAATACAATAATATGGTACTGTCGAACTGATCTGATGATGGAGCCGGAAGATATGAACTGGAACTTCATGATGGAACATCGTATCATAGCTGTGTTTGGATTTGTTAGAAAAGTCTTGTAATGAACTTTGACCACGATTTTTATGTGCATTTACAAAAGCGTGTTTTTCTAGTGTTTTTTAAACTATTAATTTATGTTAAACTTACCTCGTGGACTTATATTATTTTGGAGCCGCCAGACTTACTTATTACAAACTTACATATCTGAAATAAATCCTGTAGTTGACTCTGTTCACCCAGCTCAGATCACCCGGGTCAATTAAGTAAACTAAAAATACACTTAGTTCACCTATGATTTATCTGCTTGGAAATAAAATGGTCTTGAATCCAGGTTTTTGTAACAGGATCCCAAAAGGTCTTAACGTGACGATAGTCAACTGTGAAGTGTAAACTACCCTAACGAATTACTTGCTTTATTTGAAGTCGGTTAATAAATTCTAGTGTACATTCATACTCCATATGAAATCCCAAAGCAATTGCTGTCAAGCAATATGTGTTACCATAACATTCATAACACCATAATTTAGATCCTAACCTATAAACCTTCGATTGAAATGCAACCTTTCGTGCACAATTACCATCGAGCTGCATTTTAATCAACACAAATTACACACTTTATTGGCAATCCTTGCTCTTCCAACATATACTCTGTTGTGTACACAATAAGTTTGGTTTTTCTTATCCGCCGGAATAAGATACGTTGTCTGGTTTGTAAGTGAACGAAATTGCCCGTTTCCTCTGTACGGTGCCGATAGAATTGTAAGAGACGCGTGAAGATATGCTATTGAGTATTTTGATTGCTTCATTCATAAATACGAGTATGTAGTCACTTCGGGTTATGGTTTATGAATGGTAAGGGTTAAAAACGCCGGACGGAAGCCGTGGCTCCGGGCGCCCTGTACACCCTTGGCAACGGTCCGTTCTAAGAGAGCTACGAGCGGTCGGGTTGAGCTGGAGCGAGGCCAGGAGGCGAGCTGAAGATAGGAAGGCGTGGCGCGAGCTTGTGAAGGCCCTTTGCACCTCTGGGGTGCTTTACGACAATAACAACAAGAGTTAAATGTCTTTGTATTTAATTATATATCCAAGTAGTTCTGAATAAGCTACTTGCCACTTATCTGACGAATTAGGTCATCATTGGCGATTCACAATCTTCAAATAAGCTTAATTGGTAGATAATTAAGTGATAAGTTTTGTAGGAAGTTATATCTGGCAGTTCATTTATATGTTAATTCGCTATCCAATGATTTACTTGGACATTATGAAACAAGCCCGTAGTATAGATATTTGCTCAGGGTGGGCTGCACAAGCAAAATCAACAATGAACAGACGCTATGAAAACCCACGTGACCGTTTTCATAAGTTTTTTTATACCACGCGGTAAACAAGCATATGGCCCGCCTGGTGGTAAGCAGTCTCCGTAGCCTATGGACGCTTGCAACTCCAGAGGAGTTATATGCGCGTTGCTGACTCTAACACTCCGCATCCTCGTTGAGCTCTGGCAATCTTACTCACCGGCAGGCCAAACACTATGAGTAGGGCCTAGTGTTGTTTGGCTGCGGTTTTCTGTAAGGTGGAGGTACTTTCCCAGTTGGGCTCTGCTCTAGATCTGGAATGATATCCGCTGTGATGTGCCTCTTTTGGACGTAGTTTAAGGACATACCCGAGTCCACGTAGTTCAAGGACGTTTAATAATAAATTAATTCTGTAGGTTTCGATTGGCGTTATCAATTAACGATTGTCATATTGGCTAGGCCCGCTGTTCAACATTAAATATGGTAGCCGTAGCTGTCATCTCATAGAAAAATATGATTCGGTAAAGGAAAGTGGATTTACATTTACTTTAAACCATCTTATTCACTCGCTTCAGTTCATAATAGTACATTGTGCAACGAGGGGGGTAAGTGGGGGCATACGAGTTTGCAATATTCTTAACCCCGGAGTTACACACAATGTTTTTCATCACACTTGCAAAGAAAAAAACTAAAATTTTAACGAAATAATTCTTAAATACGGTGACATATCAAACATTCGTCCGCCATTTTGTTATTTCTTGACAGGTTAGCATCGAGGGCACAGACCTATCCAGCATTCAGCCACGATTAATAATTACCTATGTAAAAATATTTTAAACGGCTGTTAAATTAATCGAATTATTTAATTTTAAACATAAACAAAAATATTAAATTATAAACGTCAGTATATTAATAGTAAAATTCATTTATGCTACTTGGTTTGTATGAAAAAGTGACATATTTTTTTAAAAAAGGGGAGTTATAGCTTTTTGTTTCACTATCCATAACTCCCGCGAAAACAAAAAAGGCCTTTGTCTTTCAGTACACCTGCATGAAATGAGAACTTTTTCGAGCAAGTGTGATGAAAAATTATGAAAAGTAAACGCCTGTCAAAACTAATACAGCAATCTAATATCATAATACTTAAATTAAACGTCAGGAGTTTATCGATAGCACAATCGGAATAGAACAAACCTTGAAATTTCTGGAACAGTCCTGAAAATTGGTATGTATGTAAATTAAAGGGCCCTTTTTCATGTCCACGCCATTTGACATTTGGGGACCTCGAGGAATCGCAGCCATCTTGGAAAATGTGTACCATCATGTAGAAATCGCATTTTAATCTAAAACTACGTTATCTAGGAAAATATGGTGTACGACAATTTTAAAGCTTATTAAATTCTATTCAAAAAAGTCCTAAATATCTTTGCGAAAAAATTGTTATAGAAAATACTTGCTGAATCTAGGTTTAGCGCTTATACACTTCCAGGGAACATTCTCTTAATAGAAAACTCGGAGTAATATGAATTCCTCCGAGTTTCCAAACTCGAAGGAATTATTCAAAGGAAAGAATACTCGTAGAATCTTTTTACAAATGATTGGACCACAAATACACTATTTACCCAACCACAAAATATTTTTTTGTAATATCTTATAAGATTTTGAGTCATATTTCTAGAGGAAGGCTTCGTTTTAGGGACATTTTGTCTATTGGAGTAGTTTTATAAGATGTACTTAGTGAATTGACGTTTTCCCCTTGATTTGCGGATGCTAGGTTGCGTGACAGTCGTGCACATAGCAATATACATGTAGGCATAGAGAAGTAAGAAGTAATTAGAGTGCTCACTCCATACATCAGTTTTGGTACCAAAATGCTTATTGTTTTCGCAGTCGACATCTAGCATCGAGTAGCGGAACTTTCAGTACTGCTACTCGACAATAGATATCGCGGCAAACAAAGTCTTATGCTCAACTTTTTTCCGCTAATATTCTAACCAGAGTAAGCGTAGGAGTTGAAAATAGAGTTCCGGTTATTCTAGTTATAATATTAGCGGAAAATCGTTGAGCATTAGGGTCTCCCCAAACCAGTCGACGCGGAGTCGGCTTTCGCCGAATGTTTTACACCACACTATTCGCATTTAGCCGATCGACTGTCTCCGCGGTTGGACACCTGCGTTTAGCAGTCTCATCCTCCTTGCGGCCGTAGAGACGCCCGATCGCCTGCGACTTGCTATCGCAACAGTTGTAAAGCGACGGTCGGCTCTCCCGTGCTCCGTCTTGCCGTCGAGACGTCAGACAGCACACGTACAGCCGTTGAGTCCGACGAACAGATGTAGGACAGCGGGTGATCGGCAATCGTAAATCTCATTTTTGGAGACTGGTTGTTAGTAACAACCTGAGCTATGTTCGGCCGTCGAAGACGCTGAACGGCTTCCGCCAGCTGTGACCGGTCCTTATCGTAGGTACTCGGCCGTGATCGGAGCCGTTCAACTCTTTCCGGCACCGTACGGCGGTATAAGGAGATTTATGAATGCGAACGTGTGCGGTAGGCTGCAAACAGCGTCGTACGAATGCGAACAGCTTTACGGCAAAACGCCGTTTTCCCGTCGAAAGACGTCGTTTCGCGTGGGCCGAGCCGATTTACGACTTATTCGCTCTTATTGCGTTGACATAAAGCTTTTTCCGTACGCGATTTGCCGAAACGGCGTCGACTAGTTTGGGGAGACCCTTAGACTTTGTTTGCCGCGATATCTATTGTCGAGTAGCAGTGCTGAGAGTTCCGCTACTCGATGCTAGATGTCGACTGCGAAAGTAATAAGCATTTTGGTACCAAAACTGATGTATGGAGTGAGCACTCTATTACCTCTTATTTCTCTATGTTTATGCAAAAGTAACCATTATTAGGCAAGCAGTCACATAGGGGTAGAAATATGCATAAATATTTAGCTCAATACAATATTGCATGCCAACATACATTTACATAGGTATTAACAATTTTGGTATGGAAGAGGAAGGTATATAAGCAGTAGAACTATGTGGGAAGGTTTATATAAAGTGTTTTTAACCGTCATCATGGTTTCGTTGTTGTTGGTTGTGTTTGGCATATTGCCGTTATTAGGTAAGGATATTTTTTATAAATTATCACACATATTTTAATTAAGGTAAGTTTATAAATATTGACTGGACACTGTAAGTTGAACAAACACGTTTCAAATTGGAAAGAAACAAGATGCGACATGCAGATTCTGCCAGGAGTCCGAGAATACTGCAATGCACATTCTCTGTTCCTGTGGACCGCTAATGTCAAAAAGAAATACCTACTTAGGGCGAAATACCCTATGAGGTACAGAGCATTACGGCCCAAAGAATCTGGAACTTCCTGGATTCAACGGACATTAGTAAGGGCGTCTTTGCAATTCATACAATAAAATGTTCACGGCCGCAGACATTTTCAATACAAGTAGAGTAACTTTCAATAAACAAATCCTTGAAATTCTAGCTGAGACAACTTAGTATCTTTGTGTAATTTGTTTCATTGCCATCTAGTCGCTAGAGTGCGTTAAGTGTAGCTTAGTAGTTTACTGTAGCATTACCTTACCTATATTATGTATAGTTCTTAACTTAGTGAGAGCGTTTTAGGAGGTATGGACCCGGGTATGTCCATAAACTACGTCCAAAAGAGAGGTATGGGCAATGTGAATGTCATCTCGCCTTGTGTGGTAGGGCACAGCACAGCAGATGTCATTCCAGATCTAGAGCAGAGCCCAACTGGGGAAGTACCTCCACCTTACAGAAAACCGCAGCCAAATAACACTTGACCCTACTCATAGTGTTGTGTTCCTGCCGGTGAGTAAGGTTGCCAGAGCTCAACGAGGGGGGTGGAGTTAGGGTCGGCAACGCGCATGCAGGTGTACATAGGCTACGGAGACTGCTTACCATCGGGCAGGCCGTATGCTTGTTTGCCACCGACGTAGTATAAATAAAAAAAAAAGGTAGGTGCACGTCTATTGCAATGTATAACTTATCAATTATACCATTATTGTACTTCCTTCTGTTGTTTCTCCAATAAATAAAATAAAAAATAAAAATAAAATTATGTTATGTTATTAAATTATGTTTATGGGTCAAACAAATGTATTGTTATAATGCAGAGTAAACTTAGCTTTGGGATTAGCTGTAGGGTTGCCATACGTCCCGTATATACGGGACTGTCACCGTTTTTGTCCCGTATTTCGATACCGCTGTAGAATATCTAGAGAAATGGTCACAATCGTCTCTGTGTAACCAGTTTTTTTTATGTAACTACACAAAGAGAACAGAACATAACAGCAAAGCTAATTATGTATTTGCACTTATGCTAAAATAGCTTAGTAAGTTACTAAGAGCTGAAATAAGTGCTAATTCTAATTAAGAAACGAAGATTAGATGTTCTATATTTCTCCCTGTATCAGTAGACATCATGACGTCATAACGTGACGCAACACACATTCCAGTGACTCAAACAGCCAATTATACAGTTGACGCAACTGATAGCAAATTTCGCCCTTGATAGACAAGTCAGGATGGCCGAGCGGTCTAAGGCGCTGCGTTCAGGTCGCAGTCCACTTCTGTGGGCGTGGGTTCGAATCCCACTTCTGACAAAGTTTTTGTTTATTTTACTTTTTTGAAAATAAAAGTTTATATGCATTGATTTAACTAATGTTTCATAAGAGTTACTTTTTTTACCTACACCAACCGGCACAATGGAATCAATAAAACTGTAGTAGTGAAAATCTTAGCGATATATTTTTTTCATGCTTTTAAATACATTTTGGAATTACTTATATAACGTTCGGCCAGCACTGTAACTACCCATGTATATATTTTTATGTTATTTATTTTCTTGCCCTTAATGTATACCTATATTTGGCCTAGCTACATATATTTTCTATTTATTTATTTTTTAAACAAAGAAAATATATATGTGTAAAAATAACACCTACCTAGAGTCAGACCAAGATATGTTGGCAGGGATTTTGACAGCCCAGCTAGTGCAAGTTCTATTTTAAACTTCTATGATATTATGACGTTTACTTAACACTTGCACAGGCTTGGCTATAAAAATCTTAACTTGGGCTATTAAACTTTAAAAAAATATCATTTATTTCAGGCTTCAAGCCCATAACACATAACGATACAATGGGATGCTATATACATTAAAATAAAAGTACAATTAAAATACAATAAAACTTAGCAACTTAAAATACAATTCAAATACAATAAAACTCAGCTTGGTTTGACTCTACCTATATATTTTTTCTATTTCTGATAATGTTTTAACAACAAAAAACATTAATACATACAGCTTTATTTCATAACGATGTAATTACTTAAGAGGCTGTCAATACCTAAAGCGCGCACACTGTCTATTTGTATCGGAGTAAATGAGATAGCACTGTCGCATGTTAGTGGGCCTGGGCAAGGGAATAATAAGAAAATTATTTAAATATGAAAAAGTGGATTATTAGTGTAATATTTTACTCGTTAGCGGTTTAGATATAAATGTTTTGAAATTGTGATTTTAATTGCAGACCCATAAGTCAAAACAATAAAGACATAGAACCGTTTAATTGTGATTTTAAGACCAATCTTTGCAATTATTTTCTATCGAGCCGATTTCGTTCAATCATGTATCGAGTACAACCACGGTCTTTGAAATATAATTAATATGAACATATATTTTTCTAACTTGACTAAAACAAATAGTCTTTCTTAAAAAACTGTTTAAGTCACACATCGACATCGACACATCAATTTCAAGGACATTGGGTATTGACAGCCTCTTAAATCATAAAAAGAGGTAAGTCGTTTCATGTACTTTCTGTTTCCTCATTACTGTTTCCAGAAACGAAACGCATACTTCTTTTTTAATTTTTAACATTTTTTACTCAACGCCCCAACGGTACAAGAAATACATGAGAATTAAAAAGGAAATTAAAAGTTGACTTATTGTTTTTCACCCAGTGTCGTCCGAGTTCTATTCATCAGAGAAGCAAGCTGACTGGGAGAGAATCGTAGGCGGTACTAAGGCCGCCAACGGCTCCTATCCCTACCAGGCTTCGCTGCGGGTCTACGGCGTGTGGCACTTCTGTGGAGCCTCCATTTTGACCCCTAGGGTCATTCTCACAGCGGCACATTGTGTGGAACGGTACAGTAATAATGCTATTAATTAATCTATTGCATGTCTAAAAAGCCCATTATCAATGTTGCAGATAATTGAAAATAAGGGATGGGGAAAATACGTATCCTAATTTTTTTTTATACTACGTCGGTGGCAAACAAGCATACGGCCTGCCTGATGTTAAGCAGTCTCCGTAGCCTATGTACACCTGCAACTCCAGAGGAGTTACATGCGCGTTGCCGACCCTAACTCCACCCCCCTCGCCCCTATTTCCTATTCGTCGTGCCCTATTTACTATAACTTCACCTCTAGCTCCCAGCGCGCACAAGTTTTTTGCAGAAATTGCGAAGCGTCTAGTTGATCTAACTTAGTGACCGAAGAGCTGGCGGCTTCCTCGCACAACGTATCAGCATTGCGATACAACGAGGAAATGCCCCCAGCATCCTTGGTACTATGCCTCAAGAGCCTATTTATATTAATAATCCGCTGTATATATCCATTGTGTAACCATATTGTTATTGTAAATATATTGTAAACTTCGAGCTTCGCCTTAACTAACATTGCCTTAATCTCATGCAACTAAGTGAAAAAAAAAATACAAAAATATTTTTCAACGGGTCCGGGTTAGGTACACTTGTTTTGAGCGTTAGTAGTTCGAGATATTTAGCATGTGACAGACAGGCGAACAGACCGAGGAGACCGAACAGGGTTTCTTTTTACACCTTGTTTGGTACGGAAACCTAAAACGAAGTATAAGTTCCATAAATCTTCGTCTTGTGTAATTTTTATGCTGATATAACGATGCCTTGTATTCGGATCGGCTAAAACTTTCCCGTCTCTCCTACTATCCTGACTGCAAACCCTACACTCCAGTCCTATCTACTGGGTGCTCCGGTGTCTCGGGCAGGCTGCGGGTGCCTACGTCGGGGTGGCAGGGGTTGTTGCGTAATGAGCCGGTGTGCGAGCGTACTTTGTTTGATTTCGCGTTTGAGGCTTAGCCGGTGTGATGTGACGCTGACATAATCCATCGACTCGCTGCCTCTTAGGTTGAATCAGCAGAGTCATGCGAGCTTACAGTGCTATTCTCCCCTTTGTAGTCTCCCCTTCCTAGTCCTTGCTGCAGGATCTGCTGGCTGGAGTTACCCCAAGTATCAGTATCAGTCTCGTGTAATTTTTTAGGTTTGACGCAATCTCCTCTCATACCCACTCTTTTCAATTCATTGCTCTTTTCAGCATGCGCCCTCAATACCTAAAAGTGGTCGTCGGCACGAACCAGCTCCTCGCCGGCGGGACGCCGTACGGAGTCCGCAAGATCGTCTACCACGAGAACTACGACAACTATGAGATCGTCAACGACATAGCTATCGTGTTCACGCAGGAGGATATTGAGTTTAGCAGCACAGTGGACGCAATAGAGCTCAATGATGAGCCGGTCGAGAAAGGGGAGGATCTGATCTTGACGGGTTGGGGGACGACTTCTGTAAGACACTGATTTAAACTTTCACGATTTACACACATGATTTACCCGTCGCATATACTTAAGCTTTAAAATTACTTCCGACGTTTCGAGGACGGTTGAGAAAACTCCCATGGTCTCGGAGAAAGACTGGCTAAAGTTGACTTCTGTACTTAAGTAATTTTGTTCTAAACCTTATACCTCAGTAAGGTTTTCTTGGATATTCGAAAGTGAATTGGCTATGCTATATCTGCTACGTCTGTCATTATTACAACCGCAAGGCTTCGACTAGGTAACATAATTTTAGGACAATCCCAAGGACCTCCAGTTCCAAAATTGATTAACATCGAAAAATCGATCGAAACGTTATCTGCCTCTCTGTCGTTCGAATATGGATGAACGATAGAAAGGCAGATTAGGGGTCCTTTTGCTATCATTAGGGGCAATTTTTACTCGTAAAACCTATGCCATCGTTTCTACTCGTACGAACATTGCGCCCCGCACGGCCTTTTGAAGTTCTTGATATGTACAAACTTCCATCAAAATTTACATCGGCTCATCTATGCAAATTTTGAAGTTTTAAAGAGGCTTTCATTTAGACGATGGTGTAATTTTTGGGCGAAGATGCACCCTGCCCACTTTGTCAGTAGAAAAAGGCGGTAAAAAAATTAAAATTTTAAATTTCGCCTTTTTCTACTGACACCGACTCTTGGGTATAGATTTTCCTGATTTTCTAGGTGAGGTGTACAATGATATATAACTACTTATTTTCCAGTACCCCGGCCGTCTCCCTAACGACCTGATGCAGTTGGAACTGAAAGCCATCACATATGAGGAGTGCAAGAAGGCCCACGAAAACATCAACGCGGTCTACGAAACTCAGATATGCGCGCTGACTAAGAGGGGAGAAGGGGCTTGTCATGTGAGTTCCGTCCTTTACAGTCTTTTACTCAACATGACATGAGCTTAAGAGGAATTCCTAGTTGCGATTTTTCCATACAAACGCTCTCGACTGATTCCTCCCTGGATTTTTAACCTAGAGCAGTGATTTTTTCAAATAAGATCAATGTCATCAATATCTGTGCCGCTATGTTTTGCTTTTTTGGATTATTTTATTTTGACGAAAGATACAGCGCCTCGAAAATCGCAAAAACGGCTAAATTGAATTGACTGTAAAAAAAGGCACAGTATACAAATATGACAAAAAATATCCAAAAAATCAAAACATAGCGGCATAGATTATTTCTTCCTCTTGCAATTTCCAAAATTTCATAATGATTAGTTGCGTTTTGGAGGAGGAAACAGTCGAGAGCGAAACCTCGATTTTTGAGTTTTTTGCGAGTGAATTTCGGTCCGAGCTGCAGTTGTCCTTATCGCACGAATTGGAGGCGGAGACAGTTTCTAAATATACGTACACAGAAGGAATAGTGATGGGCATAACATCCTTATTAGGGATTGCAGAACCGGTACTGTTTTAAAGAACCGGGATTTCTCGGTACTTTCGGAACTGGTCTAATTATTTCATTATTTTAAATAAAACGACAGCATTTTGCGATTTGACCACCTTTCGTATTATAATTTAATAATCACATTTTCTTTTATTACGTAGTAGGCAATTTTTTTTAGAAATATAGTATTTTACATTGCTCACACTTGTGCGTCACAAGTAAAAGATAACTACTTTGATGTTTGCCACTAGATAGCAAATTTAATGAAATTACATTGACGAGGGGATTTATATATAAGTATCGCAGTCGCATTGTATAATCCGCCGTATTACATTACGGCTAGCCGATATCAAAATAAGGGCCATTTTGAAATGCGGCGGTTCAACGATTAAGGTATGTTGGGTAAATACCGGATGCGGGTGAAGAACGTAGGACATTCATTTCCCCCTAATTTGGCTTTATTTTTTAATGTTGGCAACATTGTGTAAGACGCCATTTCATTGCGCCTCGACTGTCAGTGTCCCCGCGTCGCTCAGGGAGTCGGGCTTGTGCTATGTGCAATCACAGAGAGCGTAAATTTCGCGAATTCTTCCTTCTATCCGATCTTCGCTCTGTAATTTATTTTGCGTATTGTGATGAAACTGTGTTTGTTTTTGTAATTGTGTTAACAGACCTAGCACTGCTGTAGACCGATATCCGATCTTGACCCTTCCAGGTAAAGATCGGACCAGAAACAATCAGATCTTTACCTATTTAAAAAACAGCAGTGATTATCAAACTTTAAATTTTCTTCAATTTACCTACTGACCTTAATTATCACATTTATTGTTTTCTTGATCACACTTTCGGACCATTATTTTTATCCAGTACCACTACCAGCGCGACGGTTACTGACAATGTAATTTTTTAATTTCCGCAACCCAAAGGTTGCCTTTTAGCGATAAGACCGCATGTTGTTTACCTGTGCTTATGTGTATGTTTTCTTTTGTATTGTTTTCTTTTATTGAGGTGTGCAATAAAGAGTATTTATATTATATAGGGATGATGATACATGTTGAAAATAACAAAATCGAGTAAATTAGATAGCAAATGAGCAATTTTTCGCAATAAAGTACCTACAAATACGGATGCATATGTAGATGTGCACGCATACATACATTGCTAGTTTCGGATACAAAATAGAGATAGGGCTTCGAAATTAGTTTCCTTAAAATGCTTCAAGAGGGCTCTCTTTTCCTATATATTTACTTTACTCTTTACATACGATCCTTACATTTTATAAAAAAAAAAGATTGTATATAAACTATATAAAATATATATATATATATATATATATATATATACATAATTGCAAAATTAAACCAACAAAATCGCAATTTTAATTATTTTCCATACTTCAAGATGGGCTCTCAGTGACCTTGACCTTTTTAAAGAACTACTTAGTCTTTTTGATTTCTAAGTTTGATTCTTATTTTTTTGGCGACCTTCATTAAAAATGACTGGGCACGATTATTTTTTATTTTGAATTTTGTCCCTCCTACTTAAGTACTTAATATCTTCCAGTACATTCCATTCAATAAACAATACATTTACACTTTCCCTAAACCTGTACAGTTCATGAAATCTTAAATTGTCAAAACTACGCAACGTATCTATTATTTTAGTGGGTTTTTTTTTATTACTTCGGGTAAACCTTACAATAAGAGGTTTCTTAGCACATTGTTTACTTATCAAATTGCCTTATGACATAGGTATCAAAGTTTGAGAGCCACAATTTTACCAATTTTTGTATCCGGGTTAAGATCGGATACAAAAGGGTAGACACCGGACCTATTTCTTTGTGATACCTTATTCTCTTTCCATTAGAAGCAACTTTTTTTCACCATCCAATGATGCCTTGATCCCTTGATGGCAAAACACTCGTTACCCTAAAAAAAGTATGTCTCATCTTTACACAGGTACAAAATATAACAACGTTTTCATTCCTCGCATTCAAGCGCGCGCGCCGGCGACCCTGCCGAAGAAAGGACGCACCTCAAGGACACTTTTTCGAAAATGAGCCAATCAGGAGAGAGCTGGCGTCGCCCGTGCGACGCCATCTTTCTCTAGGCTAGTTGCGGAGTTAGTTGCTAGACCGCCGCGTTTAAGTCATGACCGTGTGTTTAAATGTCATAATTGATGTGAAGTGTAATCGGCTTATTAGTGAATAAACCTAAGTGCTCTATATTACATTGTGTTATTTGTTAACCTAGCGACAGATTTCCTTAACAACTTTCAGAAGTGCGATCTCAAGTAACCCGCGAGTGAATAAAACTAAACTGTCGCTATGGGTAAACACAAACACAAGGAGAGAGAGTCCAAAGAGAATCGGCTAAGGAGGAAGCTATTAGCCGAAGTAAATTCACGACGGTTGGCCGAGCGCCTCCAATGTTTGGAAGACATTGTATGTGGGAAATCGCTCGGGCCGCCAACGAGGCGCCCTCCGTGCACTGAAGACGGCGTCGTTACGCCGCCATTACCAGATATGCACCTAGCTCAGGATTCGACCACGCGGGCAACGGATGAACTGCGCGCGTGGGCCGTGGAGCCCCCTGCAGCGCTTAGCACGCAACGAGCGGCCATGCCGGCGACACCGGCGCCGATGAAGAGTACGCCTCATAGCACAGTGGGGGTAACGAATAGGCTTCCGCTATGTGAGGCCGCCTGCGCCGCCGCCGCCGCCAGGCCCCTCACGCGATCGTTCACTTCGTGTGCGAGTGCAAGTGCAAGTGCAGTAGGTATTATGCCGCAAGTTCCTACCGGCAGTGCCGCGGCGCCGCCACCGCCATCACCATCGGACTTTCCGTATGTACATTCAGAAACTAACAATAATAATATAAGATATGTAGGCCGTAATGATCCGATACCTGAATTTGACCCAAAATCGTCTCTCCTTACGATGGAAATATGGATTCGTAAGGTTGAAGGCCTTTCAAATATGTACGGGTGGGACGAAAAGACGCTTGTATTTAACTGTTCGTCGAAATTGAGAGGGTATGCTCGACGTTGGTATGATCAGTTACAAGACTTTAATTTGTCGTGGGCCGATTTTAAAGCTAAGTTACTCACAGCCTTTCCTTGTCATAAAAGTAAATTAAATATGATGCGTGACTTAGTTAATGTAACTAGATCTCCCGACGTCGATTACCTACAATTTTATTATGACAAATTAGCTTTAGGTAACGCGTGTGGTATCTCCACGGATTTAATCACAGAAGCTATAATAGGTACGATCGGTAGCGAGCTTGTCGAAATTGGTGCTATTTCCGCGGGATGCCGCGATCCTAACTCGTTGCTTAATTATCTCTCATCGTTACAACGAAACAATTCCGTTTCCAACTTTAGGCGTAACAGTGGCGGTGCTAATAATAGCCAACAAATGAAAATGACATGTAATACGTGTAAAAGACGCGGACATACTGCATCGCGTTGTACTTATAAGATTCGTGACAAAAATGATAAAGCACCTCCTGTGTGCTCGTTTTGTAACAAAAAGGGACATACGGATAACGTTTGTTTCATTAAATTGCGCAAATGTAGTTATTGTAACAAGACGGGCCATTTTAAGGATGAATGTTTGAAATTTAAGAGTCGCAACACGAACGGTGGTGTAACGACGACGCAAACGGTCCGCGTAATGCAAACTGCAAGCGACTCAGCTTCAAAATATTATATGACGGTTAAGGTGAATAACTCAGATGTTCCCGCTTTTATAGATTTTGGTAGTTCATGTGTTACTATTACGAATTCGCTTGCAAAGGAATTAGGTTTGACAACTCAACCTTTATGCAACGTCAACAGTGTTATTAAGGGTTGGGGTGGGGGGCGTTCTGCACCCCTCGCGGAAGCTCTAGTAACCATAACCGCGGACGAGGCTATGTGCGAAAATATTAAATCGTATATTGTGCCTGATAACACGCAGGATATAGGTATCATTGTTGGGCAATCCTTCACTGAGCGCCCTACGGTATATGTTATTAAGACGCCTACATCTCTGCGTATATTCAACGCTAATTATTTGACGGAATTACCTAGACTGTGTGATAATGTTGAACGCGTTACCCTGCATGCATCGGAGGAGTCAAAACTGTTACCCGGTGTAAATAAAATTACATTATCTTGTTCCGAGTTTGATGGGCCTATACTTGTACATGAGTCAATGCATCTTAAACCGCGATCTGAGTGTTTAATTCCTCAACACACTACTGAAATAGTTGATGGCCGAGTAGTGCTGAATGTTGTCAACTTAGGCTCCGAGTCGATTACAATACGGAACAATGAGTGTGTAGCGCGTGCAACTGTCGATAATTCTGATCTTAAGTACCAGGTTGGACAGGATTTAGATCCCAAGGTCAGGGCCGAACTTGAATGTTTGTTATCGGAGTTCTCTGACTGTTTTTCTGAGAGTGACCAGGCTATCGGGAAGTGTTCGGTAAAAATGAAATTAGAACTCACCGACACTAAACCGATTTATTACAGACCCTATAGAATGTCAATTGAAGATCGTAACCAAGTACACACTATAGTCAATGATCTCTTGCAAAAGGGGGTTGTCGAGCCGTCTAACTCTCCTTATGCTAGTCCTGTGATATTAGTGCCCAAGAAAACAGGCGAGAAGCGTATGTGCGTTGACTACCGGGCACTTAATAAGGTAACTAAAAAAGAACGATATCCACTTCCTCTCATACAAGACCAGCTAGATAGGTTGGCAAGGCAACGTGTGTTTTCATGCCTTGACGTTCTATCCGCTTATCACTGCATACAATTAGAAGACGAAAGCAAGCAGTTTACTGCGTTTATTACACCTGACGGCCATTTCCAATATACTCGTATGAGTTTTGGTCTCGTCAATGCCCCGGCAGTGTTTCAGCGAGCGATCGACGAGATACTAGGGCCGCTTAAATTCGAATGCGCCACTGCTTACCTTGACGACATACTCGTATACGCCGAGAATTACCCCACTGCATTAAATCGGTTGCGCCAAGTTTTAGAGAGATTGCGTGATGCTAACATGACGTTGCGTATTGACAAATGCTCATTTCTAGTCCCGCGGGTAGAATACTTAGGTCACGAGGTATGTAACGGCGAAGTCAGGCCTGCGGAACATAAAATAAAGGCCGTTCAAGACTTTCCCGTACCAGTAAACGTTCACCAATGTAGACAATTCATGGGCTTGGCTAACTATTTTAGGAAATATGTTTGCGGTTTTGCCACAATTGCTCGTCCTATTACGACTTTAACAAAGAAGGACCAGCCTTGGGTTTGGGGTGACGATCAACAACGCGCTTTTGATAAGATAAAAGCTGTACTCGTCAGCCGACCCGTCCTAGCGATATATAACCCGGAATATGACACACAAATACATACTGACGCTTCCAAGGTTGGCCTAGCAGGTATTTTACTTCAAAAACAGCCGGAAGGTACGTGGAAACCAGTCGCGTATGCCAGCAGACAAACTACTCCCGCCGAGCAAAAATATCATAGTTTCGAGCTTGAGACTATGGCCGTTGTTATGAGCTTACAGAAGTTTAAAGTTTACGTAAGTGGTATCAAGTTTGTTATCGTAACTGATTGTAATGCTTTGCGCTGGACTTGGGAAAAACGTGATTTAAATCCGCGTATTGCAAGATGGTGGTTAGAAGTTCAAGGATTTGATTTTACTGTTGAATACCGTGCCGGGACATCCATGAGTCACGTGGATGCACTGAGTCGTAATCCAGTCGGTACTATAATGCGTTGCGTGGAAAAGGATCTCATTGAATGCTTGCAACGGGAGGACGAGTCAGTGCGTTCTACGATTGAACAACTTAAGGATGAATTGGGTAACGGAAACAAAAAAGGACTGGCAGTTGATTATGTTGAGGTAGACGGTGTTCTTTTTCGAAAGGTAGACGGTACAAACAAGGTCGTTGTACCAAAGCAGTCACGTTGGTCACTAGTCCAGTCGTTCCATGATAACAATGGTCACGTAAATTTTAAGAAAACGTACGACGCCGTGAAGTCCAAATACTGGTTTAAGCAAATGCGTCGATTTATTCAAAAGTATGTCCGAGGGTGTATATCCTGCCAGTATGCAAAAAAGCCTACTGGTAGGCAGGTAGGTCTTCTCCACCCCATCGATAAAGTAGCGTTACCGTTCCATACAGTGCATGTCGACCACCTCGGTCCGTTTTGTAAAAGCCCATCGGGGAAGATGTACATTTTTGCACTTATTGATGCATTTACTAAGTTTATATGGATCGAGGCGGTACGTGATACCAGTTGCGCTAACGCTGTAAAAACCTTAGACCAATTTATTAAGACCTTTGGGTTACCTAGTCGGGTTATCAGCGATAGGGGTAAGGCTTTCGATTGCCACGAGTTCAAAAGGTATTGTGCTGAGCGACAGATAAAGCACGTCATGAACGCCGTAGCTAGTCCTAGGGCGAATGGGCAAATAGAGAGGTATAACCGCACTATATTGGATGCACTTGTGGCATACGTAGGTGACGACCAGAACAACTGGGAAAAGTACTTGCCTAAGGTCCAGTTAGGATTAAACTCTAATATAAATGATACCACAGGTAAATGTCCTTTAGAGCTCCTGTATGGGTTTCGACCACGTTTAACTGGCGACTTGCTCGTGCCAGTCAGAACAGACTCTTTAGACGAACTTCGTGAAGCGGCTGCTAGCAGGACCCGGAGGGTTGCTGAAAGGGCAAAGGCTTTGTATGACCAAAAGAGACGCATCGGAGCACCCTTCAGCGTTGGTCAACTGGTCCTAGCGCAACGCAAGGTTTTCAAAAAGGGGTTAAGGAGCGGTAAGCTTGTGCCACGCTACGACGGACCGTTTGTAGTCACCAAAGTACTTCCGAACGATCGCTACGTTGTGAAAGGAACCAACAGTACCGGTCGTAAGTATGACAATGTATTGGCCAGAGACAAACTTAAACCTTTCTTGTCTAATGCAGACACTGGTTCCGATTTAGATTGAGAACTGAATATACTTACGGAGAATTTTATTAATACATTGTGATTGATTAGATCATAATTGTAATTTATATATCTGTTCCTAGATTAAGAATTAGATTGTGTATACTCTTAATACCCTTATGGCAATAATAACAAATGTTATGATCTCGGTTCCCAGTTATGTTCCTGGATTAAAAACCTATCTAGTTATTCGTTAAAGTTATTACCTAGGTTTTATGGTAGGTAATTATGATGAATATGATCTCATTTATTAGTCAAACTTGAGCTCCTACATTAAGAAACTAGGACGCCATGTACTAAAGTCCCAGATTAAGAACTGGGTTGTGATATTAACAAGTGCCATGTTAAGAGATTGTACTATTGACTGATATGTTATGTCATTTAAAATCCTATATTGCTACTTACTATTAGAGGTAACTTAAAGTCAATGCGACTTATTTGAATAAACATTGTATTTGACAACTACCGGTTCTTCCCTTTTGTTTTTTTTGCTTTCTCCTCTTAGTGAGCAAACTATAACAGTGTCAAGAGGGGACCGCAGTGTAGGCCTTAAGAGGCGGACCATTGCATGTAATATTAGACTATCCTTAAGAGGCTAGTTGTTACTGGTAATACTGGTATCTGCAGTGTAGGCCTTAAGAGGCGGACCATTGCATGTAATATTAGACTATCCTTAAGAGGCTAGTTGTTACTGGTATCTGCAGTGTAGGCCTTAAGAGGCGGACCATTGCATGTAATATTAGACTATCCTTAAGAGGCTAGTTGTTACTGGTATCTGCAGTGTAGGCCTTAAGAGGCGGACCATTGCATGTAATATTAGACTATCCTTAAGAGGCTAGTTGTTACTGGTATCTGCAGTGTAGGCCTTAAGAGGCGGACCATTGCATGTAATATTAGACTATCCTTAAGAGGCTAGTTGTTACTGGTATCTGCAGTGTAGGCCTTAAGAGGCGGACCATTGCATGTAATATTAGACTATCCTTAAGAGGCTAGTTGTTACTGGTATCTGCAGTGTAGGCCTTAAGAGGCGGACCATTGCATGTAATATTAGACTATCCTTAAGAGGCTAGTTGTTACTGGTATCTGCAGTGTAGGCCTTAAGAGGCGGACCATTGCATGTAATATTAGACTATCCTTAAGAGGCTAGTTGTTACTGGTATCTGCAGTGTAGGCCTTAAGAGGCGGACCATTGCATGTAATATTAGACTATCCTTAAGAGGCTAGTTGTTACTGGTATCCGCAGTGTAGGCCTTAAGAGGCGGACCATTGCATGTAATATTAGACTATCCTTAAGAGGCTAGTTGTTACTGGTATCCGCAGTGTAGGCCTTAAGAGGCGGACCATTGCATGTAATATTAGACTATCCTTAAGAGGCTAGTTGTTACTGGTATCCGCAGTGTAGGCCTTAAGAGGCGGACCATTGCATGTAATATTAGACTATCCTTAAGAGGCTAGTTGTTACTGGTATCCGCAGTGTAGGCCTTAAGAGGCGGGCCATTGCATGTAATATTAGACTATCCTTAAGAGGCTAGTTGTTACTGGTATCTGCAGTGTAGGCCTTAAGAGGCGGACCATTGCATGTAATATTAGACTATCCTTAAGAGGCTAGTTGTTACTGGTATCTGCAGTGTAGGCCTTAAGAGGCGGACCATTGCATGTAATATTAGACTATCCTTAAGAGGCTAGTTGTTACTGGTATCTGCAGTGCAGGCCTTAAGAGGCGGACCATTGCATGTGATATTATACTGTCCTTAAGAGGCCAGTTTGTTACTGGTATCCGCAGTGTAGGCCTTAAGAGGCGGACCATTGCAAAAGAATCAACTGTTCGGGACGCCCAGTCATCAGGAAGGGCCGACTATAACAACGTTTTCATTCCTCGCATTCAAGCGCGCGCGCCGGCGACCCTGCCGAAGAAAGGACGCACCTCAAGGACACTTTTCGAAAATGAGCCAATCAGGAGAGAGCTGGCGTCGCCCGTGCGACGCCATCTTTCTCTAGGCTAGTTGCGGAGTTAGTTGCTAGACCGCCGCGTTTAAGTCATGACCGTGTGTTTAAATGTCATAATTGATGTGAAGTGTAATCGGCTTATTAGTGAATAAACCTAAGTGCTCTATATTACATTGTGTTATTTGTTAACCTAGCGACAGATTTCCTTAACAAAAACTAAAACCGTTCTATATTGAAGATTACCAAAATTCAGGCCGAATCTACGGTTATTATTTAACGATTCGCTACGCAAGAATCTGTCACGTGTTGAGATCTCGAAAAAACATTTTTTCACGAGTTCTCTCAATTGGTCCCAAAATTGCCCGGCATTATCCCAACATACTTTACCCAGATTGTCATTACGATACGTTCTTCAATAAGGCGGCCCAAGTTTAGCCCCATCGTACCTACTACAAGTTAAATAGATTGTAGTTTAAACATAGGTATATTTATACCTACTTACAAAATTTCACAACACACCATGATCACTCCCAACTTACTGATACGGATAGGTACAGTCAAGTGTAAAAATATGGGTGTACACATCTTACTCAAAAATATGTCCCATAGCATCTTATTCCAGTGTAATAAGAGCGTAGTACCATATTTATGAGACGATTCTTTCGATACATATTTTTGCACTTGACTGTACGACGACAACCGAAGCTGAGACATCATTCTTTTTTGCAGTTTTTACCTATATGGTAATTAATATCAATAAATCAATCAATCATTTATTATTTCGTCATCATAGGTGTAAAATACATTTAGTACAGGTGATAGGGTGTTTGGTATTAGGGTGTAATAGATACAGTATAATATAAAAATGAAAAACAATATTACGTGGTAACAACAAAAACAACTTGCGTCGGGCAGCGCAGAATAAATTCCGTCTGGCTCGCGGGCGATGTCGACGGAACGGCGCGCAATGAGCGAGCGCACGAGTCTCGCGTCTGTGTGCGCGCACTCACACTTAGATAGCTCCGGCTCCCGCCCACCGCAGCGCGACAGAAACATAGCTTCAAAAATTCGAGATTTGAAAAGTTGCTCAGCTAGGAATTGCTCTTAACTTTAACGCATTCACGATCTCGGACACAGCGCCATTTTCGAAACTCAGTGATGTGTAGCATACAAGATGTTTTCGCATTTATAAACGGACTGCCACATCGCATTTTCTTCAAAAGTTGTGCCACATATTGACAGCTTAGCTTGCTGGATACATTTAATTTTTTTTATACCACGTCGGTGGCAAACTAGCTTACGGCCCGCCTGATGGTAAGTAGTCACCGTAGCCTATGGACGCCTGCAACTCCAGAGGTGTTA
Organism: Cydia pomonella; assembly: GCF_033807575.1. Lineage (NCBI taxonomy): Eukaryota > Metazoa > Arthropoda > Insecta > Lepidoptera > Tortricidae > Cydia > Cydia pomonella. Next base: position 32,437,337 of record NC_084705.1, on the reverse strand, counting down.
CATGCGCGTTGCCGACCCTTTAAAAACATGTACACTCCTTTTTTGAAGATGTGGTGCCATATCATGTCTATAGACGGACTGTCCGTGAACGTGTTAATGTTGTTGTTTCTACTAATGTCAGGAGTACGAATTGTTATTTTCAGGGAGACTCTGGCGGGCCCCTAGTCCGCGAGGGCCGGCAGATCGGCGTCGTGTCGTGGGGCATTCCCTGCGCAAGAGGCAAGCCGGATGTCTACACTAAAGTAAGTCGGAATAAGTATTAGTAACTTATCATATTGAGCCAAAAATCGCATTCTGGTGCGCATGGGTCCCATCCGATATAGTAAAGAAAGACATTTAGAATGACATCATTTATAACTTTCGTGACTCGTCGCAGGTACTTAAATGTATTTAAATATGTTTTCACTGCAATTGGCGTGTTGCTCTATCTGCTGCTATTGATTGACTATGCTGAATGTTATAACCCTTTACCGCATGTAATAAAAAATATTTGTTGAAATTTGAACTTAAATAATTGTCAATAAAGTTGAATATCATATCCCCCATATATGGCTCCGTATGCGGTAAAGGGTCCCTTATTATTAATTTTTAATTTTTTATGCTCCGAAAGTAGGTCGTTGTTGTTCTAAAAAAATGCAAAATATGGATACGTTTCTGCTCTAGAACACAGAGTTTTTTTTTTTACAATAAGGAACAAACATTTTGGTTTTAAATGGATTTGTTGTACATCCATTCTGATAATTAACTCCCCATTCCATAAATAAAGATATTTTTACCTCAATTGTTAATTGAAAGTACGCTCAGGAATACTACTTAATACTTAGCCGTATTTTTTAAAATGCACATGTATTCTACATTCCTCGTATTCGAAATGAAAAATAGAGGGCTTTACTCGAGTGAAAGGCATCCATTTCTTACTGCGTTTGAGCACCAAACTACCTCGGCAGAAATGTGCGCCTTTCATCCCCTGGGGCCTTATTCGACATGCACAACTGTCAAATTTCGCGTCCACATCAAATCAACACTTGATTCTATCGCATGTTGATTGTATCAAGTGTTGATTCTATCAACTGTGGATATTATCATTTGGAACAATCAAAACTCATTCATAGAAAAAATAATCAAACTAAAATCAACTTTGTTTATTACTACTATACAGTTTGTAATGGCTCTGAACTCGAAGTGGATCGGTTTGATTTGATTGTCACCTGACTGTGGATTGCTAATGTCAAATTTTGACAAGTGTTGATTTTATTGCTAGACTTTTTTGTCCATGGGCTTGGGCACCATCTTGGATTTTTTGACGTACGACAGGGAATACCCTTCCTTTCATACAATATATGGCATAGAGTAAGGCGTCTTTTTTTTTTAAACATAACTTTACAAAAATCAGCGACATCTTGTATCCGATAGGATAAGTAATGCGCTATGAATAATGCGGCGGCGAGTAGTGAAACTATACCTGACAATGTCAATCAATTAAAAAGTGACCACACAGTTGATGGTCGATAAAGGCGATTATTAATTGAATTTTAACGACAATAAAGCACTATTGACATGCGATCTTTTTGTTGAACCCACACCTACACGTCGAATAATGCTCGCTCCACATATTCTCCTAGAAACGCTCAAAATTCTAAAAAATTTCAAGCAATTTACTCCGCACCCAGTTGCTTCTAAACCACGTTCACGATCCAAGTTGTAAGTATACCTTAACACATCTTTCAGGCATATGATTTAAAGTCCGTTTTTTAAAAATTACGAGATGGTTCATGAATCCTTTATTATTTTTCCAAAAATTACGCTATTACATTATTTATAAAAAAGATATAATATAACTGTTAGTAACTCGGTCACTTGGTCTATCACCAACTATTTGAATGCTCTTTGTATGTATACGCAACCCCATTGTACAGTCGCCATCACCATTAAGACCTACTATATGGTCTATATTACACGTTTGGCGGGTAGTGAAATTTGTTTAGGTATCCTCCTTGTGACTAGTTAGAACAGTTTGACGGGATGACGAATAGGAACAGATTAGCAGTTTGACCAATAGCTACAAAATTACGATGTGTCCTAATAGAACTAAATCTACTTGTGACGGGTTGAAACAAATAATACAGCTTTTGGCGGTGTGACCGGTTAGAACAAAATTTTGGTGTGATGAGTTGATGCCTAAATCGACCTAAGTACTTATTGTTTATATAAACCTACAAAAAGACGATTCCTATGTACAGGAGATTAAATACATATTATGTTATTCAACTACGAATTAAAAAATATAGTTGTTTAGACTATTATGTTTAGACATTTTTTTAACGTTTTTCTTTAATAAAATAAAACATTAAAGTTTTCTGTGACTATATTTCATTTTCTTGAGTGTAGATTATTAGTTTCAGTTTCCAGGAACTACACCTCTTCAAAAACTTTGCTGGTGGTTCGACATCTGTAAGTTTATATATAAAATATCATAAAAACACTTAAGATAAAAACTTATAAATAAATTCTGGTCGGTCGGTGGTGTGTCCAGAAGGCTGCTGCCCCTCTGGATAACAATGCTGATCCGCCGATTGAAATATAGGCCAGGCCTCTGGTCACCAGAAACCTTTAAAAGGCGTTTTGACATTTCCTCATAGACCCACGCTAGGACCCCAGGGTTTCAACTTCAACCCCAAGCGCCACAAATATGTAGCTAAGGTTTTAAATTCTAGACTATGAACATGAAATATTGTTCGCTAGTTAGGGAATTAGAAAAAAATAGTAATAGGAGACGGCCGTGGTCGTGGTAGGTAGGTACATCATGCGTGGGCCAGGCAAGCCCTGAAATTATGCACCAATTTTACTATAACTTTGTTCACCTATTGACTGTTTCCAAGATAATCGTTTTTAATATGTAGTCCGTATAATCGGGCAGTATAATTTGCCTCATATTTTTAACACTAAATAATTATCGGTACATATATATGTACCTATTTTGCAATATTTTCTTGTTTGCATCATTTAGTTACTTGTTTACTCCGATTGACGTGTTTATCATTTTCGTTACTATGACAGCGCAATACTTTAAATATTGTAACGTGAAGGTTGAGTCCGCTGCCAAAATAACTCACACTAATTTAAGACCCACCTTACAGTTTACATAGCGGCATTGTCCTACGATGCTTTAAATGAATACGGTAAACATTTAAATACTACTACTAGGCGTTTATTGCGCGTACTCAGTCGAAAAAGTTTCAAACCGATTTTGACGAAGAGTGCATGCGTATTGCATATTCGAGCGATAGAGAGGCAAATAAAGACAGGATATAGTTGCCTTTTCTCAATACAAATTTGAATACTCAAGCCGTAGCCATTTTGGTGGTTATACTGCTTTGTATATGAGCGTAAAAATGTGTATGTGTGGATTTTTAGGGATGTGGACGGGTCGATTTTGATCATATTATATATCGATAAGTGCTACACAGCGAAACTTCGATATCTTCACAAGAAATAAACATCACAGATGGATAATAAATATTTTATAATATAATAAGATAACTAATTTCTTGCAGAAAACATGTTTTAGTAGTTATTTATGTATCGTAATTAAAATATCCTGGTCCTTATTTTACTTTTTAGCTTCTCTATGTGCAATCGGTATGTCAGGCTTCTGTCCAGTGTAACACCGAGATACTTTGGGGAATAGTTATGTTGTAAGGCTGTACCCCGGAATCTAACTCTTGAGGGTCTTATGTGCCAGCTTATTGGACAGGTGGAAACAGCAAACTTCGGTCTTAGAAGGATTTGGGCACAGGCGCCAACGGGTGAAAAAGTCGGCGGCAGAGGTCATATAGATATAGCTACATGATAAAAGAAATAGAATCCTCCATTATGCGTGGTCGGACGCCTGTTTTTCTGCCAATGCCTATTCATAAATCTGTTAAGACCTTTTTTCTTGATAACACCTAAAATAATAAGTTTATAATTAATCTCAATGTCTCCAGTTTGCTGTTTATTCAAACAGAAAAATCCAAATTTCTCAGTCATTATACGACCGCTGTCTTATATTATACGCCATTAAAAATTCAACATTAATAACAATTAATTAGGCATATCGTCCAATTTATAGTATGGCACAGGTATTAGTTCTTACAAAGTTGACCTTAATTTACAAATTTATAAGGAGTTGATGTAAAAGTGAATTGGAAGAAGTTGATAAGCAGACGCAACCAGCTAGTCGCCGAAGCTCCGCTTCCCTCGGATGAGCCAATTAAGCCTGCACCTAACAGGCTCTGGCTCATAGGGGGCTTTGAGCTTGCTGTTGCGTCAATTTTCATATTAACAAAAAAAGCTAGTCTAACAACACAATTAATGATTATTTTGCCGCATTTTTCACTATCTCTCCCTGTCTCACTGCCATCTGACCTTCTAACCCAGAGGGGAAAATATACCTTATTGGGCCTACTTCTTCCTCGTGATATTATATTTAACCGAAAAGTAATTGGTAAAAGTTAAATGATATTTTGCACACAAGTTACAAGATGTTCATTGTTAAGAGCCGGGGTTAGGACCCACGACCATTGGTTTTAAAATCAAACTTTATATATAATTTGTATTTTTATAATAAATCAGTTTTCTTTTTGACATTTATTAATTGTCAAGATTTTTTTAAATCCTGGACAATTGTCACATGTACGTTTTTATGATAGATCTACATCGACGCAACTGCATGTCATTGTCATGGTTCTTGCGGTTTATTTTTATAACGCCAAGATCGGAATTTGGCAGCTAACTCCATCTTGCGTCGAGTAGAAGAATCAAAATCGTACAGAAAAAACTACTCTCTGCCTTAGGATTCCCTTTCAAATGTCATAAATCCAAACATGGCAGCCATACCCATCGACAAAAAAGTCTACCGTTGATCTAATTTCATTTGACAGTTAACTAATACGTATTCGACACGCTTATATTTGACAACTAGAATCCTGACTAGAGCTGGGACTGCGTACCAAAAGTACGTCTCTGTTACTCGTACCAAAAGTACGTCTAAAATACCACTTTTACGAGTATGACCCCCAATAGGCAGTTTACGTATTTGCCGGTCTTAGGCGTCTTACAAATAAGGATTATTTATGCAAATATCGACTTATTATATTGGTAGGGGTCGGAAATATTATGACGTTTTGAGTGAAGGCTATGAATCCATTGACATATTTTTATTATATATTATTACACTATTTTTAGATACAACAGACGCCCAGACGACCGTCTGTTAACAATATTTTGTTTTGCTTAAAGTAACGGTAAGAATGGAGGTACGAGGTGATGAAAGTTTCATATTTGTTTTATTTCAGAAATCAAAGTTCGTACTTTTAAATACTCGACAAGCTAAAAGTAGTCTATTACAAAAAACCTGTTCCAAAAACTATTCCGGTACAACGCCCCGCCTCTAGTGTGGATATTGTTCACTGACAGGTGTTGATGATAGCAATTCGACAAGTCACAATATTTCCCACATCAAATGGAAATCAACACGAAACGTCACTTTTAGCATGTCGAATAAGGGCCCAGTCTACTACTCGCATCACACACACACCGACTTTTAAGCTAAAATTTAAACATACATTCCGTTTACCAATTAGCTAAATATTCAACACTGGTATACTTTGAATTCCAGGTGGAAGCTTTCATGGGTTGGATAGAAAAGACCCTCGGAGACGATGATGAGGACCACTGGAGATACATCAACAAGAAAATGGAGGAGGCTGGAAGAAGGAAGACCAACAGACACCGGAACACCCGCTTTTAACCGACAACTCAAAACCGATCCGTTCAAAGGCGTTGGGAGATGACTACGAAGACCACTGGAGATACATCAACAAGATGGAAGAGACTGGAAGGAGGAAGATTAACAGACACCGGAACGTCGATTTTAACCGAAAATCAAGGCTCCGTAACGGTTAAATTTCCAAACCAATATTTACTTGGCGCAAATCCTTTTAATTTCGGTTACGCTCGAAAACCCTTTACTTTTAAACCGGTTTTCATGAGAACAGTTCTTAACAAATTAACCGGTTTAGTAATAAAAACAGTTGAGTCGCTCGTCAATTAAACCGGTTTTTCAGGTTAAAATAAAGTTCATTCGCGTTCGCGTTCATATAAAAGTTCAAAGGAAAACCGAAATAAACCGGTATTTACCGGTATTTTAAAAATATCGGTTCCGAGCCATGCCGACAATCCTGAAAGTCCGATCAACCTAAAGGTTCCAAATCTGTACCAATTGAACAACAATTTAACTGATCTGATGATAGGTTTGCAATCCGGATCTGAAATGTATGAAATTATCCGGATTTGGATCCGGATCCGCGGATCTTCCCATACATTTCAGATCCGTCGTACAAACCTTAACCGTAGCCCATCAGGCTGATACTGAAGCTAGATATAATTTTCTCTCCCACATACAGCGAGCTGCAAAATTTCTTGGACACATTATGAATGAATTACCTACTTCATAAAGTGCCTATGCATTATTGCAGCTTGGTGTACCTATCTTATGGCTCCTCTACACGATGGCCAATCCAAGGGACGCATTTATGCGTTAGAGGGAGCAAGTGATATTGCTATCTCATTCCACCGCATAGCTGCGTCCCTTAGACTGGCCTACGCTGGGCCATCGTGTAGAGGAGCCCTTAGTCTCAATACACCTCGCCAAATATAGTGCGTAGGAATTTATTTGGTTACCACAGTGGCAGAAAATAGTCCTTTAGTGATGTTGAGTGTGATTTTCTAAAAAAATAAGAAAGCTTACGAGTAGTTTGTGACTGTAGGTATCTACGTGTAGTTGACGTTTTTAATTCTAACTGAATAGGTATATAGGTACAGTCGACATCAGATATATCGGAGCTACCCGGGTGCTCATAAATATCTGAACACTCCTCTGTTGCCAAAGGGTGTGTGTTCACATATTTTTGACCACCTCGCCCGCTCCGATATATCTGATGGCGACTTAACTTAGTACTGTATAATCTGCCTATTGCCGCTGTTTTATTATCATTTCTACAAATTATAAATATGGTTTTTATTCATAAATACAATAGATTTAATGTTGTAAACGGATTGGACTTCTTTTGAAATAGGTTACTGTTATTAATAGGGTTTGGTCGAATTACTTATTTTGAGCCATTGATTAAGCTCATATGATAGTAAATAATATATAATTTTAAGATTTATGTTATTAAATATTAAATAATAAAATTCTTCAGAAAATCACTTAAATATGTTTAAATGTTATCTTTGACATATCGGGAATCATCAAAGTCTTATTATTTACATTTTTAAATCAAACGAATGACAAAATCGAGGTAATTTTAGTTAATAAATAAAAGGGAATAATTATAAATGTTAAACGATCTTTATTTCCACCCATGCGTAGGATCTAGTAATCTAATATCACAGTATTCAGTCGTTTACCATAAAAACACACAATAACATTTACACAGCCGACTTAACTTAATATTTTTCAGATATAAAACTATAGGGTAAAATACCCATTAATTGGCACCAAACTTTGGTATCCAGTTGTTACAGAATTTACGTTAAGAGGCTGTCCACACCCAATGTCCTTGAAATTGATGGTACTTAAACAGTTTTTTAAGAAAGACTATTTGTTTTAGTCAAGTAAGAAAAATATACGTTCATATTAATTATATTTCAAAGACCGTGGTTGTACTCGATACATGATTGAACGAAATCGGCTCGATAGAAAATAATTGCAAATATTGGTCTTAAAATTACAATTAAACGGTTCTATGTCTTTATTGTTTTGACTTATGGGTCTGCAATTAAAATCACAATTTCAAAACATTTATATCTAAACCGCTATTTAGTAAAATATTACACTAATAATCCACTTTTTTTTATTTAAATATTTTTCTTATTATTCTTTTGCCCAGGCCCAGTAACATGCGACAGTGCTATCTCACTTACTCCGATACAAATAGACAGTGTACGCGCTTTAGGTATTGACAGCCTCTTAATGGGTAGTTTTCCCTATTCGATACATAGGATTAACATAGCATTTGTAGCATGTATGTACGGCTACATAAAGCATGTTTATGGATATAGGTATTCTTAAATGTTATAAAATGTAAGCTGAATTAATTTTGATAACTAAGTACAAGTAGGTAGTACTTAAAAATCTTAAAATCATAATTCTTAAAATATCATAACTGACATTTTCAATATAAGTAACAATATTTACATACGATGATATACCATTTTGGGGTTTCAAAATGGAACATAGCATTAATGAGGTACTTGTACAATAAACATAGCTTTTTTTTATTTACCTAAAAATAAACTACAAATTCCTTAAATCTTACATGTGAATGAAAACGTGACTTAAAAAACACCGTCACGTTCATCGCCAAAACAATACAATAGTTACCTACAGAAATAAATTATGCCAAATAAAATCTGCGGTATTTCCCAAATATGTGCGAACATTGCTCTTTAACCTAACCTTGGGATTTTTGCGAATATATATTCTAAGCAAAAGGTTTAATAATTTAATTTTAGTTAATAACCAAAACGTTTTGGCTACGTACCTAAATATTTTCTATAATTAAAAAATAGGTAGACTTATAAACGAAACCTCAAGAAAATAAATCTGGGATATTTTTAAAATTAAATGCAAAACCAGGAATTTCAGACGTGCTATGAGTTTTAGCTAAAAGCTTACAAAATAACAAGTTGAAGGTTTAAATTTATCAACAGTTGTATGCATGCCAACTGTATATTTTTTTTATAAAATCCAAATATAATGTCCTATAATATAAAAAAAAATGTATATTAGCTTCGTTTCATTGTTTAAACATTAACATATTACAAATTTAAAAAAACGTTTTTTTTATGAGTGCAAAAAAAATGGCACGCTATATTTTTGTAAAAACATACTTAATTACATACAAATGTGAACTTATATTTACATCATTTCCAAAACATAGATAGAAACAACGAAAATAAGCACCCTCAACCGGATCCAGACATAATCACAGAACTCTAGGACCTCATCACTGTTAATGTACTCGTAGATCTTGTACGTCAATCCATCATCATTACCATAGATCACAGTTTTCCCTACGTAGTCCTTTGAGAAATCTCTCCCAAAAATACCGAAGTTCAAAAGATTTTGTCCTTCGTACAATTTGACAGTTACTTGGCTGGTATTGTTTTCATGTTTGCTGTCAAACTGGAATTGGCTGTTTGACAGAGAGTCGGTTGACAGGATGATCGGGAACTGAGCAGATTCTGTAGGTTTGAAGTTAGCGGTGATGGAGACTTCATCGAATATGACGTTGGTGTTATTGATGGATCTGTAGAAGCATATATAATTATAAGAAAATACACACGGCCGTTGTTAGCATAATGTTACTTATAATATAATGCTGAGGTAAATATCCCATTGGAGGAAACTGATACAGTGTATATATATAGAAGGTGCCCGTGAGCATTGCGAGAGATTTTAACGGTGCATTCCTGATGGCAACAGAAGCAAAAAATGTTATATGACTTTTTGTAAAATTAGACCAAAAAAATTTTTTTTTTGTTTTTTTTTTTACCATTTTTTTGAACACTCCTGTACATAAAACGTAATTTTTATTGATAAACATATAATATAACCTAAAATTAACTAAAAAGTATTTTTTTTATTTGGGGGTAGCCGCTCGAATACATTTTTTTTAATTTTTCGATGTCAATCAATATGTATGTCCAGAGTCCAGACTAGACCTCAAAGTGGCAATACCGCAGTCAAAAATGTGTTTTGTACCGACTTCTGACGAAAGAATGATTTCGAAAAACATTTAAGTATCTCTGAAACTAGGCCTAATCCAGAAAATTTTATATGACATTTTAGTTTCTAAATATTACCAGGAATGCTTAGTTAAATGGTCTGGCAATGTTCACGGGCACCTTGTATATATAAGCAATGATACAAAAAAGACTTCAAGTAAAGAATATATTGAGATTAGAGTTTCGAAAATTGAGACGTTTACCTTACAGTGTGGTATATTTTTATAAAATAAATAAATATTTGGGTACAATCTCACACAGATCGACCTAGCCACAAACTAAGCAAAGCTTGTACTATGTGACGATAAACATACTTATAGAGATACATATATACTTATATACCTACATAGAAAACACTCATGACTCAGACAAATAAATGCCCTTACCGGGATTCGAACCCGGGACCATCGGCTTCATAGGCAGAGTCACTACACAGCAAGACACAGATGATAAAAAATACAAGCAGCAAAAAGTGTCAGACATAAAATATAATTTAAAAAAAATATCATTAAATTATCCTTAGAGATCTAAAGGGTCTCCAAGACTTGAATTCTTAATAAATTATTAAAAGACATGAAATTATACGATTTTCACTGTGACAAGGTAAGAAATGGTACTTAAATAAATACCTTGACCATAGGTTCTCAAAGATCTTTATGCCTGTGATCCACTCCCACTCCCACTCCCGCTCCCACTACACTTACCCAATATCACAAGACCTCTTGTAGCTTCCATTGCAGAGCAGAAGGGCGCATTCCTGCGTGCCGATGTTTTGACCACCTCCGTAATGGCGGACGCCTTCAAACGCGGCGGCGCCGAACTTCAGTTCCCCAACTGAAAGTAAGTTTTATTTGTAGAAAAATTGAACAGTATAACGGTCTATGGATTGTAGAGGGGTTGCAAGTGCGTTCCAAGAAGGGAGTGTGATCTTTTTTTGGGGGTTTGAACTTTGAAGGTCGTATCGGTCCGGAAATACCGCAGGCGACAAGTTCATTCCACTGTTTAGATTAAATATGAAGCAATTTCCTCAAAAGTGATAACACGATTAATTATTTTATTACTACTTATAATCTATAGGGAAATGACACCTAATCTGATTGAAATGGCATTGGCTCACTATTTACACTTGAAAATAATAAAAACAAGTAAGAAGGGTCTCCTACCCATTTGCAATGAACTTGTAGTTAATAACAATTTTAGATAATAAATAAGTTTTTGGCAATTTCATTTTTGGTACAAGCTTAACAGCTTTGCTGACTGTACTTTTCTTTCCACAGGCAACTAATACTCATCGAGCAAATTCTAAAAACCCCAAACACAATCACATTAGATTGCGTTGTTTTATCACAGAGTTTCTATATCCACCTCTTGTCTCCATCATCAGATCAGCTCGATGGTACCATAATATTGCATTGTCACCCGACTTACATATGTATGCAAAATTTTCAGCTCAATCGGAAACCGGGAAGTGGGTCAAATTTAACTTGCAAGATTTGATTACAAACAGACAACGGTTAGGTGAACGTAAATAAAAGCTTGTAATTAATAATCAGCAGGTGTCCTGCCTGACTCATACAAATTATTACCAGTAGTTCAGCAGCTTATCAACTTCCATCAATTATTATCGCTTTCCCAACATGTTTTGTATTCTTGTTATTGTAAATTATCATACATAGATACTGAATCGTGCGTTCCACATAGCTTTGAACGTCACGCATATCGTGTGCGGCGTGGCATTGTGAACCTTATTGGAATGCACGAAGGTTGATATGGGACTGTAGCTGCGAGCGTCAGTTGACGCCTTTGCTGGTCAAAGGGTTAACAGTGTTGTTAGTACCCCGAGTATCGTATGATGGTAGATGATACGTCAGTTAGACGTTATAATTAATATTGGTGTAACGTCTAAACGAACACAACAATATTTACTGCAGTCACATTTGATGCAATTTGTATTTGTGATTCAATCACTTGTTACTGCCTTACTAACTCAAAACGTGTCTGTTTTCAAATCTGCCTATTGCAAAAATACTTAAATGTTAATGTCCCGGCCGGTAATTAATTTGCTTGCACCTTTAATATTGGACATTATTCGTTTTCCTAATTCTGAGTTTGTCAGAGAGCTATGGAGTGCAGCATATTAGATGTAAAATTAAGGGATCGAGGCCAAAACACCACGCTGCGCTCTAAGACTCAAATAATAGACGTAGCTCGGAAAGCGACTAAGTTGAAATGGGACTGGGCTGGCCATGTCTGGCGAATGCAGGACGACTTGTGGGCCAAGATATCCACTGAGTGGGAGCCCCGCGATTTAACTGAGGAATCGGTCTCACCAATATCACCCAGTAGGTCAAAAAGAAGGCGAATAAACGGCGCGACCCTTGGCTGTCGTATTCGTAAAAACCGCAAAAACACTGCATTTATTTTGGGGTTTATTAGTTGCTCTTACCAGAGGCACTGGTCTTGACGTGGAACTGGCAGCAGAATTGTCCATGGCACACAGTCTCCCGCACATCCTGGTTTGTAAGGTCCAGGGGCTTGATGACATACTGGCTCAGGTCCTGGACGTGTGGAGATGTGGTGGCAATAGGGGCGTTGATAGTGTCTGGGGAAAAAGGGTATCATACAATACACCAGGTGACGCATACCTACGTATTTACATTTTAAAGGGTTTCGTGGAAAATGGCAAAACAGAACCTTTGTAATTAGGGCTTTGATAAATTATCAAAATACTAATATCACTAGTTTGATATGTAAAATTGCGATGGGTACCTAATTTTACGAGGCATTCCATACATGTGCATAAATTATAAATGAATGTCATTCTTTTCCTTTGCCTTTATCCCATTATTTGAAATATTTACTATAAATGAATGTCAAAAAATATTTTACAACAAACATCAACATGGCATATCTTCAAGCAGAGGCGGCGTTAGGCGTGGGCGACGTGGGCCACCGCCTACGGCCTCGCGGTCCGAGGGGCCTCGCGCCTCAAACAAGTACCTGTATCTCGGACACAACGTAAAAATGTTCGTTATTTCTTGCGCCACCAGAGGGCCTCGCTTAATGTACCTTGCCCACATAAAATTTTGGTCTTGCCCCGTCACTGTCTTCAAGGGGTTATTTTAACTAACATATTGTTAAATAGCCCAATAGAAAAACTCGTTAAATTAAAAAATTACATTCTCCATCCTTCTTCAGTTCAGCAACAATGAAGTCAGTTCCATGGCCGGTTTCTCCAGCCTTCCCAGCGAATACTCCAAACGACGACACCAGGTTCACATTCGTGGTGAAGGCCCAGGATTTGAAGAATTGCGGAGCTGGAAATATGAAATGGGGTTAATATAGGAAATAATTCACCGAGGGAACGAGGACTTATGGTCAAGGATGTGGATTGTTCCAAAGGCATGTTTACTTTGATTTGGTCGCAAATATGAAAGGCTGAACGTAATTTTTAGGGTTCCGTACCCAAAGGGTAAAACGAGACCCTATTAGTAAGACTCCGCTGTCCGTCCGTCCGTCCGTCTGTCACCAGGCTGTATTTCATGAACTATATCAATAAAATAGCTAGACAGTTGAAATTTTTACAAATGATGTATTTCTGTTGCCGCTATAACAACAAATACTAAAAAGTACGGAAAGCTGGGTGGGCGAGTACGGCTCGCACTTGTCAGGTTTTATTTAACATTAAAAATAACTCCGCAAAAGGACTTAAACATGCGAATTGGTATCGGGTAATTTATGCGGTATAATAATGAAATATTTAGCATATTTTTTTATATTATTTAAGTATTCAATCATTCTTTGGGTGGAAATAACTGCGCGTTACCGAAAGATTAAAAAAAGGATATAATATTTCATTTCAGTCACCGTAGATTTGAAACTTAAAATCACATCTGCCACTTAAAATTATCTACCTACATTTCTAGCTTAACATTCCAGACGCGATTTATTTATTTAAGTAGTATAAATTTTATTTTGACACTTAGAGAGACTTTACACCTCCAAATCTTATTAGAATTAGTACTTCTGACATTGGGGACCTTTTACATCTCCAGATTTAATGTATTTTTAACCATAGAGACTAAACAACTCTATTGTATTGTAGTAATTATTTATTTTAAGATTATTATAATGTTTACCCAGGTATTGGCTGTTGTATTCATAAATGTTGTTATGTATTTTTTATTGGTGTTACTATAAATGTTGTATTGACTTGTAAGAGCCCTTGAGGCCTACTTGCAGAATAAATTTTTGAATTTTGAATTTGAATTTTTGAATTCTGACTTAATTATTTAACTTTGCAAAGATAATCTTACTAGAACCACATTATTATGCTAACCTGCAAGAACTGGAATCTCTGATCCCCACTCGCCTGCCACTACGAAGTTCTTCCCCTGGAGGTTTCTCAGCACCAAATCCTCTGGCATCAGCACGCCGAAGGTGACTCCGAAATCGGTAACGAAGGTGGTTTCGGTGGTAGTGACGTTGCAGGTGGCTGTGGGGTCCAGGGGCTTTCTATAGCTGTGAACAAACAGATCGTAATAACATGATGGCACAGCTGGTACATACTTATTAGTAACCGATAACCCATTTTTTTGCTTTCTTACAAACGCGAAAGACAAGGTGACGGATAATAAACGGCTCAAATATCTTATTTCGATTAATAATTAATATGTAGGTAATAAAGAAATAGCAAAGTATAAGACACACAAAAGTAACATTCGACTACAGCAAAATTAGGACAATTAGGTACCACCACCTCGAACCGTGTGCTATACATGTATAGCAAGGTCTATTTCTCGAAATGGTTTACGAAACTAACTAGCGACCCGCCGCACGCACGGATTACAGAAAGCCTTAATAAATTATACACCAAAAGTGACGTAGGCCATCCTCAAAGATCAGTATTAGTTTTTGAGTTTATCGCGAACATACAGGCTTTGTTTTATAAGAACATTAAAAATAATAGAAACTAAGCAATAATTGAGCAATACCTCTACGTAAATTTTTAATTATTGGCCTGTAAGTTCATATTTAGAATAATTTAACATATTGTTACGTTGAAATATCTTACATAGAAACGACGCTCCCTTGACGATCGAAAACCAGGTTACTCCTGATAATTTCATTCTTCTCCTGGCATCGCACCTTCTCCAGCAAATGTGAGACCACGTAGATTTTGTTGTCCTTCGCCAACCTTGAGATTACTTTCACTGCCTGTTGAAGAAAGAAAAGTTGGTAAAACAAAACAAGTAAAAATCACTAGCTTAGCGAGAATCTTTTGCTTGCCCAGGCAGGATACCTACACTCGCAGCAAAAACCAATTTTTCTCTTGCTGCTATAATTCACATTTTACTACATTGTAAGTACAAAGTTTCAGAGCAATCTAGCTAGTCGTTTTGAAATGAGAGCGTAACTACGTTTGTATGAAGAACCGAGCTTGCTGCTGACTCTAAATTTATTATGTTTACAGTTAATTTAAACTGTATCTTTATTTTAAGATTCTGATTAAGACATGTTTTTGTTTAAATTTTGCAGGCCTATTAACGCTATTTATGGATGTTTATCTAATTGATAAGTTATATTTGCTAAATATATTGCACAGAAGTCATCGGGGTATCATTCACGTGAACCAAACGTGTTTTTGATGGTCACTCAGTAGGCAAAGTAAATGTCCCAACGCTGGGTACTGTTCCAATAGTTGGCACCTTCAATCTTAATCCCAAGCGGTGGTGGTGCTATACGGGCTGTCAACTATTGGAAATAGGCTGTGATATCTGCACTATCGTTGATAGAAAATGCAAATTCCAATCGAAACTTTAAATAATGCATGGAAATATTAAACTAATTCTACGGATTCCACACACGTGTTTTTAGTCACTCGCGTTTAGTTTAGTCTAAATTCGATTATTGCATGGAAATAGTCACGTGACTATTCGTAGCATCCCAATTGTTTTTCCTCTCTCAAAATTTGCATGTGATTACTTTGCCTCACATGTGGGTAAAATGCAACATGCAATGAACGAGTTGAACTTGTCATTGGCGGTGTGAGTGACATTGTTATCATGCTGTTTTGCAGTTATGTTATTGTTCATGTTAAAAATTAACATTCACATACAAATTGAGAACAGTTAGGTATCCTAAGTACAGTACCTAAGAACCTATTTGTACCTAAGGAAAAAGGTGTTGAAAAGTTGTATTCTAATGATCACCTCTGAGGAGTGAGGACTCATATGTTTAAAGGCGAAAAACGGGTTGTGGTTTATATTTTAGGTGGATACTGATGGTTTGTTATTATAATTAAACATAAATTTATGTATTTGTATAGAATCATAAACTCATAATTAATGATGAGCATGTTGTGATAAGCACATATTATTATGCACTGTCTTATTTAAACTGTTTATTATGATAATACCTAGATACGACTTACGTTATTCTAAGTAAAATGTAATTAGTGGATAACTGTCATTGGCCATCTGTTATGTAATCACTCATATGTAAAACTTTTATTTACGGCTGTTGTTGTCCTAAATATAAATAAATAAATCAAATAAAAAATAATTACCTCATCATAATTATCTTTCTGAGCAGATCTGAAAATGTCAGGGACAGGCAGCACCAATACGTCAACATTCTGTAAAAGATAAAAAAAAAATTAGTTTACTTACTTACCTAGAAGAAATATAAGACGACAGATTTGGTGACGCGTACATACCTTGCTATGAAACAAGGAATATAACATGAATTCTATTCTATTTAGCCTGATTTACATGCGTGCCGAGACTTGGGACGCAGTTATCAATTTATTTATTTATTTCGGACCATGTCCAGTTATGCGTTAGAGGGAGCAAGCGATATTGGTATCTCATTAAACCGTACAGCTGCGTCCCTGACGCTTGGCAGGTCTCAGCACGCTTGTAAATCAGGCTTTAGGAATTTTAAAGAATGTAAACAAATGATATATATGTGTCGGCGACCGGTTGTAAGATCAGGCAGATCGTGAAATTGCTAGGCACACCGTGAAACCCGAATATATTTGCCTCGTTCCCAGAGTCGGCGGAGCCCTAAATTGGCTTAACGTGTAACTATAGACAAGTAACTTTCTTTCTATCTATCCCTCTAGGTTTATTTCAGTATATATTTTTTGAGTTATAAAAAAAAAAGTAAAAAAAAGTTTAACTGTATAATCTAAAAGTGACCATAATGAATCTAGCTCACAACTTGACGACCACTGATGTCGTCGGTCATCCATATTAAAATAAATAACAACACACAACCAGCATTTTGACCTTTCACACTATTTGTTGTAACAATATTTAATAGCGATACTTAGCTTAAGGTGAAGTGTTAATTGCAAATAACCCTTGAGTTATATCATTCATTATTTATCTTATGATTACATATTAAGTTCTATAATTGGAGTCTTTCCGTAGCCAAGTGCAACCAGTGCAACAATATAAATATACTTATGTCAAACATCAAACATTTATTCAGAAAATCGGCCACAGGGACACTTTTACATGTCCATTTTTACAAACAATACAATTACAAAAAACAATTACAAATATGGAATAGATGAAATAATAAATACTTTATTAGAGATGTATACTGTCTCTAAATGTCAAATTACACAAAAAAAACTATGATAAAAAAAAACCAACAAATACTAAAATTCTTTAGAGATGTATAAGTCTCTAAGTGTCAGAGATAAAAAATAAAAAAGATATTAAATCATCCTTAAAGATGTAGAGGGTCTGCAAGGCTTGAATTCTTATATAAATAATTAAAAGACACAAAATTAAATCAGACAAGAACCGAATGAAGTGTCTCACGTTAATGTTATATATTTAGCGCCACAATGTCCTATTGCCGTCGTAATTATAAATATTGATATATTTAAAATAAAAGCGCTGGTGGCCTAGCGGTAAAAGCGTGCGACTTGCAATCCAGAGGTCGCGTTTTCAAACCCCGGCCCGTACCAATGAGTTTTTCGGAACTTATGTATGTACAAAATATCATTTGATATTTACCAGTCGCTTTTCGGTGAAGGGAAACATCGTGAGGAAATCGGACTAATCCCAACAAGGCCTAGTTTTACCCTCTGGGTTGGAAGGTCAGATGGCAGTCGCTTTCTTAAAAACTAGTGCCTACCTACGCCAAATCTTGGGATTAGTTGTCAAGCGGACCCCAGGCTCCCATAAGCCGTGGCAATATGCCGGGACAACA
This sequence comes from Cydia pomonella, assembly GCF_033807575.1. NCBI lineage: Eukaryota > Metazoa > Arthropoda > Insecta > Lepidoptera > Tortricidae > Cydia > Cydia pomonella. Next base: position 32,419,274 of record NC_084705.1, on the reverse strand, counting down.
CTAGGAAGAAGAAGAGTTAATGTAAATAACAGTAATTAATTATTGTTGTTACTGTCCATCCTGGTAGACTGGGAGAGTAAAGGCTGAAGATTATTTTTAAAAACTCGTTAAAACAAATAGGTAGCTGGAAAAGTAGAATATTATATTATATATAATAGCTTGACAGACTATATTACTTTGTCAGTCCGATCCCCATTAATGTAATTAACATTTTGTTCTAAAAGTTAATTACATTAATTAATTTTGTTGTTGGAACCAAAAGTTAATTACATTAATGGGGATCGGACTGACAAAGTAATATATTCTGTCAAGCCCTTTCCGTCAGTAGAAAAAAGCTGATTTAAAAATGTAGGCGCGAAAAGATATCATGCCATAGAAAGGTTGAATTTAACGCCTTTTTCTACTGACAAAGTTGTTTGACCGACAATATTAGGGGATTTTAACCGACACTATGTTGGTAATGAATTAATTATACTGCCCCTCAATTGAATTTTTCATTTAATATAATAAATTTAAAAAATCATGGCTTATGTAAAATTTTGAATGTTATTTAAAGTGTAAAATATTCTATTTTGCCAACGATTCGATCGTCACCTACAAAATATTTAGTTCCTACACACTACAGTACTTACAGCTTTAGCCGCATTCTGGACGAGCTGCGCACACGCATCCAAGCTGCATTGCGTGCTGCTCACGGTCCCAGCTTTGTAGGTGTGCTGCAATTCATATTGGGTTTAGAGAAATAAACTATATTCCTAGTTAATTTAAAAAATTTGCGTATTTTTGTAGGCGCATATGGAAATATTCGCTGTTTTCGAGTGGAGTCTCGGTAGCCCGGTAGTGAGACAGTGAATTTTTCCATTTTTAATTTATTTCTATTATTTATTTATTTATTTTTTTATGTGCCTTACGTTGGTATAACTTTAAACATTTTTTTTATTTAGTTAAGTAGGTACAGGTACGTGTATGAAGAGCCATCTTAATTTGTTTTTCAAATTTTAATTTCTAAACTAACGAGCGGCTCGGCGAATGGAAAGACATAATGAAACTACCTATAAGGGTTCAGTTTTTGCCATTTTTGCTGCGGAACCCTAATAAGGCTTAGTGGTCGAGTCTATCCCTAAGTTTCCGTCGAAGTCACGATCTTTACCAGTGAGAAGACGGATATACGAGTATCGGAATAATGCGTACGTGATCACGCATGCGTAAACGTCCCAAGTTGTCCTATTTTTTTGTTGGTATTATTTTTTCTTTAATAGGTATTATCCTTCTTACAGAAAAGAACTTGGGTTAAGATCAATTTGTTTACAGAAATCAATTACAAGTACTTGAGTCAAGTATATTTTTAACGTCTGGGTAGACGTTAAAAATATACTTGACTCAAGTACTTTTTTATCCAAGAGGGTTCTTCTATGGAAATTGGACAAAAATACAATTTGTGATTTTTAGTTAAACTTCTATTATAAAGACAAATCCTGGTAAGGGCATTTATTCGTGTGATGAGAATGGATATTTGTTCCTGAGTCATGGGTGTTTTCTATGTATTTAAGTATTTATAAATATTTATATATTATGTATATCGTTGTCTAAGTACCCTCAACACAAGCCTTATTGAGCTTACTGTGGGACTTAGTCAATTTGTGTAATAATGTCCTATAATATTAAAAAATAAAATAAAAAAAAGACAATTTTAAAGTAATAAATTTAGGCTAGCTTTAGCTGACATAATGTTCCGAAAAATTAAAATTTTCCGCGTTTCATCTCAATTGGATTGTGTAAATATGTTTAGATACTTCTTTAAAAATATTAATAATACCCAATTACGAAACGGAAATAAATAAACGAATTAAATACATATTATAGGATATTTTTACACAGATTGACTAAGACCCACTGTAAGCTCAAGAAGGCTTGTGTTGTGGGTACTTAGACAACGAAATACATACTTAAATAAATAGAATCTCATGACTCAATATTTGTGCTCATCACACAAATAAATGCCCTTATCGGGATTCGAACCCAGGACCATCGGCTTCATAGGGTCACTGCCCACTAGGCCAAACCGTTCGTCAAATAAATATATAATTACTTAAGTTTAAGTACACAAAACAAGTAAAACCTTAGCTAACTCTGCTTAATTGTTGCTTGCAAACAAATCTCCAAAACTGCAAAATCAACTTACCGTTGAAGACTTCGTCAAACCAACAAGTAGAAAAATAGTCACTGTATTTAACAAACACCCCATTTTCACTCGCGAATATATTTCAACCTATTTATAACACGACCACTCTCTTTGAGACCTCGCGAAGGAATAACTGAAAAGTAAATAGACGTTCTAACATATATATAGTTGATGAAATCGATTAATGTAGTTTTACCGTTTGGTTATCTCGATATTGTGATGTTCATTGCTGAGTTATTATACGATTGCTTGTGATTTTTGTGTGAAACGAGTAATGGATGAATGTTTTGTATTGGTGTTCAGTTTCTTATAGGATGTAGTGGTGAGAAAAACTGCATTATTTGATAATATCGTTATATAACCTTCTTCAGTCTGATTTGTGTTTTAGCACAATATGAAAATTGATATCGTGCATACCCGCGTGCGTGCGTGAGCTCAACGAGGGGGGGGGGGGGGTTAGGGTCAGCAACGCGCATGTAACTCTTCTGGAGTTGCAGGCGTACATAAGCTACGGAGATTGCTTACCATCAGGCGGGCCGTATGCTTGTTTGCCACCGACGTAGTATAAAAAAAAAAACCTATAGCAAATTTAAGATCATATAAAAGCATTACCAACTTTAATCTGGTATGACTTAACCTAAACATCACGTAGCCAGCAGAAAAAATTGGGCTTGTAATCAAGGCTCGGATACCGGTTAAATTTCTAAACTGTTATCATGTAGATACTTGGCGCAAAACCTATTAATTTCGGTTTCACTCAAAAACCCGTTATTTTTAAACCGGTTTTAATGAGAAGAGTTCTTGTCTAAATAACCAGCGTAAAGCAATACAAACCGGTTTCCTCCTATGGCGGTGTCTATGTTTACGTGGCATACCACCAGGCCGGCCGGCCGTTTCATCGCTTATAAAAGTTCTTATAAAAGTTCGTAGGAAAACCAGTATTTACCGGTATTTTATAAACCAGTTCCAAGCCTTGCTTATAATTAAAGTACTTTAATTATTTATTTACTTACGGATAAAAATCAAAACTTTCAGTTATTTAAACCACTGAAAAAATCCTTCTGCCAACACTCCGACCAGGGCTCGAAAACTGTTTTATTTTTGAAATCGGTTTCGTTCGTTCACCCGGGTACGAAAAGAATTTCGTTTCCGTTTGCTGTTACCAGTTAAAGAACTGTTCTATTGAGATACCGGTTTATGAAAAATTCGTTCGCCTTCCGTGTTGTGGAACGAAATTAACCGGTTAAATTAAAAATATCGAAGCCAGATAGAACGAGTTAAGTATAGCTATCTCTTTCACGTATGACAACGAGTTTAACCAAGAGTCTCCAAACGCCGAGAATAACCGGTATTATATCGTTCCCCGCGTACCATAAAATTCCGTTCCCTCTTCTTACCGGTTAGGAGAGAGAATGTAATTTTTTAGTTCGCGTTTCATCAATTAACCGGTTTTTAATGAACGAAATGATAATAACGGTTTTGGAACGATATTAACAGGTATTTCAATACCCGTCCCGAGCCCTGGCTCCGACTGTGAAATATAATACGAACCTATTTTGATGAAATCAAAATCTACAATATGGAGTTCTTCAAAAATGGAGTTCGTATGCAAGTTTTTAAGGGTCGGTCACGCGCATGTAGTGCCCAGTTAACAAGCGTCCGTAGGCTACGGCAACCGCTTAACACGAGGGTCGTATGCTAGTCTACCATCAACGTGGCATAAAATTAAACTATCGTGCATACGTGACGAAAGTAATTTGTAAGAAACAATAAAATTGTCTGTATAAAATTGCAAAAACGTGTGCCATAACTGTCCATATACGTAAATACATTGACAAGTCACATAAGGTTACCTGACCCTATATTCTCAAACCGGTTTTATCCACTGTTTTACCCCAGTACCGTCCACACTAATAATTTGACCCTTAAGTTCTTAGTAACAGTTCTTAGCAAGAGCTCTGAGTTATTCTGGTTTTCTTATGGTATAGTGTTGTGTCGTTTATTGAATCAGTTTTACTAGAATCCTAGGTCATTACCATGGCTTGCGTGACTTACACCACGATGCTTATTTTTATCAACTTGCTGATTGGTCGAATATTTACGTTATGGTTGGTTATCATTATGTAGACGAATCGGCTGATGTTAAGCAATTATCTACCGACGAGGCATCTGCAACACCAAAGGGGTTGCTTAGTGCGTTTCTTTAGCCTTTAAAATGGGTAGATAAAGTTCGCTCTTTTCTTGGAGGTTTGACAGTTAGTTTCTGGAAAAACGCACAGTTGAGGACTGCCAATTAACCGTGAGGAAGATGGAAATGTCGCGTAGAGTGATCGAAGAATTTTACACTGTTACGGTAATACCTGATGGGGTACTCTTTTCGTGCAAGAGTATGGAATATCAAACACCTTACGACAAAGACCAAGATGTATGTTTACCAAACTTGTGCCTTGAGAATATTCTTGTACGAGTATGGGGCCAAAACCTGGACGTCATACGCTAATCAGGGACGAAGACTTAACACCTTCCGCATGCGCTGTCTTCAGCGTATACTACTTACATGAAAAGACACAGGTGCGCCCGCACATGGAATACTGTTCTCATCTATGGGCAGGGGCACCCCAGTACCAGCTTCTCCCTCTGGACCGCATCCAACGAAGAGCGACTCGAATTGTCGACTGCCAGCATATTTCGTATCGGCTTGACTCCTTGGCGCTGCGTAGAGATGTGGCCTCTCTCTGCATTTTTTATCGCATGTACAACGGGGAATGTTCCGAGGAATTGTTCGGATTAATCCCTGCCGCTTCTTTTCGCCATCGCCCTACGTGACAACATTTCCATCCTCACCACTTAGATGGTTGGCAGACCTTAACTGAGCGTTTCTCCAGGAACTTTCTGCCTCGCACAGCTAAACTGTGGAATGAACTGTCGCCTGCGGTATTTCCGGACCGATACAACCTTCAAGAAAACAGCATACTCCCATCTTAAAGGCCGGCAACGCACTTACAACCCCTCTGGTGTTGCAGGTGTCGATGGGCGGCGGTAATCGCTTACTCAGGTGATCCGTCTGCTCGTTTACCTCCTCTACCATAAAAAAAAAGCGGCCAAGTGCGAGTCGGACTCGCCCATGAAGGGTTCCGTACCATTTATGACGTATTAAAAAAAACTACTTACTAGATCTGGTTCAAACCAATTTTCGTTGGAAGTTTGCATGGTAATGTATATCATATATTTTTTTTAGATTTTTCATTCTGTTATTTTAGAAGTTACAGGGGGGGGGGGGGACACACATTTTTTCACTTTGGAAGTGTCTCTCGCGCAAACTATTCAGTTTAGAAAAAAATGATATTAGAAACCTAAATATAATTTTTGAAGACCTATCCCTAGATACCCCACACGTATGGGTTTGATGAAAAACAATTTTTTTTAAAATTGTTATGACGTATTAAAAAAAAACTACTTACTAGATCTCGTTCGAACCAATTTTCGGTGGAAGTTTGCATGGCAATGTATATCATATATTTTTCTTAGATTTTTCATTCTGTTATTTTAGAAGTTACGGGGGGGGGGGGGGGACACACTTTTTACCACTTTGGAAGTGTCTCTCGCGCAAACTATTCAGTTTAGAAAAAAATGATATTAGAAACCTCAATATCATTTTTAAAGACCTATCCATAGATACCCCACACGTATGGGTTTGATGAAAAAAGATTTTTTGAGTTTCAGTTCTAAGTATGGGGAACCCCCAAAATTTATTGTTTTTTTTCTATTTTTGTGTAAACATCATAATGCGGTTCATAGAATACATCTATTTACCAAGTTTGAACAGTATAGCTTTTATAGTTTCGGAAAAAAGTGGCTGTGACAGAATCGGACAGACAGACGGACATGACGAATCTATAAGGGTTCCGTTTTTTGCCATTTGGCTACGGAACCCTAAAAAAGACAGGCTTAGGGTTACTAAGACGCTTGCGGTGGCTAGGGCATGTGCAACGCATGGACAGTGGTCGTTTGCCCAGACAGACAATGCTGAGCCAAATTGCATTAGGCAAACGGAACGTGGGTCGACCTTTGCTCCGCTTTAAGGACTGCGTAAAGCGCGACATGGTTGCGTTTAATATCAACTGCGACTCATGGGAAGAGCTCGCAACAAACCGCGTTGAGTGGAGGAACAGCCTTTTAAGAGGTCGCGAAACCCATAATAGGTCCTGGTTTCAACACTTGGCCCGAAAACGGGCAATAAAACACATGCGCGATAAGGGTCGCCTCGGTGCGGACCCTCATTTTCGAATCGGTTTATATAGCCACGAGCGGCGCAGTCGCTAGATCATAGATGCTGTTTAAACCATCTGTAAAGATATGCAAGGCCTGATGATGATGGGGTAGAAATTTACCATCGACCAGTTTCCAATTAAGTGACAATTGTTACCTACGTAAAAATGACGAAAGTAAATGCGAAAGTAAAATATATATGGATGGCAAATGAACGAACGAAACCAAAAGTCACCTGAAGTCGGATCAAGCTATGGCATTTCCAATAATAAAGAATGGCAATGGCATCAATAATTTCAAATTTCTATGGAATATGACGTTTATATTATTGAAGGTAGAGGCAAGGAACAAAATCTCCATATACCAAAAAATTTCCGACAAAAAACCATAAATATGTGGCGCTACAATACCTAGAATACTTGAGAAAAAATCTAATCATATACAGCGCACTTCAATCAGTCAATCACGCCTATATGTTCTTAGCTACTCTAGTGCTACTCTGAAGAGATTTGGAACTATTATTTATAGCTGACAGCTGAACACTTTTGCAACAGTTCTGCCTATGGAGATTCTATTCCTTGCCTCTTACTTCCGTCCCGTAAAGCAAAGTTAGGTTGGACTGGTTCTAAAAATGTTCATACATTATAAATAATTATTAATAGGTTCCTTTTGGCGTTTTCCATAGAAGGTCATTAGGGCCTTGCCTTGGTCTATTTATCGCCTATCGGCTATGTGAAACAGTAACCAAAGCAAAAGCAATTTTATCAGTTATCGACGTCTTACTATCACTCTTATCGCCACGTGTAAAAGTCGTGATGATCAGCCAACGTCCATGCATGCGTGATTGAGATTGACATTATAGATTTTAAATATTTATAATTATTAAATTTGGATTAAGATAAATGTTTGATTATTTTGCATGAATTGAAGGAATGATACGGCTCTCTGGTGTCTGTTATAATGGTATAAAGTTAATTATTTAATCGTATGGCATTATATATACATTGAGGGCAATCAGAGTGTAGCCTTGAGGTTGCTAAGCCAGGCAACCAAGTCAGGTGTCACGGTGTTCAGGTCCTCAGCAGGCCCAGGATATGAGTGGAGTGGGCAGCGCTGGAAAATATGTTCGATGGTCTGCTCTTCCTCTCCGCATTCGCAAAGTGTGGAAGCCGTCCATCCCCATTTGTGTGTGGCTGAATTGCAGCGGCCATGTCCGGTTCTCAGCCTGTACAGGCGGCACCAGATTTTCCGAGGAAGGTCGAACCCTTGTGGTTTTTTAGTCGGGTCGGATATATGGCTGTTCTGTGTTGCCGAAGCAGACCAATCCGCTTTCCACCTATCCGAAATGTTAAAGCTGCTCAGACTCTCAGCTGCAGTACAGAGTAAAGTTAATGGCTAGGTCCTAGCTGGTGCTTATAAAGTCAAAGAGAATTTGAAATAGACATCAAAGAAAAATTTGTAACCACAGTAAATTTACTGCCATCTTTAGGCACATGATTACTTGAAACTTTTAGAACGCCATTTGAATTTGATCTTTATTATTTCACTGATATGTGTTTTTGTTAAATATCAATATAGCAAATATCAAAACATTATTGAAAATATTTTGACACTGTTATTATAAGAGTGATGCGCATCTAAAAATTTGTATGAAAACTGTTTTTTGCTCCAAATTTTTACAAAAATCGAAAAAAATTCAAACGTAGGGGCATAGCTATGGTTAATATAAATCTAATTCTGTAAAAATATTTTTAATATTGTCAGTATACAGAGAGGAAAATGGGGACTACGTTTGAATGGAGAAACGGCCGTCCCCTTTCCTCTTAAGCAAATTCACAGAGTCGCAAAAGTAATGCAGCTGCAGATGCCATCCGAACTTCACTTTAACAGTGACAGACGGTTTGTTGCTACAGATTCTTAGCGCCACTTGCACCATCCTACCAACCCGGAGTTAACCTGTTAAGCCGTTAACCCATTGTCAAATTGTACTAGTAACTCCAGGTTTAACCGGTTAACCCCGGATTGGTGCACTTGCACAAATGAAGCGCCGCTTGGCGCTTAGGACCACAGGAAATAAAATGGGTTAACGGTTTAACCGATTAACCCCGGGTTAGTGGGATGGTACAGTCAGCATCAAAAGTAGCGGATGAAATAACGTTTCATAAGTAACTATATACCATTCTGTAACAGCTTAACAAAAAGTGATTTCTTTAATATAGAACAACTAAGACTGTAAAAGATATACTTATGAACGCGAATTTTAGAAATTTATCTATATTTGGAAAAGTTATCCGTAATATCAGATACTTTTGGCGCGTTGTTACATCCGCTACTTTTGATGCTGACTGTACAAGTGCTTAAGTGGCGCATGTTTTACAGTTAATAACTTTAATAAAGCATCTTGTAGTTTTGGACCCGGGTACGTCCTTAAACTACGTCCACAAGAGAGGTATGGGCATTGTGAATGTTATCTCGCTGTGTGGTAGGGCACAGCACAGCGGATGTCATTCCAGATCTAGAGCAGAGCCCAACTGGGGAAGTACCTCCACCTTACAGAATACCGTAGCCAAATAACACTAGACCCTACTCATAGTGTTGTGTTCCTGCCGGTGAGTTAAGGTTGCCAGAGCTCAACGAAGGGAGAGAGGGGTGTTAGGGTCGGCAACGTGCATGTATCTCCTCTGGAGTTGCAGGCGCACATAGGCTACGGAGACTGCTTACCATCAGGCGGGCCGTATGCTTGTTTGCCACCGACGTAGTATAAAAAAAATCTTGTTTACTGTTGCTGCAATAGAAAACATTTTTTTATTACCGCGTTTGCCGCGTTTAATTCACTTTACATTGTTTTGTCATATTTTAATTCTCAGTATTCCTGAGTCATGACATGAGTTCGTTCTGAAACATTATTAAAAAAGTGGCTGTGACAGAATCGGACAGACAGACGGACATGACGAATCTATAAGGGTTCCGTTTTTTGCCATTTGGCTACGGAACCCTAAAAATCTCATAGATTTAGAAAACTCTTCAATGTGAAAGTTTTTTATTCTTCCAAATGAAGAATAAAAAACTTATTCTCTGAGCACGTCTGCGGTTGTGTAATTGCCACAACTTTTGTCATACAATTTGTATGAAAATATGTGTCCGCGGACGGCAAAACGTCCCATTCTGTCGTTTGCCACAAGGACGAGGTTTGCTTGTATATTTATACGAATAACCTGACAAGGCGTTCTAATGGCCAGCGACAAAGTGGGACGTTTTGCCTGCCGCAGTCACATCTGGGTCGCGGCAATTAGACCGCAGATACGTTTTGAGAATGACCCATTTTGAATTTTAGGCAGACTGATTATAATATTTCCAAAGCAATGTCATATTAAGCGCTGGTGGCTTAGCGGTAAGAGCGTGCGACTTGCAATCCGGAGGTCGGGTTCAAACCCCGGCTCGTACCAATGAGTTTTTCGGAATTTATGTACGAAATATCATTTGATATTTACCAGTCGCTTTTCGGTGAAGGAAAACATCGTGAGGAAACCGGACTAATCCCCACAAGGCCTAGTTTTACCCTCTGGGTTGGAAGGTCAGATGGCAGTCGCTTTCGTAAAAACTAATGCCTACGCCAAATCTTGGGATTAGTTGTCAAGCGGACTCCAGGCTCCCATGAGCCGTGGCAATATGCCGGGACAACGCGAGGAAGGAGGAAGGAGGAATGTCATATTTGGCGTAAAATACTCTGCGAATTATTTTCTATAAAATACCTAATAAGTATAATTCAAATAAAACATCACCCAAAGCTATAAAACTGCCCCCCGCGAAGCGTTATCAACTTATCAGTTATCAAGCAACAGTTATCGGCAAGATAACCGCTAGATAAAAAGGTTAAAGTTAACAAACACGTGACGTCATGATGTTATGATGTTAATCGGTCAGGCTTCGGCAATAACATCGTAACATGATTAGGTATCGGGGGCATGGGCGCCGTCAGGATTACTTTCAGGGAGGTGCATTATAAATGGAATAGAAGAATCGATGCACTCATTTATTTTTCTTGTTTTAAATAGTTCCGAGTTATGCTATCAAAATCATTGCAGACTCTGTATCTCTTACAAACTCTAATGCTGGTGCAGACGCAGACGCATAAAAAACATGTATTTTTTTATATATTTCTTTCCTGCCAGGGGGGTGCAAGTGCACCCCCTTGCACCCCGCTGCCGGCGCCTATGATCGGGGGCCCATTCCTCGAACGATATTATGTGTTTCCATAACAACGCACTAATAATGTTAGATAGCCTGACCAGTAATATATGATCACGCGCCATATTGCGGAATTTCATTGGAACTAAATTTTTCATACTAAACTGAACTGTAACCATACATGAGAATAACAGCGCCCTCTTGACAATGATCATATATTTCTGGTCTGGCTTTAACTTTGTTTCTTCTTAGGTTAGAAATTTATAGTATAATAGGTACAAAAAGATATACCTACAAAATACATATAAACATAAAAAATACCTAAGCTAGGGTGCCGCCAGCAGCGGGGTAGGGCCCAAGTTGCCGGTGTTACCACCAAACCAAGTTATTGTGGTAACTAGTGGGATTTTTTCCCCAGCAGTTACCACAGGTAAAAGGTGGGAAAAAATCCCAGTAGTTATCAATGGTAACAAATTAACAACTTGGTAACTAGTGGGAATAAGTCTTCATTGTTTTATACGCCTAAATTTACGTTGCAACAGTCACCACAGTGAAGTTGTTGCGTATGTAAAAGCAACCTTCATGCTTTATAATAAGGTTTAAATTCGCTCTCTTGTTCTCGTCGTTGTAAGGGGTCATCCATTAAGAGGCTGTCAACACCCAATGTCCTTGAAATTGATGTTACTTAAACAGTTTTTTAAGAAAGACTATTTGTTTTAGTCAAGTAAGAAAAATATATGTTCATATTAATTATATTTCAAACACCGTGGTCGTACTCGATACACGATTGAACGAAATCGGCTCGATAGAAAATAATTGCAAAGATTGGTCTTAAAATCACAATTAAACGGTTTTATGTCTTTATTGTTTTGACTTATGGGTCTGCAATTAAAATCACAATTTCAAAACATTTATATCTAAACCGTGGTCGAGTTAAATATTACACTAATAATCCACTTTTTTTTATTTAAATATTTTTCTTATTATTCCCTTGCCCAGGCCCAGTGACATGCGACAGTGCTATCTCATTTACTCCGATACAAATAGACAGTGTGCGCGCTTTAGGTATTGACAGCCTCTTAATTACATCACACGAATTTCTAGGTTCTTTGACCCCTCACCCTCTCCTTGTTACACTTGGTCACATTTGGCTAACCCCTCCCCCCCTGGTGTGACGTCGCATTTTTCGCATTTCTTTTTCAACAAAATCGGCGAATCGAATTTGTTACTATTAATATTTTATCAAACTATTTTGGACAAAAGAAATATTAGTAATTATAACACAAAACCGACTAGGAAAGAAAATTAATAGCATAAAACGATTATCGTTCTAAAAACTCGCTATTTAACTGTACAGCGAATAATTTTTTTAAATAAATACTGGTGAAGTTAAAGTGACGTCACAAAGTTTGTGACTCCCCCCTCCCTTGTCACAACATGTCACATTTTCTTGACCCCCTCCCACCCCCAAAGCGTGTGATGTAATTAATGGATGACCCCTAACTAGTATTTTGTCTTTTCAGAATTATTTTTTATTGAGCGCTTGAAGCGGTGAACGTTGAAACATACCTACTTTTAATATAATCATACTTATTTTTTATCAAATCGAAATCTACATCATAGGCGTCATATCAGACTGGTTCAGTCACGTCTGAAAATATCGATACGGACAAAGTGCCAAAAATATGTATACACGACCTTATTGCCCATATATTAAGGTGTATAAATATTTATGTCACTGCCGTATCTATATTTTTAGACGTGGCCGTATATACACTGGAAATAAAGGACAAGCTTCTTAGAAGGTTATCCATTATTTACAACACCTCCATGTTTTGTGGTAACTGAAATTTCAAAGCCGTACAACGCCATCTGCAAGTGATCTGCATCAGTTTTACTAGCACAAATTTGATTTAGGCATTAAACATTAACCCCCTTATTCATAAACGTCTACTAAAGTTGACAAGCCGCTAATAATCGTTTGTCCCTTTCCGACGTATTGGTATGATGGAAAGGGACAAACATTATATATTTTTTTTAGTTTTATCATTCTCTTATTTTAGAAGTTACAGAGGGGGGGGATACATTTTACCACTTTGGAAGTGTCTCTCGCGCAAACTATTCAGTTTAGAAAAAAATTATACTAGAAACCTCAATATCATTTTTGAAGACCTATCCATATAGGTACACCCCACACGTATGGGTTTGATGAAAAAAAAATTTGAGTTTCAGTTCTAAGTATGGGAAACTCCCAAAATTTACTGTTTTTTTTTTCTATTTTTTTGTCAAAATCTTAATGCGGTTCACAGAAATCTAGACATTAAATTAATGTATAGATGTTTGGCTCATTATCCATACCAATGTTTGCGACCTTTTCTGTACAGATAAAGATAGTTTATTTTCTAAGTAGGCATATTACTATGCGCTTATGAACTTCAAATAAAGCTACTCCGGCTCTAACCCTACACCTCTGACCCGAGAAGATTTAAATCCCCCAAGTGGAAGACCCCAAGAAGAAGTTTTTGGACCCGCGTACGTCCTTAAACTACGTCCAAAAGAGAGGTATGGGCATTGTGAATGTCATCTCGCTTTGTGTGGTAGGGCACAGCCAGTGGATTTCATTCCAGATCTAGAGCAGAGCCCAACTGGGGAAGTACCTCCACCTTACAGAAAACAGCAGCCAAATAACACTAGACCCTACTCATAGTGTTGTGTTCCTGCCGGTGAGTAAGGTTGCCAGAGCTCAACAAGGGGGGGCGGGTTTAGGGTCGGCAACGCGCATGTAATTCCTCTGGAGTTGCAGGCGTACATAGGCTATGGAGACTGCTTACCATCAGGCGAGCCGTATGCTTGTTTGCCACCGACGTAGTATTTAAAAAAAAATAAAAATAAATAAATAATAATAATAATAAAAAAAAAACTTTTCGGGTCAGAGTACAGTAAATAAAAAAAAAAAATTGTTTCTATTTTTATTAAACGTTAACTATACAATAATTTGTCTGCTTCAGTACCAGTAGGTCTTGGCCGGCACCCGATCTTCCTTGATGCCCATGGCTTCCATGACGTCCATCTCGAACGTGGCCAGTCTGGGCTGGAACGAGATCTGCAATGAGACAGATACCTCATCGACCCATACACGGCTTTATGTCCATTTTAAAAACGATTAGTTGATAGTAACATAATTATGTAAATAAATTTCTCTTTGACGACCTGTCTGGCCTAGTGGAGTGACCATGCCAATGAAGCCGATGGTCCCGGGTTCAAATCCTAGTAAGGGCATTTATTTGTGTAGTGAGCATGGATATTTGTTCCTGAGTCATGGGTGTTTTCTATGTATTAAAGTATTTATATATTATATATATCGTTGTCTAAGTACCCTCAACACAAGCCTTATTGAGCTTACTTTGGGACTTAGTCAATTTGTGTAATTCCTATAATATTTATTTATTTATTATTTCTCTTTGTTTTGAATTTCAATCAAGACGTGGTATTTAATTGACAATGTCAAATCCAATATTATGACAGCTATTTTTTTGTGATGAATGGCAATGGAATTTCACCTATTGTGCCGTAGAATTGGTAAAATGACTACTTTTTTATATTCATTTGTATTGTATATAAAATTACATAAATATACTGCAGTGTTCAGGAAGCAAAATTCTTCGAAATCATATGTAAAATTTCAGGTGTTTTAAAAATAAATGTTGTCAATTAGGAAGATGCTTTTCTCTACGACCAGCTTGGGTTCAGTCTCCCGCTGACCACGAACACTGCAAAGGGTTCGAAACGTCTTAGATATATGTTTCATCTAATAGGTTTAAATTAAAAGATAATCTATGTTTTTACATTCCAAATACTAAAATGACAGTTTAATTGCACCAAGTTAACTGGACAAAACCGACTTTACCACTTTTTGATATTTAAATAATTCAACAAATATCAGTGAAAAAATAAGGATCAAAGTCAAACGGCGTTCTAAAAGTTTTAATCATGTGTCGAAAGATGGCAGTAAATTTACGTGTCTACTTTTTTTTTTGACAATCCACCTCTATTCAAGTTTTCTTTGATAAGACGCACCTTAGTGACGTCATCAGCTTTGGTATCCTTCTCCTCGTTCTCCAGATACAGCTCCTTGCTCTTATAGTCTATGGTTTCTTCAGCTGCCTTCGGTATTGGGATGATGCGACTGCTGGCGGTTGACACTCGGACCTGAAACCATCAAGTACTGGTGATATTGAGGGTTGAGGGTTTTTAAATGATGGTAAGGCACAAAGCTCTGCTTTTCATCCTGTCATTTCACATCCTGGTCATGGTTTTTTTATTATTATTATTAAAGCTTTTTTTTTTCTACAGTCAGATTGTTGTTATTTTTATTTTTTAATTCTTTAACTTTGTTTTGGGGCTGACTGCAGATCCCATCTGCTGGGTGAAAGCCTCCTCACTTTTTTTTTTTTTTTTTTCTTTGGCTTTTTGGAGCCAGTCTTTTCCTGCGACGGAGTAGATGTCGTCTATCCACTTCTTTTTGGGCCTTCTCCGAAGAAGGCCTGGTCATGGTTACGGATGGTCAAATGACTCATATGGTCATGAGTGACTCATGACTCGTCGGAAGTTGCTGCGGAACGCAAACGCCATCTGTGGCGTTATACGGAGTCTAGAAGGGGGCACTTCCGTCCAGCACTTGCAAAGTGCGCTAGTGTCTTAGGAACTGTACCGCGTTTCTTTAGAACTACGTACAGTCAGCATCAAAAGTAGCGGATCAAACAAGGTTTCAAAAGTATCTACCATTCTGTAACAGCTTAACAAAAGCTAATGGTTCTATATGTAGAACAATTTAGTCTGTAAAAGATATACTTTTGAAAGTAAATTTTAGAGAATTATCTTTATTTGGAAAGTTATCTGGAATATCAGATACTTTTGGCGCGTTGTTTCTTCCGCTACTATTGATGCTGACTGTACCTAGTTGATTTGTGATTAACATTAAGTCGTTCAATGAAATTATAACTCTTTTACAACCTTGTTTTGTTACCAGTACGGTGCACTATGGCTTTGAAAGTTGGTATTTATTATTTATTATTATTATTTTTATAAAAGCTTTATTTGTTCTACAGTCAGTTATTTTTATTTTTTTAATTCTTTATCTTTGTTTTGGGGCTGACTGCAGATCCCATCTGCTGGGTGAAAGCCTCCTCACTTTTTCTCCACTCATCCCTGTCTTTGGCTTTTTGGAGCCAGTCTTTTCCTGCGACGGAGTAGATGTCGTCTATCCACTTCTTTTTGGGCCTTCTTCGGAGCCTCCGTCCTGCCGGTCCGGTCCATTTTGTTGTTACTAATGTCCATCTTTTGTCCTTATATCTGGCTACATGACCTTGGTTGACAAAGTTGGTATAGGTATGGCTTAAATACTGCCAGAGGTCTATGGAACGAAGTATGACGGGAACACGCAGACTGGACAAAATAAGAAATGAAGACCTGAGACGAAAAACAAAAGTGACAGACATACTCACTAAAATAGATCAGCAGAAGTGGATATGGACTGGCCACATGTTAAGAGACAGGCAGGAAAAATGGAGCAAAACAGTAACGAATTGGTATCCAAGAGGTTGCACACGGAGCCAGAGGAGACCTCGAACAAGATGGGAGGATGAACTCAAACTCACAGCGGGCCCGAACTGGAGAAGAGTGGCCCACAACAGACCCCAATGGAAAGAGCTGGAGGAGACCTTTGCCAAGCGGCGCACTGAGTTAAGAGACATACTCTAACTCAGAATAAAAGGGCTTAATAGATAATAGATAGATAGATAGGAAGCAAACGAAGAACGGATCACCTGATGGTAAGCGATTACCGCCGCCCATGGACACCCGCAATACCGGAGGGGTTGTATGTGCGTTGTCGGCCTTTAAGATTGGAGTACGCTCTTTTCTTGAAGGTTTGAAGATCGTATCGGTCCGGAAATACCGCAGGCGACACCACAGTTTATTCCACAGTTACTGGATATTGGTTGTCAACTCATGATATATTTTCACTAGTGTTTGAGGCGATAACTTCCAAGTGCCAAGACCAAAATATTTTTCTTTGGAATCTCTCGCAGCAAAAAGTAACTTTGCTCTCTTGTGACACAAATAACCACATTCTTACCTTCTCCCCCTCTTCTGTATACCGCCACTCGACTTCGGTCGGCTTGAGCGTCTCCGGGTCGACGAGCTTGACGTCGGTGGTGACCAGCAGGGGCGCTTCTGACCGGATCGTCACGCCCGGGAAATCCTTGTCTTTGCCCACCTGGAGATATTATTATTTTTTCTTATTGTGTCAACCATTTTTAGTAGCTCATGCATTTGCTCAACGCGAACAGCATTTTTTTTTTATCTACGTCGGTGGCAAACAAGCATACGGCCCGCCTGATGGTAAGCAGTCTCCGTAGCCTATGTACGCCTGCAACTTAAGAGGAGTTACATGCGCGTTGCCAACCCTAAACCCGCCCGCCCTCGTATTTAATACAAAGGCGCCAAAATAATTATGCGACTTTCTTTTTTTATCTACCCTTGGAAAAAACTAATCGAGAAATCATGCAACAAAATTAAAAAAAAAGTCTGCAAAACATTTACTTTAACTGGGTCGTAACTTGTAACAATTGAAGTTCATTGGAAATTTTATGCTTCTGATGCATTCATTATCTCCTTTAATTTTGGTCTGAATCAATTAACTAATTAGGTTAGAGACTCTCTCCTAAAAATTAATGTTCTGTCAATTTACTTAGCGCCATTCCATGGAGCAAGAGTTTGAAGAAGAGAGTGAAGTTTGCTTCCTAATTTCACTGCGGTGCCATATACGGCAATGCTATTCACTGATAATTTATGTAAAAAATACAAAAGCAAACTTTACGGGCAATGAATAATATTTTTATTAATTTTCTGTCGGATAGAACTAAATTTTATTGATTAAAATAGAAAGACAAGAAAAAGTTTATTTTTGTGTGATTGACTACCTATATCAATATAGGAACTCCTTATCTGTCATTAAATTTTGCCCCCTAAATTCTGATGTCTGTTGATGGCTTTCTCATAACAAGTTGAGAGTACATACTGTTCTAAGGTGTGTGTTGAGCCCCTCCACAATGACCTAGTTGCGCTCCTGTATGACCTGCACCACAGTGCCCTGCATGCCCTTATCATTGTGTAGTTAAGTGAAAGTACATACTGGTCTAAGATGTGAGTTGAGCTCCACCACAATGACCCAGTTGCGCTCCTGTATGACCTGCACCACAATGCCCTGCTTGCCCTTGTTGTTGTGTGGCTAAGTGAAAGTACATACTGTTCTAAGGTGTGTGTTGAGCCCCTCCACAATGACCCAGTTGCGCTCCTGTATGACCTGCACCACAATGCCCTGCTTGCCCTTGTCTTTGCCCACCATCACCTCAACCCGGTCACCCCTGAAAAAATATATAGCTCAGTAAGAAAAGACATTATGAAAACAGTAATTGACCGAAGCGTTAGTCCATTCTGACTGGCAATTTGCTTTCATGTGTCTGGATAATCTACTCTACAGGTGGCAATTTTCAACCGATTCTTGTGAAATTTTGTGAGAAGGTCCAGAAGTCAGATATAATTTTTGAAAAACATTCAAAATGTTGGAAATTGGTGTAAAGGACTAAGTGCCATTAAGGTCTATGTCGCTTAAGACTATGCTGTGATAATGACTCAACAAACTTTGACTTAGATTTTTTAAGCTTATGAATCTTTTCGTGAGGTCTAAAACTCATAGAACCACTAGTTATAATTTGCAGGTCAATGGTTAGTAATTTTTAATGGTTAGGATTGTATCTTACAACATAAAACTTAAATAATTAATAAAACTAACTGTCAATTTATACATTCGAAATTATATAATCAATCAAAAACAGGTTAAATCTTTCTATTTAAAATGAAAATGGTTGAAACACCTAGATAAAAAAACGCCATTAACTATTTCGATCAGTGTATTACCTAAAGAAACTCCATTCTCCAACAGGCTCCAAAAATACTTTTTTCCTATGCATATTTCTTTCATTTTGCATTCGGAACTGGCCAGTCCACGGACGGTTCGTGGTGAAACGATACTTCTTGCGAGCTACCTGCGCCTTCGGATATTGCGGATAGCCCGCGGGGTTCTTCCAATAGACCTGAAAATAAACATAACAATTTATAGGTTATGCACTACAAAATAGGGAGGGAAGTACATGAATATTTCGAATTAAATACCTGCTCATAACTTCTTTTTATGTAAGACTCAGGTAAATTTGAGTATTTAACGGTGAGGTCGCCGACTTTTTTTGCTAGGAAACTTATTATTCGCATTTTGTTCCTTGATTAACCTAGAACCTAGAACATAATACAATTACCAATAATTTTACGAATTTTTGACAGTAACAGTTGACAGTAATGACAGAAGCCGATATCGAAAGTATTGCTGTTTTTAAATGACGAAAATCGTGAAAAAACATTCCACAATTATGTTAATAATTATAAAATATGTACATATAGTCCTTCGATTTCGATGACGGCTACCCCAGCAAATTGGCCAGGCCGAACTGTTCTTGGTAAAAAGAGCCTTTTGCAGACGTTACAATAGAGTTGGCCAGACCATGGCCTTGGCCAAAGGCCTTGGCCAGACTCATTGTACGTATAGGCACGCGTAAGAGTTATAAACATGTCAATAATTAAATTATAATAGAGTCAGTATTTTTTTTTTGTATGCCTAAAAAAAAACAGTAAGTATACAATAATTTTTTTTTATTTTATCTGGCAATTCGAAAGCGTTTCGTTTCTCGGTGAATAAGTCGATCGAGCTAGCAAAAATATTGCAAACTTATTATTTGGGTTGAAGAAAGAAAAGATCAACAAATCATTTTTCCATTTATTATATTATGTTCAAAGTAAACTTAGAAGCTTAGAACTTAGATATATTTAAATGATTAAAAGTTTGATTTACATTTTAAAAAATCCAAATAATAGACAATAAAAATCAATATGTCACTGTCAACATCTTAAATACTTTTAATAACTAACTTGTGTCGCAAATACAATATTTTTTATTCCCAATTATATTGAAAAGAGTAACAAGATATGGATAAATTATAACTTTGAATAAGTAAATTTATAAATTCTCTGTTTTTTAATTCGCCAAAAACATAGTGCACCAAAGACAATTGACGTAAATCAGCTGTCTGATATCAGTCGTTGTAGGTGGCAGCACAGCGTCACGTGAATTTTCATGGCGCTGAAGCAGGGCTAGTCCCGACGTCTTGTGATTTCACGAAATTATAGCTGTTTCTAATATTTACTGTTAAACAGCATTAATTTTTAAGTTCTAGGTGAGTAAAGTAATGTATTTAGCCTTATTAAGTGTGTGGTGTGCTTTAAAAATGCTTTTGCGCGGGACTTGAAAGTGTCAAAATAGTGACGGGTGTACTATGGGGTGGTTTGGGGTGAATTGGTGTTCATAATTGTGGCGCCTGGATGTCTGAGCGCTAACGGGGCGCCGGACAGCCGGGGCGAGTATCGATTCCCAATCCCACCGCGTCAGACCGCGTAAAACACCACTTCGTCGTCCATATTCACGTTAAACAGGACGTCTCCAAATTTCTCGGAGCTTAATCGATTTTTTCGACAAGGAGTACTATTTATGTTTCTCAATATGAAAATCGCTGCGTATCTGCTTGGGCTCTGGACTATTACGGTTTTCATAGAAGCTTAATTCTCAGTCAAGGTCAGCCCTCATTCCTCAATAATGTTTAACATTCGCGTGAGGTTCTGAGTTTTAAATAGGTATGTGTATTTTTCGTGTGTGAAGTGAGCCCTGTTCGAAGTGTATGCTAGAGCGTAATAGATTTCGAGTTCACCCTGAGGTTAGTTGGTGGTTTTCATCACTGCAGTACATTATATCAGTCTAATAAGAAAATAAAAGTATGCAGTAGTGTGTGTAGTTACAGTCTTCTTGAAACATGTCATATGACAAAGTTTTACGAAATCCTATAGTGGTAGTCTTTAGTTTAGATTATGTATCACTATATCTTATTTGAGTACTTGAATAAAATAAAATAAATGAACATTTTTGTCTTATTGGAATAAGTACATCCTAGACTGCCATAGCAAGTATTGTAGATATATTAATTGTAGAAAAAACTGGGTTCTGCTGGGTAATAAACAAAAACTAAGAATATGAAAAGCCCTTTTTTACAAGATTTGTCCCCTTCTTCATAGATTCAAGACTTAGTAAGCCTCTGGTAAATGTTGTCTCTTTGTAATAAAAACAAATGTCAAAATTATTTTTAGAACTTGTTAGATTTCAGTGATGTTTATGGTACCATTGATTTTTTTTCTGCTTATAGTGAAGATGTCGGAGTACTGGGTGATCAGCGCCCCGGGCGACAAGACATGCCAACAGACCTGGGACACCCTCAACAATGCCACCAAATCGGGCAACCTTAGCGTCAACTACAAATTCCCCATTCCTGACCTTAAGGTACGTAAACAAAATGTCAGAGTACTGGGTGGTCAATATGTTCCATTAGATCTGGGACACCCTCAACAATGCCACCAAATTAGGCAACCTTAGCATCAACTACATATTCCCCATTCCCAACCTCTAGGCATGTTATGCGACAACCGGTCTGGACTAGTGGGTAGTGAAGCCAATAGTCCTCGATTCAAATCCTGGTATGGGCATGTATTTGTGTGATGAGCACAGGTATTTGTCCCTGAGTCATGGATGTTTTCTATTTATGTAAGTATTTGTATATTGTATATACAATGTATCTCTACCTTCTGGACATTAGGACGTGTTAATTAGGGTATTTCTAACCTATGTACAAAGTTTCATTCCAAATGACACAATATTAGGTGGGTCCACACGAGGAAATTTCGTCGCGCACAAAACGGCCAGTGTAGACGTGCCTTGACCAAGACCGAGCACCAATAATCTGTTTTATTTCATGTTGTGAAATATTTTTGAATATTCATATTATTATTACTAAAGAACTAAATTGTTTTTTATTAAAGAGTGTCAAAATTTACTAAGAATATTTACATAAAACGTGAAATATATTTTTAATTTATTATTTTTTTTAAAATGAATTTTTTATTACATATTTATCACGTCACAACTTAACTAAAGTAACTACACATTTGTATAAAGCGTAAACATAGTAGAGTCAGCAAAATATTAAGTCCTGGATAGACGTGCGAGAAAAGTCATCGAGCCATAAATTCGCGAACTTACTCGCCCGTCTATCACCCACTTTAAACTCCCACCACCATGAGTGACTGATAAGATGTACTTTATCCTATAGTATCAAAATTTACATCATTTTATCAAAATCAGTGTCTAGATACTACACCTGATTATGTACCTATTATAATGTAATGAAAATAAACAATTGTGATTCATTGTACCTAAATAAATACTTTCAATAATAATTAATATTTTTTATTGGATTACCAAAGTGTCAAAACTGAAATTGAACTTTATGCATATGCACGTAGGTCTATGTTGCTCTGTGGTCTGTGACATATTAATCCGTCATTGGCGTCAAAAGGTTAAATCCTGAAACCAACCATTTTAATTATTATTACACAACCTATGTTCTTCAGGTGGGAACGCTGGATCAGTTGGTGGGTCTGTCTGATGACCTTGGCAAGCTGGACACCTTCGTCGAGGGAGTCACCAGGAAAGTGGCCCAGTACCTTGGAGAGGTGAGGTCTTTATAACTAATTATTCATTAATTTCACCATATTTTTGGTTTATTACCTCAAAAAAATGTAATTTCAGACCAATATATTCCAACTTTAATGCTATAATTAAAATAAAACTACCTATATATTATTACTTAACCCAGGCGTTCCTAAACTGTGCGCCGTAGACAGTAAAGAGGGGCGCCGTGAGGCAATCCTCCTCACCATGTAGGTACCTATCTATTTCGAATAGCCTAGGTTAGGGCGCCGAGATTCAATTTTAAACTTGCAGGTGCGCCGTGGATTGAAAAAGATTGGGAACCACTGACTTAACCTAATAAATTGACTACTATAGATATATTTTACACTTTTATATTATATTGCCATATTTTCCACTTTTGCTTTATTTATTTTCGAAATATTTTTACGTGATGGCAAAAGGCCAGGCAAAATCAAACCTTATATCATTGCCATAATGACGTCGACATGTAAAAGCTTCTCTCATTTATTCTCCTATCTAATTCATTGTTTGTATAAATCTTTCTAGTTTTTAAAACGTTTGTGTTTATTTTAGGATTATTTGAATTCAAAATAAATAATATTTGACAGGTACTGGAAGACCAACGCGACAAGCTGCATGAAAATCTGATGGCAAACAACAGTAAGTCACTTTTTAAATTTTTTGGGGCAATTTACTTTTCATGTGGCACATTTTAGTTGTTTTTGTTTAATTACAAAGTAATTAAAAACTATTTTAATTAATTCCGTAAAAATTTAAACAATTACGGTACTTTGTTTGGTGCCATTTGTTAAAATAATTAAACAAGTGAAATAAAATTGAAGTTATACCTAGTCTTAGAAAGTAAAATACAAATTTAAAAAAGACGAGAATTTTGCATGTAAAGTTTTAGAATTGAACGATGGCATGTTTTTGGGCTAAACAGAACATAGGCTGTTTAAATGCAGGAAAGTTGCCAGCATGAAAAACTAATTCATAGACAAGAATGAACTGATGTAGACAAAAAAAGAAATAAAAGCACAGAGTAGTGCGAAAATTTTGAGCATGCGTCGCTGGATCTCGATGGTTATATTTTTTATTTGATTTTTTATACTTCCTATTTGATTTTGGTTAATTATGTTTCAACATGTGTATATTTTGCATGTATTTTTCTTTTTAACGAACACTTTAATATTTGTTAATTATTTAATTCTTGAACCACTGTCAGTAACTTTATCTTTCTGGATTCTTTTTTAAATTTTATTTGCAATATAAAATTGCACTTTCTATAAGAATGTTTGTACATAATTATTTTATTTAACACATAACATTTTCATGTACACATCTCATATCACCTGTATAAACTTTAATCTTTTTATATTTTAACATTGAATTAATCAACTTCAATGTGATTTTCAAATGACAACGAATCTTTACCTAAAGCCAAAAACCATGAACTGTTTTCATTAAACAATTTCTTAATTCTACTGCAAGAAAAAAAAACTTGTCATAAAATATTAACATGACAGTTTGTGATAATATAAGTGGAATTGCTAAAACTCGAGATTTGCCAAGTCAAAATCAATTGTCAAGGATACTATCGTAAATTTTGCATGTATAGTATATTTTAACTTTAAAATGTTATAGTATCTATAAGTTTGGGGCTTTTTGTGGAAGGTTCGTTGATTATATTTTGTAAAATGGCTAAGAATGTTGCGTGGACAGTGTTTGTTACGAATGTTTTATTGTTTTAGAAAGAGGTTCGTCTACTTACAGCTATTCTGACCTCTCGCACATTGCATTACAGTATCACTTTGTTACACGATAGTTGTTTTAAATATTGTTGCATAGGATATTTGATGTTTTATACTCCGACTCCGTTATAGAAAAGGAACATCATAAACTACTTTTATAGGTTGGCGCTTTAACTATTCTATTTTAGGGCCAACTTCTAGAAACATTATGCAGTGGATAAAGTTATAAGTATAGTTGGTGAGTGATTTTTAACATGTATGATAATTATTTTTGGAGAATTCATTATTTATTCAAAATATACTTCTTAATTTTCTGTTATTATTTTTCGAATTATTTATTATATCATATGATAACATCGTAAATCACAAATTTTTTATTTATTTTCGATGCTTCTTTTATGTATTTAAATATATGAATAAAGGTTCGTTAATGACCTTTTTTTGAAATATTCATTCCTATTGTAGATTATTGCAAATTAGTATTTGGAATTGCATTTCAGTGTCTGAAAAATGGAAAAAGTTTTTTGGCAGTGAGTAACTATTTAGTAGTATATGTAAAAGCTTAGCAATTCCTGCGCTTCTGACGCTTTGAGGATATACATGTATGTATATTCCACGTATCGTGTATGATATATGTATTTACGGCCAAAGTAAGTATATGCGTTCTTATATTCATTATCTGATATTATCAGGTTAGGTTAAAAATTATGATACTGTTTTGAAAAAAAAAATGACAGTTTATTGTTGGAAATTTTACTTTTGCATGTTCGTCGCTTTGTGGATTTTGTCTTATTTCTTTTTTTTTCTTATCGATACGATCGATGTATGGTTGGACATTTTTTTTGACAATTAAAGAAATTTAGGTTTAGGTAATAAGAAATAATAAGATGTATAAAGAAAATAATTTCTTTAAAACCATTCGTATTTTTAATAATTTCGTTGTATTATGTATTCTAGCGAATGTAAGTCTTGTGTACGTACTATGTTTTTACAGTGTTTTAGAAGTTTAAATGTGTTTTAGGTTACTTGTCAAATGTAACGTTTAGTATATAAAATAAGTAATCGTTTCAAATAGATTATATAAGTGTCTATAGAACTAAAGAATATTGTGATAAACGTGGATAGAAACGGAGGCTTTTCTGTATAGTGGCGTGGCAAGAATAATACATGGTAGTTAAGTCAAAAATCTAAATGGCTACAAACACGTTTATCGACAATTTGAAGCTTAAGTGGTCGACCCAAAATGTCGTTTACTCGATGATTTGAATCGATCGGTTGCTGTGGTGTGGTAAGCCCTTTACATTTTGACCACTACAAGAAGAGGTTCCTTAATCCATATTTATCTATATTCGACTCCACAACCGGCGTTAATGATAAATATACATGCACAAGTGTCTCGATATAAGATATACGTAGAACTATGTCGTCATACCATAGATATCGCAATCACTGCCTCACAAGACATTCATAGCTTAGCCATATCGAGCTTCTACATACCGTCTATGCTTTGCGCTTCTTGTTATTATTAAATATTAGTTTATTTTTCCTTAAATTTATTTGTTATATTTTGCTCCTATCCCACTAAAATCCTATTTTTATTTTATTTTCAATAAAACAAGCTTAGGTTAAAATCTGGCGCTGAAGAGAGTTTTATAGGCGAATAAAAGCTTTATAACATCGTAAACGATGAATAATTTATAACAATAATACGTTACGAGTCTTCAACCTAACTATAGCTGCGGAGTTGATACGGGCGATGCCTTCTGTGAGGGAGCGTGTTAAGAGATTTGAAAATGGCAAGAATTTCCAGATAACAAATCGAGAGAGTACGAATTAAGAGTTAGTTCAAAATGTTTCAGATAAGCCCTCACTGAGTAATATCACATTTAGGTGATTGGATATTGGGATCATGTCCTTGGAGCTTTGAAAGTTTAAACACGTTATATAACAAGCGTAACACTCTTTTTAACCGACTTGAAAAAAATAAGAAAGTCGTTTATTCGTTGGATTCTTTTATAGCACTCTTAACATGTTCCTTAACTTGGCATGGTACCCTGCAGCATGTGTTGTCGCGGGTATAAGAGCATCGTTCGAGAAATTAAAGCGAACGATATAGAAAAGGCCATACGAAGTCCAATATTACCAGCAAAAGTGGCCTCCTTGTTCGATGAATATTAAAATTCAATATTCACCGGGCCTATATGGGAATGGACTGATGTTTGATTTAATATTTATAATACTATTTATGACAGTACCTTGAATGGGTTTTTCTGTCCAAGCTGGCAATGCTATAAATTGTCATAAATAATTAATGATTGAAATAGGTAATACCGGTAAATGTCGCATAATGGATTAAGGTTTTATTTGAACTTAGATTCAGGCAGCAAGGCCCATATTACAATTTATAAACACCTTGTAGATGTAGTGTAGGGACGCCCGGCCGGAAGCAGGCGGGCTGTCGATCGCGTGTTGCGAATATAAACACCTTGTACACTACGTTCTTTCAACACAACGGCACCTGGGAGCTTCTCCTTGGGAGATCTTCAGTACCCTTTGAAGGTACGCTAATCTCTATTGACCGACTGCGTAAGCACGATTATGCTCTTGAATCCGCGACAACTATGCTGCCAGGCATGGACTCATACGGCGACCCCGGCGGGGGCGAGCCGCCCGGCACGCCGACCTCACCCATCTGTGACTCGGCGTTTTCCGAACACCACGGCTGCTGGCCGTGCGAGCACCGCGACTCCTGCGAGCAGTCCCAGGCCTCCAGCGGCCGCAGCTCGCCGCGGTGGGACGACGAGGAGGAAGAGGAGAGGCCGCATCACGTGCTCTCACAAGGTTTAGGTCCCGAGATCCTTGTCTTTGATGCTGGAGAATAGTCCTGAATGTCGAATAAACCTTAACGGCCTGTAATAATCCTGTGAATACCCTATTTAGCGCCTAGAAATCAATATTACTTCATAGGGTCCGCCTATAAGAAGCCTGAATTCTTCGTAAGTCATATTGTAACTTAGTTTTATGTTGAAGGTGTTTGCAAATTTGCGCGCACCATCTACTACAGGCTTAGCGGGAAAGGAAGATCGCACGCACTCGCGACAGGTGACGAAGCAAATGAAATGCTAGTCCTTATTACCTAACCTACTTATCTGTATGCCCTTGACCTTTTAGTTACAGTGATTAAGCTTGAAGCGATCTTTTACAGTATTGCCAGATGATAAAGTTAAAATTAGGGACTATTTTCTCAGCATCAATGATTAAAAGCCCTTCCCTTTCCGTTAGGCCCTTTTCGCTCTGACCCCGTAGGCATTCCTCTACGAACAGCGCTGCCTGCGTTTTTTAGTCCAATGTGAAGGCAGTGATTGCGTAAACAATAGGTATCTAGACTATCTAGGTTTTCTAGTTGCTAATTTAGCAGTTGGCGCTGGCCGTAATATTAAGTGTCAAGCGCCATTCTAAATTTGTAAAATAGAAGCTCGTTTTTCAATGCAAAATACTTCAAATCGCTGTTGCCGATAACTCCAATAATTTCAGATCACTGTTGACTTAGGTAACTAAAAGATTTAAAGACAAAGCAAGTCAAAAAATGTTTAGAGTTCTTGAGCATTTTGCACTAAAGACTAGGTACTCTACATACACAAAATACACTAGCTCAACATTTACAACCTTTTTTTTGACAGTGTTCTAAATATTTTCAGTATAGTATTGCAAAGCGTTTGCAGAGCTACAAGTTTAGGTTGACGCCCTGACACTGGCTAGCATTACCCGCAATTTGTACGTCTTGATTGTCCCTTCTTAATGTCGCTTTTAAGTGTAACTGCTATATTTAAGTTTTACCTATTTAACATGTAGACTAAAGTGAAATTTTTACCGCATAAAAATCCCAAGACGGCTAGACAGCAGTG
Organism: Cydia pomonella; assembly: GCF_033807575.1. Classification (NCBI taxonomy): domain Eukaryota; kingdom Metazoa; phylum Arthropoda; class Insecta; order Lepidoptera; family Tortricidae; genus Cydia; species Cydia pomonella. Next base: position 32,391,272 of record NC_084705.1, on the reverse strand, counting down.
TTTTATTAGCTTTTGTTGTTTTTAAGTTTAACTTTTATTTTGCATCAATGTCTATTTTACACTTGGTATAAAATATGTAAGTAGCTTTATTAAGATAAATTTATGTTTTTTTTTCTTACCCAAAAATGTGTTTTTTTGGGTTATTGCACTTTTACAGGTGAACTTTGTTAAGTTTGATACAGTTTTGAAATTCAGTCAGACCATTTCTGGATGCATTTCATCGTGCATTTTGCTCGTATTTTATTCATATGTATAAGTAATATCGTATGTATGAATTTTGTATTGAGTTGTATATTTTAAAAATACTTGTATGCGGCTTTTTTATGTATCCAAAGTAAAAGTTATCTTTTATTTTGTTGAAGTTTAATTATCAGTTTTATATAAATATATCATTTTGTTTTAAGTAATAATTTGGTGAAGATTTGCAAATATAAAAGCCATATAAAATTACAATAATCAAGGTACGTCGTGGTTATTCTTATCAAACTTTCAGATATTTCTAAATATTAAAAACTTTATTGTTTATAAAAAGTAAAGTTAGATGAGTTAACTTGCATCTAACAAATCTCTTAAAAATAAATTGTCGATGCTCGCTGTGGATGTTTTTGCACAAAATTTAGGTAAGATCATATGGTGAAAGAGAAACAGTTTATTTTTTCGGATCAAGGTAAATAGTATAAGAATTCCCTGCGCGTGTTTCTCTGGCCCCAATGTTTCTCTTACCTAATCTAACCTTCCCAATGTTGTCCTGCGCTTAAAAGCCAATTTTATAACGTGTTTTTTTTTTTTTTTTTTTGTATCAAAAACGACACACGCGTTTGTTCAGAAATGTATTTAAGTGACTGGTCTAAAAATTGAAAGGGGCAACAATAAGGTCAATAATGATATCCTTTTAGAGATATTAATATATCTCGATTCTAAAAGGTTTGCTATATGAAAATATGTATAGTTTGTATTTGATGCTTTGCGTTGGTTGTAGGCATTTAGTGCATGACAGCATGAATACCTATATGTTTCATTGCATGCGGTAGTATTTCTTGATGTTAAGTTAAATTTTGTTCCACGTAGGTAACGCATGAAATGTGTTATTGCTAGTGTTTTATTGAAAACCCTTTTATTTTTTTTATTTTTTTCGTACTTGTGAAGACGACCGGAAAAATTGAATTTTGTACTTGTGTACTTTTTGCGTTGGGCGTTAAGATAGATTTGTACATGCTGCATGGAAAGAAGGGAACATTAGTTTAGTTTTATCGTAATAAGTAATTTATTAGTTTGCTATATTATATTATAGCTATAATATAAAGAGATCTAAAAAGGTTAATTTGGGGTTATATATAACCCCAAATTAACCTTTTTAGATCGCCACATTGTACTGAACGGCTTTTCTATTTTAAATGTGCGTAACGCAATGGAAACACAAAAATGTTTTATTTATTATTTCGTTTAAAACGAGAAAATGCGTTTGATATAGAAAAAATATTAGATAAGGCCAGAACACACCGGCTGCGAGCGCGTAGATGTGCACATATGCGAGCGCTAAAATGTTGAAGCTGTGCACGCACACGTCACGCAAGCGGTGTGCCGTCTGACATAAGGATCTGTGTATTACAACGCGCTCGCACACGCATCCACTGCAGCAAGAACTTTTTCAAAAATATCCCAATCATCACAGACCTGCAGTATTATATATTTACGTTATCTTTTCGCGGATTAGCCAATTATAGTAATATTTTTGTTTCAATTAGAATGGATTTCCGCAAAGTAACGCCTGATTCTATTCATTTTTCCCTTAAAGTTGCCTAAAAACTGAAACACATGCAACATGTACTACTTATCTGTACGATTTGTCCGTTGTCCACTAAATGAGTCACTATTGAACATCATATATTATATAGCCCATTCCTAAAACATGTTTTATTAAACTCTGACATTTACTACGTCAGATAAATAAAGTGCGCAATCAGTCGAAATACTAAGTTTATACAGTGTGTCCCTAGCCATTGGACAAAACCGAAATGTACATATGCAGTAGGGTATTTAGAACCAGTGTACAAAGTATCATAACAACCGGTGTAGCGGTTTCGAAGAAATTAACAAATTACCATTTTTTACTTTGGAGCAGCCTGTATGTCCTAAGGTAATATCCTCAAAGAATAGTATGGAACCTTCTTCGACCTTTTTGATTATCTTTTTTATTTATGACACTAATAAGCTTCTGACTTTTGAAAAATGTCATCGTTATCAAATATTTCGAACAAATTGTCAAAAACACTGCCAAAGATTAACACAGTGTGTTTCTTTTTGTTTTTAATTATTGCAAATAACTTTTGTTCGGTTAAATATTTTTTTATCTTTTGTTCTAATTAAAAAAATATTAACGTCAGAGCATTCCTGAGAAGTAACCCTACGTGGGATTTCAGGGTTTGTCCAATGGCTCTTCACTCACCTGGAGTTTGCACTAACAATAAAGTCCCCGGCAAGCTCGGCCGAATTTCACCTTCCCATTCAAACGGAGTTTTGTTCTCATTTTAAAACTACGCGTTGGATTGTAATGAAACTTTGCACATACAATGACATGAGGTATATCTATGCCTGTAATTAGTTTATATAGCTCCAGCTTATAAACCAAACATAATAGAGCTAAAACAAGTTGTGTATAAAAAACTTAAACTTGCTGTTTTTAGGGTTCCGTAGTCAACTAGGAACCCTTATAGTTTCGCCATGTCCGTCTGTCTGTCTGTCTGTCTGTCTGTCCGAGGCTTTGCTCCGTGGTCGTTAGTGCTAGAAAGCTGAAATTTAGCATGGATATATAAATCAATAAAGCCGACAAAGTCGTACAATAAAATCTAAAAATTTAATTTATTTTAGGGTACCTCCCCTACACGTAAATTGGGGGTGAATTTTTTTTACTTCAACCCTACAGTGTGGGGTATCGTTGGAAAGGTCTTTCAAAACTAATAGGGGTCTTCAACAAACATTTTTTAGTAAAGTGAATATATTCGGAGATAATCGCCCCGAAAGAAAAAAAGAAATGTGTCCCCCCCCCCCTCTAACTTTTGAACCATAGGTCAAAAAAATATGAAAAAAATCGTGAAAGTGGAGCTTAAGAAATACATTAAATGAAAACTATAGCGGACATGATCAGTTTAGCTGTTTTTGAGTTATCGCAAAAAGTTTCCCCTTCATAGTAAAAAGACTTACTTTAATTAGGTACTGATTATGCAAATTTGCCTATTTGTTTAAATCGGGTGACAGGTACCGTTTTATCCCTTGGTTAACAATTTACTACACTTTAAGCTCCAGTTTAGCTTGTTGTGACGGAAGAGTAACTACGGAACCCTACACTGAACGTGTTATGTGTGTGCGCGTGCTATATACCTGTGTGGTACATATGTGTAGTGCATCTAGCATTAAGAAAAACTTAACGGCAGTTCGAACCTAACTTCGGTCGCTCTCGCTCGCTCTCGCTCCGATTGTCGGGACCAATTATGTAATCATATTATTAAAAACTTGTAACCTTAAATCAAGTTTCACTGAAGATTTCACGTTTAAAACCCAAGAACTATAAGTAGCGTGGCCCGACATGCTCTTGACCGGTTTTTTAACTATGGTATCGGAAGCTTCACCTAATTGCAGCCCTAGATATACCTTATTCTATTGTAAGTACATAGTTTCATAGCAATCTAGCTAGTCGTTTTAAAATGAGAGGGTAATTACGTTTGTATGAAGAACCTTGCTGGGGATCTTTTATATTATTAAATGACAGGCTCAGGCATAATTTCTTACAACTTACCCGTCCTTAACCCGTTTAAAGATTCAACTACTTTTAAGACGCGGCAGTAGGTGTGAGTCGGCAATCAATATATATTTTCCGTCTCTTTCTACTAAACTCCAGCAGATGCTTATAAAAGCTTGCAAAAAACCGATTAACACCGACTTTGCCGGTCCTGCTCAAAAGGGTATGGTCGCCAAGTATGGTATACAAGTGTAAAACGGATGTGTGTTTACAGCCGACCTGCCCACTTACCTGACTCGTTTCCAGTGGGACATGGCCAAGTACCCCATCAAGCAGAGCCTGCGTAACATCGCTGATATTATTAGCAAACAGGTATGCTTTCGACATAATTTTTTTTTATTGGTTTTCCGAATTATATTGTATTAAATAAAAATAAGTTATATTTTTAAAGGAAACTATTTTCTAAATTTCAATGACAATACTGTAATATTATACTGAGACATATTATAGTATTTTATGCAACAGTTGTATAAGAAGGGTCAAAAAAGGCGAGTGGCGTGAGTTACAATGTGAGCCGGAGCCGAAGGCGTAGGCGAACATTGTAAAGGAATACGCCACGAGCATTTTTTGACCTACTTATACAACGTTGCATACAATATTTTTCCTACGAGTCAACAAAAATAAATCTTAATTTAGGTAAACAAAGCAAAAGTATATAGCCAAGACGCGCGAGCATACCTTGTTACGCGCCCGGCCCGCCCCGGGCCGCGGCCGGCCGGTCGGCGACACCTCGTAACTCATGAGGCCCTGGTACTTGCTAAATAAAATTTTTGGACAGTTTTTTCTCTATTTTGGCCACCGTAGCCTACGGAGACTAACAAGCAACGCTAAGCGGTCTTCGTAGTCTATGGGTGTTGCTATATTACGGGTGTCACATGCGTGTTTCTGACTTATGAAGTAATTATTTTTACTATGCAACCAAATGAATATTTTGTAAGTTGGCATTGCTGCCAACTTAGTTTAAAAACTGTATTCTTTTTGGTTTTGTTAGGTTGGTAACCATTAATCGCAGTAACGTTATAGCGATTAAAAGCACAAGAGCTTTTATGAGGAATAGACAATATAGACTTTTCTTGAAACCTTTTATGTATGTTCTTATATTCGTGTTAATGAATGCATAAATGACAGATAACAGTAGAGGAGTAGGAAAAATACTATTAGAACGGGTCCTTCACGCTTGATAGTTTGGGAACATCCTAATTATGAATTTCGTATATATCCATGAAAAGGACCTCTAATGTTTCCCATAAAGTTTTAAGTCATAATGTATTGTTTCTCCGCACTTTCGCTAGTCATAATTTGTTTTTTCTCAGAAACGCGTAACTTTTCTGAATTGCCATAAAACAAACCTTACCTAACCTATCTGTAGGATAACCTTACGAAAATCCTGAGAAGTTAACGGTTGTAGAGTTATGACTAATGATAATCTGACAACCATTATATTATGACTTTCAATAATTATGTCATACAAAGGTATATGCCATGAAAAACTAATTATGTAATGTTTTTCATGAAATAAATTATCTAATTATTATTTTACATGAAGTGTTGATCAATGAAAAAAGGATCGTAACTTTTAGCTTCTGTGTCTTTTAACGTGCATGGTGATACTGGTGTGTACTATGCCATTATAACCTGCCCATAGGTATATCCTAGTTAGTACTGAAGAGTAGGCCTGCCTAACGGCCCGATTCGAAGAATGATTAAGACACGTTTAAGATCTCGGAAAGATTTTTAAAATATCGATAACTAAACGACATGTCAAAATTGACGTTTATTTCTATTCCGCTGTTTTATTTTTATCCCAATAAGATCTATCGACGATATTTCTAACATCAAAGTGACATTGGTTGCCCGCATCGAGCTGCTTCTGTCAATTATACGACATACAAACGATATCTAAATGAGAACTTATCTAAACCAGAACTTATCGTTATCGTATTTCATTCTTCGAATCGGGCCGTTAGTACTGATTTGCCGAGTTTTCAGAATGGCGAAATTTAGATTTACGTTTGCGGTTTTTCCGCAATACAAACAATTCGCAACTTACACGGTAAGCCAAGTTAATGATTGGATATCGTGAGCGCAGGTGGGGCAGATCGACGCGGACCTGAAGGTGAAGTCGAGCGCCTACAACGCGCTCAAGGGCAACCTGCAGAACCTCGAGAAGAAACAGACGTAAGTGGCTATACCTGACTCGAAGTAATCAAAGTCAAAGTCAAATCTTTATTGCATATCACAAATCACATTAGATGTAACAGAAGGTGTAAAAGTACATGTGACGCCCTGGAAGGGCACAGCAATTTAAGAGGACATTGAGAAACCAATAATCTAAACATTACAATTAAATACATGAGTTCTAGCATAAACCTCTTCAAAGTATTCACTTAGGGAATAATAGCATGTATTTATTAGAACCAATCGTACCAATGAGTTTTTTCGGAACTTATATACGAAATGTCATTTGATATTTACCACTAGCTTTACGGTGAAGGAAAACATCGTGAGGAAACCTGCATACATCTGCGAAGAAATTCAAAGGTGTATGTGAAGTCCCCAATCCGCATTGGGCTAGCGTGGGGACTATAGCCCGAGCCCTCTCGCATGAGAGGAGGCCTGTGCCCAGTGGGACGTATATAGGCTGAATTATTATTATTATTATTTTATTTATTAGAAATATTTTTAATAGTTTAGTGAATGTAGTAGTCTTTTCCTGATTTTTTATAGAGTTAGGTAACTTATTATATATCTTGATCATGATGTAGTGAGGGCTAGACGTTATAATTTTCATTCTCGAGAAGGGCAATTTAAGTTGATTAATATTGATGCTAATACTAATGGTTTGATTGATGTTACTTCTTCTAATATCTGTTATTGGGGTTATCTTTCCGATGCAATCAGAAAAGCGAAATAAACCGGCCAAGAGCATGTCGGGCCATGCTCAGAGTAGGGTTCCGTAGTTACTCTTCCATCACAATAAGCTAAACTGGAGCTTAAAGGATACATAAAAAAAAAGCCTTTATTTCCAAATTTCCCATTTTACATTTGAAGTTTTATTACTAATAACACTAGACCCTACCCATAGTGTTGTGTTCCTGCCGGTGAGTAAGGTTGCCAGAGCTCAATGAGGGGGGGCGGGTTTAGGGTCGGCAACGCGCATGTAACTCCTCTGGAGTTGCAGGCGTACATAGGCTACGGAGGCGGCTTACCATCAGGCGGGCCGTATGCTTGTTTGCCACCGATGTATTATAAAAAAAAAATTGGACCCCTCTTCGAGTGTAGGCCTCCTCCAACTCTCTCCATTTTTGCCTGTCTTCCCCTTTGTTTAGCCAGTCTTTCCCTGCAGTTTCTGTAATATCATCTAGCCATCGTTTATATGGCTTTCCCCATTTCCTTTTGCCAATAGGGCCTTTCCATTTCGTTGCCAATATTGTCCATCTATTGTCTTTATACCGTGCGTTATGTCCTGCCCATCGCCATTTTTATTTGAGGGCTTAAAGTATAGTAGATTGTAAACCAAGGGTGAACTGTGAATGTACGTCTTTTTACTATGAAGGGGAAACTTTTTGCGATAACTCAAAAACAGCTAAACTGATCATGTCTGCTATAGTTTTCATTTAATGTCTTTCTTAAGCTCTACTTCTACGATTTTTTTCACCTATGGTTAAAATTTTAGGGGGGGGGGGACATATTTTTTCTTTAGTAGCGTTTATCTCCGAACATATTCACTTTATCAAAAAATGTTTGTTAAAGACCCCTATTAGTTTTGAAAGACCTTTCCAACGATACCCCAAACTGTAGGGTTGAAGCAAAAAAAAAATCAACCCCCCCCCCCTTTACGTGTAGGGGAGGCAGCCAAAAAAAAATTTTTAGATTTTATTGTACGACTTTATCGGCTTTATTGATTTATATATCCATGCCAAATTTCAGCTTTCTAGCACTAACGACTAACAGACAAACAGACGGACATGGCGAAACTGTAAGGGTTACTAGGTGACTACGGAACCCTAAAAAGACAAAATAATGGGAACTGTACGGGGCGAGAGAACCGATGAATATGAATTACCAGAAATGATTTTTTGGCCTCAAACCCTAAGCTGTTAAACAAAACAAACAAAAGGCGTTTTTTCTTTTGTGCACCGCACACTTTTTTAATTTATAGCTATAAAAATAATTGTAACATTTATGTTTATTTCATTAATTACTCCTAATCGAAGGTCTAGTCTAGTTAACAATGCCTGCATACATGCTTGGCCCTGGGTTCGATTCCCGGGAATATTTTTTTGCGATGTGCATAAATATCTGCTCCTGAATTGTGATAATATATATTTTATTTGTGCTCACAGCGGCAGTCTTTTGACCCGTAACTTGTCGGACCTGGTGAAGAAGGAGCACTTCATCCTGGACAGCGAGTACCTGGTCACGCTCCTCGTCATCGTGCCCAAGTACGTATACATTTATAATACAATTCTTAGATACCACGTCAAAGAGAATTTTCCTACTCGTGGACTGTAATGGTTGAATTAAGATTTCGTACACCAAACTGTAATTGGATGCTTTTCATGTATGGGCTCGCAACTCAACTATAATATTCATTTCGAAACGGTTTAGTCAACTATAATGAAATGAACCAATCACAGCTCGCCGCGGTCAAGAGGACGAAACAAAACTATAGCTCAAATTAATTATTTCAGGTTGTTTAGTAGAAACAATTGCGTCATAAGTCATAAACGCACATGTGACACCCTTAATATAGCAACATCCATAGACTACGAAAACAGCTTACCATTGCTTGTTAGTCTCCATAGGCTACGGTGGCCAAAATCGAGAAAAAACTGTCTAAAAATCGAATTTAGCGCCGAGCAAGTACCAGGGCCTCATGAGTTACGAGGAGGTGTCGTTGACCCGGCGGCCGGTAGTATGAAGGTATCGCGGCTGCTCGCGTATCTTAAATAGCTGTATACTATACTTTTGGCTTGTTTACCTGTATGATTTTATTAGTTTAAAGTATTACTACCTGGGCGTTATAACTATTTATTGTAATATGGTGGTGTATAGGTGATAATCTTAACTACATTTTTTTACTAAATTAAACTTGTCTAAAACAATAAAAATTAAAAATTATATATAAACTTGAACATATAAAAAAAAACAAAAGTTAGTCACCGGGCGAGATTTGAACCCGTAACACTCGTTTCTAGCCGTCCGCGTTTTAACCCGCTGGACCAGACGGACAGTGGCCGGCAACACGAAATTAGCGACCATATTCTGCGTCGAAAGAAAAACGCATTAAAACTCGAAAACACGCGTTTTCCCAAACATAAGACTAATCTAGATCGATTGTATACCCCCAAAAACCCCCATATACCAAATTTCAGCGAAATCGTTAGAGCCGTTTCCGAGATCACAGAAAAATATATATATATATACAAGAATTGCTCGTTTAAAGGTTTTGACCGACCGGTTTGGCCTAGTGAGTAGTGACCCTGCCTACGAAGCTGATGGTCCCGGGTTCAAATCCTGGTAAGGGCATTTATTCGTGTGATGAGCATGGATACTTGTTCCTGAGTCATGGGTGTTTTCTATGTATTTAAGTATTTATAAATATTTATATATTATATATATCGTTGTCTAAGTACCCTCAACACAAGCCTTATTGAGCTTACTGTGGGACTTGGTCAGTTTGTGTAATAATGTCCTATATTTAAAAAAAAAAAAGGTATAAGATTTTTATTGATTAGTAGCAAAAGTATTGTATAAAATAATAATATAAGTAATCGAGCTTTTCAATCTCGTACCTCACGTCGAGTTTTTTGCCGCTCCCATATTGAGATACCCTCCTACAATTTAGGAGGGATTTAAATCTTCTCGGGTCAGAGGTGTAGGGTTAGAGCCGGCGTAGCTTTATTTGACGTTCATAAGCGTATTGTAATATGCCTACTTGAAAAATAAACTGTCTTTGTTAATTAAGCAGCACAGACTACGAGTTAAAATATGGTTACTTGACGACTACTTGCTTTACTTGTCGACGTAATTTTTTCTGTGTTTGGTCCTTGCATTTTATCAGCAGTTAATGTAGCCAATTGGGGTTGGGTATTGGGTACTTGATATTATAAAAAAAAAGGCTCCAAAGTCACAATTTTTTTTTTTTGTCTTTCAAAAATAGAAAAGAAAATTGTATTTGATTCCTTACATTTTGAAAAATAAATTGTATGACAACTATACACATAAACGCAATATTTCAGGGTCAAAATGGCAATTTCCTTGATCTTCCATACATTTAGGACAGACTTATATAATGTGCCGTCACATCACCTTATCATTTTGTTAGAGGCGTTTCAATCGTCGAGTGCGAGCGTCAGACTTTTAACTCTCATTTCTGACCTTTGTGTTGCTTAAATGCCATGAGTCCTATATAGACATTTGATCCTCAGGAAAATTAAGATCGTTTGACATTATTTACAAAAAACTGTCAAGTAGCCAATTGTAGCTTATAGAGAAAAAATCCTTTTTGATTTAGGGCCATGTTCAACGACTGGAACGCAAACTACGAGAAAATCACGGACATGATCGTGCCCCGTTCCTCGCAACTTGTTCACCAGGACAACGACTACGGACTATTCACCGTCACACTCTTTAAGAAGGTAATCTTATTTTATGCGTCAAATACTCTTGGGTACAGTCTCTGATGGTCTCATCTGTATTGAAATATTTAAAACGGGTCACTTACTTTTTTTTTATTATTATTAAAATAAAGACATATATAATACATATGTATTCCCGCCAAACTGTAACGTTTATTGGGGAGAGGCGCTCAGTTCTTATACGGCTTAACAACTTAACCTATTGAATTTATTATTAGATATTATTATATTAGCATGCTCTCATACGAGTGATTAAGATAAATCGAGGAGACACTCTTTTAACCTGTTTTTTTATCAGGGATTTACTTAATTTAGGACTGTGTAGGACTGCGTAGTATGCAAATTTTATTCAATATTTGTGGTACCATATACTTTGAGGTTCTTTTTCCATAATAATTGTTCATTTTTGGTTGTACCAGCTATTTATCTCTCACACTTCTAGTATTGTATTACTAACTGGGTGAATCAACTTTTTTTGTTTTGTTATCCTGTCCCGTTGTCCAAGGGACAACAGTGGCACAGTTTGTTTGAAGAGACGTTGTATGCCGTTCTATTAACATGCTTAGTAGGGGGCCCATTATGGACATTGGTTATAACGACCACAAAAACGCAAGTTTAATACATTTAAGTACCATAAAATCAGTATTTCAATGAACTTTTGTCCCCTGGACAACTAATCGTAACCATGGCAACGAGTGACGCTAAAAAGTTGATTCTCCCAACTAACACTTTGTACTTTTCATTGTAATAATGCTCTAATCCTAATAAGTATGTGACTTTTTTATCTACAGGTAAAATTTTACATAAGGGAAATAGTTTATCATAATACTTTCAAAAATTACATTAAAATGTAATATAAGCTACTGTTAAAGTTAGAATCGAGGGCTTTTTGTTAGATACTTAACGATGACGGAATAACTAAGATTTCTTTTTTACACTGGCAAAATCTAGCACAAAATAGGGTCATGTTTTTCTCTTCGTCCCGAATTCGTTGGCGTCTTCGCCTGGCATTGAAACTCAATAGAATGTTTTGCTGAACAACAAGAGACATATGGGTCATTTTCCCAGCAGTAGACACAGTGTCTTTTGTCCAACATTGGGATAGGGTCCTTTGCCCAGCAGTGGGACACAATAGACTCGTATTAAATATTATAATGCTTCTCTTAATACGTTTTATATGTTCCAGGTGGCCGACGAGTTCAAACTGCACGCCCGCGAGCGCAAGTTCATCGTGCGTGAGTTCTCCTACAACGAGAACGACCTCTCCGCCGGCAAGAACGAAATCACCAAGCTCGTTACCGACAAGAAGAAGCAATTCGTACGTCATTCTCTTCATCGCCGTTATTATCCTCCTAAGCAGCGTCATTTCCTCCTAAACATCGTCAGCGTCCTCCTATAGACCGTCATTGTTCTCCTAAGTTATCAGTCCTTCACCGGTCGCTTGATGATTGTCATTCGCATGAATATTGTAGTCATTAATAAGTCCATTGTGCGGAAGTTCTCCTACAACGAGAACAACCTCTCCGCCGGCAAGAACGAAATCACCAAGCTCGTTACCGATAAGAAGAAGCAATTCGTATGTCATTCTCTTTATCGCCGTTATTATCCTCCTAAGCAACGTCATTATCCTCCTAAACATCGTCCTCGTTCTCCTATAGACCGTCATAGTCCTCCTAAACACCATATCATTCCGTCACCGGTCGCTTGATGATTGTCATTCGCATATATATTGTAGTCATTAACAAGTTCATCGTGCGCCAGTTCTCCTACAACGAGAACGACCTCTCCGCCGGCAAGAACGAGATAACCAAGCTCGTTACCGATAAGAAGAAGCAATTCGTACGTCATTCTCTTCATCGCCGTTATTATCCTCCTAAGCAGCGTCATTTCCTCCTAAACATCGTCAGCGTCCTCCTATAGACCGTCATTGTTTTCCTAAGTTATCAGTCCTTCACCGGTCGCTTGATGATTGTCATTCGCATGAATATTGTAGTCATTAATAAGTCCATTGTGCGGGAGTTCTCCTACAACGAGAGCGACCTGTCTGCCGGCAAGAACGAGATCACAAAGCTCGTTACCGACAAGAAGAAGCAATTCGTACGTCATTCTATTTATCTACGTTATTATCCTCCTAAGCAGCGTCATTTCCTCCTAAACATCGTCAGCGTCCTCCTATAGACCGTCATTGTTCTCCTAAGTTATCAGTCCTTCACCGGTCGCTTGATGATTGTCATTCGCATGAATATTGTAGTCATTAATAAGTCCATTGTGCGGGAGTTCTCCTACAACGAGAACAACCTGTCTGCCGGCAAGAACGAGATCACCAAGCTCGTTACCGATAAGAAGAAGCAATTCATACGTCATTCTCTTCATCGCCGATATTATCCTCCTAAGCAGCGTCATTATCCTCCTAAACATCGTCATCGTTCTCCTATAGACCGTCATTGTCCTCCTAGACACCATATCAGTCCGTCACCGGTCGCTTGATGATTGTCATTCGCATCAATATTGTAGTCATTAACAAGTTTATTGTGCGCGAGTTCTCATACAACGAGAACGACCTCTCCGCCGATAAGAACGAGATCACCAAGCTCGTTACCGACAAGAAGAAGCAATTCGTACATCATTCTCTTTATCGCCGTTATTGTCCTCCTAAACATCGTCATCGTTCTCCTATAGACCGCCATTGTCCTCCTAGACACCATATGAGTCCGTCACCGGTCGCTTGATGATTGTCATTCGCATCAATATTGTAGTCATTAACAAGTTTATTGTGCGCGAGTTCTCCTGCAAAGAGAACGACCTCTCCGCCGACAACAACGAGATTACCAAGCTCGTCACCGACAAGAAGAAGCAATTCGTACGTTATACTCGTTATTTCCATTATTCTCCTCATTTCCGTCATTATCCTTCATTACATCGTAATTGGTCTTCCCAAAACTGTCGTTAAACATTATCCTACTCAAAACCGTCAGTGGACATTATTTTCTTCAAAACTGTCATTAGACATTATCCTCCTAAAGACCGTCATTCTAATCTTAAACACCATCGTCGTCATTCGCCTCAATATTGTTGGCATTAATAAGAAGAAACGGTCGTTCGCCGTGGCTACACTTCTGCAACGAGAATCCGGCATGACTGAGATTACCAAGCTCGTCATCGACAAGAAGAAGCATTTATATGTCATTATCCTCCTCAAAACCGTCATTTTCCTCCTAAACACCATCATTTAATAGGCGATCCATTGCACAAGAAACTAAACGACAAAAATGAATATTACAGTACATATGGGGCTACTTTATAGCACTAGTGCGAGAAGTAGCATATTACGTTACTGTGTCGAACATTTAAAGGGCCATATGTACTGTAAAACGTTGTACGATACATGTGCGAATAGGTAATTCGCAACTCGTGTCGATTTAAAACACTCCCTTCGGTCGTGTTTTAATTTATCGCCACTCGTTTCGAATTTCCTATTTTTCGCACTTGTATCGTAATGTACTATTACAGTACATATGGGGCTACTTTATAGCACTAGTGCGAGAAGTAGCATATTACGTTACTGTGTCGAACATTTAAAGGGCCATATGTACCGTAAAACGTTGTACGATACATGTGCGAATAGGTAATTCGCAACTCGTGTCGATTTAAAACACTCCCTTCGGTCGTGTTTTAATTTATCGCCACTCGTTTCGAATTTCCTATTTTTCGCACTTGTATCGTAATGTACTAACTGATTATTTTCTGCCGCACAGGGTCCCTTGGTTCGATGGTTGAAGGTGAACTTCTCAGAGTGCTTCTGCGCCTGGATACACGTCAAGGCGCTGCGGGTGTTCGTAGAATCCGTGCTCAGGTTGGTATTCTGTACACCACTGCAAGGGCGTGTGCGAGTAACCAGATATGCCCCTTCCACTCCGTAATTTTACCGTCGGGTTGGGCGCAAACGAAGTCATTATTGTGAATCTTTTTGTTTCAAATTGATTCATTGAAATTGAAAATGAAACCTTTGTTTTCAGATACGGTCTCCCCGTGAACTTCCAGGCCGTCGTGATGGTCCCGTCCCGCAAGAGCATGAAGAAGCTGCGCGACGTGCTGCAGCAGCTGTACGCGCACCTGGACCACTCCGCGCAGAGCCACGGGGCCAACGCCGCCGACGTGAGTATACAGACATGAAGCAGCTGCGCCACGTGCTGCAGCAGCTGTACGCGCACCTGGACCACTCCGCGCAGAGCCACGGGGCCAACGCCGCCGACGTGAGTATACAGACATGAAGCAGCTGCGCCACGTGCTGCAGCAGCTGTACGCGCACCTGGACCACTCCGCGCAGAGCCACGGGGCCAACGCCGCCGACGTGAGTATACAGACATGAAGCAGCTGCGCCACGTGCTGCAGCAGCTGTACGCGCACCTGGACCACTCCGCGCAGAGCCACGGGGCCAACGCCGCCGACGTGAGTATACAGACATGAAGCAGCTGCGCCACGTGCTGCAGCAGCTGTACGCGCACCTGGACCACTCCGCGCAGAGCCACGGGGCCAACGCCGCCGACGTGAGTATACAGACATGAAGCAGCTGCGCCACGTGCTGCAGCAGCTGTACGCGCACCTGGACCACTCCGCGCAGAGCCACGGGGCCAACGCCGCCGACGTGAGTATACAGACATGAAGCAGCTGCGCCACGTGCTGCAGCAGCTGTACGCGCACCTGGACCACTCCGCGCAGAGCCACGGGGCCAACGCCGCCGACGTGAGTATACAGACATGAAGCAGCTGCGCCACGTGCTGCAGCAGCTGTACGCGCACCTGGACCACTCCGCGCAGAGCCACGGGGCCAACGCCGCCGACGTGAGTATACAGACATGAAGCAGCTGCGCCACGTGCTGCAGCAGCTGTACGCGCACCTGGACCACTCCGCGCAGAGCCACGGGGCCAACGCCGCCGACGTGAGTATACAGACATGAAGCAGCTGCGCCACGTGCTGCAGCAGCTGTACGCGCACCTGGACCACTCCGCGCAGAGCCACGGGGCCAACGCCGCCGACGTGAGTATACAGACATGAAGCAGCTGCGCCACGTGCTGCAGCAGCTGTACGCGCACCTGGACCACTCCGCGCAGAGCCACGGGGCCAACGCCGCCGACGTGAGTATACAGACATGAAGCAGCTGCGCCACGTGCTGCAGCAGCTGTACGCGCACCTGGACCACTCCGCGCAGAGCCACGGGGCCAACGCCGCCGACGTGAGTATACAGACATGAAGCAGCTGCGCCACGTGCTGCAGCAGCTGTACGCGCACCTGGACCACTCCGCGCAGAGCCACGGGGCCAACGCCGCCGACGTGAGTATACAGACATGAAGCAGCTGCGCCACGTGCTGCAGCAGCTGTACGCGCACCTGGACCACTCCGCGCAGAGCCACGGGGCCAACGCCGCCGACGTGAGTATACAGACATGAAGCAGCTGCGCCACGTGCTGCAGCAGCTGTACGCGCACCTGGACCACTCCGCGCAGAGCCACGGGGCCAACGCCGCCGACGTGAGTATACAGACATGAAGCAGCTGCGCCACGTGCTGCAGCAGCTGTACGCGCACCTGGACCACTCCGCGCAGAGCCACGGGGCCAACGCCGCCGACGTGAGTATACAGACATGAAGCAGCTGCGCCACGTGCTGCAGCAGCTGTACGCGCACCTGGACCACTCCGCGCAGAGCCACGGGGCCAACGCCGCCGACGTGAGTATACAGACATGAAGCAGCTGCGCCACGTGCTGCAGCAGCTGTACGCGCACCTGGACCACTCCGCGCAGAGCCACGGGGCCAACGCCGCCGACGTGAGTATACAGACATGAAGCAGCTGCGCGACGTGCTGCAGCAGCTGTACGCGCACCTGGACCACTCCGCGCAGAGCCACGGGGCCAACGCCGCCGACGTGAGTATACAGACATGAAGCAGCTGCGCCACGTGCTGCAGCAGCTGTACGCGCACCTGGACCACTCCGCGCAGAGCCACGGGGCCAACGCCGCCGACGTGAGTATACAGACATGAAGCAGCTGCGCCACGTGCTGCAGCAGCTGTACGCGCACCTGGACCACTCCGCGCAGAGCCACGGGGCCAACGCCGCCGACGTGAGTATACAGACATGAAGGAGCTGAACCACCACCACCAATGAACAGCTGCCAGGCGCCCGGAGTAGGACATATAGGAAGAATAGCAAACTATACTCTGGCAAACCATTTCCGTCACAAGTGAAGGGGGCAAACTTGAAATATGTAGGAGGGCTCGATCTTCCTTACAAAATTTGAATTTCGCGCCTTTTCTACTGACAAAGTGGGTTTACCAAAGTATAACCACAAAATAATAGTACTATCAACCGAAGTTTGACAGCGATTCAGGGTCGAATTATACTGTCCCTTTCTAATGTATGTCACTATCCCTTTCGGCCATTTTGAGTTGTCAAAATTCGAGTCATTATCTTATCTGTGGTCGTGCACGTATCGGGACCCCAAGTTGTGCCAACCCTAATAATTGCTCGGAGCAATGCTGAACCGAGTGGAGCCGGAAAAAACCGAGGAGTGTCGCTCCACTGGTATAACTAGTTGACCTCTCCAAATTGTATCTTTTTTCGGAGTTAGCGCTCCGTACATGAAGGCTCAGATGACAGGCTTGCCAACTGTTGAACAATATTTAGAAATTAGTAAATTAGTCCTTAATTCTTCCTAATTTGATTTTAAGTTTTTTCTTCATTTGATTTTAAATTCGTTTCAGACGGCGGAACTCGCGGGTCTGGGCTTCGGTCAGTCGGAGTACTTCCCCTACGTGTTCTACAAGGTCAACGTCGACATGATTGAGAAGGCCTAGACTATAGCTAGGTACGTCACAACCTTTATTGTATTCAATCGTCGAAAAATATGTAAAGCCTAAGGAAAACTCCATGTTTTACAGCTGACTTAGGCAGTGCTTTTAAGGCCCCATGTGTTATGTGGTAAATGGATTGGCCACCAAAGATTGGCTAGAGCCAAAAACAGTTTAACCCATTTAGGGCGAGCGACTCAGCGTATGGGTCATGCTCAAACAGTTCCGCAGGGCCAGTGACTCACATGCGAGTCATGAATAAATTCCGATTTAAACATAAACGAAAGGTAATTTTAATTAATAACGTACGTATCCACTAAGTTACAAGCATTTCTGTAAGGTATATTAAAAAAGGTGGTTAGTAAAAATGTTCCATAATGTTGTTCAACTGGCAGGCTTCATAAGCGGCGATTTATTACCCGTGCGCGCCAGCCCAGAGACCCATAAGCTGAGTCATACGTTTTAGCTAAAAACGGTTTGTATGGTGGCCCGGCGTATTGTGTACGCTCGACGGATTTTGGCCATGAATGGGTTAAGGCACAATATGTATAAATTACTCTGAGGTTTACGAAAGGTGCTAGTGCTGCACTCTGGCGGAGGAAAGTGCAGTAATACTCCCTATTAATAAATCTTTACTAACATGAAGCATTATTTTCTCTCCCTGTCAAACAATTCAAACATACAAGCGCTCAATGAAGAGAGAGAATAAAATTTGTAACTAAATGTATGACCCCCCCTCCGCCATCGGCCATAGCAACTGCTCCCTTCTAGCCCATCAGCTGGCGACCAGCCTTGCAAGTCCTGTTTTAATTACCTTTTTCAAATTGTTTTTTTTTTTCGCAGGTAAAATTACATGTCGCCCGGCTTGCGGCCCGCAAGAAATAGTTGCAATCTGTTAAAAAAAATTGTACAATAATTATATTTTTAAATAGAATATTTATCAACCGACAAAATATAAGTATATACACGTGGCCTGGATGAATAAAATCATTTGCGATATATTTTACCATTGTACAGTTTTTATTTTATTTTACATTTAAAGACAGGTTTGAGAGTTTTGAATTTAGAATTCGTGGTCTTACAATAGTTACATTTTGAAAATCAAGGCAATATTCTGTGCCTTTTTACTTTAAAAAAAAAAACAATCTTTTTTTGTCTATTATAACTGACATTTGTTAAGCATGTTTTCTATTATGTTATTATTGTAAGTTGTTATTTAAATAAGGTATTTGGAAGTGTTTAGCTTTGCTATGTTCCACGCGCAACAATCTTATGTTCAGTATTATGTGAGTTGCGTTCGTAGACTAGTTGCATATCATCCCTTCGATGCTGTATAATAAATGTTCAACAGATATTTATATTGGAGTTAATGAAATGGAAAAAAACTATGTAAATAAGAACATTCCTCGTCATAACTTGTGTAGTACATAATAAAATAAAAATTATTATTCAAGTTACTGTTTGTGTGTGTTTTATTCATTATTCGTGGCTATTAATTTGCCTCAATGTTCTTGAAGGCTCTTGCCTTCATACAAAGAATTTGATGCATAACATTATAATCATTCATAAGAGTAAATATATAAAAAATTATAAGGTACCTTCTATAGGCCAAGTTTCCATCCAGAAGGGTGTAGAATAGAGATGGCAAGGGGACATCAAAATTATGTATTACCATTTGCCATTAACAAAGTAAATAAGTCAGGGATTATTTGTTATTTTATCAGAACATGAAAACATAAGCAGAAACAATGCTTGCTATAAAAGGTTAGAAACCCCATCAAATCCTACAATAAGTAATAATGAACTACCTGTTGGTTGTTGGTTATGCATGCATGAATTATCTCAGATGATTTTTTGGCCCCAAACCTCAAGCTGCTGAACTACAGGCATTGTTTCTCTTTTGCACAGGCTACATCATTTATCAAGCCCATTTAAAAGACAAATTCAGTGCTCCACTCATATGGTTCAAATTGGAGATAACATGTTTGGGTAATGTGACAGGTAATTATATTCAAAGGTAACAAAAACCTGTTACATAAATATGCACATGTGCAGAGCACCAACATTGCCTTTTAAATGGGCCCAATGTGTTTAGAAAACTGTGACAAATCAGGTAGCCACCACAGTGCACAAAAGAAGCAATGCCTTTTAACAGCTTAGGGCTTGAGGTCAAAAAATCATTTCAGATAATTCATACTATACTGTTATTCTATGCACTTCTATAATTGTTTGAAACACATATTAGAAGGTAAACAAACTTTCGAGATTTTTATCCCGATATAATTTGACGGGCAAAGTTGAAGGCATCAGACCTCAGGGCCCACCTCCTACTAGATGGTGTGCTCAAATCACTGCACCTATGCAATTAATACTGCACAAGGCCATGCACTTCGCGAGGAATAGGAGCCTATGGAGGAATCTGGTCTGTAATAGAAGGACATGATATCACGATTCTCAGCATTGAGGGACCAACTGAAGAAGATTGATCAGAGTATGAATGTTCCCAAATATTTACAATTATTTATTTTAACCATTTATTGATTTGATGGTTATTGTTGTATGAAAGGCGAGATCAAGCAATTTCATAGTTAAAACTCATGCCTTGATTAGCCTGCGGACTTGTTAAAATTGACAATTCTACTATGGATTGATACAATAACAAAAACAATGTCAGTTTTCACATTAGAATATATTTTACAATTACCCTTAATTAATGCCATACAAATAATACTGAAACGTTAATCCTTCCACTCGTCCTCTTCTGTGGTATTTTCCGTTTCCAACATTTTTGAGGCAGTAGAATCTTCCTCATCCAATCTCTTGAAAAGGGAAGTCAACAATTTCTTGTTCAAATGATCGGTCTGGCTTATTTCCCGAGTTGGCTGCTCTTGAATTAGTTCTGGGTTCACTGGGTGGGTCTTCTCTGGTTCAGGCATTTTAGAAACAAGAGATTTCGATGAGTAATTGTAATAAAAACAAAAGAACTTGTAAAAAAGTACACACCTATAAATTGGTCATAAAGTGTAACATGTACAAATTACGTTGAATACGATATAAGCATTGCTACTATAGAGATTTAAAACTTCTGAAATTGGTCGGTTTAAGCCCTCGTTATCGGAGGTAACGCTCCATTCCACGCACTTTAACATCTGGTGACGTTTTAATTTTTTTTGAATGCATACGAGCAAATAATTATTATGGCTCCTCTACATGATGGCCCAGCGTAGGCCAGTCCAAGGGACGCATTTATGCGTTAGAGGGAGCAAGTGATACTGCTATCTCATTCCACCGCATAGCTGCGTCCCTTAGACTGGCCTACCCTGGGCCATCGTGTAGAGGTGCCCTTACATTAATTTAAAATAATAATTTAATTTATATGTAAAACAATACATTTTCAAGTTTTTAGTGGTCAAAAAATATTTAAACATTTATTTCACCCTGAGGATATTCTTGATTACGTTCCGTAAACCATGAGTTTTTTTTTCTGTGGCTATCCACGAACGACGTTTCCAACCAGCGACATTATCGTCGGCTGGTGTACTTGACCAAAAAAACCAATAAAAGTTAGTATTATACCAATTAAATCTGCACATTTTCCTTCACAAATACGTGTTCAGTACAAACATTTAGAAATTGAGTGCTTATAAACCATTAAACTTGTTTCAATGTCGGCGGATCAGGGTGTCAAATTCTTACATAACTGCACCTAACCTGCATTTCTATCATCTGATTTTGATTTCAGAGCCGTGAAAATGTTGGGACGTATCGCGCCTGGTGTCGCCCAGGTGACGGCGGTGGTCAGTCACCAGCAGAACAGGAATATGGCCACTCTAAAGGCCATTTCCCTCCGTCTGAAGTCCGTAAAGAACATTCAGAAGATCACCCAATCCATGAAGATGGTGTCCGCTGCCAAGTAAGTACAGATGTAGACGGGGTGTTTGACGGCCGATTTAGTACCTGGACTAAACAGTATACATGTCAAACCAGTCATAGACTGAACTTAGATACTTATAAGCTTGAATGATCAGTCAAGGTTTGAGAAACTGGTACACATAAGTAATAGTTACTTAGTTTGAGTAAAAAGTTCAGTATTAAAATTGTTTCATGCCAGTTATTTGTATATCCTTCTAAGCAGACCAAATTTTATAATTTAAATATTTATTTTTGATATTGTATGGCAATGAAAGTGTTTTTTAGAGTATGTTGGATACAAATAAGTATTTTTGCCTGATGGTAAACAATTACTACCATAACATAAAGTTCCTTGCTACTCCAGGGTTTTTGAATCCTTTTTGCTGAACTATGTTCATTCATTCTCGAACGGTGAAACTTTTACCATGACAAAATCATACACTCAAAATTTCCAAGCTATCCAAACTGGAAAACTTTGATTCCTGTCAAATTTTAAAGTTTGCAGTAGAGGCCCTAGGGCCGTGGAGCTATAAAGCTGATATCCTTTACCGGTATTTTAAAAAAACTGCTTTAGACTACGGGTGAACCTAGGACTGGCTCATTCCTCCTTCCTTCTTATTAATATTTTTTAAGTAGTTGTATTTAAGGCTAAATATGTGATACTATTATCTAAATTGTATTTAATCCAATTACATGAAGAAAAACTAATAGAACTATCCAATCTTTATTAACGTATTTAATTTGCACATTTACATAAACCATTATTTCTGGACCAACAAGAGCTGGTTCATTATTGAATGATGTTCATATTCCAGGTACACCCGTGCTGAGCGTGACTTGAAGGCTGCGCGCCCGTACGGAGAGGGTGCTGCCCAGTTCTATGACAGAGCTGAGGTAATTATAACTTCAAGGAAGTTCGAGTGGTCTCCACATTGGATGCAAATCTGCATACTGCTTCAGTTTCCGAGCTAGACACCGTCATTTAAGTTATAGTGATTTTCCACTCTCACGCTGGAGTTTGGCAGCCATCAGAGTTGGTCAGAGACGCAGTTTTCATTTTTATGTAAAATACTAATTACAAATTAATTATGAAAAATATGTACCACCGTAAAACCACCCAACTATAGTCCAATACTGCAACTATGGTCCACAAGTTCAAAAGGAAATTAAGTATCTATACCATTGTTCCTTGTGGTTTACTCCTAGTTTTACCTTTCATTTATAAACATACTTTGCCTTAGAACTACAAAAATATAGTAAAATACACACCTGAACGAGAAAAATTGAGTTTATTTGTGGACCATAGTTGAGAGCTTTGAACTTTAGTTGGGTGGTTTTACGGCATTTGTTTTCTTTGTTTTATAGTGTTTTGTTTTGTGCATAGTGTGACACAATTTAAAATCTTTTAATTAATATTTCCACAGGTCCAGGCACCTGAAGATGAGCCTAAGCAGCTCTACATTGCCATGACCTCCGACAGAGGTAAGTCATCAGTATCAAAATACTTTTAACTTTTTTTGTTAATGAATAAATACAAATTCAATGAACAATGCAGCCTGTCCCTTTTTTGCTACAATGCAACAGAAGTTAAACAAGAGGACACTGTAGATACACTGGAACCGTCCCACCTCCAACAGACTAATGCAAAAGCGGGCGCAGTGGCGGAAAGTTAGATTTCGTACCATTCGGTGTTGAAACTTCAGGAAACTCATGGACCTAGGTCCATGGGGTCCCAGCGCGCACAAGTTTTTTGCAGAAATAGATTCGCGAAACGTCTGGTTGACGTAACTGGTGACCGAAGAGCCGGCGGCTTCCTCGCACAACGTATCAGCATTGCGATACAACGAGGAAATGCCGTCAGCATCCTTGGTGCATCCTATGTTAGCTAAGCTAGTCCTAATTATCCTCTGTAAGCCTTCCTGTTCAAGCCTTGGAGACCCTCTACATCTCTAAAGATAATTTAATATCTTTTTCTATATTTTATCTCTGACGCTTAGAGACTTATACATCTCTAAAGAATTTTAGTATTTGTTGGTTTTATTTTTTTATCATAGTTTTTTTTGTGTAATTTGACATTTAGAGACAGTATACATCTCTAATAAAGTATTTATTATTTCGTCGGTTCCATACTTGTAATTGTTTTTTTGTAATTTTTATTGTTTGTAAAAATGGACATGTAACTAATCCAGCATAACTACAATAAGTAAATAATCCAGTAAATAATCCGGATGTACTGTTCGGACGCGGCCTGTTCGTCCCGGGGTGGCGTCCCTGTCCCCCGGGCCTGACGCGCTGCCCGCGCGGCGCCCGGCGCGCCTGTTCGCGGGGTGCCCCGCGCGCACCCGCCGCGCCGCTAACTCACCCACGACTCGGGCGCTCTCTCTCCTTAATGTCATGTCCATTGTTGCCCCGCAGATTGACATATTCGCGGATAGTGTTGGTGGTTTTGGTAAAAAGCTATCAGAATTCCTTAGCCAATATTTGGCCTCAAAAAACTGACTTCTATTTTTAATAATTTAATTATAATGATGATGATTTCTATTTGACTTATTTAATTTATTTAATAATCCTATATTTAATATTTCTGCAAATAATGAATTGTGTTTTAATGTATATAATGTAATTTGTATTGTATATCCTACTGTAATCTAGTTTGTAAGCGATGTGGTGTACCTGTTAGCTTATAAATGTCTAATAAATAAACAAATAAACAAACAAATGTAAAAGTGCCCCTGTGGCCTATTTGCTGAATAAATGTTTTGATATTTGTATATATTGTTATTGTAAATAAAATGATTATAAATAAAAGCTGGCAACACGCATATGACATCTTTGGAGTTGAAAGCGTCCAATATTAGACTTATGACTGTTTATTATCAAAAAAGGTATATGCTGATATTAACTATTTGAAAAGAGAGGGATAATGATGATGATATCATGAAACGGTGTGTATTCGATGGCGACCGTATTTGTGTTAATTCATATAGATCGTTTCATTTATTATATTTTTAAATAGAATATTTATCAACCGACAAAATATAAGTCTATACACGTGGCCAGCTGCGGTATCATGGTCGCATTTTTATCACTTGTCAAGTCATGCGTCACTTTCGCACTTACGTACTTGTTAGAACGTGACAGGTATGATGACAGATGATAAAAAACCGACCATCTTAGCCAGGCTGTATGAATAAAACCATTTGCGATATATTTTACCATGTACAGTTTTTGTTTTATTTTACATTTTAAACGACAGGTTTGAGAGTTTTGAATTTAGAATTCGTGGTCTTACAATAGTAACATTTTGAAAATCAAGGCAATATTCTGTGCCTTTTTACTTAAAAAAAAAAACAAAAACTTTTTTTTGTCTATTATAACTGACATTTGTTAAGCATGTTTTCTATTATGTTATTATTGTAAGTTGTTATTTAAATAAGGTATTTGGAAGTGTTTAGCTTCGCTATTGCTATCGCTATTGATTCGTATCGTCATGTTAATAAAGGTTAGATTTGACAAATCGTGGATGACACGACTACACGAGCTATACCGACTCTAGGATTCTACTCTCATTATTTCCACAGGTCTGTGCGGCGCCGTCCACACCGGCGTCTCCAAGGTCATCCGTCTCCGCCTGGCCGAGCCCGGCGCCGAGAACATCAAGGTCATCTGTGTTGGCGACAAGTCCCGCGCTATTCTGTCGCGTCTTTACGGCAAGCACATCATCTCCGTGTGCAACGAGGTGAGTTATTAAGTATGTGAAGGTCATCCTTTGGAGGTTATCAAGTTCTTCTCCGTTGGTGATATGTCCCGCGCTATTCTGTCCCGTCTGTACCGGAAACCCATTTTTCTGTGTGCAACGAAGTGAGTTATTAACACGTGTAATTTGCTCATTTAAGTATGTGAAGGTCATCCTTTGAAGGTTATCAAGGTCTCCGTCGGTGATACGTCCCGCGCTATTCTGTCCCGTCTGTACCGGAAGCACATCATTTTTGTGTAACGAGGTGAGTTATTAATACGTGTAAAATAGTTTGTCAAGGTCATCCTTTGAAGGTTATCAAGGTCTTCGTCGGTGACAAGTCCCGCGCTATTTTGTCACGTCTGTACGGGAAGCAGATCTCGGTGTGCAATGAAGTGAGTTTGTGTCCAGAAACTATTTGGATAGGGTCAAAGTCGACTCATGATGTTAATGACGTTGGATTAAATATTTTAGTCTGATGGTCATTAATTAATTGGGGTTGCCATACGTCCAGTGTATACGGGACTGTCACCGTATTTAAGTATCGCGTCCCGTAATTTTACTCGTCCCGTTTTTCTTGTCAGCATATTCGCGGATTTCCTTTCATGGATTTCCATGTTGTTCTGTATGCGGCGGTTCTATGCCAGGTCGACCCTGCCGTCTTTCTAATATCGTCCGACCAGCTGGTTCGTCGTTTTCCGTCACCTCGGCTTCTCAGGCGAGGTCTCCAGAACGGTACTCGCTGGCCCCATTGGTCGTCATCCCTGCGACAGATATTGCCGGCCCATTCCCACTTCAGCTGCGCAATTCTTTTGGCGATGTCGGTAACTTTTGTGCGTTGGCGAATGTCCTCATTCCGAATTCTGAGCATCGCGTGCTCCATAGGTGTCTGTGCCACTTTTAGCTGGTGGACCCTTCCGACAGTCAACGTCCATGTCTCGCATGCGTAGGTCATTACTGGGATGCATTGGGCGAAAAAACCCTGGTTTTCAGTGACTGGGATTTTGGACTTGTAAACATCGCCCAGCTTGCCAAATGCGCCCCATCCCAATTGAATGCGCCTACTAATTTCAGGATCCAAGGGGTTATCGTCGAGAGTTATTTTCTGTCCCAAATACTACCCTATTGTCCCGGATTCGTTCTGAATAATTATGGGAACCCTATCAATAGTGACCTCAAAATGATCCCCCTTGGTAATCTAACTTTGATTTCCAATGATTTCATTTCGCTTTTACGTATTCAGAATATTGACATTAAAGTGCTTCATCTACAAGATTACGTCCCTTTTGCGACCTTGTCCTCAGCCTTACCAATTTAATATTTTCATAAGAATGTGACGTTCCACCCACACTGCCACTTGCCAAGTAAGCATAAGACTAACACATATTAAGGTCATGTCATCAAACATAACTTTATTAATATGGGACCATCACTATATCAATAACATATTTTCAGATCGGTCGCCTCCCCCCCACCTTCCTGGACGCCGCTAAGCTCGCCTCCGGCATCCTCACCTCCGGCTACGAGTTCGGCTCCGGCAAGATCATCTACAACAAGTTCCGCTCCGTCGTGTCCTACGCGCAGGCTGACCTGCCCCTGTTCAGCAGGAAGGCTGTCGAGGTAGCTATATCACTGGTGACATGACTGTAGACCTCCGGCATCCTCACCTCCGGCTACGAGTTCGGCTCCGGCAAGATCATCTACAACAAGTTCCGCTCCGTCGTGTCCTACGCGCAGGCTGACCTGCCCCTGTTCAGTAGGAAGGCTGTCGAGGTAGCTATATCACTGGTGACATGACTGTAGACCTCCGGCATCCTCACCTCCGGCTACGAGTTCGGCTCCGGCAAGATCATCTACAACAAGTTCCGCTCCGTCGTGTCCTACGCGCAGGCTGACCTGCCCCTGTTCAGCAGGAAGGCTGTCGAGGTAGCTATATCACTGGTGACATGACTGTAGACCTCCGGCATCCTCACCTCCGGCTACGAGTTCGGCTCCGGCAAGATCATCTACAACAAGTTCCGCTCCGTCGTGTCCTACGCGCAGGCTGACCTGCCCCTGTTCAGCAGGAAGGCTGTCGAGGTAGCTATATCACTGGTGACATGACTGTAGACCTCCGGCATCCTCACCTCCGGCTACGAGTTCGGCTCCGGCAAGATCATCTACAACAAGTTCCGCTCCGTCGTGTCCTACGCGCAGGCTGACCTGCCCCTGTTCAGCAGGAAGGCTGTCGAGGTAGCTATATCACTGGTGACATGACTGTAGACCTCCGGCATCCTCACCTCCGGCTACGAGTTCGGCTCCGGCAAGATCATCTACAACAAGTTCCGCTCCGTCGTGTCCTACGCGCAGGCTGACCTGCCCCTGTTCAGCAGGAAGGCTGTCGAGGTAGCTATATCACTGGTGACATGACTGTAGACCTCCGGCATCCTCACCTCCGGCTACGAGTTCGGCTCCGGCAAGATCATCTACAACAAGTTCCGCTCCGTCGTGTCCTACGCGCAGGCTGACCTGCCCCTGTTCAGCAGGAAGGCTGTCGAGGTAGCTATATCACTGGTGACATGACTGTAGACCTCCGGCATCCTCACCTCCGGCTACGAGTTCGGCTCCGGCAAGATCATCTACAACAAGTTCCGCTCCGTCGTGTCCTACGCGCAGGCTGACCTGCCCCTGTTCAGCAGGAAGGCTGTCGAGGTAGCTATATCACTGGTGACATGACTGTAGACCTCCGGCATCCTCACCTCCGGCTACGAGTTCGGCTCCGGCAAGATCATCTACAACAAGTTCCGCTCCGTCGTGTCCTACGCGCAGGCTGACCTGCCCCTGTTCAGCAGGAAGGCTGTCGAGGTAGCTATATCACTGGTGACATGACTGTAGACCTCCGGCATCCTCACCTCCGGCTACGAGTTCGGCTCCGGCAAGATCATCTACAACAAGTTCCGCTCCGTCGTGTCCTACGCGCAGGCTGACCTGCCCCTGTTCAGCAGGAAGGCTGTCGAGGTAGCTATATCACTGGTGACATGACTGTAGACCTCCGGCATCCTCACCTCCGGCTACGAGTTCGGCTCCGGCAAGATCATCTACAACAAGTTCCGCTCCGTCGTGTCCTACGCGCAGGCTGACCTGCCCCTGTTCAGCAGGAAGGCTGTCGAGGTAGCTATATCACTGGTGACATGACTGTAGACCTCCGGCATCCTCACCTCCGGCTACGAGTTCGGCTCCGGCAAGATCATCTACAACAAGTTCCGCTCCGTCGTGTCCTACGCGCAGGCTGACCTGCCCCTGTTCAGCAGGAAGGCTGTCGAGGTAGCTATATCACTGGTGACATGACTGTAGACCTCCGGCATCCTCACCTCCGGCTACGAGTTCGGCTCCGGCAAGATCATCTACAACAAGTTCCGCTCCGTCGTGTCCTACGCGCAGGCTGACCTGCCCCTGTTCAGCAGGAAGGCTGTCGAGGTAGCTATATCACTGGTGACATGACTGTAGACCTCCGGCATCCTCACCTCCGGCTACGAGTTCGGCTCCGGCAAGATCATCTACAACAAGTTCCGCTCCGTCGTGTCCTACGCGCAGGCTGACCTGCCCCTGTTCAGCAGGAAGGCTGTCGAGGTAGCTATATCACTGGTGACATGACTGTAGACCTCCGGCATCCTCACCTCCGGCTACGAGTTCGGCTCCGGCAAGATCATCTACAACAAGTTCCGCTCCGTCGTGTCCTACGCGCAGGCTAAAAACTGCGCACAATTTAAAATTCATTTCGGAATATTGATGTTTCTTCCCCGCGTTGTCCCGGCGTTTTGCCACGGCTCATGGGAGCCTGGGATCCGTTTGACAACTAATCCCAAGATGGCGTAGGCACTAGTTTTTACGAAAGCGACTGCCATGTGACCTTCCAACCCAGAGGGTAAACTTGGTCTTGTTGGGATTAGTCCCGTTTCCTGACGATGTTTTCCTTCACCGAAAAGCAACTGGAAATATAGATGTATCGACATATTTTGATATATACACTGAACAAAAGTACTTTTCCATGTTGAAAATTTCGCATGTTTCCGACGGTGCATTAGTGTTGCGTGTTACTTTGCATTTCGGAAAGATTTAACTCCCAGTTTGATAATATAGGTATATGTACCTTACCTGAATCTTATATACACTAATACTAAACATACCCGTCCACCCCTTCCCAGAAAAGCCTATAAACGGCTTAGTCGTTTATCGAATAGTCCCAACGATTAGCTTTCCCTTTGAATTCCTTACCCGTTCATTTGACTTAGCTCTAGGAAGAGGTTCCCCTTTCCGAGATACCGCTAAAATGAAAGGGTATCCCCTTCCTAATTCAAAAAATTATGGCACCTGTGCTGTCAACGCGCTAGACACCCAGTCCTTCATTTTAAACGTAAAAGAGCAATATTCGATTCTATTTTTACAAAGAGAAAGTTTAAAATGGCATATAATTTAAGAGGTTAGCGCTCAGGAACGGGTCAGCTGACCCGTATTATGAAGCGCTTAAAAATCCAAATGCAAGGGTTTTACTTAGCAACGGCTCTGGTAAGCAAAGCCTTACGAAACCCCTTCTAAAACCCTCGAAGGGGATACCAGATCGGTCCCTAATACTGAATACCTATTTATTGTCCAGGCGGCCCCGAAGCTGGCGGTGTACGACTCGCTGGACTCGGAGGTGCTGCAGTCCTACATGGAGTTCTCGATCGCCTCCATGCTCTTCTACGCTCTCAAGGTTCGTTTATTTCTATGTAATTTGTCTCAAAGTGGGGTATTCCAGTAAATTTACTTACTGGCGACGTGACGTATGGCAGCATGGCAGTTAACTTAAAAAAGTGCAAAAATCTGTAGATATTGTTCAAGTCAAATTTAAGTCTTAGCTTTATTTTAGTCTTAGCTTTATTTTAGTCTTAGCTTTGTTTTACTTTAGACGACCGGTCTGGCCTAGTGGGTAGTGACCCTGCCTACGACGCCGATGGTCCCGGGTTCAAATCCTGGTAAGGGCATTTATTCGTGTGATGAGCATGGATATTTGTTCCTCAGTCATGGGTGTTTTCTA
Organism: Cydia pomonella; assembly: GCF_033807575.1. Taxonomy (NCBI): domain Eukaryota; kingdom Metazoa; phylum Arthropoda; class Insecta; order Lepidoptera; family Tortricidae; genus Cydia; species Cydia pomonella. Next base: position 32,361,286 of record NC_084705.1, on the reverse strand, counting down.
TGTATTTAAGTATTTATAAATATTTATATATTATATATATCGTTGTCTAAGTACCCTCAACACAAGCCTTATTGAGCTTACTGTGGGACTTAGTCAATTTGTGTAATAATGTCCATTAATATTTTTTTTAATTTTTTATAATATATTAGGTGTATTTAGTCTAGTGTATAAAAAGCCATATATGGCAGATATAATATTGAACTGATGAACTCTATTGAAATTTATTAAAGTTCAAATTTAAATAAATATTTTTTAATGACTTGTAAAGCGAAGTATGTAGTTAAGTCACGTACAGTCAGCGTCAAATACTTTGTAGCAGTCAACGTGGCCAAATAGTTGGGTACACCATACTAAATATGTGGTGTACCGAACTTTTTGGCTATTTTGGTTGCTTCAAAGTATTTGACGCTGACTGTACCAGAGGTTTTTTCATTTTGCACCACGCTTGGCATTTTCTTGCTAGAAATCTGTATTTTGACGTTGATGTTGATCTAGATAAGTCTTATTGTCTTTTTAGACTCTGTCTTTTTTTAACTATGTTAATTAAAGAGGGACGCGTAGTCTATCTCGCCGCGAGATACTGTCGCGTCAATCATGTGCTAGCCCGGCTGAACTGTAAACAATTGCAGCATCATCTGCGTCGTGCTTAGCCCTATCTTTATCCCCTTATGTACAGTCAGCGTCAAAAGTAGCGGATGAAACAACGCGTCAAAAGTATCTGATATTCCGTACAACTTTTCCAAATGTAGATAATTTTCTAAAATTCGCATTCATAAATATATCTTTTACAGTCTCAGTTGTTCTATATTAAATATATATTTTGTTAAGCTGTTACAGAATGGTAAATACTTATGAAGCGTTATTTGATCCGCTACTTTTGATGCCGACTGTACCCTCATCTCCAGTCAAAACCTCTCACCGCCGTGAGTCCTATAAAAATGCTGTCTACTTCCATAGTATTCCTCATCATCACTTACCATCAGGTGTGATCGCGGTCAAACGCCTGCCTACCCTCTTCTTCTTCAACCTAGCGTTTTCCCGGCCTAGCGCCAGGGTCCGCTTTCCTACTTAATCTTCTCCACTTTGCCCGGTCTTCGGCATCCTCAGATGTGAGATTGCTCTCCACCATGTCCGCTCTCACGACCTCCAGCCAGCGCTTCTTAGGCCTACCGCGGCCGCGTGATCTAGGGCCTTGGACAGTGAGGTTGAGGCATCTATTTCCGACGTAGTCTACTGGTCTGCGGCTTATATGGCCATACCATCGGAAACGCCTGCCTACGTTCAATAAAAAAAAAAAAAATATTAGACATTTAAATATGTAATTCCAGGAGGGCGCGTGCTCGGAGCAGTCGTCGCGCATGACGGCCATGGACAACGCGTCGAAGAACGCGGGCGAGATGATCGACAAGCTCACGCTCACCTTCAACCGCACGCGCCAGGCCGTCATCACGCGCGAGCTCATCGAGATCATCTCCGGCGCCGCCGCGCTCGAGTAGCGCTCCTGCTGCGGCCGCGGATCCGGTCCGGACCGGCTCGGGACTTGCGGGGCGTCCGTACATTCGAGACTTGCCTGTTTATTATTCGTAAATAAAAAAATCAAATCAAAAATCAAATTGCTTTGTCGAAATTGCTCTAATACAGCTTAATAATTAGATATTGTAAGTATTCAAAGTGTTAGGGTCTGCCATCTTGTGGCCTGAATCGGTACCGTAAACATGTACATTTACCCGTCACGTGTTTTCTAGTGCATAGTAGGTGCTGCCATCTTGTGGGCTACATGGGAACAATAAACATCACATTTACGCCTCGCGCCAAAAATCTGTACGGCTCCTGTGCTGCCTCCTACAGTTCATGCACGCTCCCTATTAGAGTGACTTTCGACCGGAGATGTGCTATGCTTTAAATATAGCATAGCTCAGCATAGCACTCTGGTCGAAAGGCAACCTTACGTTTCACGCCCCGCCATAGTAATTGAACAGTCATGAAAGCAAATAAGCCTGTAGATAAAATATCTTTCTGTAAAAAATATGATATATATCCCCTTGGTATGGTTTATCGCCAAGTAGTATCTTTCTAGCACTATTTGTGCAAAAAAGAAATGCTTTTAACTAGGGGTTCAACAGTCTAAAAAAAGCTTGAAATTCGTTGTCAGAGTAATCATTGTTTTATTTATATTATACTGCCGTTTATGTAATCAATAGAAAAATGTACCATATTCCTGACATTATCGAACGGTGTTCACATTTATTTGTAAAAAACACGCATTTATATACATTACTGGCTTAAACACCTTTTTATAAATATATTTGGACACGGTTAGATGAGGTCCAATGTCGATCATGGTTGGAACTCAACGGTGAAAGTGGTGGTTTAAATAAAGTATCATTTAGATTTATTCGGTATTTTTATTTATAACTTACATTGTAATACCAGTCTTTATAATAGAAAGTCCAAAGAGGACTAAACCCAATTTCTATAACCCTCGCAAAGCTCGGAAACCGGTTTTTCCAAACCATTATCGTTTTCCAAACCATTTTAATTTCGATTTCGTTCTTTAAACCGGTTTCTATGAGAACATTTTCATAGTTCTAGTCAGATTAACCGGTTTAGAACAAAATACCGGTTTCGCCTTTGTAGATGTTTTTGTTTACGCGGCACCACCAGGCCGGCTCGTCGCTCGTCGAATAAACCGGTTTATTTAGGTTACAAGAAAGTTCTTAAATTGTTTGCGTCTTATTAAAATCAAAATAAACCGATATTGGCAGCTATTTTTAAAACCGAGCCTTGTCTGAAAGTTTTCTTACATGAACAAAATAAATATCCTTTACAAAATTTCGAAATATAAATCTATAAAGACGCTTTTAAGACAAAGGCCATAAGGCGTAAAAGAGTGCAATATATTGTAACACAAATTCTGACTCCATACGTATTTCCTTAACCGTGACATATTTCAACTTTGAAAATTACATTATTGACAAGAAATGTTTCTGATAGAAATGTTACTGCATAAAGGACAATGGGCACTTTTGTATGGGGAGTGTCCCATGGATGTATACTGTTGAGACATATGTCGTTTTAAAGCTCTTAATCGTAGTATTATTTTATTGTATGGCACCAACCTTGGACCACTTGCAGGGACCGAGCTATATAAAAAAAGAAGTTGCGCATATAAGCAGTTATATTTCCTTATACGCGGGATATAAAAAGTTTTAGCGAATTTTATTCGAAAGAATATAAAAAATGCTTTATGTTTTTTGTATCAACACCAATGATAAAGTATTTAAAGGGACACAATGTACAGTTTAAAAAAATCGTCATTCTAAAAATTACTTGATACACAGCGAAATAAGAGTGTATACAAATGCCATGTATATCATGTGAAAAGTATTTTTATAAGCTATTTTTCGTATAATATAACTGGGGTCAAATCGTTGCAGGGACCAAAATAAAACCATTTAATGAGTTAATTAATTGTAGTTAATTACGCCTTAACTTTTCTACTCAACGCCAGATGTCGCTCTAAAGCAAAATTCTACTTGACGTAAAACATTTATACATAGCGGTAATCTCGTCAGTCTTACTCCATCATTTTAAAAAGTATAGACTAGTTTATGGATTTCTAAAGTTATGTCAAGATGACTCTGAATGTAATATTGTCAACAATAATTGTCAAAACACGCAATTTAAAATATTCAACATTGTAATTACAAAATAGTATATTTCTAATACGCTATAATTTTCTCCAATCGAAAGGCACTCCATTCCATTGATCTCAGAGAGTATGCTCCTTGATGATCTTCACTATTCATGGGGTAGGTAAGATAAAAGTATTATTTTTTCTCGTATAGCTGCTATATAGCGTTCGACTCCATGGAAAATAAAGGCTCCAAATTATATAAAAAATATAGCATATATACAAAGTATATAATATATAATACAAAGTGCAATTTAGATAGTATTCCAGAAAAAAAATGTGCCAATGTAAATGCTGAAAAGTTTCCTATCGTATTGTCGAACAAATTCATATCTACTTCTGATCTACGCGACCTTAGAAGTTTGGATTGTCCTACCTAATCATTTTACATTTTATTGTTTTCAGAACAAGAATTATTTTACTTCCCACTGTCTATGTAAGGGGACTTAGAGCGGATTCATACTTTACTATACGTGTCGTGTCGAATGATAGTCCCTATGTCAGTTTCTCCAATTCTATTTTGCGTTGGATAAGTTAAAAAAATAATTAAAAATATGTGTTACCGTATTTTTATTCGTGAAATGTTACCTATATTTCTAAGTTAATGATTGTACTATACTTCCAAAAATATGTCTGACAAACATTTTACATGAAAGCCATTTTTCCATGTAAAAATGAACTGTTATTGGGACCATCTTCTGAATTTATGATAATTTATTCATATTTTAATGTACTCGGGTAATATTGCAGACATTATATCAGCACCAAATAAATGCTGTGAACCAGATATAATAATATATTAAGTGGCGAATAACGTTTCCAAATCGCATTTTCTTTTGACATATTTTTCTTTTTTTTTTTGCTCTTTTTTTCACGACCGGTTTGGCCTAGTAAGTCGATGATCCTGGGTTTGAATCCCGGTAAGAGCATTTATTTGTGTGATGAGCACAGATATTTGTTCCTGAGTCATGGATGTTTTCTATGTATTTAAGTATTTGTATATTATATATTATTATGTCGTTGTATGAGTACCCACAAAACAAGCCTTCTCGGCTTGCCGTGGGACTCAGTCAATTTGTGTAAAAATGTCCCTATAATATTTATTTATTGTTATTATTATTGTATGTCCGGTAACAGAACTCCCCAGGAGCACTCGGGTGTGTAAGGTTGCTACTCCCCAACTTATTATAATTGTTATTACTTTCAGCATTTTTAAGTTGTTCATCGGACACTGAGGCCATTGAAGTTTCAAGCTGGCGGCATCAAAATGGAGTACCTAGGTACTGTTTCAAATAAATGGGTGGTAAGTAAGTACATTTGGTGAAGTGGAACTGCTGATGTTGATCAGAAACGGAACTCTTCCACGCGCGTGATTTGTCTTCTTTGTTAAGTTTGTAGCGAGTAAGTTTCAAGTACCAAGGTTTTTAGGAACCTTTGTGTCAAGGTAAAGGTCTGACGATGGGTTCCATGAGGAAGCGAGGGAACACCTCAAATCTTATAGGCATATAGTCATTTTGGATTTTCATCAATACCTTAAGCTTTTTCATTCCCACTAGTGGCATTTAATGAAGTGGAACTACTGATGTTGACCAAAACGGAACTATTGAACGCGCGAGATTTTTCTTCTTTGTTTTTTTTTATGATATAAGAGGCAAACGAGCAGACGTCACACCTGATGGTAAGCGATTACCGCCGCCCATGGACACCTGCTAAACCATAGGGATTGTAAGTTTGGTGCTGGCCTTTAAAATTGGAATACGCTGTTTTCTTAAAGTTTTAAATGTCGTATTGGTCCGGAAATACCGCAGGCGACAGATCATTTCATAGTTTAGCTGTATGAGGCAGGTAGTTTCTAGAGAAATGCACAGTTGAGGACTGCCAACCATCTAAGTGGTGAAAATAAAAATGTTGTAGCGTAGAGCGATGACGAAAAGAGGCGGCAAGGATTAATCCGAGCAATTCGATGGAACACTCGCCGTAATAGATTTGTCCTGATAAGTTTGTAGAAAGTAAGGTTGTTAAGAAACATCTGTGTCTAGATCCAGGTCTGATAGATACCTCAAACCTTATATTATATTATATTATAGTTTTTTTTTGGATTTACATCAATATCTTCAGGCGTTTTATTTAAAAAAAGCTACATTTGATCATGTGGAACTGCTGATGTGTTCCAGAACGGAACTTTTCAACGCACACGTTTTGTATTCTTTATTAAGCTTGTAGTGAGTAAGGTTCTTAAGGTGTACTTAATACATCAATGTCCAGTTCTGATGATGGGTTTCATGAAGAATCGAGGGAATTCCTAAAATCTTTTAGGCATACATGTAATAATTTCTGGGATTTTATTCACATATCAAGCATTATTATTAAAAAAGTGTCATTTGACTAAAAGTAACAGCTAATGTTGACCAGAATGGAACTCGCCAACTCGTGCGCGATTTGTTTTATTAGTTAAGTTTGTAGCAAGTAAGTTTTAAGTATTAAGGTTTTTAGGAACATTTGTGTCAAGGTAAAGGTCTGATGATGGGTCCCATGAAGAATCGAGGGAATTTCTTAAAAGTTATAGGTATATATATAGTACTTATTGGATTTTCATCAACATATTATCAAGTTTTATTCACAAAAGTGACATTTGATGATGTGGAACTACTGATGTTGACCAAAACGGAACTCCAACGCGCGCAATTTTTCTTCGTTGTTAAGTTTGTAGCGAGTAAGGTTCTCAAGAAACATTTTTGTCGAAGTACAGTTCTGATGATGTGTTTCATGAGAAAGCGACGGAACTCCTCATTCTCCTCAATTTTTATAGGTATATAGTAATTTTGGATTTTCATCAATATTTTTTTTATTCTTTTTTTGTTTGTTGTGATATAAGAGGCAAACTAGTAGACGAATCAACTGATGGTAAGCAATTACCGCTGGCCATGGACATCTGTTACACCATAGGGATTGTAAGTGCGGTGCCGGCATTTAAGATAGGAATACGCTCTTTCCTTAAAGTTTTAAATATCGTATTGGGCCGGAAATACCGCATGCGACAGATCATTTCATAGTTTAGCTGTATGAGGCAGGAAGTTTCTAGAGAAATGCACAGTTGAGGATTGCCAACCATCTAAGTGGTGAAGATATAAATGATGTAGCGTAAAGCGGTGACGGAAAGAGGCGGCAGAGATTAATCCGAACAATTCCTCGGAACTTTTAAGTTTGTAGAAAGTAAGGTTCTTAAGAAATATCTGTACTAGACACCAGTGTCTAGTGTCTAGGTCTGATGATGGACACCTCAAACCTTATAGAAATACATATAGTTTTTTTTTTCATCAATATCTCTAGGTGTTTTATTAAAAAAAAGTTATATTTGATCAAGTGGAACTGCTGATGTTGTCCAGAACGGAACTTTTCAACGCACGCGTTTTGTATTCTTTATTAAGCTTGTAGCGAGTAACGTTCTTAAGGTGTATTTATATCAATGTTCAGTTCTGATGATGGGTTTCATAAATAATCGAGGGAATTCCTGACATCTTATAATTTCTGGATTCTTATTTACATATCAAGCATTTTTATTAAAATGTGACATTTGACGAAATGCAACAGCTGATGCTGGCCAAAATAGAACTCGCCAATTCACGCGCGATATGTTTTATTTGTTTATTTTGTAGCAAGTAAAGTTCTTGAAGACATTTGTGTCATAAGGTCTAGTTCTGAGGATGGGTTCCATGAGAAATCGAAGAAATTCCTCAAATCTTATAGGCATACAATACATACAGTAATGTTTGGATTCTCGTCAACATATCAAGCATTTTTATTTAAACAAGTTAGTGATATTGACCAGAACGGAACTCTTCAACGCGCGCGATTCTTATTCTTTGTTAAGTTTGTAGCAAGCTAGGTTCTTAGGAAACATTTGTGTCAAGGTTCAGTTCTGATGATGGATTCAATGAGGAATTGAGGATTTTAAATCGATTTGAATTCACAATTAGGAGGAATTGAGGATTTTCGTCAACATATCAAGTTTTTTTTATTTGAACAAGTGACATTTGATGAAGTGAAACTGCTGATATTACTGAAACTATGCTGATACTGCTGAAATGGAACTCTTCAACGACAAGTATTTTACCTTAGGCGTTTTTTTTTATTTTATTTCGTTTATAGCATGTAAGGCTTTTAAGGAACATTTGTGTCAAGGTCCAGTTCTGATGATAGGTTCTACGAGAAACTGAAGGAGCTTCTCATATTGTATAGGATAGGCATACATATAGTCATTTTAGGATTTTCATCAATATTACAAGCATTTTTACTCAATAAAGTGACATTTGTTGAAGTAGAATTGCTGATGAAGAACGGAACACCTCAACGACTTCCAGATTCTTTATTTTTATTACTCTTCTTTCTTTTTCATTATTCTTAGAACAGGTATTTCTACGAAGTGAACCGAACTACTACTATTAAAAGTAGGTAGGTAGGTAGGTTAAATAGGTTAAAACTGTAAGGATTATTATGTATAAGTAGTTTCTTTTAATTAAACATAGGTAAGTAATTCTATTTAAGTATAAGTATCTTTAAAAAAACATCAATCGACTCTTATCTGTCACTAGTTCCAGTTTCAGAGTATAAAATCCGGGTACACATGCAGCCACGGCTAGCCGGGTAGCCAGACAGTTCGAATACGGACAAGTTATTGTGAATAAAAAATCTTATCGTCTTGCAAAAGTTAATGTCATAAATGTATAGGTTTCGAATACATGAATATAAAGTGAAAGTGCTGGTAAAAGTATTAGTTTTTATCATTAACCATTTTATATCCCAACAAAACTGTTACCCTTACAAAAATAAAATACTTTCATTACCTAATGTAGGTTACGTTAGGTAATAAATAAATAAATATGTAGGGACAATCTTACACAGATTGGCCCCAAACTAATCAAAGCTTGTACTATGGGTACTAGGCGACGTTAAACATACATATTTAGATAAATATATATTTACGTATATACATAGAAAACACGCAAGCCTTAGGAACAAATATCTGTATTCATCACACAAAGAAATGCCCTTACGCGATTCAAACTCGGGACCATCGGCTTCATAGGCAGGGTCACTACCCACTAGGCCAAACCGGTCGGCAAAAGGTAAAGATAATTAGGTAAAGACAATGAATAGTTAAACGTATTATAAATTAACACCAATATCCATCAAATAGTATAACTAGGTATGCTAAGAGCGGGCTTCAGGCCATTACGTCGCACCTTTAGAATTAAATTAATTTGACTCAAAAAGTACGACTACTTTATATATGTAGTTTGGTAGAACAGTAAGAACTCACTATATGTGTCTCTTTTTCATGCGGTGAAATCCCCCCCACCCGGAAAGGATAGCGACGCCCATTTTATCGACTCTCGAGTCGACTCCAATCTGATACTAATAGTAAGTAAGTACTTACTTAGTAAGCAAATTGTAGTAGTTATCCCTTCTTAGTAAAAGGAAGTATTGTAAAGATACTACTTTTTAACCGACTTCAAAAACTTTTTTTTTGTATATATGTTAAGTAAGATCTTCGTCATTTCTGAACCAATGTTGAAAATTAGTTATCGTTTGAAAGTGGGTGTATAGTTCCAAGATGGTCCTATTTTTGACAAAACCACGAGGAATTAAGGGAAATCCCCAAATCTTATAGGCGTTTTTTAGTTTCATCAACAGACCAGGCATTGCCATTCAAAAAAGTGCTATTTGAAGAAGTGGAACTTCTGATCAGGACCAGAAAAGAACTCTTTAACGATGCGTATTTCACGCTAGACGATTTGTCTTCTTTGTTATGTTTGTAAAGAAGCTACTTGCTTAACGAGGTTTAAGGAATATTTGTGTAAAGGTCTAGCTTACATCATGGGTTCCATGAGGAATTGAGGCAACCTCTCAATTCTTGATGGAACGTAAAACTGTTTATTGACATAATTGTCGATAGGTATCCCATCTGCTCTAATTTACCCCACTTGAAAAAAAAGGTACTTACATGAAAAAAAAAACTTCTCTTAAAAATAGGAAACCGACTTCAAACATAGGTATTAGAAAACATTACAAAAACTGTTATTGTATTTTCAGAAACCATACGGAAATAATGAGGATGCATCGACATAAGAAGAATCGAACATGGGCAAGATAAAGTTCAAGAAAAAAGCAAATATAATGTGTACTTGTCTGTAGTCAAAGAAAGTTGAAAAATAAAGCATAATTAATGGCCATAGAATACAGAACCGATACACGAACATTAAGACTATTAAAAATAGACATATAGGTTGATCGTACTACTCGTACTAATGTATATCTTTTGTTCAATTATATTATTGCATTAAAGTTAGATTCTCTAGATATATATTATTCATAGGTTCTGTATTCTATACGAATTGTTTCAGTGTAATTATTATTGTACTAAATACCGTTGACCGCCTGTCAACAGTATTTATTTCTACATTACTATCACAGAAGATTTTAGGCCCTACCCTACAGTTTTTGAATTAGTATTGACTATGGACAAATATAGCGAAATGTGAGTTTTTACCTAAAATATCAATCTTTTGTGAACGTGGTGTAGAGTATATACCGCCTAAGACTGAAGTAGCTACGCGGGTTACGTTTTAAAAATAGAATCGTGTTCATGGTCGGCCCATGGTAAAAATAATTAGGTACCCGTAGACCCGCTGGTGAACACTGTTTATGATAACACTAAATAAACCCCGTGGACCCACCAGGAGAACATATTGGAGAGACTAGAGATAATACACCGGTTTAAGGGCGGTCGCACTCGGCATTGACATCTGGCGTCTAGATGGCGGGTGGACCTCAGCGAATTTCAAAGAAATATTTATAAACATCCAATGACGTTCGGCTCGGACACCAGATCTTCAATCTCCTGATTCCTGTGGAGTCTCCAGGTTCCATCCTCTCCACGTGTGAGTCCTAGGATTTTTCGCGCTGCCAGACTCCGATGACTCGGGTACGTAGTCCAGATGGGTGAGGATCGTGCAGCCTGGAGGGCGTACTCTGAAGTTCCAAATGGCCGAAGACCGTCTAGACGTCCTAGGTAGGTCCCGCTGGAGAGACGAAATGCAAAAAGACCTTAGCGAACTCGGTGCCGTCGACTAGATGGAAACGGTTTTGGACAGAGAAGCATGGCGGTCTTTGATGTCGGAGGCCAAGATCCACTTCGGGTCGCTGCGCCATAGCAGTAAGTATTTATAAACATACTGTACCTTCTGTGTACCTAACCCAAAACGAGATATTTAAGAAAAAGTCCACCCGCCATTCTGACGTCAGGATTGCGGTTGGACCTATGAAATCTTGCATTATACCGCACTAAAAGTATGCAGTTATATGGTACAGTCGCCATCAGATATATCGGAGTGGCCGAGGTGCTCAAAGATCTCTAAACACGCACTCTAACCTCTTGACAGTAGAGGCATGTTCAGATATTCGTGGGTACCTTGGCCGCTCCGATATATATGATGGTGACTGTACCTTCAGTGTACCTCTGTAAATAGAAATAGAAACCGGTGTACCTCTCCCCAAAACAAGCTAGGCTAAGCTCATGCACAATATAACTGCATACTTTTAGTGCGGTATAATGCAAGATTTCATAGGTCCACCCGCCATCCTGACGTCAGGTTAGCGGGTGGACCGTTTTGTAAAATATCTCGTTTTGGGGAAAGGTACACTGGTTTCTATTAAAGGTACACTGAGGTACACAGAAGGTACAATATGTTTATAAATATTTCTTTGAAATTCGCTGAGGTCCACCGCCATCCTGACGCTTACCATATATCTAAGGACCGACCTTAGGGGCAATGACGATAGTGCTAGTTCAGTTGTGTCATTCACAAATTCGAGCCAATCGTGCTGTCTAACGCAACTAGATGCGATCAATCGCGTGCGTAATGCGAACTCATCAACCAATCACGTTGTGGTACTTGTGGCGTTAGACTGCACGATTGGCTCAAACTCGTGTGCGTAACACAGCTGTACTGGCCCCATTCTTATTGCCCGTAAGGCCCGTCCTCAGATATATTATGTCAATGACACAGTTTAAAAAATCACATCGCTTCTGCTACCAAGTTGTTGAGCATAACGTTTTCCTATCCATAGGTTCCATCTGTCCAGTAGGATCCACCATCTCGATCCACCAGATTGAAGAGATTGTTACTTAACTGATGGATCGAGATAATGAAACCTACTGAATAGAGCGGATCGATTGGATATAACAAACGCTACGCTTATATGAAACGCTACTCCGGTGTGCGAGTGAGACAGTCAGGCCAATTTGAACTTGCATTTGACAGAAAACTGTCTCCATCAAACGCTACCAGTTCCATTGCCGGCCTCTTCGCTGCCTTCTATAGTGGTTCAATCGTACCTTGCTTATGAATAAAAAGGGGCGTGCACACCGATATTAGAGTAATATTGGACTCATATCAGTTAGTTGCGGGCGTCTCGCTCGCACAAATACATGCGTATAAGTGCGAAATGAACGCACGAATGACAGCTAACTGGTATCATTCCAATATTATTCTAAAATTGGTTTAATGTCAGTTGCACTTTCGAATTGGCCTACATAGCGATTTCCTTAGCCTGTACACCGGATCGGCGTGTGGGCCGGCATCTAGCTAATGTAAAGCCACCTCATTAGGTGCTTTTAGCCTTTTGAACGGCAAGAACACCTAAAGATGTGGTGAGAGAAAGCCGCGCGTCCCTCATGCACTGCACTAGCTTTACAGCTTGCATTGCGACCAATGTATGCCGCTCACCGCCCCGCCGGTCGCGTGGGTCCAATCCACGGCCCTAGAAGACGTACTTTACATATAAACAAGAGCACGCGAGCATATTGCGAGTTGTGTATGTGTACTTGTGTTATCTAGGCGCACAAACGGTTACAATAACAAGAAGTGTACACCGCGTGTGCAGTCCAACACGGGAGCACGGGTGCGATTCGAAAATAACGCGCTAGCGACGCATTACGACATTGATACTTTACCATTTGAACGCCATAAACAAAAACGTTACTCACACGCCAAGGTCACGATTATAACAGCTATAATCATTAATGTGTTCATGACCCTTAAATCATGTCTAGTGACGGCGCCTTTAGGTGTTCTTGACGTTCAAAAGGTTAAGGGCGTTTGCTAGCTGGCGCTAGTGCACGGAGCGGGCAAACACGCGCAGGTGCCTTTGTAAGTAAAATCAGTCGCACGCGTCCGCGCCAGTTAGCGTTGCTGATACTGTAAGCCGCACGCCCGCTCCATGCACACTCGCGACGTTGCGGACGCCCTATGCCCTAAACCTTACTTGAAAGTGTGAAGGTTACTCTGACAGCGGCTATATCAGCTATAATGTATTTATGACGCTTTGAGCATAGCTAGTTAAGACGCCTTAAGGTATTCTTGGCGTTTAAAAGGTTAAGGGCGTTTGCTAGCTGGCGCGAGTGCACGGAGCGGGTGCACGCGCGCGGGTGCCTTTGTAGGTAAAATTCGTTGCACGCGTCCGCGCCAGTTAGCGTCGCCAGTTACTGTTTTTCGTTAACCCGCTCCAGCTAGCAAACTAATCGCAAATGGTCCGAGATTGGCGCAATAACCATGCATTACCTTATCTGGATCTGGATGCACCTATTCACCAATGCTTGCTTTAAAGTAACTTGTCGACTCGTCCTGATAATATTTGTGCGACCGTGAAGAAAATCTATGCCGTCACTTATTTTTCAATTTATATGAAATAAAGATGTTAAATGTATTCAAAAGTTTTTATTTAATAAGGTATGTATAAGTGCTCTGTGCATCCGCACCAGCTAGCGGAGCCCTTAGCAAACCAATCGCAAATGGTCCGAGATTGGCGCAATAACCATGCATTCTCTTCACTAGAAAATGTACCTGTATATCTGGATGCACCTATTCACTAGAAAATGTATGCCGTCAGTTATTTTTCAATTTATATGAAATAAAGGTGTTAAATGTATTCAAAAGTTTTTATTTTATACGTATATATAATGGAACGAAATACAGCTACTATCTTAGCTTGGCAAACAGTTAAGAGTCGCTGATGCTTGTAATGTATTCACTGCGTTAATTTTAGGTTTAAGATTCTTTATTCTCACTAAGAATTTGACAATTCACTTACATGAGAACTTAAAACTACACAATTTAATCCTGCTTCATATGGCAAACGAAGGGAACGTTGCTTTGAACCGCGGCGCAATCTCAAATGTTTCACGTTTACACAATTTTCCTGCAGAGAGACAAAACAAGTATGTACATAGTACCTTTTTACGATTTATTTTATCGTAACATATAAACTTAGATTTATTTTCTTGCTGCTAATTATGGTACTCCATAAATACATTTACTTACCTACTTATTGCTTAGGAATCTTATTTCATGTTTAATAATAAGTTTATATAACGTTTCTAGCGGGACATAACGCGAACTTTAAAAAATATAATGCTTTTTCTACCTTTATCACTCGAATATGTAAGAGCAAGAGAGATAAATAGACGACACTTACTCGTTCAAGGTAACAACTCGTTTTATTGTCAAAGTTCCGAATTAAACAAACTTATTCTTCGTTGACCTTTTTAAGCGTTTATAAGCGATTATACGGATCCAGCATTTGCCGCTCATTCGGTTCTCCTATTGCACGCAAGATGTCAGTACTAGATAGGATTTGAAAAATCATAATTAAGTAGTTTAGTGCCATTTATTGAGCGGTAATAATTTAAAAAAATATATAAATTACTTTTTCATTATATTTCAGGCATGCAAAGTGATGTAAATGGTTACAAAAGTAACTCTATATGAATGACATTTTTTAGTTCCAGTTTACGCCGCAGCGCATGATCAAAATTATTAATATCATCTTCCCTGGACACTTTCGGTCTTTGGTGTCATATAAGTAATTAATGCTTAATTGAAGACCTTCCAAATAGGATAAAACTCAATTGTATATACCACTAGTAAAAATTACCCAAACGGCTACCAAGGCTCCATCTAGTGCCAGGTAGAACAAACAAAGCGGCATTTACCACACTTAATTAACGAAAAAACTAGTTTTATTACCGCCCCTGCAAGCATTAGAGTGCAAGTATATATATATTAAAATACCTTATAAAAATGTCTTTTAAATGATATATATGGCTTGAGTATACAAGCAAGTTTCAGTGTTTAATAGCAGTATTTTTAATTCAAGCATATGTTTTATCAACTAATTCCAGCCCTGTACGTACTTAAACGTAAGTAGTGGTAAACAGAAATCTAGAATTTCTCATATTCTTTCATACTAAACACCTAACAACCGGCTACATAACAATTACTTTGTAAAACAACCGTTTATATTGGCCACTCTTTTTTTTAAATTGCTCAGTCCCTGCAAGTTATCCAAAGTTGGTGTCATACAATAAAATAATGCTAAGAGTAAACCCTTTCAAACGAGATATGTCTCAACAGTATACATCCATGGGACAAATTGCCCATTCTCCTTTCATGCATCTTTTCCGCTACTCATGACGTCAGTAGGACGGATTCTGATCGGAAAATTCGAGAACATATGACAGTAGCCGCGTGGCTGAGGGGTAATTGCACCCGGTTATTATACAATGGACGTAAGTTCAAGTCCACGCTACACTGCGCCGTTTTTCCTTTTTTTTTCAAATTTTTAACCATATTTGCTATTTGTTTTGATTCATATGTGTATATTAGACATATTTCATTTAAATCTCTCATATATGAAATTCAAATTTACTCTTTCTTATTCGTTATCCTAATACACCATAATATTCGTAATGACTTTATTGAGCATTATAGACTCCGCTTGACGTTTTATTCTATTATGCATGCTGTTCATTCCAATAAAAAAAATTGTGAACAATTTTGAGACGGTAAATCAGGCAGATCTTTAACAAATTCTTTATCTAAATATATTATATAGCAAAGTCGCCCCGCCGCGTCTATCTGTCGAAATCTAAGAAAAATTAAAAGAAATATAAGCGAAATATTCCATTTGAAACTTACAGTAACTTACATGAAATTTAAGTGTAAGTTTCACTTTGGAAACTTGTTGCCCATCACTAGTCACAATACAGCGCCATCTCTGCTTCAACTGTCAAAACTGCGGCTACAATATTTTGTACTACACTTGCCGCAAAACTAAGTAGCGAGTCAGGTCATAATGCCATCTCTTTCACTCTTAGTTGTTCTTAACAAGGGTAAAGTAGATAGCTTATGATCTCAGTCCAGTTTTGCGGTAATAGTTATACCTTTTGAACGCCTAGAGCATCGTAATTAGTGCCCACAGCGCCATGAACACATAAGATTAAGTGTTATGGCGTACGATGTTAAAGTAACCTTCACACTTACATATTATAGGACATTATTACACAACTTGACTAATGTAAGTCCCACAGTAAGCTCAATAAGGCTTGTGTTGCAGGTACCTAGACAACGATATATATAATGTATAATTATAAATACTTAAATACATAGAAAATACCCATGACTCAGAAACAAATATCCGCGTTCCTCACACAAATATATGCTCTTACCAGGATTGGAACCCGGGACCATCAGCTTCATAGGCAGGGTCACTACCCACTAGGCCAGACCGCTCGTCAAGCAGACATTAGCAGTTTACATTAGCTCGCTTGGGCCCGTAACCTTCGCGTGTGAGTGACGTTTTTATATGACAAATGCTTAACCGTTTGACAATCAAGATGTTTAGAAAGGAATATATAATTTGATGAACAAATAAAAACGCATTTCGATTCACGCTGTTTTATTTTATTTTTATTTTTTATTTTTATAAAACTTTCAATTACACAGCGACAAAAAAACATTACATACAATTAACTTTATTTATATATTATTGAAAATCCTAATATACGTCAAGGAAACATCTGCATTCAAATTTATATAAATCTAACATTATTTTTATTATATTATTTCCTACTGCATATATATTGGCTGAGCCATGACAACGCACGTTGTGGCAAAAATGTGAACTTTCGTTGGGACAAATTTACACACAACTTGATAAGTAATGCAGTCCAAAGTGAGGCAAGTCGTGAACATAGCCACTAAATATATCAGCGTTGGTCGTAGTGTTATAAAAATTATTTTCACGATTCTTTGAAAATTAACCTAACCATAGAGCACATAAATTTGAATTTAGAATGAGCAGATTCATTAATAAAATATAAAAATCGCACACAAATGTCAGCCTTAACATGCAATAAACAGCCTTATATAATTTAGTTAAGGTTCAAAATCAAAGGTTAAATTGAATGCAGTAGCCACGAGTCGTAACTTCTTCGCTAATTCTTATGTCGTCAATTTTAAAACATAATATTTTAACAAAATCTTTACTCTGTATCTTTAGGTATTTAAAAAAAAAATATTGTAAATTTTCGGGTAGTTATAACATTTCTTGGTTAACCAACCAGATACAAAACCACCTGCATCTGTCACTGAACGACCTGACTTTAACCTACACTATTTGATCATGTAATATTTTCATCTACCCTCAACTGGCTTATAGAGCATTTTGAGGGTTGTTTTTTTTACTTTTAATATATAAATACCTAAATATACAGAGTATGATAATAAGCTAACATGAAACACCTTCATTCGCCTAAGAAACATGATTACATTATAACTACAACAAAAAAGATTCTCGACCGTTTTCAAAGTGTGATGTCCTTAGTTCATTCGACAACAGATCTTTGCACCCAAGAATTATAATTTTCAAAAATTCTACTGACAGTCTTCGCTATAGATAATCAACATTTTAACCTTTTATTGGCAATACATAGTATGTTGTATGTAAATGAGAGTTCCGGACAAGAAAAACAGTTCTATGGTGGAACAGACAAGGTATTAAATATCGATACGGACAAAGTGACAAAAATATGTATACACTACCTTAATATATAGGCAATATGGTCGTGTGTACATATTTTTGGCACGTCCGTATTGATATTTAATATACAGACAAGGCGTCTCCAGTTGTTATATCCTCTAAGTGATCACCGCGTAGTGGTACAAATCTAACGATATTTATGACTGTTATTCTTTTCATGGTCTAACAAGGAAGGGTACCCAACTGTCCGACTCCGATTTGATTCATTTTGATATATGTTATAGAGTGGTCTAAAATAACGGACACGTATTTTTTTTTAGCTGCCCAAACTCAACCTATTGGGAGAAATTGTCCTCCAAAGTACTAAAAAGTTACTAAATCTAACTCCTATAGAAAGTGATGCTCAAGCAACTTGCTAGTTAATGGCTTGTTTGAGTATATGTTTGAGAGCAGGAAAAAATAATGTACACGTGTTTTGTTATATCTGCTTAAACTCAAGTTTTCCTAAAAAAACACCCGATATTATAAAACTTCGAATGTCGATTTTTTTAGGAAAAAATGAGTTTTAGCCGATATAACAAAACACGTGCTCATTATTTTTTGCTGCTTTCAAACATATACTCAAACCAGCCATTAACTAGCAAGTTGCTCGAGCATCACTTTCTATAGGAGTTAGAAGATTTAGTAACTTTTTAGTACTTTGGAGGACAATTTCTCCCAATAGGTTGAGTTTGGGCAGCTAAAAAAAAAATACGTGTCCGTTATTTTAGACTACTCTATAACATATATCAAAATGAATCAAATCGGAGTCGGACAGTTGGGTACCCTTCCTCGTAAGCTTAGAACAAGTTACACTTTAAAGGGAAGCGTAAATTATTTCTATGATTACTGTACTGTAGAACTCGATTTGTGTAATATTTCCCCAAATATTTATATATTTAGATTTCAGATAGGTCAGGTATAGTGACTGTTACTATATTCACAAAATACGTGTTGAACAGTAGCTTATTACAAATTAGAAAATTAGAGTAATTTTGGGTGTGATCCGGTCTTTACTCGATGGTCGGCATTATATATCTATATAGAGATTGATTCAGGAGACGTGAGCAGGATCAAGCCTGCATATTCAGTAAATTATCGGCAACTGTTTCGTACCAGTATTTGTGAGATTAACGTTAATTTAATTTTTACTGTTAAAAAAAAGTTTTATTTTATTTATTTATTTATTTAATCTTTATTGCACATAAGAAAACACACTGTACAATAGGCGAACTTAATGCCGTAAGGCATTCTCTACCAGTCAACCTGTAGGCAAAGCAGATAAGTTGTAGGCGATGCAAAACATAGGTATAGGTGATACAATTGATACATGTACGAACACAATACATTCATAAAAAATACACATACATAAACATACATATATATACGATATATATTTAAGATTACGATATTTATGGTCACCCTCTTTGTTTTATCCATAATAAGTGACAAATTGAATGTCATCGAAGAGTCTGGTTACTTTTATAAAATCGTATCTCACTCAAGTGTGACATTTTATTTTCTTCATAATCAAAGTGCTGTCATAACGGTTAGAGGTTTTATCTTTGTTAATTAAGTGTTGTATGGTGTCCATGATTGTAGATAATCAAATTTGTCCTTAACAAAAAGTTTAATAACAGATAAAAAGCGTGATTGTTTTACTTAAATATGATGCGTGAACGATTCATTAACATTTACTGATTGTGTAGGCTTAGTCCTGCTCACGTCTCATGAATCACCCTGTATAATTAGCGATTAAATACAAATTACATAATACTATTTACAATGATCGCCCGCGACTGGTCTCAACTCGATGTTATATCTGAAAAATTAAAAAAGTAAAGTTATCAATCAATCAATCATATTCTTTATTTCAGACCAGGTCCATAATTATACATTCACATACATTTAAAATGTAACATCAATACATTATATGTGGCATTATCTATGGAAGGGGAGAATCAACTTTTTAGCGTCACTCGTTGCCATGGTTACGATTAGTTGTCCAGGGGACAAAAGTTCATTGAAATACTGATTTTATGGTACTTAAATGTATCAAACTTGCGTTTTTGTGGTCGTTATAACCAATGTCCATAATGGGCCCCCTACTAAGCATGTTAATAGAACGGCATACAACGCCTCTTCAAACAAACTGTGCCACTGTTGTCCCTTGGACAACGGGACATGATAACAAAACGAAAAAAGTTGATTCACCCATTTGTATCAGAGCATCGTTTATAACGGCGGAAGCGTCATCGACAATAAGGTCCCTTTTCATAGATAACGTCACATATGTGTTAGTAGCAAAATGAAATAAATAATTAATTAGTTTATGGAAGTAATCCCAACATAAAGATTATGCTTATCAATACCAAGGTCTAGATATCGGCAGGAGAGTTGAAGTGAATGATTTCACACACAACTGCAGGTACTGATGGCAAAAACAGTATTGAATGAATGAAGGAAAAGAGAAGTATACCACGAGTTCCATATAAAAGGGAAAACGTTTTTGCACTTCTAAATATTTTCCATTCTTCATGATTTTTTTGTATGATAACACAATGAAAAACTAGGTTTATAGGTTTTTTTTTTCAAAATTTGCAATACAAAAAAAATATTTTTCATAAAAGCGAAACTTATAAACCTAGAATATATAATGCTGAAGCGATCGACATCAAAATCAAAGTGATTTGTTAAGATTTAGTAAGTGGAAAACGTTTTCTCCCGAAATGGAATTTCATAGAAAAATTACCGTTATTTCGTTAGATTTGAAAGTTATTCTTCCATCTTAAGAGCACGATATTAAGCTAAAAAAAACCTTGAAGAAACTTTTTGGTCCATCTTGCAGATGACGGTTATCGGTACGAAATAAGTTCGTTAGGGTTAAAGAAAAAGGTTTATTCTTTATTAATTTTTTTTTGTTAAAAAAAAAAAAAACTAAAAAAAAAATTAAATGAGTGTGAAAATTAGGTTTTAGCTATCACATTATTTGTTATCTTTTATAGTTGTTATACTCGGATAGCAATTCATAGTATTAAGTTTATTATAAAATGTTTTACATATAGGAAACTATAGGTCTATATCATAGAAATTCTAGCTGTAGCTTATTTACTTATATGTTTTATAAGACTGTTTGTTTCAAAAAAAAAAACTATTTTCAAAATCTCACGGTAATTACATGATTTTGTGACTTCAACTTTCGTGCCCATACCCATCATTTTTAGGGCATAGGCAATAACACTGACAAACCCTTTCCTTCATCAGTCACCACAGTTTTATTTTAAGTTTAAACCAAATAGAAAAAAAAAATGTTTAAAAAATTTCACCTAATATCAGTTTTCCCACAAATTTGACCTATTTAAAGTTGTCCCAGAAATGAAAAAGCAAGTATCGAAATTAAAAGCCCTTTTTTGAGAAAGAATTGCAAAAAACTATGCCCCGGGTGAGGCTCGAACTCACGACCTTAAGATTATGAGACTTACGCGCTGCCTACTGCGCCACCGAGGCCGGTACTGAGTCGACGAAAATAACCTACTATTGGTGTTTCGCGTTTATTTACACCTACACCTGTTTTTCGGTAATCTTTATGGAATAAAGTTGAAATGCAGATTTATTTTTGGATTATCTGCTTTAGCGATGTTCGCGAAGTAGCTGAGATTGTAATGAAAAAAATATACTTGTGTCAATTTAAAAAATGATTAAATTATTAAAATTCACGTTGGCAAAGCAAGTAAGTTCATTTTAGGCTACTTTTTATATCCGTTTCGGTCTGAAACAAATATAAATGATATGTACATACATAAATGACAATAAATTTGGTATCATTGAGCTGATCTGTTAATGGGTCCAGATGATGGATAGTGAAATCCTTTGATAGTTACATACTAGTAAACCTCTTCAGAGGACTCTTAAAATTCGTTTAGATGATCACATTTCTTTGGGATTCCAATTTTTGAGATTGAGCTTAAAACCTACTAACGTAAATGCGTCCGCGTTCCGGTAAATGTAAGGTTAAATGAGTGTTTTAAAAGTACATTTTTGGCAGAAACTTATTATGACGAAAGTCGTGGATCCGCGTGAAATGCCAATGTCCAGAAAGGAAAATGGGAACTAAGTTTGTATGGAAAAACTGCCGTCCCCTCTCTTCTTAAGAATACCTGTCGCGTGAACGCGAGACAGCTGCAGGGCGGGCGGGGTGCTCCCCACCGGGGACGACGGGTACAGTTACCGGGGACTCCTGCCCGCGGGCGGGCGGGGTGCGCCACACGGCGGACGGGTACAGTTACCGGGGACTCCTGCCCGCGGGCGGGCTGCAGGGCGGGCGGGGTGCGCCACACGGCGGACGGGTACAGTTACCGGGGACTCCTGCCCGCGGGCGGGCTGCAGGGCGGGCGGGGTGCGCCACACGGCGGACGGGTACAGTTACCGGGGACTCCTGCCCGCGGGCGGGCTGCAGGGCGGGCGGGGTGCGCCACACGGCGGACGGGTACAGTTACCGGGGACTCCTGCCCGCGGGCGGGCTGCAGGGCGGGCGGGGTGCGCCACACGGCGGACGGGTACAGTTACCGGGGACTCCTGCCCGCGGGCGGGCTGCAGGGCGGGCGGGGGTGCGCCACACGGCGGACGGGTACAGTTACCGGGGACTCCTGCCCGCGGGCGGGCGGGGTGCGCCATACGGCGGACGGGTACAGTTACCGGGGACTCCTGCCCGCGGGCGGGCTGCAGGGCGGGCGGGGTGCGCCACACGGCGGACGGGTAGTTACCGGGGACTCCTGCCCGCGGGCGGGCTGCAGGGCGGGCGGGGTGCGCCACACGGCGGACGGGTACAGTTACCGGGGACTCCTGCCCGCGGGCGGGCTGCAGGGCGGGCGGGGTGCGCCACACGGCGGACGGGTACAGTTACCGGGGACTCCTGCCCGCGGGCGGGCTGCAGGGCGGGCGGGGTGCGCCACACGGCGGACGGGTACAGTTACCGGGGACTCCTGCCCGCGGGCGGGCTGCAGGGCGGGCGGGGTGCGCCACACGGCGGACGGGTACAGTTACCGGGGACTCCTGCCCGCGGGCGGGCTGCAGGGCGGGCGGGGTGCGCCACACGGCGGACGGGTACAGTTACCGGGGACTCCTGCCCGCGGGCGGGCTGCAGGGCGGGCGGGGTGCGCCACACGGCGGACGGGTACAGTTACCGGGGACTCCTGCCCGCGGGCGGGCGGGGTGCGCCACACGGCGGACGGGTACAGTTACCGGGGACTCCTGCCCGCGGGCGGGCGGGGTGCGCCATACGGCGGACGGGTACAGTTACCGGGGACTCCTGCCCGCGGGCGGGCTGCAGGGCGGGCGGGGTGCGCCACACGGCGGACGGGTACAGTTACCGGGGGACTCCTGCCCGCGGGCGGGCTGCAGGGCGGGCGGGGTGCGCCACACGGCGGACGGGTACAGTTACCGGGGACTCCTGCCCGCGGGCGGGCTGCAGGGCGGGCGGGGTGCGCCACACGGCGGACGGGTACAGTTACCGGGGACTCCTGCCCGCGGGCGGGCTGCAGGGCGGGCGGGGTGCGCCACACGGCGGACGGGTACAGTTACCGGGGACTCCTGCCCGCGGGCGGGCTGCAGGGCGGGCGGGGTGCGCCACACGGCGGACGGGTACAGTTACCGGGGACTCCTGCCCTCGGGCGGGCTGCAGGGCGGGCGGGGTGCGCCCCACCGGGGACGACGGGTACAGTTACCGGGGACTCCTGCCCGCGGGCGGGCTGCAGGGCGGGCGGGGTGCGCCACACGGCGGACGGGTACAGTTACCGGGGACTTCTGCCCGCGGGCGGGCTGCAGTGCGGGCGGGGTGCGCCACACGGCGGACGGGTACAGTTACCGGGGACTCCTGCCCGCGGGCGGGCTGCAGGGCGGGCGGGGTGCGCCACACGGCGGACGGGTACAGTTACCGGGGACTCCTGCCCTCGGGCGGGCTGCAGGGCGGGCGGGGTGCGCCCCACCGGGGACGACGGGTACAGTTACCGGGGACTCCTGCCCGCGGGCGGGCTGCAGGGCGGGCGGGGTGCGCCACACGGCGGACGGGTACAGTTACCGGGGACTTCTGCCCGCGGGCGGGCTGCAGGGCGGGCGGGGTGCGCCACACGGCGGACGGGTACAGTTACCGGGGACTCCTGCCCGCGGGCGGGCTGCAGGGCGGGCGGGGTGCGCCACACGGCGGACGGGTACAGTTACCGGGGACTCCTGCCCGCGGGCGGGCTGCAGGGCGGGCGGGGTGCGCCACACGGCGGACGGGTACAGTTACCGGGGACTCCTGCCCGCGGGCGGGCTGCAGGGCGGGCGGGGTGCGCCACACGGCGGACGGGTACAGTTACCGGGGACTCCTGCCCGCGGGCGGGCTGCAGGGCGGGCGGGGTGCGCCACACGGCGGACGGGTACAGTTACCGGGGACTCCTGCCCGCGGGCGGGCTGCAGGGCGGGCGGGGTGCGCCACACGGCGGACGGGTACAGTTACCGGGGACTCCTGCCCGCGGGCGGGCTGCAGGGCGGGCGGGGTGCGCCACACGGCGGACGGGTACAGTTACCGGGGACTCCTGCCCGCGGGCGGGCTGCAGGGCGGGCGGGGTGCGCCACACGGCGGACGGGTACAGTTACCGGGGACTCCTGCCCGCGGGCGGGCTGCAGGGCGGGCGGGGTGCGCCACACGGCGGACGGGTACAGTTACCGGGGACTCCTGCCCTCGGGCGGGCTGCAGGGCGGGCGGGGTGCGCCCCACCGGGGACGACGGGTACAGTTACCGGGGACTCCTGCCCGCGGGCGGGCTGCAGGGCGGGCGGGGTGCGCCACACGGCGGACGGGTACAGTTACCGGGGACTTCTGCCCGCGGGCGGGCTGCAGGGCGGGCGGGGTGCGCCACACGGCGGACGGGTACAGTTACCGGGGACTCCTGCCCGCGGGCGGGCTGTAGGGCGGGCGGGGTGCGCCACACGGCGGACGGGTACAGTTACCGGGGACTCCTGCCCGCGGGCGGGCTGCAGGGCGGGCGGAGTGCGCCACACGGCGAACGGGTACAGTTACCGGGGACTCCTGCCCGCGGGCGGGCTGCAGGGCGGGCGGGGTGCGCCACACGGCGGACGGGTACAGTTACCGGGGACTCCTGCCCTCGGGCGGGCTGCAGGGCGGGCGGGGTGCGCCCCACCGGGGACGACGGGTACAGTTACCGGGGACTCCTGCCCGCGGGCGGGCTGCAGGGCGGGCGGGGTGCGCCACACGGCGGACGGGTACAGTTACCGGGGACTCCTGCCCGCGGGCGGGCTGCAGGGCGGGCGGGGTGCGCCACACGGCGGACGGGTACAGTTACCGGGGACTCCTGCCCGCGGGCGGGCTGCAGGGCGGGCGGGGTGCGCCACACGGCGGACGGGTACAGTTACCGGGGACTCCTGCCCGCGGGCGGGCTGCAGGGCGGGCGGGGTGCGCCACACGGCGGACGGGTACAGTTACCGGGGACTCCTGCCCGCGGGCGGGCTGCAGGGCGGGCGGGGTGCGCCACACGGCGGACGGGTACAGTTACCGGGGACTCCTGCCCGCGGGCGGGCTGCAGGGCGGGCGGGGTGCGCCACACGGCGGACGGGTACAGTTACCGGGGACTCCTGCCCGCGGGCGGGCTGCAGGGCGGGCGGGGTGCGCCACACGGCGGACGGGTACAGTTACCGGGGACTCCTGCCCGCGGGCGGGCTGCAGGGCGGGCGGGGTGCGCCACACGGCGGACGGGTACAGTTACCGGGGACTCCTGCCCGCGGGCGGGCTGCAGGGCGGGCGGGGTGCGCCACACGGCGGACGGGTACAGTTACCGGGGACTCCTGCCCGCGGGCGGGGTGCGCCACACGGCGGACGGGTACAGTTACCGGGGACTCCTGCCCGCGGGCGGGCTGCAGGGCGGGCGGGGTGCGCCACACGGCGGACGGGTACAGTTACCGGGGACTCCTGCCCGCGGGCGGGCTGCAGGGCGGGCGGGGTGCGCCACACGGCGGACGGGTACAGTTACCGGGGACTCCTGCCCGCGGGCGGGCTGCAGGGCGGGCGGGGTGCGCCACACGGCGGACGGGTACAGTTACCGGGGACTCCTGCCCGCGGGCGGGCTGCAGGGCGGGCGGGGTGCGCCCCACCGGGGCGACGGGTACAGTTACCGGGGACTCCTGCCCGCGGGCGGGCGGGGTGCGCCACACGGCGGACGGGTACAGTTACCGGGGACTCCTGCCCGCGGGCGGGCTGCAGGGCGGGCGGGGTGCGCCACACGGCGGACGGGTACAGTTACCGGGGACTCCTGCCCTCGGGCGGGCTGCAGGGCGGGCGGGGTGCGCCCCACCGGGGCGACGGGTACAGTTACCGGGGACTCCTGCCCGCGGGCGGGCGGGGTGCGCCACACGGCGGACGGGTACAGTTACCGGGGACTCCTGCCCGCGGGCGGGCTGCAGGGCGGGCGGGGTGCGCCACACGGCGGACGGGTACAGTTACCGGGGGACTCCTGCCCGCGGGCGGGCTGCAGGGCGGGCGGGGTGCGCCACACGGCGGACGGGTACAGTTACCGGGGACTCCTGCCCGCGGGCGGGCTGCAGGGCGGGCGGGGTGCGCCCCACCGGGGCGACGGGTACAGTTACCGGGGACTCCTGCCCGCGGGCGGGCGGGGTGCGCCACACGGCGGACGGGTACAGTTACCGGGGACTCCTGCCCGCGGGCGGGCTGCAGGGCGGGCGGGGTGCGCCACACGGCGGACGGGTACAGTTACCGGGGACTCCTGCCCTCGGGCGGGCTGCAGGGGGGGCGGGGTGCGCCCCACCGGGGCGACGGGTACAGTTACCGGGGACTCCTGCCCGCGGGCGGGCGGGGTGCGCCACACGGCGGACGGGTACAGTTACCGGGGACTCCTGCCCGCGGGCGGGCTGCAGGGCGGGCGGGGTGCGCCACACGGCGGACGGGTACAGTTACCGGGGACTCCTGCCCGCGGGCGGGCTGCAGGGCGGGCGGGGTGCGCCACACGGCGGACGGGTACAGTTACCGGGGACTCCTGCCCTCGGGCGGGCTGCAGGGCGGGCGGGGTGCGCCCCACCGGGGCGACGGGTACAGTTACCGGGGACTCCTGCCCGCGGGCGGGCGGGGTGCGCCACACGGCGGACGGGTACAGTTACCGGGGACTCCTGCCCGCGGGCGGGCTGCAGGGCGGGCGGGGTGCGCCACACGGCGGACGGGTACAGTTACCGGGGACTCCTGCCCGCGGGCGGGCGGGGTGCGCCACACGGCGGACGGGTACAGTTACCGGGGACTCCTGCCCGCGGGCGGGCTGCAGGGCGGGCGGGGTGCGCCACACGGCGGACGGGTACAGTTACCGGGGACTCCTGCCCGCGGGCGGGCTGCAGGGCGGGCGGGGTGCGCCACACGGCGGACGGGTACAGTTACCGGGGACTCCTGCCCTCGGGCGGGCTGCAGGGCGGGCGGGGTGCGCCCCACCGGGGCGACGGGTACAGTTACCGGGGACTCCTGCCCGCGGGCGGGCGGGGTGCGCCACACGGCGGACGGGTACAGTTACCGGGGACTCCTGCCCGCGGGCGGGCTGCAGGGCGGGCGGGGTGCGCCACACGGCGGACGGGTACAGTTACCGGGGACTCCTGCCCGCGGGCGGGCGGGGTGCGCCACACGGCGGACGGGTACAGTTACCGGGGACTCCTGCCCGCGGGCGGGCTGCAGGGCGGGCGGGGTGCGCCACACGGCGGACGGGTACAGTTACCGGGGACTCCTGCCCGCGGGCGGGCTGCAGGGCGGGCGGGGTGCGCCACACGGCGGACGGGTACAGTTACCGGGGACTCCTGCCCGCGGGCGGGCTGCAGGGCGGGCGGGGTGCGCCACACGGCGGACGGGTACAGTTACCGGGGACTCCTGCCCGCGGGCGGGCGGGGTGCGCCACACGGCGGACGGGTACAGTTACCGGGGACTCCTGCCCGCGGGCGGGCTGCAGGGCGGGCGGGGTGCGCCACACGGCGGACGGGTACAGTTACCGGGGACTCCTGCCCGCGGGCGGGCTGCAGGGCGGGCGGGGTGCGCCACACGGCGGACGAGGTCCGCTTGAGGGCGGCGCGCTCCACGCCCGGGAACACGGCGCGCAGGTCCACGCGGCGCGCGCGCACGGCGAACAGCCCGTCCACCAGCCGCGCCGGCAGCTGCTGCTGCAGCGCCAGCTGCCGGTGCCGCGCCTGCCGGGGGGATCAGGTTACTAGGCGGCGGGGATCAACTGTAGGGGGCGACACAGAAGCCCTCCTTGTCGGTTGCACCAAATCGTATGTCACCGTTTAAGCGTTTGTAAAATATTTTGTATGGTGATTAGTGCAATGGCAAGAGCGTAGGCGATGTTACATACAATGTATAGCTCTCTGCAGCCTCTGCCCCCCCCCCCCAATTAAAAAAAACTCAGGTCCATTAAACAGCCAAACAGATGATAAGTATACTTATGACCTATTCTGTCTTGTAGCCATCATAAAGTAATAGTTTTTAAAACCGTTCAAAAATGAATTAATGTTCCAAAAATTATTCACATGAGAAATTTTGAAATACTTTCCCTCTGCTATAAACTCTCACACAACTACTCGAAAATTAATATAACAACAAAGTTCCCACTGATATAGTGATTTTGCCTCTTAACAAATTTAAGTCACACGTTAAGAGCTCTTTGTTAAGTAAGGCGTATTATGCTGTGAATGATTTCATAGATGATAAGGATGCCTTTAAGCCAGTAGCTTGATCTTGATAGTATGATAAAAATGTCAGTAATAGTGTTTTCGTTTTCTTCCTGTGAAATAACCATACTAGCGTCCAGTAGAACTGACATAAGAGAACATCATGTTCTCGTTTGACTGTATTATTTTAGTTTTGGACACTTAGAGACCTTATACACCTCTAAGATTTTATTTTATTTTAAATTTTATTTTATTTTAATACCTATTTTAATGATTTGGACACTTATATAAATAGAACATACATGTAGTATTCTTTATATAAATAGTCGCGCCCGAACTAACATGTTCACTCTTTTGACTCACTCTTCTTCTGTCAGATCGGTTTACACAGTAACATGTAACAGCTAAATTTATACAAAATAAAATATATATAAGTGTTTGGAAGTGTAGTGATGAGTATTAATTAATTACCATCCTCCTACGGCACCCTAATATATAATAAAGTGGCGACGAGGAAACCGGACTGTTAAGAAAATAGTTTACGAAAAGTGCGTGTTAATGTCATTGTTAAGATATATACAGCCATATTGAATTAATCGAATTGTGCATGACGGACCACAGATTAGATGACAAAATTATATTATGGTTGTACTGAATATTGAAGTTTCTTCATTCATTTGGCATATCATTCATTCATTATGTTCATTTGATCGTTCTTTGTCGATGACATCTTTACTTACAAATATTTTTTCGAATATTTGCAAATGGTTGTTCAGCGATTTATAGAGGAGATTAAAGTAAAGAAAACTAGTTGGATACAACAATTAAAAAGAGAAGACCTGGTCAATATATTTCGGGAAATTGGAATATCGGAAGTTGACCATCACAACGTGGAATCACTTAGACAATCACTTCGAGACTTGACCAAAAGTGGTGAATTATGGACAATTTTGGATTCGAAAGAAGATAGTGAGAAGTTTGAATCGCCACGGGGAA
This sequence comes from Cydia pomonella, assembly GCF_033807575.1. Lineage (NCBI taxonomy): Eukaryota > Metazoa > Arthropoda > Insecta > Lepidoptera > Tortricidae > Cydia > Cydia pomonella. Next base: position 32,331,970 of record NC_084705.1, on the reverse strand, counting down.
TAGCAATTCCGGCCAAAATGAATAACTTTATTGGAAGAATAGAATTATTCAATGGAGACAATTTCGAATTGTTTGAACAACAATTAGAATGTATTATTACATTGAATAACATTGATGATTCGAAACAGACGCCATTACTGATTACAAACTTAACTCCAAAGGTTTTACAAATCCTCAATCATTTATGTGCGCCAGATAATTCCATAAAAAAGTCGTACAAGGATCTAATAAGCTTATTAGAGAACAGATATACCAAGTCAACATGCAAGGTTTTAGACAGAACCGCATTTCGCTCAAGGAATCAAACGAAAGACGAAACCATAGAAGACTATGTGATTGAGTTAAAAAAATTAGCTAAACGCTGTGAGTTCAAGGACATGGAAGACCAAGTTAAAGAAAAATTGATTGATGGGGTCAACAAACCTCTAATAAAATTCGAGCTTATGAAGAATGGTGATGTTTCATTAGATAAATTAATTGTTATGGCTAGAACAGTTGAAGCTGCCTTAAAACAGTCAAAGGTGGAGCAGGAACTTGGTGAACCATCACATGGAGAGAAAGATATGTTTTATGCTAGCCGGCAGAATGCTACTTCTACATCAAAAGTTCAGTCGAAGAAACAAAGGCAGGGTGGGAGTAGACCTATACAAACAGCTGCAGCTATAAAAAATGGTGTGAGATGTTTTGTTTGTGGCAAGGATAATCATGTGAAGTCTGAGTGCTCATTAAAAAATAAGTTCTGCTCTGAGTGCGGCAAACAGGGCCATATTTATAGCGTGTGTCGTGTGCGGCAAACAAAGACTGTGGATGTGGTTGGTGAGGACAGCATTACAGAAGACTTACATAATTTGTTTAAAACTGAGGAGGACAAGATGTACTGTATGTATTCTTTTAATGCTTTTGTTGAAAAAAAAGTGCCTCCGCAGTATGTTAGCTTGGTTGTGGAGGGACAGCCAGTCCAACTAGAATTAGATACAGGCTCTGAGGTTAGCACAATAACAATTGAGGATCATTATAGATTATTTCCAGATATAAATATTGAGAAAACTAATGTTACATTTAAAAATTTTGACCAAAGTTTATCACAGCCAGTTGGTATGATAAAAAATATAAATGTTTGTTGGAATGAAATGACAAAGCAAGTCGATATGTACATTGTGGGTAATGATAAACCTACAATTTTGGGTAGGAGCTGGTTAAAGGCTTTTGGACGGTGGCCCCTAGAGTTAGATAACAAAGTTTGTGATCAGAGGGTGAATGAAACTTGTGATCCGGTGCAAGGAATTAAAAATAAATTCATGGAAGTATTCACACCAGGGTGGGGTGATTTCAAAGGAGAATGTATTACATTAAAATTAAAAGATAATGCGAAACCAAAATTTAAGCCTGTTAGGCAGGTACCTTTTGCTCTTAAGGAAAAAGTCAAAACTGAAATCAATAGACTGTTAGAAAATAAAAGGATTGAGCCAGTTAAATATAGTTAGTGGGGTACACCAGTTGTTCCTATTTTAAAACCTGATGGATCAGTGAGATTGTGCGGTGACTATAAGGTAACGATTAATCCATGTTTAGAAACTGACCATTACCCACTCCCTCATATTGATAGCATATTTCAGACTCTTAAAGGTGGTGAATACTACTGTGAGCTTGACCTTAAAGAAGCCTACTTACAAGCACCATTGGATCCAGTTTCACAGATTCTGACTGTCATAAACACTGAATTTGGCATTTATAAATATCTATATTTACCTTTTGGAGTGTGCACGGGGCCAGGCTCGTTCCAGAGGCTGATGAGCATGAAATTAAGTCATGTACCTAACACTATTGTTTTTATAGATAACATTTATATGTGTGGTAAAAATTTAACTGACATGTACAATACGTTAGAGGCTGTGCTTTCAATATTAAAGGATTCAGGATTAAGACTCAAACCTCAAAAATGCAAATTTTTCCATAAAAGTATTGAGATTTTCGGATATAAAATTCATAAAGATGGAATCTCCATTATCAAGGAAAACATACAGCCTATATTGGAGCTTCCACCACCTAATAGTATGACAATGCTTAGATCATTTCTTGGAAAAATTAATTATTACTCCAGGTTTTTGAAACATATGGCAGCTATACTGGCTCCATTATATGACTGCACAAAAAAGGCTAAATTTGAATGGTCTCAAAAATGCCAGCATTCCTTTGATGTAATTAAAAAGAAACTTGCAACTGCACAGGGTGTAAATCACTATGATCCAACATTGCCAATAATACTTTCCTGTGACGCTTCATCCGAAGGCATTAGTGCTGTGTTATCTAACAGAGGGCCTGACAATGTAATTAAACCTATTGCATTTGCAAGCAAAAAGCTTAATGACAGAGAAAAAAAATATTGTACCTTGGATAAAGAAGCAATGGCAGTCATTTTCGGAATAACCAAATTTTATAATTTTCTTTATGGCAGGCAATTCGAACTGGAGACTGATAATGCGGCCCTGGTGAGAATATTTGGGCCGAACAAGAGTATTCCTAAAATGGCAGCTAAACGCTTACAACATTATGCCATATTCTTGTCCGCATTTTGCTACACAATCAGGCACATACCTACTAACAAGAATCCCGCAGATTATTTATCAAGAAGGCCATCACAAAAAAATAATATAGGTTCCGATTTTGATGATAAGTTTCGGGTTTGTGTTAATTACATTGACAGTTCTGAGGTTAAGTGGGAAGTAATTCAAAGGGAGACTGTAAAAGATAGTTTACTGACCAAAATTATTAGATATAGTTATGACGGCTGGCCTGATGTTAAATTGATAGAACCAGACCTAAAGCCTTTCTTCATGAAAAGACATGAGATTAGTATTGATAGGAATTGTCTCTTTTGGGGTCATAGGATTATAATACCCCAGTCTATCCGAAATGATGTGTTAAATGAACTCCATAAGAGCCATTTTGGTAGTAGCAGGATGATTGACATGGCCAAATCCTATTTTTGGTGGCCAAAACTTAACGAAGATATTATTAGTCTTACCCAAAATTGTGTCAATTGTTTATCTTACCGAAACACTCCACCAAAAACAAACTTAAAACCTTGGCCAATTCCGCCTTCAGCTTGGTATCGTATTCACGCGGATTACCTTGGGCCTTTTTATGGCAAGATGTTTCTAATTGTGATGGATAGTTTCAGTAAGTGGCCAGAGGTATTTCAAATGGCAAACATAGGGAGTTCCCTAACGATGCAAAAATTTGATGATATTTTCCTTAGATTTGGATATCCTATTCATCTTGTGACCGATAATGGTACTTCGTTTACTTGTAACGATTTTAAAGATTTTTGTGACAAACGGGGAATTAATCATACATTCACTCCCCCCTACCATCCGGCGACTAACGGGGCCGCGGAGCGATTTGTTGAGACCTTTAAGTCCAATATTACTAAAATTGTGGATAGTGGAAAAACCACTAAATTATGCTATTAGCATCTTTTTGTCCGACTATCGCAGTACACCACATAAAGCTACTGGTGTGTCACCAGCCAAACTTATGTTGGGGAGAGAAATCAGGGGTCGTTTATCACTTTTGAGACCAACTCCAATATTTCAAGATTTAATTTTAAAACAAAACAAGGTGGTAGATTCATTGGGTGGTTCTAGAAAAGCCATATTTCAAGTTGGTCAAAAGTGATGACTCGCGATTTCAGGAGGGGACAAAGGCCTTGGGCTAAAGGCACTATTATTGAAGAATCAATTCCTGGAACAACATATTATATTGACGTTGATGGTTTGAGATGGAAAAGACATGTAAACCAGATATTAGAATGTAGTCAACAAGATTAAGGTTATAGTGTATTTCTGTTGTGTTTGAGGTTCAAACATTATTTGTTCTATAGTTATAAAACTTTGTAAGTAATCTTATTTGCTATGCGGGGAAGAGTGTAGTATTCTTTATATAAATAGTCGCGCCCCGAACTAACATGTTCACTCTTTTGACTCACTCTTCTTCTGTCAGATCGGTTTACACAGTAATATGTAACAGCTAAATTTATACAAAATAAAATATATATAAGTGTTTGGAAGTGTAGTGATGAGTATTAATTAATTACCATCCTCCTACGGCACCCTAATATATAATAGAGACCTGTACATCTCTAAGTCAATTTAAATTTATAATTTAGTTTTATAGGTAGGCACTCCTTATGAATAATATGTAGTCGCGTTTATGTGGCGCTATGCCGTCTTTAATGTAACTTACAAGCACAAATGTTGTATCTCACAATTTTTTTTATTATATTTATATTAATACAACCCGGCAGCTTGAACATGTCATGCTCGCTTAAAAGTCTTTACTTACGGTGGCGTCGTTGATCGGGTCGCCACTTTCCCGAATGAAGGTTGAGGGAGGCGATGGCTGAGATACACGTCATACTCGTGAACGGGTGCTGTTTGTGGAGACCGGTCTGTTTAAGCTTACACGGGGTACAGGTTATGTTAAAGTATGTAACTTTACTTTTGAGTGACATTAACGTGAGACACTTCATTCGGTTCTTGTCTGTTTTAATTTTTTGTCTTTTAATTATTTATATAAGAATTCAAGCCTTGGCGACCCTCTACATCTCTAAGGATAATTTAATATATATTTTTATATTTTATCTCCGACACTTAGAGACTTATACATCTCTAAAGAATTTTAGTATTTTATGGTTTTATTTTTTTATCATAGTTTTTTTTGTGTAATTTGACATTTAGAGACAGTATACATCTCTAATAAAGTATTTATTATTTCATAGATTCGATATTTGTAATTGTTTTTTTTTTTTAATTTATTGTTTGTAAAAATGGACATGTAAAAGTGCCCCTGTGGCCTATTTGCTGAATAAATGTTTGATATTTGATATTTGAAAAAGGAGCATGCACGAGCTGTAGGGGGCAGCACAAAAGCCTATTCATTGACGCAGTGTAAATGTCAAGTTTAAGTTTCCAATGTAGCCCACAAGATGGCATACCAATATCACAAAACGCACTTTGGCGGTGTCATTGTCACTATCGACGTATAGTTTATGTTCCCGACCCAGGCCACGAGATGGCGGGCCCACAGACAGCGGACATACAACAGCCAGGTTACCTTGCACCAGTCGGGCGTGGGGAACTTGGGCGGCGCGTCTTCATCATCATCGTCGGAGTTGAGGTACTGGAAGCCGTCCTGCATGTACACGGGCTCCATCGGGGGCGCCTTCGTGAGATTCTTCAATGGTGTGTGCACTGAAAACACTCGTATGTTAGTCCAGTCGAAATGAGAAAAACCAAAATACATTCATTTTCTTGTTATGAAAGTACTTTTTGACAAAATCTAACAGTCTTAATAAAGAAATACCTACAGTAATCGATAAGTGCGGTTCTATTAAATTACCTATTGCATCTGAATGACGCAAAGTTTTTGTATTTATTCATTTATGACGTTTCATGGGTAAAGGTACCTTATGGCGGTCAGCGTTTACGCTATTATTAACGACGCTACAATACTAATGCGGTGCCACGCGAGTAAGCGCCAATCGCCATAACGTACCTTTACACGAAAAATGTCACATTTTCATTTTATTGCACATACAACGAGTACAAGGCATACTTAAGCCGTAATTAATGCCACTATAGACATTCTCTACCTGGCAACCATAGGGCAAAACAGAAAAGCGTCAAGGTGCATTTGTAGTACTATTCAATAAACTAGGAAATTAAAAAATATCCAATATCAAGAATATAATTTTGTGGAATGAGAAGTGATATGTTACATCCCCCTCGCGTTGTCCCGGCATTTTGCCACGGCTCATGGAAGCCTGGGGTTCGCTTGGCAACAAATCCCAAGGATTGGCGTAGGCACTAATTTCTAGGAAAGCGACTGCCATCTGACCTTCCAACCCACTTCCTAAACTAGACCTTATTGGGATTAGTCCGGTTTCCTCACAATTTTTTTCTTCACTAAAAAGCGACGGGTAAATATCAAATGATATTTCGTACATAACTACAAATACAAGTTGTTCATTTGACAAATATAAGTTTAAACAGTGATACATAACAGTGTGTAACTTCCGAATAACTCATTGGTACGAGTCGGGGTTTGAACCCGCGACCTCCGGATTGCAACTCGCACGCCCTTAGCGCTAGCCAACCATTGAGAACTGATATGTTTAACTTACTTTTGTCAGTCTCCATTCTTTGTTTCTTTTGTTTCTCGAGATACTCTTTTTGTCTCTTCTCGATTTCCTTAGCCATCATGGCAGCCTCTTTCTTCATACTGAAAAAAAAAAACAATTTTATTGGATGATTTATTTAGGTTGAAAGTCGGAGAGAGGTCTATTGTGAGTATATAATAATTGTTTTTTTTAACAAACAGTCACATATTAATATATCTTATACCTTTAAACGAGCAATTCTTGTATATATATTCTTGTATATATATATATATATATTTCTGTGATCCCGGAAACGGCTCTAACGATTTCGCTGAAATTTGGTATATGGGGGTTTTTGGGGGTATACAATCTATCTAGATTAGTCTTATGTTTGGGAAAACGCGTGTTTTCGAGTTTTCATGCGTTTTTCTTTCGACGCAGATTATGGTCGCTAATTTCGTATTGCCGGCCACTGTCCGTCTGGTCCAGCGGGTTAAGACGCGGACTGCTAAACGAGTGTTACGGGTTCGAATCTCGCCCGGTGACTAACTTTTGTTTTTTTTTTATATGTTTAAGTTTATAGGTATATAATTTTTTATTTTTTTTTGTTTTAGACAAGTTTAATTTAGTAAAAAAATCTAGTTAAGATTATCACCTATACACCACCATATTACAATAAATAGTTATAACCGAGCAAAGCTCGGTCGCCCAGGTACTATAAGCTTAAGTGATAACAAACAGACCTTAGTTCCATTGAAAATAAAAGAATACATAGTAAATTACAGATCGAAACAGGGAAGGTGTTAGGCATCTTCTTGTCTGTCACGCGTACAGGGACTTCAAAACATCGGTAGGTAATTAATAAATGCATGACATAGTACAGAATTTAAAGTGGTATACAAAATCAATTAAAAATATTAAATAATATATAGTTACTAGGTACTTAGAAGAAAACATTAAATATTTATAGAGAAAAGATTGAACTTCGCAGAATGCTACTGTATTTACAAAATGATAATGAAAAAATATCTAAATTTGAGAATTTATCATTGTAACCATGACAGGCTCGTCTAAAAAAAGTATGCTTGGCAAAATTAGAGCCACAAAAGCTAATATGGAATGTTTGGGGGTGGCGAGTGGGAATACGGCGAGGCAATTTGAAAATATTTTTTTCAAGAAGATCAGGAGAGTCAATTTTTTCCGAAACTGTTGAAACTTGGTAAGTACTTCCGCTGCTCCTCCGCCAGGCTGGCCTGCTCCTCCGTCTCCGCCACTCTACGTGCTAGTACACAATGAGCACTCACGCCTCGCTCTCCTCCTGCTGCTTCCTCCTGGCCGCGTCTGCCTTCCGCTGCTCCTCCGCCAGGCTGGCCTGCTCCTCCGTCTCCGCCACTCTACGTGCTAGTACACAATGAGCACTCACGCCTCGCTCTCCTCCTGCTGCTTCCTCCTGGCCGCGTCTGCCTTCCGCTGCTCCTCCGCCAGGCTGGCCTGCTCCTCCGTCTCCGCCACTCTACGTGCTAGTACACAATGAGCACTCACGCCTCGCTCTCCTCCTGCTGCTTCCTCCTGGCCGCGTCTGCCTTCCGCTGCTCCTCCGCCAGGCTGGCCTGCTCCTCCGTCTCCGCCACTCTACGTGCTAGTACACAATGAGCACTCACGCCTCGCTCTCCTCCTGCTGCTTCCTCCTGGCCGCGTCTGCCTTCCGCTGCTCCTCCGCCAGGCTGGCCTGCTCCTCCGTCTCCGCCACTCTACGTGCTAGTACACAATGAGCACTCACGCCTCGCTCTCCTCCTGCTGCTTCCTCCTGGCCGCGTCTGCCTTCCGCTGCTCCTCCGCCAGGCTGGCCTGCTCCTCCGTCTCCGCCACTCTACGTGCTAGTACACAATGAGCACTCACGCCTCGCTCTCCTCCTGCTGCTTCCTCCTGGCCGCGTCTGCCTTCCGCTGCTCCTCCGCCAGGCTGGCCTGCTCCTCCGTCTCCGCCACTCTACGTGCTAGTACACAATGAGCACTCACGCCTCGCTCTCCTCCTGCTGCTTCCTCCTGGCCGCGTCTGCCTTCCGCTGCTCCTCCGCCAGGCTGGCCTGCTCCTCCGTCTCCGCCACTCTACGTGCTAGTACACAATGAGCACTCACGCCTCGCTCTCCTCCTGCTGCTTCCTCCTGGCCGCGTCTGCCTTCCGCTGCTCCTCCGCCAGGCTGGCCTGCTCCTCCGTCTCCGCCACTCTACGTGCTAGTACACAATGAGCACTCACGCCTCGCTCTCCTCCTGCTGCTTCCTCCTGGCCGCGTCTGCCTTCCGCTGCTCCTCCGCCAGGCTGGCCTGCTCCTCCGTCTCCGCCACTCTACGTGCTAGTACACAATGAGCACTCACGCCTCGCTCTCCTCCTGCTGCTTCCTCCTGGCCGCGTCTGCCTTCCGCTGCTCCTCCGCCAGGCTGGCCTGCTCCTCCGTCTCCGCCACTCTACGTGCTAGTACACAATGAGCACTCACGCCTCGCTCTCCTCCTGCTGCTTCCTCCTGGCCGCGTCTGCCTTCCGCTGCTCCTCCGCCAGGCTGGCCTGCTCCTCCGTCTCCGCCACTCTACGTGCTAGTACACAATGAGCACTCACGCCTCGCTCTCCTCCTGCTGCTTCCTCCTGGCCGCGTCTGCCTTCCGCTGCTCCTCCGCCAGGCTGGCCTGCTCCTCCGTCTCCGCCACTCTACGTGCTAGTACACAATGAGCACTCACGCCTCGCTCTCCTCCTGCTGCTTCCTCCTGGCCGCGTCTGCCTTCCGCTGCTCCTCCGCCAGGCTGGCCTGCTCCTCCGTCTCCGCCACTCTACGTGCTAGTACACAATGAGCACTCACGCCTCGCTCTCCTCCTGCTGCTTCCTCCTGGCCGCGTCTGCCTTCCGCTGCTCCTCCGCCAGGCTGGCCTGCTCCTCCGTCTCCGCCACTCTACGTGCTAGTACACAATGAGCACTCACGCCTCGCTCTCCTCCTGCTGCTTCCTCCTGGCCGCGTCTGCCTTCCGCTGCTCCTCCGCCAGGCTGGCCTGCTCCTCCGTCTCCGCCACTCTACGTGCTAGTACACAATGAGCACTCGCGCCTCGCTCTCCTCCTGCTGCTTCCTCCTGGCCGCGTCTGCCTTCCGCTGCTCCTCCGCCAGGCTGGCCTGCTCCTCCGTCTCCGCCACTCTACGTGCTAGTACACAATGAGCACTCACGCCTCGCTCTCCTCCTGCTGCTTCCTCCTGGCCGCGTCTGCCTTCCGCTGCTCCTCCGCCAGGCTGGCCTGCTCCTCCGTCTCCGCCACTCTACGTGCTAGTACACAATGAGCACTCACGCCTCGCTCTCCTCCTGCTGCTTCCTCCTGGCCGCGTCTGCCTTCCGCTGCTCCTCCGCCAGGCTGGCCTGCTCCTCCGTCTCCGCCACTCTACGTGCTAGTACACAATGAGCACTCACGCCTCGCTCTCCTCCTGCTGCTTCCTCCTGGCCGCGTCTGCCTTCCGCTGCTCCTCCGCCAGGCTGGCCTGCTCCTCCGTCTCCGCCACTCTACGTGCTAGTACACAATGAGCACTCACGCCTCGCTCTCCTCCTGCTGCTTCCTCCTGGCCGCGTCTGCCTTCCGCTGCTCCTCCGCCAGGCTGGCCTGCTCCTCCGTCTCCGCCACTCTACGTGCTAGTACACAATGAGCACTCACGCCTCGCTCTCCTCCTGCTGCTTCCTCCTGGCCGCGTCTGCCTTCCGCTGCTCCTCCGCCAGGCGCGCCAGCCGCGCCTGTTCTTCAGCGCGGCGCCGCTCCTCCGTCTCCGCTACTTTACGCGCTAGCTCTTGCTTTTTCTAGAACATTCGTTTGTACACATAAATAAGATATTTTCTACTATTGTACATTACTATAGAAGCCGGAAAACGAAGGGTTGCAGGCCAAGTAGATATAGGGATACGCGGCAGGCAACCCCGTTTCGCGCCGAGATTTGTATAGTGCTTTTCTAAAACTTGCAATGAAATAATAATAAAAATAGGATGTTGAGTTATTCAGTGCGTGGGGTATTGAAAGGAAACAAAAATTTGATTATTTTGGCGTTACGGATTACGGATGCACGTCATTACGTTTTTTTTTTACACGACTGCCCAAAAAAAGGAGTGTATTGTTTTGTGTTTTTTTTATTGTTACTTTGGGGTTATCAAAAGGGGGGGGCGAATATTTGATTATTTTTGCGCTACGACGCACGGTTTAGGAAATACAGCCCTATAAAGATTTCTGCATGACTGAAAAAAAACTTTATAGGGCTGTATAACGGCTGTATCTCCTAAACCATGCGTCGTAGCGTAAAAATAATGAAATTTTCGTTCTCTTTTAGAAAACCCTGAAATATTGACAAAAAAAACAAAAAAAAGTAAAAATTAAAAAAAAGAATGGCAGAATTTGACTTACAGGTTTTTTATGGTTGTTGGCACGGAATGCTAAAAACTGAATTCTGAATATATCTTAAGGGACACAGTATATATTTATTTTTAACTATAGAAATAAAGCGAGCCTTTCATACTTACCAGTTCAGAGTCGTGCATTCGTATCGAAATGCAAATTTAATTTTGCAATTTCATATAGTGATTTGTTTCAATTCAAACGATTTTTACTTCAAATTATGTAAGTAACGTACATACAGTATGTACCAGTGTTGCAAAATAATAGTCAAATATCATTCATTCGTTCATATACATTTATCGATATAACAATTTTATGTGTTGCCCATCTCTATTGAGTTAATGAATGGACGAATGAGTAGTTTGAATGGCTGTCAAAATACCTTCGAAAGCAAAATGCCACATGTGTTATGAATATCGTATGAAGATAAGACTTTTTAACTTAAGAAGGTACACACACACTCTTAGAAGATTTGTTTGTCATTTTTAGGGTTCCGTAGTCAACTAGGAACCCTTATAGTTTCGCCATGTCCGTCTGTCTGTCTGTCCGAGGCTTTGCTCCGTGGTCGTTAGTGCTAGAAAGCTGAAATTTGGCATGGATATATAAATCAATAAAGCCGACAAAGTTGTAGAATAAAATCTAAAATTTTTTTTTTTAGGGTACCTCCGCTACACGTAAAGTGGGGATGAATTTTTTTTTTGCTTCGACCCTACAGTGTGGGATATCGTTTGAAGGGTGTTTCAAAACTAATAGGGGTCTTCAAGAAACATTTTTTGATAAAAATAATATATTCGGATATATATGAAAAAAAATAGTGGAAGTAGAGCTTAAGAAAGACATTAAATGAAAACTATAGCGGACATGATCAGTTTAGCTGTTTTTGAGTTATCGCAAAAAGTTTCCCCTTCATAGTAAAAAGACTTACTATCCACAGTTCATCCCTTGGTTAATAATCTCCTATACTTTAAGCTCCAGTTTAGCTTATTATGACGGAAAAGTAACTACGGAACCCTACTCTGAGCATGGCCCGATATGCTCTTGGCCGATTTTTTACTGTGTAATTACAATCAATTTAGCGCGTGTGTGTACCAACCAGAGCGCAAGATCGCACGTGTAAGTGCACTGTCTATATGTTAGGCATACTGCATTAAGTATGGGAACAATACCGAGTAAAAAAAAACCGGCCAAGAGCATGTCGGGCCATGCTCAGAGTAGGGTTCCGTAGTTACTCTTCCGTCACAATAAGCTAAACTGGAGCTTAAAGTATGGTAGATTGTTAACCAAGGGATGAACGTGGGTGTACGTCTTTTTACTATGAAGGGGAAACTTTTTGCGATAACTCAAAAACAGCTAAACTGATCATATCCGCTATAGTTTTCATTTAATGTCTTTCTTAAGCTCTACTTCCAAGATTTTTTTTCATATTTTTTGTACCTATGGTTCAAAAGTTACAGGGGGGGGGACACATTTTTTTTCTTTTGGAGCAATTATCTCCGAATATATTCACTTTATCAAGAAATATTTGTTGAAGACCCCTATTAGTTTTGAAAGACCTTTCCAACGATATTCCACACTGTAAAGTTGAAGCGAAAAAAAAATTACTTTACGTGTAGGGGAGGTACCCTAAAAAAAAATTAAATTTTTAGATTTTATTGCACGACTTTGTCGGCTTTATTGGCATATACATGCCAAATTTCAGCTTTCTAGCACTAACGACCACGGAGCAAAGCCTCGGACAGACAGACAGACGGACATGGCGAAACTATAAGGGTTCCTAGTTGACTACGGAACCCTAAAAAGGCTGTATTCGGCCGATCAGAACTATTTTTAATTTTCGTGATTACATGGTACGTTTTAAAGTAAAAATTGTTCAATAATCGTATATGACATATTCACTTTGTGAAATGGAGTGATGAATTAAAAAATACCCTGTATAGCTTCTTGTCTACCAATTTTAATTTATTAAATGAAAATTCAAAAATCAATCAAATTGGTGACCTTATCATGGGACAACTAAAAGATAGACATAATATAAATGCTTACAAATCAAGTTATATGACTTATATATTTTCAAAGCATAATAGTTTTTTTTTTACAAGGGGGCAAAGTTGTTGTTTAACCGCTCGTGCTAATATTGATACCCGAGCAAGCGAAAGATTCCAAAATTGAACCACGAGCGTAGCGAGTGGTTCGAAAAGCGCAATCTCGAGCGTTGCGACGGTTTCAATGTGTTAAACAAACTTTGCTTCCGAGTGAAACACAAAATATTTCACCACACCAACACGAGGTAACTATTAACTATGAAATATCAAAAAAATCTAATGAAATCAAATCCAAATGAACGTAATAAAAAAATAATCATTCAAAATCATCATTTAAAAGTCAATTCTACCAGCTAACACAAGGAAACAATTCAAAATTTGCATCTGATTACTTTGCCCCACATGTGGCTAGAATACAACTTTCTCATTCGTTTTTGAACAATCGGCCCTCTAAAGGCCCTCTTTACAAGTTGGTGTGGTGAAAAAATATTTAGCATATTTTACTTACCCTTTCTACCTCTTTCATTTTTTCTAGTTTCCCTTGATCAGCATGGGCTTGTTTTTCCATCCTGATGACAAACATTCACGCATAAGAAACAATTCATTTTTCAACCCAATAAATAAAAAAAATGATTAATTTTGCGTCCTAAGGAAGGATATAAGTCATAGAGAAATATAAATAAAGAAAAAATGGTAGCTAGTAGGGAAAAAATGGTAGGCTAGGTACATCAGTTTTATTTCTAAACGCGAGTTATTTCGTAGACGACATCTAGCGTCAAGTAGTGAATTTATCAGTACCGCTATTTGACACCAGATGTCACAAGTGTCGCAACTGACGAAAAATGTATTGCCAATACACCTTACAATTAATATTACAGGTAGAAGGAGTTGATAATAGAAAGTTAATCCGGTTACATTAGCTCAAAATTGTTCAGCATTAGTTTTCGTTCGTCGCGAAATCTAGTGTCAACTAAAGTCTGTTTTTTTATTCCGTAGACTAAAATGACAACCACAAATGTCAAACGTAGAAATAATGTGACCAGCTTAAAACAAACAGTGCTGATATCTGATTTCGGTTTGTGAATAACCGATAAATATTAAATTAATTTTAGATTCAAAATAAACAATGAATGAATTCTACGCACTACATGATAGTAAGTAAACAATAAATAAAATCTACTCACTACTAATCCACTCAAACATTAAAAAATTGCATTATGAGCTTCGAGGTGACTGTATCTTACAAAAAAATCGCTTGTAAATATTAGAAGTATTGTGTTTAGACCTGGATACAAACTTTCTAAATGCCTCAAAATGGTGTTACATGCCTATATAAGTAACTCCCAATAGTTTATTTTCGGTTAGTACCGGTTGTAGCACATCACTATTTATAAGACGTAAAAAACTAGCAACACATGAAATGTCATTTTAGTCTACGGGAAAAAAAATGGACTAAATATAGCAGTACTGATAAATTCCGCTACTTGACACTAGATGTCGACTCTTTTTTTACTTATACACGGCGACTGGTAATTCGACCTATTCCTTGAAAGGGGAGATATAGACTCTTTTTTTTTACTTATACAGGGCGACTGGTAATTCGACCTATTCCTTGAAAGGGAGATGTCGACTCTTTTTTTTCTTATACGGGGCGACTGGTAATTCGACCTATTCCTTGAAAAGGGGAGATGTCGACTTTTTTTTTACTTATATAGGGCGACTGGTAATTCGACCTATTTCATGAAAGCGGAGATGTCGACCCTTTTTTTTACTTATACAGGGCGAACGGTAATTCGACCTGTTCCTTGAAAGGGGAGATGTCGACTCTTTTTTTTTCTTATACCGGGCGACTGGTAATTCGACCTATTCCTTGAAAGGGGAGATGTCGACTCTTTTTTTTACTTATACAGGGCGACTGGTAATTCGACCTATTCCTTGAAAGGGGAGATGTCGACTCCTTTTTTACTTATACAGGGCGACTGGTAATTCGACCTATTCCTTGAAAGGGGTTATTCTAGAGCTTATTTACAATGTTTTAGCCCAGTCAACCAGGGGTCTATTCATTAATTAATACCATCATGACACACGAACATGCCTGAATACTTACCGAAGGCAACCTGTCTTGACCTTAAACCGCAAACGATAACAAAAGATAAGTCGAGATAAGATTTTTTTTTTTTACATTGTTACACAAATTGACTAAGTCCCACAGTAAGCTGAATAAGGCTTGTGTTGAGGGTACTTAGACAACGATATATATAATATATAATTATTTATAAATACTTAAATACATAGAAAACACATGACTCAGGAACAAATTTCCATGCTCATCACACAAATACATGCCCTTACCAGGATTTGAACCCGGGACCATCAGCTTCGTAGGCAGGGTCACTACCCACTAGGCCAGACCGGTCGTCGAAAGATGAAGGCAAACAAAGCACGAACAAAACAAAAGTGGCACAAACAAACCGATTTTGGGTCAGGTACGCTTCCAGCACACCCGCTACCTGCTCTGTAATTAATTTTATTATTTTCAATAATGTTGTAAAACATGCCAACATTTGTACCTTTTTAGATAGGTTCTAAATTAAGGAATCCATTTCTGTTATTTTTACGCGAAGTATCATACAGTTTTTTTTTTTTTTCAGTAATAATCTTTAATTTAAAAAATACTTTAACTTGTGATTTATGACCTTTTATTTCTAAAGTATCGATAATTTTTGACATGATTTTTATTTAAAGTAATTTTTTGTTTACTGGCTACAAGAAAAACAAAAACCAACCATCCTAAATCAAATCGCCATTCTTAGGTCGGAAGATGGCGCTTATTCGAAAAAAAGCTAAAAACTTGAATAACTGGACAACCATTGAATTTAGACTCCTAGTTGACTGGGCTAAAAACATTGTAAATAAGTTCTAGAATAACCCCTTTCAAGGAATAGGTTAATTTACCAGTCGCCCTGTATGTCTATACATATGTTCAACGTAGACGAAAACGAGAAATTAAAAAAGAATAGAATTTAAAATACAAGTACCTGTCCCGTGCCTGTGCCTGTAACGCGGCTCTGCGTTCCTTCTCGGCGGCTTCGCGCGCCGCTGCGGCGGCGGCCATTTTCTCTTCGCGTTTTCTAAAAAAATAAAATAAAAATATTCAACCCAGTCTAATAAGTCTAGTCGAACTTGTACATAAAGCTATATTCCCACTCTGTAAGTGTCATGGATATGAATTCAATCGGTATTATCGGATTAATCCAGTAGTTACCACCAAGTTACTTTTTGATATTTAACAAATTTAATACATAAGGATCAAAGTCAAACGGCGTTCTAAAAGTTTTAATTACGTGTCGATAGATGGCAGTAAATGTACGTGGCTACAAAGTTTTCTTTGACAATCCACTTCTATTTAAAATTCTCTTTGACATAATGTAACGGTTCTGGAACGATATTAACACGTATACATATCGAAACTAACAATTGGCCCGGTGGTCGGCTGGTAGAGAATGCCTCAAGGCATTAAGTCTATTTGTACTTAATTTGTGCAACCCCTCTGGTGTTGCAGGTGTCCATGGGCGGCGGTAATCGCTCACCACCAGGTGATCCGTCTGCTCGTTCGCCTTCTCTACAATAAAAAAAAGTTGTAATGTTTAGAGTGGTCTCACCGTTTCTGCACCTCCTTCTTAGCCTCGAGCATGGCTTCCTTCTTCCTGCGCGCGTCGTCCTTGCTGAGCAGCTCGTCGCGCGCGCGGCTGAGGGCGGACGCCTTGGACGCGGAAACCGGTAACTGCTTCACGGGGGGCAGCTTGGCAGTCGGCTTCGAGGCCGAACTTGATATCTGAGGATATTTTTTTGGCAGGTTGTAAGACGGTAGAGCTCGTCGGAGATGGCGGGACGAACTTGATGACAGAGACCGGTGGGAGACTTCCGAGGATAGACACGTGGAGAATAAGAGGGAGGCCGATACCCAGCATTGGGACAATATGGGCTCATAGTAGTAATAATATTTTTTTTGGAGCAAATTATTTTGCTTTTTATACCACACCGAGCGAGATGACATTCACAGTGCCCATACCTCTCTTTTGGACGTAGTTTAAGGACGTATCCGGGTCCATATGTGCCGGTATCAACAAAAGCTCACCTGAGTGGTCTTGCCGTTGAATATCAATTTGTTCATCTTGTTGAGCGTGTCGGCGGAGAGAACCTGCTTGGGTATTCTGTCGGGCGGCGTACTGTCTTCTGTCTCGGCATCCTGTCAAATTATATATTTTTTAAGATTCCAATCATATCCAGTTATAATACAATTTATTTAGTCTCCGGCAATAATTTATGGTGTATAAATTTAATTTAAGTATCCCAATTTATTGCCGTTTTAACTGTGTACGTTGTTTTAGTAATTTTATTGTAATATGGATCATTTGTGATTTAATACAGAATTGAATTGAATTATACTGTAGTCATACTGAGCAACTTATACTATGGAAATGACCACGAAATCGCGAAAAATTTTTTTGTTATTTCATACATTTTGGCGGGCTGTGGGAAAGTATTAAAATAAAGCGATTTAGGTATTGGTCCCATAGTAAAAGTTGTTCAATATGACCTATATATTCGGTCAGTAAATTATTGCAGGTATAAAAGTAAACAAACAATTTGTAGATTTTCGAGTAGTTATTATTATAATATTAATTAAAACCGCCTAGATCTGTGACTGAACGACCTGACTTTAAACCTACATTATTTGTGACATTATCTATGAAAAGGGACCTTATTTTCTACGGCGCTTACTGCGTACGCGGCGTTGTTTATAATATGGGAGTATCGTTATTAATGACGTAAGCGCCACCGACAATAAGGTCCCTTTTCATAGATAATGTCACATTTTCATCCACCCTCAACTGGCTTACACGGACGGAGTATAGTTATAGTCTGTATCTTTAGGTATTTAAATAAAAGTAAACAAACAATTCATACATTATCGGGTAGTTTTATTATTTATTGGTTAACCAACCAAATACAAAACCGCCTGGATCTGTCACTGGACGACCTGACTTTAACCTACATTATTTGATCATGTAATGTTTTCATCTACCCTCAACAGTCTTAAGGAGCCATTTGAGGGTAGATTTTGTCTACCTTTTTTTAAATACCTAAAGATACAGAGTATAGGTATATTACCTTTTTGGCCATAGCTCTCGTTTTTGTTCTAGTGGTCCTGGCAGCCATCTCTTCAAACTGTTGTACTTTGGCTTTTACAGCGGAACTGAAAAGAAATGAAATTTAATTCTTGATATATTTATTTATGTAATTACAATATACAATACACTATAATACATTTTTTTAGTAAAACCTAAACTAAAATAAAAATTCACCCCTCGGCAAGGTGCCGTAGATGCTGGCAGCATTACCCCGCTGGATTGCAATACTAATGCGCTGTGCGAGGAAGCTGCCAGGCCTACGGTCCCCAGTCGCATCCACAAGCCTCTTTGACAAAGCCTCAAAAAATTTCAGGGCACCGGGACCCCACGGGCCAAGTGTTTCCACACCAAAAGGGGTACAACTATATTCTTGGCCGATGCGGCTGTACTTAGCTCTTTTTTTTCGCTCAGCCGCATCCGCCGCTGCACCCGGTGAGACGGAAGTGCCATGAAGATGGGAAGGGGCTAGTGTGTCCATTCTTGATTATGTTGCTGAAGTGCCTTCTTCTTCTTTGTACGGACTTGTACGGACCGTACAGGGGCTATGTAAGGCTCCACAGCCTATATATCACTGCGACCATTCCTGATCTATTGTGAAGCTGCAGGATCTTCTTGATCTCGGGAGACCCTAACTTCTCCGGAGGCAATGTGTGTCCGCCCATGATTGAGTCACGAGTGCCTTTAATTTTTTTTATTTGGGACAGTCTTCCACAGATCGATTTAGTCCCAAACTAAGCAAAGCTTGTACTATGTGCCGACATGTTTGCCAATAGTTTACCATACCTATGCAGCTAGACACTTTCTAAATTCGAATTATTGTAATTGATTGGTTGAATTTGTAAATTTTATCTTCCTTGACATTTTATATATTGTAAATATTGTAATTATTTGACTGAATATGTAAATTTTATCTTTCTTGACATTTTATCTGTTTGCATGTTTTTTTTTTTTTTTTTCCTGATATCTATTTTTCTAGTGTTGTAAGCGAATTGGTGTAGTACTGTAAGCTTTCACTGTGTTAAGTAAATAAATAAATATAAATACACCGTGTTTTTATTGAATTTCGTTAACTTCGGGGTATCGTTTACAGAAACTAAATGGCATAGTTAATTTTCAAAAAAAAAAAATTGTTTTTTTTTTACTATTTTTATAAAAAGTAACTAAATGTTGCATATAGCGTTGTTGTAACACGGGCATTACATTTAACTCAACCAAACAATTGAAAACTGTGATATATCAATGTCATTTCGAACGTCGATCGTCCGAGATAGTACTTACGTTTAGTAGCAAATGTATGAACTCGCACTAAACACTAATCAATAAGTAAACAGGCCCTAAGGCAAGTGTACACGCTCGTAAGGGCCTTATAAGATAAAAATTAATGATTGATTATCTCCGAAATGGAGTTAATTAGAATATCGGTGTCTTTGAGACAGTTACTTAATTTAAGCTCTCGAAATTAATGCAAATCAAAAAAAACACGGTGTATAAATGGGTACTGGGCGACGATATACATACGTATATCGATAAATACCTAATTATATACATAGAAAACACCCATGACTCGGCAACAAATATCTGTGTTCACCACACAAAAAATGCCCTTACCGGGATTCGAGCCCGGAATCTTCGGCTCATAGGCTGGGTCACGCCAGACCGGTCATCAAACATAAATAAACAAGTGCGAGTCGAACGCGCCCACCGAGGGTTCCGTACTTTTTAGTATTGTTATAGCGGCAACAGAAATATATCTGTAAAAATTTCAACTGTCTATCATGGTTCATGGGATACAGCCTGGTGACAGACGGATAGACAGTGGAGTCTTAGTAATAGCAAAGGTAATTCGAAATAAAGGTGTATTGTCAAAGAAAACTTTGTAGCCACGTAATTTTACTGCCATCTTTCGACACATGATTAAAACTTTTGAGCTTACTGTGGGACTTAGTCAATTTGTGTAATAATGTCCTATAATATTATTATTATATATGTCTTTCCCATCACGGAACAATGGTGTTCCTGACCTTTGGGAGGCGTGCGCGGAGCCGAAGCCAACACGTAGAGGACCTTTTGACACTTTAATGAAATGTAAGGGGTACACCTATATATTATTATTACTTTTAGAATGCCACTTGACTTTGTTTCTTATTCTATTACTGATATTGTTAGAATAATATAGCAATGCAAATACATGGAGTTTGTATGTGTTCATAGTATATGAACCTCATTTAAGTTTTTAGCTGTTTGAAGAGTTGACAGTACTGTTCTTTTGTTCTTCTTGTCACATCATCTACGTTATGAGAATGTCGTGTGGTGTTCCTTATTAAATGATATACATCTTAAGAGTCCTTATTCCTACAGATGAGCGTATTTTGTAAAATGGTTCCTTTTTCATTCAAGATTACGACGTAACTATTAGTATTTATTCAAAAACTGGTAACGTACTTAAATAATCGTTTCCTAAACTAGCGGCTCCAACAGTTCAAATTTTCATTTTCTCTTTTAAACCTCTTTTTTAATGAGTTTTTTTGGGAGTCTTTTCCAAATTTTGCAGTGAGATGTGGCGTTTCGGTTCTCAATTTTGCTGTAAACTAGAATCATTTGGTACATGAATGACTACAATTTGATTCAACATATCTCGTACGAGGGGCTGGAATGATGAACAATCGAAGATTCATTTGAAAAAACTGATAAAATACCTTCCGAGTTTTCTTCATTTTTTTGGCGAAAACAGGGTTTTATTATATTTTTTTTCCGCAAATTGTACGCATATTTTGCTTTAAAAATAATATTATAGCAAACTGTAACTTCATGTTAACCTATAAAAAAAAAATCATAACTATGGGACCTACATTGCCGTAAATTTATATTTTTTTAAAACACGTATAAATCACGCAGCATTGACGCCACGCTCTCATTCTGCGCGGAGCGCGCTTAGAGGACGGACCTGTGCTCGATTGTAAGGCATTCGTTACGATCGTAATCAGCTACGGAGTTCCGAGAAGTGCTATATACTGCGATTAGAAAATCTTAATAAAAGTTCATTTTTTACACTATGCTTAACAACAGACTCTCGCTTATCGATGGATTTTCAGTGGTCCTTTTATTTATACTACGTCGGTGGCAAACAAGCTTACGGCACGCCTGATGGTAAGCAGTATCCGTAGCCTATGTATGCCTGCAACTCCAGAGGAGTTACATGCGCGTTGCCGACCCTAACCCCCTCCCGACCCTCGTTGAGCTCTGGCAACCTTACTCACCGGCAGGAACACAACACTATGAGTAGGGTCTAGTGTTATTTGGCGGCGATATTCTGAAAAACGCATTTTTACTTGAAATTACGTTAGGGTTTGCATTATTATTTTTGACCCGGATGAAGTCCAAGTTCTCATGATGGAGTCAGGAGTTGGTCACCAGAACTCCTAATCTACTCATTATAATCCCATCGTGTTTGGGCTCAAAAGATTTGCCCTGACGAACACCATCGATCTAGATGAGGTCCAGGGTCCTCATGATGGAGTCAGGAGTTGGTCACCAGGACTCTTAATCTACTTATCATAACTCCATCGTGTTTGGGCTCAATAGATTTGCCCTGACGAGCACCATCAAAAGTCCAGGGTCTCATGATGGAGTAAGGAGCTGGTCACTAGAACTCCTAATCTACTCATTATAATTCCATCGTGTTTGGGCTCAAAAGATTTGCCCTGACGAGCACCATAGATCTAGATGAGGTCCAGGGTCTCATGATGGAGTCAGGAGTTGGTCACCAGAACTCCTAATCTACTCATTATAATCCCATCGTGTTTGGGCTCAAAAGATTTGCCCTGACGAACACCATCGATCTAGATGAGGTCCAGGGTCTCATGATGGAGTCAGAAGTTGGTCACCAGGACTCTTAATCTACTTATCATAACTCCATCGTGTTTGGGCTCAATAGATTTGCCCTGACGAGCACCATCAAAAGTCCAGGGTCTCATGATGGAGTAAGGAGTTGGTCACTAGAACTCCTAATCTACTCATTATAATTCCATCGTGTTTGGGCTCAAAAGATTTGCCCTGACGAGCACCATAGATCTAGATGAGGTCCAGGGTCTCATGATGGAGTCAGGAGTTGGTCACCAGAACTCCTAAACTACTCATCATAACCTCATCGTGTTTGGGCTCAATAGATTTGCCCTGACGAGCACCATCAATCTAGATAAAGTCCAGGGTCTCATGATGGAGTCAGGAGTTGGTCACTAGAACTCCTAATCTACTCATTATAATTCCATCGTGTTTGGGCTCAAAAAATTTGCCTTGACGAGCACCATCGATCTAGATGAGGTCCGGGGTCTCATGCTGGAGTCAGGAGTTGGTCACCAGAACTCCTAATCTACTCATCATAACTCCATCGTGTTTGGGCTCAAAAGATTTGCCCTGACGAACACCATCAACCTAGATGAGGTCCAGGGTCTCATGATGGAGTCAGGAGTTGGTCATCAGAACTCCTAAACTACTCATCATAACCTCATCGTGTTTGGGCTCAATAGATTTGCCCTGACGAGCACCATCAATCTAGATAAAGTCCAGGGTCTCATGATGGAGTCAGGAGTTGGTCACTAGAACTCCCAATCTACTCATTATAATTCCATCGTGTTTGGGCTCAAAAGATTTGCCCTGACGAGCACCATCGATCTAGATGAGGTCCGGGGTCTCATGCTGGAGTCAGGAGTTGGTCACCAGAACTCCTAATCTACTCATCATAACTCCATCGTGTTTGGGCTCAAAAGATTTGCCCTGACGAACACCATCAACCTAGATGAGGTCCAGGGTCTCATGATGGAGTCAGGAGTTGGTCATCAGAACTCCTAAACTACTCATCATAACCTCATCGTGTTTGGGCTCAATAGATTTGCCCTGACGAGCACCATCAATCTAGATAAAGTCCAGGGTCTCATGATGGAGTCAGGAGTTGGTCACTAGAACTCCCAATCTACTCATTATAATTCCATCGTGTTTGGGCTCAAAAGATTTGCCCTGACGAGCACCATCGATCTAGATGAGGTCCGGGGTCTCATGCTGGAGTCAGGAGTTGGTCACCAGAACTCCTAATCTACTCATCATAACTCCATCGTGTTCGGGCTCAAAAGATTTGCCCTGACGAACACCATCGACCTAGATGAGGTCCAGGGTCTCATGATGGAGTCAGGAGTTGGTCACCAGAACTCCTAATCTACTCATTATAATTACATCGTGTTTGGGCTCAAAAGATTTCGATAGATCGAAGATAGGTCGATGGTGCTCGTCAGGGCAAATCTATGGAGCCCAAACACGATGGAATTATAATGAGTAGATTAGGAGTTCTAGTACCAACTCCTGACTCCATCATGAGACCCTGGACCTCATCTAGATTGATGGTGCTCGTCAGGGTAACTCTATTGAGCCCAAACACGATGGAGTTATGATGAGTAGATTAGGAATTATGGTGACCAACTCCTGACTCCATCATAAGACCCTGAACCTCATTTAGATCGATGGTACTCGTCAGGGCAAATCTATTGAGCCCAAACACGATGGAATTATAATGAGTACATTAGGAGTTCTGGTGACCAACTCCTGACTCCATCATGAGACCCTGGACTTCATTTAGATCGATGGTACTCGTCAGGGTAAATCTATTGAGCCCAAACACGATGGAATTATAATTAGTAGATTAGGAGTTCTAGTGATCAACTCCTGACTCCATCATGAGACCCTGAACTTCATCTAGATTGATGGTGCTCATCAGGGCAAATCTATTGAGCCCAAACACGATGGAGTTATGATGAGTAGATTAGGAGTTCTGGGGAGTTCTGGTGACCAACTCCTGACTCCGTCATGTGACCCTGGACCTCATCTAGATCGATGGTGTTCGTCAGGGCAAATCTTTTGAGCCCAAACACGATGGAATTATAATGAATAGATTAGGAGTTCAGAGGGCCTACCGCGAACCACGTTCGACAAGTTACCTCCCTATCACACTTACGTACGAATTTACAAGTGCGACAGAGAGGCAACACGTCGAACGTGGTTCGCGGTAGGCCTCCTGGTGACCAACTCCTGACTCCATCATGAGAACCTGGATGGACTTCATTCGGGTCAAAAATAATAATACAAACCCTAACGTGATTTCAAATAAAACTGAAACTCTATAGCACTAATGTGCGCAAACGATTGGCATCTTGACTAGGCAGCATGGGTGCGTAGCCACCATGCCAAACGTTTACGATACGACAAGGAAACACTATCTGTCTCTCTATCGCACTAATATGTGCAATCGATTGGCTTCTTGGCTAGGTATCATGGGTGCGTAGCCAACATGCCAATCGTTTATGATACGACAACGAAACACTACTGTCTCCCTATAGCACTAACATGCGCAAACGATTGTCATGTTGGCTAGGCGCCATGGGTGCATAGCCAACATGACAATCTTTTACGTCACGACAACGAAACACTATCTGTCTCTCTATCGCACTAATCTACTTTATTTATACCTGCAGTTATTTACTAACTTTTTCATTTTCTATTGGTGTGAAAGAGACAGAATAAAGAGCAAGGGTTATAGTACACTCTGTAGTCTGTACACTTAGTAGTAGTGTACATAAAAAAAAACTACTGTGCATATAAAATAAAATAAAGTGTGCCCATATGATATCATATAACACTAAAATTAATGTTGCTTGACATTATATTGAAAACTATCAAGATTATTCTAGCCTGCATTGAAACGCGCGTCGCGTTGCCGGCGCTCGCGTACCGAGCGCCAACGCCATCTATCGAGCGTTATTTCGTGAAATCGGAGAACGCTCCAAGGAATAAGGGCTCTTAAACTCAGTGTTGGTTATTCAAATCACAACAGATATGTGTTCAATTTGTTAAATATCAAAAAGTGGCGCCATCTATTTGTAAATAACATTACCCAGGTACACCTGATAAACCGCGACCGAAGAGGACCAGGCGAGGGAAGAAACCTGCGTAAGTATACTTTGAACTAAATATTATTAATACCTAAACAGTGAAAGAATAAGGATCAAAGTCAAATGGCGTTCTAAAAGTTTTAATTATATGTCGAAAGATGGCAGTAAATTTAAGTCGCTACCAAGTTTTCTTTGACAATAAATATTTATAAATAAATAAATATTTATAGGACATTATTACACAAATTGACTAAGTCCCACAGTAAGCTCAATAAGGCTTGTGTTGAGGGTACTTAGACAAATCGTTGTCGTTGTATTATAATATCGATATATAATATATAAATATTTATAAATACTTATATACATAGAAAACACCCATGACTCAGGAACAAATATCCATGCTCATCACACGAACAAATGCCCTTACCGGGATTTGAACCCGGGACCATCAGCTTCGTAGGCAGGGTTACTACCCACTAGGCCAAACCGGTCGTCAATACACCTCTATTTCAAATTTTCTGGTAATAGGGTCCCGTTTTACCCTTTAGGTACGGAACCCTAAAAAGACAGGCTAGCAGGGGCCGGCGGGCAGCGGCGCGACTCACGTGGGTTCCGGCGGCGTGTCCCGCTTGCCGGGCGTGCAGTACTCTTCACTGTCGTCCTCCGTGAACTGGGGCACGTCCTCCGTCATCAGGGACAGGTCGTCCGTCATCAGGGACAGGTCGTCAGTCATCTGGGACAGGTCGTCCGTCAAGTCGGGAATGGCGCCATCTAAAACACGATCTTTTATTTTACTCAATAATAGGGATTACTGCAATGATCTGTCGCCAGAGTGCAGCACTATACTCTGTATGTTTTGGTATTTAAATAAAAGTAAACAATTTGTAAATTTTCGGGTACTTATAACATTTATTGGTTAACCAACCAAATATAAAATCGCTTGGATCTGTCATTGAACGACCTGACTTTAACCTACATTATTTGATCATGTAATGTTTTCATCTACCCTCAACTGGGTTAAGGAGCCATTTGAGGGTAGATTTTGTTAACTTTTATTTGAATACCTAAAGATACAGAGTATAGACTCGAACCAACTTATCTCATCATTAATGTCAAATTTCTATGAAAATAAGAAGTATATAATGACATTTCCACACTTTGTTCTATAAAAGTCTGTACAATGTTAGCTTGGACGAACTCTAAGCAACTAGAGTCAGACCAAGATATGTTTGCAGCGATTTTGACAGTCCAGACTGTGCAAGTGTCATAAACGTCATGAAAATTTGACGTTTAAAATAACACTGGTGGCCTAGCGGTAAGAGCGTGCGACTTGCAATCCGGAGGTCGCGGGTTCAAACCCCGGCTCGTACCAATGAGTTTTTCGGAACTTATGTACGAAATGTTTTTTTATATTTACCAGTCGCTTTTCGGTGAAGGAAGACATCGCGAGGAAACCGGACTAATCCCAACAAGGCCTAGTTGGAAGGTAAGATGGCAGTCGCTTTCGTAATAACTAGTGCCTACGCCAAATCTTGGGATTAGTTGTCAAGCGGACCCCAGGCTGCCATGAGCCGTGGCAAAATGCAGGGACAACGCGAGGAAGAAGACTGTCTGGGCTGTCAAAATTACATCCAACTTATCTTGGTCTGACTCTATGAGTATTTAAAAATTAAAAAAAAAAAAAACAAAAATTTATTCTGCAAGTACGCCTCAAGGGCTCTTTTACAAATCAATACAACATTTATAGTAACATCATATAGTGACATGAAAAATACATAACAACATTTATAAATACAACAGCCAATACCTGGGTAAACATTACATTATAATAATCTTAAAATAAATAATTACTACAATACAATAGAGATGTATAGTCTCTATGGTTAAAAACACAATAAATCTGGAGATGTAAAAGGTCCCCAATGTCAGAGTACTAATACTAATAAAACTTGGAGGTGTAAAGTCTCTCCAAGTGTCAAAATAAAATTTATACTAAATAAATAAACCGCGTCTGGACTGTTAAACTAGCAGTCTCATAAACTAATAATATAAAGTATAACTAGTATGTTACCTTTCTCTATGACAACTGTGGAGTCCATAATCTTAGCCTGTGGTTTGTCTAGAACCATGGTGTCCCGGTTGATTGTAGCTAGCACGACTGTTTCATTCATTGCAATCTGAAAAAAAAATTTTTTAGATTTTATTGTACGACTTTGTCGGCTTTATTGATTTATATATCCATGCCAAATTTCAGCTTTCTAGCACTAACGACCACGGAGCAAAGCCTCGGACAGACAGACAGACAGACGGACATGGCGAAACTATAAGGGTTCCTAGTTGACTACGGAACCCTAAAAAGAAACATGTTATTTCTATTGTTGTTACCTACTATGTATCTTTAGGTACCTTTTCCAGGCCGCACCAATCTACAAGGTTTTCCCAAAAAAATCAAATATATTTCAATAAATTCAGCTTTGATGATTCATTTGAAGGCAAGTCACATTTTCTTTGTTCCTGGACATTCTATTATTTAATTTTCGAATTGTTACAAGTGGATGTTATTATTATTATTATTTTACTATGAAAAATTTAGCCACTGTTTTATTTTCTTAATTTTTCTATACTGATTTATTTTATGTTAATTTTTGCATGTCGTGTCTTCGACTGAATACTGACACTTATATGTAAAACCTTTTCTGTTATCATCTTGTACCATACGTATTCTGGCAAATAAAGAAATTCTATTCTATTCTATTCCGAAAGTGCAATCTAATTTGAACCTTAAATGAGCTAAGGTTGAAATTCTGTTGGCGCGTATGTGGTCGGTAAATCGTACTATGCCTAGAAAAGGGTTAATAAAAGTATTAAAAGTAAACAAAATCTACCCTCAAATGGCTCCTTAAGCCAGTTGAGGGTAGATGAGAACATTACATGATCAAATAAATAAATAAAAAGAAAATAAAAATAAAAGACGTTTTTAATAGCAACATCACAACTATAAGACGGATTCTAACAGACAAATTACTTGAGTGAGCGAGTCGTATGCGTTGGCATATTATTGTATCGATTAACGTATTAAGTTTACTGATAAGTTTTGGTTTATTTGTTCAGTATATAATATAATAAGTATTAATATTTAAAAATATTAGTGGTAACACGTTGTAAAAAAAAATCTAGTGCTAACCACCAATTATCTGTTAACCTGTTGCTACCGGTGGGAACCTATAATTGGCTCTTTGTTATCTATATATATAACTATTGTACAATTTATAGCTGTTGGTTCTCCGAACAATAAATAAATAATGTAGGTTAAAGTCAGGTCGTTCAGTGACAGATCCAGGCGGTTTTGTATTTGGTTGATTAACCAATAAATGCTTCAACTACCCGAAAATGTACAAAGTTCTTGTTTACTTTTATTTAAATACCTAAAGATACAGAGTATAATGACCCGCCCGGCTTCGCACGGGTTTTTTTTTTAATACTACGTCGGTGGCAAACAAGCATACGGCCCGCCTGATGGTAAGCAGTCTCCGTAGCCTATGTACGCCTGCAACTCCAGAGGAGTTACATGCGCGTTGCCGACCCTAAACCCCTCCCGCCCCTCGTTGAGCTCTGGCAACCTCCACAAAACCTTAACTAATTATATACCTAAACCTTTCTCAAGAATCACTCTATTGATAGGTGAAAATCGCATGAAAATTCGTTCAGTAGTTTATGAGTTTATCGCGAACATACATACACACAGACAGACGCGGCGGAGACTTTCTTTTGTAAGGTGCACACTAAAAAAATAAAAAAAAATAAAAACCACAACTCCTAATTCCACGCCAATATCTCTAATTAATGCTTGAAAATACAATTATTTCAATATAATTAATTTACCGATTAATACGATTTCTCGCGTAACAAATAAAATATTTACCATAAGTTTGCAACTTTTATTCATAAATTTGTTCATGGTTTTTTGCTCAGTGGGCTAAGGGGCCTTTTTTGCTTGGGACCCGGGGGTACGTCCTTAAACTACGTCCAAAAGGGAGGTATAGGCACTGTAAATTATTATTTATTTCCAAAATAGTTGTACAGCATGACAGCATATACTAAGTCACTGCAAAACTACAAACAAATGGGGTTGGCCGGTCGAAGTATTAAACAGATGGCGCCATCATAGCTTGCCCTGTCAATCCCTAGAATTGTGTCAAATTCTTGTTTTTTTTTTGGAATTTTGTGACCTGGATTCCAGTACTTTAAGCCAAATCTCATAGAACAAAACTAGAGACAGGGGCAAGCTATGATGGCGCCATCTATGCAACCCTTTGACAGTTGCCAACCCCATTGAAACAAAACTAGGTAAAAATAATATTATGTACAATTACTAATTAGGCATCGACAGTTTCTAGGCAGGTTACCACACTGACATAACAAGCACATTCAAACTGTTGAAGGACATCCATCCTCTCACAGAACCTCAACAATTCATCTCGCACTTCGCTCCACCTGCCAGCAAATGAATCACACTCGGACGCTGATGCTGAGAGCGCATTCAGGAGGGGTAAATGGCGAACAAGTGGGGGAAGTTCTGTGAGACACGGTTCGCGATATCAGACCTACAAGTAGACCACGGTTACGAGGCCGGAAATTGACTCTGGTCGGCGTAGGAAAAAAAAGACACAAAGCGAAATGACATTCACAGTGCCCATACCTCTTGTGGACGTAGTTTAAGGACGTACCCGGGTTCAACAGGAACCCAAATTGCTGTTTATAATAAAACGAAAACATTTTATGTGCAACGAGGGGGGGTAAGTTAAATTTTGGATACGAGGGTGGTACAGCAACAATTAATAACAAACAATCACCTGGTAGCGGTCATGATACCCTCAAAATGTCGCACAACAGGTGAGTCGTATCGGCCCGCTACAGTAGCCACAGTACATTAAGTACATACAGTACAGTAGTACAGTGTATAGTAGTAATAGTACATTGTGCAACGAGGGGCGTAAGTGAAACTTTGGAAGCGAGGGTGGTAATTCCCGACAGACGCAGGCTGGAGGGAATTAAAGACCCGAGTTTGCAATATTTCTTACCCCGGAGTTACACACAATGTTTTTCATCACACTTGCGAAAAAAAACTATTTTTAAGGAAAATAATTCTTAAATACGGTGACATATCAAACATTCGTCCGCCATTTTGTAATTTCTTGGCAGGTGAAGCATCGAAGGCACTGACCTATTCGGCATTCAGCCACGATTGAAAATTATGTAAAAATATTTTAAACGGCTATTAAATTAATCAAATTAAATAAATTTAAACATAAACAAAAACATTAAATTATAAATTTCAGTATTTTAAAAGTAAAACTCATTTATGCTACTTGGTTTGTATGAATAAGTGACATAATTTAAAAGAATTTTTTCACAATCCATAACTCCCGCGGAAACAAAATAGCCCTTTGTCCTTCAGTACACCTGCATGAAATAAGATTTTTCGAGCAAGTGTGATGAAAAAAGTATAACATTAATAACCACTTACCGTGGTCTTCCCATCAGTATGGTCATACACCCCATTCGGCAACACCACAGTCTTATTCATACTAATGGTTACCGTCGTATTCATATTGCTCAGAACCTGAGTCTCCTCCACCGCTTGCTTGTCAACTTTCGTCTTTGCTCCCTTCCTTTTAGGGCCCTTTTTCGATTGTATAGAGTCATCTGAAGTTATTGATACTGTTGAGTCAGCCTTGGTCTTTTTGACGGTCTTTTGAGGTATGGCGGGCGATTGCGGGTCGGGGATGGATATTCTTTCTTCTTTGGGGATTATTTGTGGTTCCGGGGATGGTTCTTTGGGTTTCGGTGGTTCTTCCTCCCTGAAAATTGGTTAATATTGTTAGTATGTGCAAAGATAATTTGAAATAGAGGTAGATTGTGACGACCGGTTTGGCCTAGTGGGTGACCCTGCCTACGAAGCTGATGGTCCCGGGTTCAAATCCTGGTAAGGGCATTTATTCGTGTGATGAGCATGGATATTTGTTCCTGAGTCATGGGTGTTATGTATTTAAGTATTTATAAATATTTATATATTATATATACCGTTGTCTAAGTACCCTCAACACAAGCCTTATTGAGCTTACTGTGGGACTTAGTCCATTTGTGTAATAATGTACTATAATATTTAAAAAATATTTATTTATTTATTTATTGTCAAAGAAATGTTATGTAGCTACAGTAAATTTACTGCCGTCTTTCGACAGATGATTAAAACTTTTAGGACGCCATTTGACTTTGATCCTTATTGATTCACTGTTTAGGTATTAATAACATTTAGGGTATACTAACGCTGCTTTCTTCCCTCGCCTGGTCCTCTTCGGCCGCGGTTTATCAGGTGTACCTGGATAAATGTTATTTACAAAAATAATTAGATATACCATAAAATATCAGTAAATCTATTAAAGCTGCAGAAGCGCCGGTGGCCTAGCGGTAAGAGCGTGCGACTTGCAATCCGAAGGTCGCGGGTTCAAACCCCGGCTCGTACCAATGAGTTTTTCGGAACTTAAGTACGAAATATCATTTGATAAATACCAATCCCTTTTCGGTGAAAGAAAACATCGTGAGGAAACCGGACTAATCACAACAAGGCCTAGTTTACCCTCTGGGTTGGAAGGTCAGATGGCAGTCGCTTTCCTAAAAACTAGTGTCTACGCCAAATCTTTGGATTAGTTGTCAAGCGGACCCCAGGCTCCCATGAGCCGTGGCAAAATGCCGGGACAACGCGAGGAAAAAGAGAGAGAAGAAAATCTATTAAAGTTGCGTGTTGCAATAATTTGTCTTGAAGAATTAGAAACTAGAATAGAGTTATTATTTTAAGACAGCTTCTGACTTGTTGTATGTGTAAGAATTCTGACAGAATGTATTTATTTTTGTATTTTTTTTAGAATGATTTTTTCTGTCCTATACAGCACAATTGAGGTTTGAATCCGTGAATTTTGGCCACTATATACATAATGAAAGTTTAATTGGTTTGTGTGGGGAAAGTAAGATTTAAACATGTTAATAGCTTACCGCTTCCGTTTTCTACGGGCGGCTGTGTATTTTCAGAGTCTGTGACAGGTGCCTCTGAGACTTTCTGAAAAAAAAAAAAAATGAATAGGTATTTTATACAATACAAATACACTTTATTGCACACCTCAATACAGAAACAGTACAAATAATACAACACATGAAGAAGAGGTAAACAACAGGCGGTCTTATCGCTAAAAAGCGATCTCTTCCAGACAACCTTCACCTTCCTTTTCTTCACTTTCCTTTTTTTTTTTAGTAAAGAGAATTAATTGTAATAGAGAGGTACGGTGTAAGAAAAAAAACGTGCTTCTTAGTTTGATATTCAAAACAGATTTTGTACTGCGCTATATGTATAGCGGTAGTCTCTTTATGTGTAAGTAAGTAAGTAAACACTTTACTGTACGAGAAAAATAAATATTACATTAGGTGGAATATAATTGGGTAGTACAAAGGCGAACTTATCCCTAAGAGGGATCTCTTCCAGTTAACCCATACCTAAAAGAGAAAACTTTATGTGTTAAATTCGAAGCATGAAATTGTCTTAGATTTTACACATCTTAACATATTAACTGCCAGAAGAAAAAAAAAAAAAAAAAAAAAAAAAAAAAAAAAAAAAAACCGCATATATGCGTTAATCGTTATATAAGTTTTTTTCTAGGCCATGTCCCCTGGCAGTGAATGCGTTAATCAATGTATATTTGAGTTTAGGTTACACATTGTTACATTTGCGTATTTAGTTCATTTGGTATCTAAAATAAAACGGTTTTAGTGAATTATGTGGTCGGTTAGTCGCTTAACTCTATTTGAAACGAACAAGGGATTTGCTAATTTATTTATTTATTTAATCTTTATTGCACAAAAGAAAACCTTATAGTACAAAAGGCGGACTTAATGCCATGAGGCATTCTCTACCAGTCAACCTTCACAGCATTTAAATTTGAAAACTTGTTAATAGCGTATGAAGGAGGTAAGGATGAGAGAAGGTAATGAATTGGAATTATTATTTTTAAGATTATTAATAGTTGTTAAGATTCTGTGGAATCTCGTATAAATAAATATTTGGAATAGTTAGTTTGAATATCTAATATCTTTAAACGAGCAATTAAACGGTTCTAATGATTTTGGTGAAATTTGCTATATGGGGGGGGGGGTTTCTTGGGGGCAAAAAAATCGATCTGGCTAGGTGTAATTTTTGGGAAAACGTGCAGTTCAGAGTTTTGATATGTTTTCCGAGGGTCTCTATCGTTTCCCATAAAGTTTTAAGTCATAATGTATTGTTTGTCCGCATTTTCGTTAGCTATATTTTTTTTTTCAAAAACGCGTAACTTTTCAGGATTACCATAAAACAAACCTAACCTAACTTATCTATAGGATAACCTAAGGAAATACCTGAAAAGTTGACGGTTTCAGAGTTATGACTAATGATCAAGGCCCGTACTTTTCATGCAGTTGACGCAAAAATGACGTAATTTAACATACAGGTAGTTGTTTTACAATACTACAAATTTAGATAACTTACTTATTGACGGGTATCAAAATAAATACTTGTTACGAGTAAAAGCTTGTTACGCTGTTAAAAATAACAAAATATGTATTATTTAATAAATTAATAATCTATTATTTATTTGAGTGACAATGAGATGAAAGTCAGTTAGAAGTTTCTGTACTGATTGTCAAGTATATGTATAAATTACCTAAAGAGGTTGATAAATGATTAATTATTACGAAAATACTAATTGGAATCATACTCTATGTAGCGTGACGTCATTTTTCTGTCAACGGCATGAAAGGTACGGGCCCTGCTAATGATAATATGACTATCATTACATTATGCCTTTCGATAATTATGCGAAAGAAAGGGATCCGGTTATCCGAGCTTTGGCCGGTGTCCCCGGTATAGTGTAGTGTTGGAGGTGAACCTTTTTCGCCCGCGTGCGCTTCGGCCGGGGCTCCGGCGGCGGCGGGGGCTGCGCCGGCGGCTCCGCCGGGCCGGTCGTCGTACCGGACGCCGGGCCGCTCGCCGGGCCGGCCGCGCGGTCCGCGCCGCGCCGCGACGCCCGCGCCGGCCGCTCCGACGGACCTGGGACTGAAACACACAAACCGACATTCTATTCATTACCTACTATCATAGTTTTTTTTATTTGGCTCATAAGTTACAGACAATAGCGGAAATCATTATTAACATACAGTTCAGATCTAGATTATAACTCTAAACATGTGTACACAGAAGAATAAAGACATATATAATTACAATTTATCGCTAGAGAGGTGAGATGTCATTTCTCCAAGTTATTAAAGATAACTCTGCAACCATTTTGATACCACACGCGATACGTTATATCAAATGTCAAATTTATATGAAATTATAACGTATTAGTACACTTTGACTGCACGTCTCAGACTTGGACCGACTCTAGAATTTCCATCACACTTGCTCAAAAAAATCTTAATACAGGTACACTAAAAGACAAAGGCCTGATGTATTGTTCCCGCGAAAATTATAAATTGCAAAAAAAAACTAACTCCCTGGGAAATTATAGTTTTTATTTATTTATTCTGTCACTAATTCATACGAACCATATAGGTTTACTTTTAAAATACTAAGGTTTCTAATTTACTATTTTTAAATATAATAAAAATAATAAAATAAAAGCATTTATTTCGGACAATATCCATAGGTAAAACAACAAACAATCAAAATATTTACATATAAATTACAAAAAATAAAATAAAAATATGAATTAAATTAAATTAAAAATACGGATAAATTAAATTAAGAGCCCTTAATCCTTGGAGCGTTCTCCGATTTCACGAAATAACGCTCGATAGATGGCGTTGGCGCTCGGTACGCGAGCGCCGGCAACGCGACGCGCGTTTCAATGCAGACTAGAATAATCTTGATAGTTTTCAATATAATTTCAAGCAACATTAATTTTAGTGTTATAGGATATCATATGGGCACTCTTTATTTTATTTTATATGCACAGTAGTTTTTTTTATGTACACTACTACTAAGTGTACAGACTACAGAGTGTACTATAACCCTTGCTCTTTATTCTGTCTCTTTCACACCAATGGAAAATGAAGAAGTTAGTAAATGACTGCAGGTATAAATAAAGTATATTAGTGCGATAGAGAGACATATAGTGTTTCGTTGTCGTATCGTAAACGATTGGCATGTTGGCCACACACTTGCTTGGTGCCTAGCCAAAATACCAATCGTTTGCGTATATTAGTGCGATAGAGAGACAGTAGTGTTTCGTT
This sequence comes from Cydia pomonella, assembly GCF_033807575.1. Taxonomy (NCBI): domain Eukaryota; kingdom Metazoa; phylum Arthropoda; class Insecta; order Lepidoptera; family Tortricidae; genus Cydia; species Cydia pomonella. Next base: position 32,296,911 of record NC_084705.1, on the reverse strand, counting down.
GTCGTATCGTAAACGATTGGCATGTTGGCTACGCACCCATGATACCTAGCCAAGAAGCCAATCGATTGCGCATATTAGTGCGATAGAGAGACAGATAGTGTTTCCTTGTCGTATCGTAAACGTTTGGCATGTTGGCTACGCACCCATGCTGCCCAGCCAAGATGCCAAACGTTTGTGCATATTAGTACGAGAGAGAGACAGATAGTGTTTCGTTGTCGTATCGATTGGCATGGTGGCTACGCACCCATGCTGCCTAGTCAAGATGCCAATCGTTTGCGCACATTAGTGCTATAGAGTTTCAGTGTTATTTGAAATCACGTTAGGGTTTGTATTATTATTTATGACCCGAATGAAGTCCATCCAGGTTCTTATGATGGAGTCAGGAGTTGGTCACCAGAACTCCTAATCTACTCATTATAATTCCATCGTGCTTGGGCTCAAAAGATTTGCCCTGACGAACACCATCGATCTAGATGAGGTCCAGGGTCTCATGACGGAGTCAGGAGTTGGTCACCAGAACTCCCCAGAACTCCTAATCTACTCATCATAACTCCATCGAGTTTGGGCTCAATAGATTTACCCTGATGAGCACCATCAATCTAGATGAAGTCCAGGGTCTCATGATGGAGTCAGGAGTAGGTCACTAGAACTCCTAATCTACTCATTATAATTCCATCGTGTTTGGGCTCAAAAGATTTACCCTGATGAGTACCATCGATCTAGATGAAGTCCAGGGTCTCATGATGGAGTCAGGAGTTGGTCACCATAATTCCTAATCTACTCATCATAACTTCATCGTGTTTGGGCTCAATAGATTTGCCCTCACGAGCACCATCAATCTAGATGATGTTCAGGGTCTCATGATGGAGTCATGAGTTGGTCACTAGAACTCCTAATCTACTCATTATAATTCCATCGTGTTTGGGCTCAAAAGATTTGCCCTGACGAGTACCATCGATCTAGATGAAGTCCAGGGTCTCATGATGGAGTCAGGAGTTGGTCACCAGAACTCGTAATCTATTTATCATAACTCCATCGTGTTTGGGCTCAATAGATTTACCCCGACAAGCACCATCAAATTACCATTATGATGAATAGATTAGGAGTTCTAGTGACCAACTCCTGAGTCCATCATGAGACCCTCGACTTAATCTAGATCGATGGTACTCGTCAGGGCAAATCTTTTGAGCCCAAACACGATGTAGTTATGATGAATAGACTAGGAGTTCTGGTGACCAACTCCTGAGTCCATCATGAGACCCTGGACCTGATCTTGATTGATGGTGCTCGTCAGGGCAACTCTATTGAGCCCAAACACGATGGAGTTATGATGAGTAGATTAGGAGGTCTGGTGACCAACTCCTGACTCCATCATGAGACCCTGGACCTCATCTAGGTCGATGGTGCTCGTCATGGCAAATCTCATGAGCCCAAACACGTTGGAATTATAATGAGTAGATTAGGAGTTCTAGTGACCAACTCCTGACTCCATCATGAGACCCTGGACTTTATTTAGATTGATGATGCTCGTCAGGGCAAATCTATTGAGCCCAAACACGATGGGGTTATGATGAGTAGTTTAGGAGTTCTGGTGACCAACTCCTGACTCCATCATGAGACCCTGGACCTCATCTAGATCGATGGTGTTCATCAGGGCAAATCTATTGAGCCCAAACACGATGGAGTTATGATCAGTAGATTAGGAGTTCTGGTGACCAACTCCTGACTCCATCATGAGACCCTGGACCTCATCTAGGTCGATGGTGTTCGTCAGGGCAAATCTATTGAGCCCAAACACGATGGAGTTATGATGAGTAGATTAGGAGTTCTGGTGACCAACTCCTGACTCCATCATGAGACCCTGGGCCTCATCTAGATCTATGGTGCTCGTCAGGGCAAATCTTTTGAGCCAAAACACGATGGAATTATAATGAGTAGATTAGGAGTTCTAGTGACCAACTCCTGACTCCATCATGAGACCCTGGACTTTATCTAGATTGATGGTGCTCGTCAGGGCAAATCTACAGGGTGATTCAGGAGACGTGAGCAGGATCAAGCTTGAGCATTCAGTAAGTTATAAGCAACTGTTTCGTACCAGTATTTGTGAGATTAACGTTCTTTTATTTTTTACTGTTAAAAAAAAAATGTTTTAATTTATTTACGGCATGTATGGTCACCCTCTTTGTTTTATCCATAACAAGTGACAAATTGAATGTCATCGGAGTCTGGTTACTTTTGAAAAATCGTATCTCACTCAAGTGTGACATTTTGTTTTCTTCATAATCAAACTGCTGTCATAACGGTTAAAGAGGTTTTATCTTTCTTAATTAAGTGTTGTAGGGTGTCCATGATTGTAGATTATCAAATTTGTCCTTCCCAAAAAGTTAAATAACAGAAATAAAACGAGATTGTTTTACTTAAATATGATGATGAACGGTTCATTAACATTTACTGATTGTGTAGGCTTAGTCCTACTCACGTCTCATGAATCACCCTGTATTGAGCCCAAACACGATGGCGTTATGATAAGTAGATTAAGAGTCCTGGTGACCAACTCCTGACTCCATCATGAGACCCTGGACCTCATCTAGATCGATGGTGTTCGTCAGGGCAAATCTTTTGAGCCCAAACACGATGGGATTATAATGAGTAGATTAGGAGTTCTGGTGACCAACTCCTGACTCCATCATGAGAACTTGGACTTCATCCGGGTCAAAAATAATAATGCAAATGCAAACCCTAACGTAATTTCAAGTAAAAATGCGTTTTTCAGAAAATCGCAGCCAAATAACACTAGACCCTACTCATAGTGTTGTGTTCCTGCCGGTGAGTAAGGTTGCCAGAGCTCAACGAGGGGCGGGAGGGGGTTAGAGTCGGCAACGCGCATGTAACTCCTCTGGAGTTGCAGGCGTACATAGGCTACGGATACTGCTTACCATCAGGCGGGCCGTAAGCTTGTTTGCCACCGACGTAGTATAAAAAAAAGGACCACTGAAAATCCATCAATAAGCGAGAGTCTGTTATGCATAGTGTAAAAAATGAACTTTTATTAAGATTTTCTAATCGCAGTATATAGCACTTCTCGGAACTCCGTAGCTGATTACGATCGCAACGAATGCCTGACAATCGAGCACAGGTCCATCCTCTAAGCGCGCTCCGCGCGGACTGAGAGCGGGGCGTCGCTGCTGCGTGATTTATACGTGTTTTAAAAAAATATAAATTTACGGCAATGTAGGTCCCATAGTTATGATTTTTTTTTTATAGGTTAACATAAAGTTACAGTTTGCTATAATATTATTTTTAAAGCAAAATATGCGTACCATTTGCGGAAAAAAAATATAATAAAACCCTGTTTTCGCCAAAAAAATGAAGAAAACTCGGAAGGTATTTTATCAGTTTTTTCAAATGAATCTTCGATTGTTAATCATTCCAGCCCCTCGTACGAGATATGTTGAATCAAATTGTAGTCATTCATGTACCAAATGATTCTTGTTTACAGCAAAATTGAGAACCGAAACGCCACATCTCACTGCAAAATTTGGAAAAGACTCCCAAAAAAACTCATTAAAAAAGAGGTTTAAAAGAGAAAATGAAAATTTGAACTGTTGGAGCCGCTAGTTTAGGAAACGATTATTTAAGTACGTTACCAGTTTTTGAATAAATACTAATAGTTACGTCGTAATCTTGAATGAAAAAGGAAGCATTTTACAAAATACGCTCGTCTGTAGGAATAAGGACTCTTAACATTATTCATTACATTTTTGTTTATGTCTAGATTTTTTATTTTATTTAATAACCAACTTTCAATCATAGCTAAATTGTGACATTCAAGTCTCACCCAAGGCAGTAATTTTTTCCACTTTTCAATTTATTCTAAGCTTAATAGCATCGTCTGCAGACGTTTCTTCTAATTAAAAATTAAATATAAATAATAATTATAGGACATTATTACACAAATTGACTAAGTCCCACAGTAAGCTCAATAAGGCTTGTGTTGAGGGTGCTTAGACAACGATATATATAATATATAAATATTTATAAATACTTAAATACATAGAAAACACCCATGACTCAGAAACAAATATCCATGCTCATCACACGGATAAATGCCCTTACCAGGATTTGAACCCGGGACCATCAGCTTCGTAGGCAGGGTCGCTACCCACTAGGCCAAGCCGGTCGTCGAATAGAATGAAGACAACATTTACCCGGTGGCGGTGGCATAGAATCTGTATTCTTCCTTGTGCGCGTGCTGCGTTTGCCAGTCGGTTCCTCTTCGATGTCCGTGGTTTTCTCCTTCGGCGGCAGCTTGCGGGGCTCTGCAAGTCAAATTAAATATTTTTTTTTCATTATAAACTTCTTCTTCCTCGCGTTGTCCCGGCATTTGCCACGGCTCATGGGAGCCTGGGGTCCGCTTGACAACTAATCCCAAGATTTGGCGTAGGCACTAGTTTTTACGAAAGCGACTGCCATCTGACCTTCCAACCCAGAGGGTAAACTAGGCCTTGTTGGGATTAGTCTGGTGAGGAATCACGATGTTTTCCTTCACCGAAAAGCGACTGGTAAATATCGAATGATATTTCGTACATAAGTTCCGAAAAACTCATTGGTACGAGCCGGGGTTTGAACCCGCGACCTCCGGATTGCAAGTCGCACGCTCTTACCGCTAGGCCATCAGCGCTTTTTTCATTATAAACTGAACTAAAAAAAAAATTCTAGTTTCGTATCTGATGTAATGAATCAAGAACATTCGATCGCAACAATTTTTGAATATTTAAATCTCTAACCCCCTTATTCATAAACGTCTACTAAAATTGACAAGCCGCTAATAATCGTTGGTCCCTTTCCGACGTATTGGTATAATGGAAAGGGACAAACGATTATTAGCGGCTTGTCAACTTTAGTAGACGTTTATGAATAAGAGGGTAAACAACTAGCTGTCTTTGATCGAAAAAGCAAGCGATACTTGCTTGCACCTCATACCCAAATTATGTAGAAAATACTATGGTTTAGTCTATAATTTTATATATGACATCACCTTTCATTATACTAAGTGGTTCAGACTGAGACAGAGTAAGCAGGCTTACTTATAAATAAATAATAAATAAATATTATAGGACATTATTACACAAATTGACTAAGTCCCACAGTAAGCTCAATAAGTCTTGTGTTGAGGGTACTTAGTCAACGATATATATAATATATAAATATTTATAAATACTTAAATACATAGAAAACACCCATGACTCAGGAACAAATATCCATGCTCGTCACACGAATAAATGCCCTTACCAGGATTTGAACCCGGGACCATCAGCTTCGTAGGCAGGGTCACTACCCACTAGGCCAAACCGGTCGTCAAAATTATGCATGCAAGATCTGAATATGAATCAATGTAAAATGATCTTATTCTTACTAGGTACAGGGGCGGCTGGAGGTGGCATAGCCGTTCCATCATTATCGGGTTCTTGTTTCACAGGCACTGATGGTATGTCTAACACCGATTCTGTCTCCATTGGCTCCGGTGGGAGGGATACCTTCTCCTGTTTCACTGTAATATTGTAAAGTCCCTGTCAGTATTTAAATTCACTCATCAACTCTATTAGACACAGGAAAGTTAAGGGGAGAATCAACTTTTTAGCGTCACTCGTTGCCACGGTTACGATTAGTTGTCCAGGGGACAAAAGTTCATTGAAATACTGATTTTATGGTACTTAAATGTATCAAACTTGCGTTTTTGTGGTCGTTATAACCAATGTCCATAATGGGCCCCCTACTAAGCATGTTAATAGAACGGTATACAATGTCTCTTCAAACAAACTGTGCCACTGTTGTCCCTTGGACAACGGGACAGGATAACAAAACAAAAAAAATTGATTCACCTTAAGATATCTCTTTTATTCTAGAAAGGTTCTAGACTACTTTATTGACAAGTTAATAAAAAAATTTATATAAGTAATACAATTAACTAAACTAAAACTACTATATAAAACTAAAAATCTAAATCTAAAATGGGCCCCCATGGCAAGCTACCGAGGATGCTGGCAACATTTCCTCGCTGGATCGCTATGCTCAAGCGTTGGGCGAGGAAGCTGCCAGCTCTCTTATCCCCGGTCCCATCCACCAGCCGTTTCGCCAAGATATCTCTTGAATAACATACATCGTTTATCTAGTCAACTGCAATAATTTACGGGCTTAAAGTCATTTAGTTCTGACATTTAGAGATATTTACACCTCTAAATAATTTTGATTTTTTTTTTGTATCTGTTTGTTTTTTTTATTATTATTCGTATCTCCTTGGATTTCATGGGTCTATAAATCCCGGTCTTTTGATAGGCTTGCGTGGGGATATAGATCCAACACGTAGAGGCCCTTTGGAGAGATTTAATGTCATGTAGAACTTTTGGTATGTACGACTGAGTATGGTAACCAGTGTCATAACAGGTCATGGACTATTTAACAAACATCTTTTCACAACAGGTGTCACAGACAGTCCCCTATGCCGAGGATGCATGGAGTCAGAAGAAACAGCCTCTCACGTGGTGCTGGAATGCAGCGGAGTGGCTCCATACAGGGCTAAACATCTCAGATCCCAGAAGGGTGTCTCACTATTTAAAAAAAAAACGCCGCGACGCAATGGCTGTACAGTCGCCATTAAGTAAATATATCGGAGCGATCAAATTGCTCATAAATACCTGAACACGCCTCTATTGTTAAGGTGTTAGTCCTTGTTCAGATATTTTTAGCACCATAGCAGCTCCGATATGTCTGACGGTGACTGTACCCGCTATAAACATGCTTTTATGGAACAAAATGACAGTGTGGACATAGCTTTACATGTACTCATAAATAGATAAATCGACCTAGCCCCAAACAAAAAAAAAAATTTTTTGTCGAATTTCACAAAGTCATAATTTTTTTTGCTTTTGTTGCCATCAGGAATGCACCGTTAAAATCTCTCGCAATGCTCACGGGCACCTTGTATATACGTACAAATACATATATAGAAGACACCCATGACTCAGGAATAAATACACACATATCACACAAATAAATGCCCGTTATCGGGATTGGAACCCGGGACCATCGGCTTCATAGGCAGGGTCACTACCCACTAGGACAAACCAGTCGTCAACTTAAGCTTATTAACAAGATTACCCTGTACGACAGTCAGTATGTTCTCCTTGTCGTCATCCTGATGCCGACGTGTCTTGTCCGCGTCGTCATCCTTACGTCGACGTGTCTTTTCCGGGTCGTCGCGCCGCAGCTTCTGCGTCAGGTTCACGTTCACCTGCAGATTATTATTTATGTTTTATGTAAACAGTTTTGTACATTAAATAGTGAAAAACATTTGGAACAGATGGACAGGCAGTCAAATAATCAAGTATTCCAGTGAAAGTTTGGCAAGGAATATTAAAAATAGACCTATGATGGGCGCGCTTTTATCGACTTTATAACAAGTACAAGGGCTAATCCAAAAGTTGTTCGTTGCTCCGGCTCTACACATGCGATTAAAATTTTATTTATACTATTGTGAGGGATTTTTCAGTGCTTATTAAAGTGGTGTAAATACATTTTTAGAAAACGCTTATTTTTGTTTTTATCTTATTTTTACTTCGACGCGTCGAAGCCTAACCATCAGTCATGGAAATCAGTAATTGAGACTCCATATGTGCTGTCATTTTATAGACAGTTTTTGTAAAAAAAACATAAGTTTTTAGGTGGATGACGAATCTCGGCCGCTCTTTTACGTATAAATCGTTTTGATTGAGTAAATATTATTATGATTTAATAGGTGTCAACAATGAGTTCTTTCATTAAAAGTAAAAAATTCTGATATTTAATATATACAGGGTGTCCCAGAAATCGACGTCAAGCCGTGAATGGATGATAGACCAAGTTATAACAGTTATCAGAAAAATACAAAAAAAAATCTATCTCATGTTCTTCAAAAATTATGGTCACTTTAAAAATTACTAGAAAATTCACACCCTGTAATGGTCTCTTAACTGTTATTAATTACAAATTCCATAATTTGTAATTTTTATTATTATTATGTAATCTTGAATAATGCTTCTGTAGATTTTTGCCTAAAACTGAAAACCAACTCCTCCTACTTGGAAGGAAATTAAACTTTTACGAAATCAAATTATTCAAATTTACTATTTCGCCTAACTTTAACTGACTGTACTGAAAAAAAAAAGTACTACGCTAGTTTGGCAAGTAACGTTAAAAATTGGCGCATTTAATAAGAATTCAAAAATGGTATAACACTTGCTAGAATACGTTTTCAATAATTGGTCAAGTTTTTTTTTTGTAAAGAAGTCCTGTTTTGACCATAATTTTCATACTACCTTAAAATGATTTTGGCTTACTTAAAGCTTTGCTAAACTTCGTTTCAAGGTCGAGAGAGACGGAGAAAGTCATTTTACGAAGTGTGAGCGAGACAGAGCGACGCCACCCTTATCAAAGATGAAACGGATAGATAAAATAACCGACGAGTGCGAGTGAGACAGCAGTGTTATTATTCTGTTGTGCAACCGCAGACGCTCACACCAACAAGTCAGTACGTTATGATAATGACTCAATGTTTTTACTTTAAGTCAGGATCAGTTTTCCCATCTTAGAAAAATGAAATAAAACAAAATATCAGATTTAAATTTATTTTTTTACAATAGTAAATGTTCAAACAGCTTCCCTTCGACGGCAATGCACGCACGACATCTTCTTAAAAATGATCTGGTTATTTTCCGGGCAAATCTTCCCCTATTTACAAATTCAACCGCTTCCGTTATTCTTTCCCGCAGCTCGGCTAAATTCTCTATTGTTTTTGTGTAAACTTTCTCTTTGACCGCTCCCCAGTAAAAAAAATCCAGGGGATTTAAATCAGGCGAACGGGGTGGCCACAAAATTGTCCCAGCGCGCCCTATCCACCTGAGCGGGTATTCTTCATCAAGATGTTCTCTTACCAAACGGGCATAATGCGCTGGGCAGCCATCTTGCTGGAACCACATTTCCCTGATCAACAACAGATCTGGTAAAGTATTCTGAAGAAAATCCAAATAAACTTCGCCATTCAAAAACATTAACATTCAAAACATTGCACAACAGAATAATAACACTGCTGTCTCACTCGCACTCGTCGGTTATTTTATCTATCCGTTTCATCTTTGATAAGGGTGGCATCGCTCTCTGTCTCGCTCACACTTCGTAAAATGACTTTCTCCGTCTCTCTCGACCTTGAAACGAAGTTTAGCAAAGCTTTAAGTAAGCCAAAATCATTTTAAGCTAGTATGAAAATTATGGTCAAAACTGGAGTTCTTTACAAAAAATAAAACTTGACCAATTATTGAAAACGTATTCTAGCAAGTGTTATACCATTTTTGAATCCTTATTAAATGCGCCAATTTTTAACGTTACTTGCCAAACTGGCGTAGTACATTTTTTTTTTCAGTACAGTCAGTTAAAGTTAGGCGAAATAGTAAATTTGAATAATTTGATTTCGTAAAAGTTTAATTTCCTTCCAAGTAGGAGGAGTTGGTTTTCAGTTTTAGGCAAAAATCTACAGAAGCATTATTCAAGATTACATAATAATAATAAAAATTGGATGTAAGGAGCTTGTAGAGTGTAGGCAAGCACGTGATGGGTCTGTAGTTCTTTGCTTCCGTGGCACTACCGGACTTATAGAGCAGGAAGGTGACACCAGTTGTTAAGGAAGGTGGAAGAGAACCAAGCTCGAGGGCTTGTTGAAATTGTGCTGCCAAGCGTGAGTGCGAGCATCGGAACCATTTTAGCCAGAAGTTGTGCAATCCATCCGGCCCAGGGCTTTTCCAGTTCTGAGCCGTGCGGATGGCACAACTTACGTCATCGGGGCTGATGGTGATTGCCCCCATAGGTTCGATGGACTCGCACTCACGCTCGACAACACTCATCCAACCCCCCTCGGTGTGTTCGACAGGCACTGACCAGATGCTACGCCAGAAATCAGTCATGGCAGTAGCATCTGGCGACCGCGTGTCGGACGCACGAAGGTTGGTTTCCTCCCACTTTCGGTATACCTTCCTTTGATCACTCTGAAAAAGACGATTCTGCTGGAATCGATCCACACGCTTTCTGTAGCGGCGAATACGGTTTGCCCATGCATACACTTTCTGCTTAAGAAAGTCGATGCGCTCCGTGAGATTGGCAATATAGTCGCGGGGCTCAATGCCCGTCCCCGCGAACGCCTGATTCACAAAGCGCTTTACTCGGGGGCGGTGGTTGCCCCCCCTGAAGCAGATCAGCTTTGCAATGAGAGTCCTAAACGAGTTGATACGTCGCTCGATCCGTATTTGCCATGCGGGGGCACCTCCGGCGGTCCTAGGTGCACGTTCAGCGTCCGAAAACTTGACTCGTGCAACACGGCACGCCGCGATGGCTCCGCAATACATGATCGCGTGCGTATCATCTAAATCTTTACTAGTCCGCAGATATGGCTCTAGTAAAGCGTTTAGGGCTCCCATTAGCGCTAGATTGCGTCTATTCATAGGCAAACGTGGTAATCGTGGCCTAGTGTTGGGTGTGGACCGATACTGCATAATCACCTCTTCCAGAGTCCTCCTCAGTTGCTCATTGGCTGTACTACTCGCACTCTGCGCGAACTGCTCCTCCTCGCCGGCACTGAGATCCACCCGCGGCGCCCTCGGTGCCTGGTCGGGTGCCGGCACCGGATCTGGCGACGTGGCGGGCGGGTCTCGCGCCGAGGTGGAGGTTGAGCGAGCAGAAAGAGCCTCCAGGCGGAGCCGATCAAGTGTAGAGTCATCCAACCGCTTACGCCGCTGGATGACTCGCACCTGATCCGATAATCGTTGCGCAGTCACTTCGATGGTCGGTTCAAGAGCCTGAAACAGAGGCAGAATCCGGACACGATACGCGCATAGGTTAGTTCCTCCCTCTGTAGCCCCATAGTAGGCGCGCATGACGTTCTCATTCATGGATTGAGACCATCGCATGCGACGCACTACACCACCGGCAGCGGGAGCCGTGGGCGGGGCAGGATGTCCCGCAGGCCCCAAGCGTGCCGGCAGCGGTGGCCGCCCTCGTCGCGCAGGTGGTCGTGGCGGCGGCGGCGGCGGCCCGCACTCGTCGCTCGACTCGCTGGTGTCGGGCGCGGTGGCGAATTCATCGCCCGACGACGATTGCGAGGAGACACACGAGGCGGGCGAGGGTGGTAGGCGTGCGTTGGATGTGGTAGACGCTATTTGAGGTCGTGTTTTGCTTCTGGTTTGCATTTTCTTTACTTAGCTTTGTCGTACATGTTGAACACATTTTTACTTGTCAGAGTATAACCCGTATATACGTAACAGTATGGAGTAATCATGGGTTATATTTTTCATAAAATGGATGTAAAAAGCAACACGTAAATACACAATCAAGAAAATATTTAAAGAGAATTTACAAAAACACGACTGACGTTGACAGCGTCATTTTTTTTTTTTTTTTTTTTTTTTTTTTTTTTTTTTTTTTTTTTTTTTTTTTTTTTTTTTTTTTTTTTTTTTTTAAGAACTACAGACCCATCACGTGCTTGCCTACACTCTACAAGCTCCTTACATCCATTTTGAGATCAAAAATAAACGCGCATATTGTCGCTAACAACATTTTGGCCTCCGCTCAAAATGGATGTAGGGTTGGGTCCCGTGGTACTAAAGAGCTCCTCCTCATAGACATGACCATTTGCCAAAAAATCCGGCGGAATAAGGGGGCCCTCTCTGCTGCTTGGATTGACTACAAGAAGGCCTATGATTCGGTGCCTCACTCATGGCTGGGGAGGGTCTTAGAGCTGTATAAAGTTGATACAGCTTTAAGAGCCTTCTTAAGCGCGTGTATGAGGCAGTGGACCACAGTCCTTCGTCAACCAGGAGGTGGGGATGACCGCCCTGGCCCGCAGGATTTTATAAGGATTGAGCGAGGAATATTCCAGGGTGATAGTCTGAGTCCCCTGTGGTTCTGCCTAGCTCTGAATCCCCTCAGCACCCTGCTAAAGGATTCGGGACTAGGTTGCCGGCTTCGGAGAGAGGGTGAAGTCATTTCTCACCTTCTGTACATGGATGATCTCAAATTATTTGCACCAAATAGCCAAGACTTGTTGGAGCTACTGAAAACCACCGAAGTTTTCAGTAGTGCCATCAACATGGAGTTTGGTGTCGATAAATGTGCGGTTATGCATGTACAGCGGGGGAAGGTTGTAAATTCAACAAATTTACAACTTTCTGAGACAATGTCTTTCAGATCTATCTCTGAATCAGAAACCTACAAATACCTTGGTATGACACAGTCGTTGGGTATTGAGGACGAGGGTATTAGACAGTCGGTGAAGGAGCGCTTTTTTCAGTCGGCTCACAAAAGTCCTTAACAGTCTTTTGTCAGGAGGCAACAAAGTGCGCGCCTTCAACGCCTGGGTAATGCCCCTACTCACATACTCCTTTGGCATACTAAGGTGGACTCAGACCGAGCTGGACGCCCTGGATCGGAGGGTCCGACTACTGCTAACCACACACCGTATGCTACACCCACGCTCGTCAGTTATGAGATTGTACATCTCACGGAAGTGTGGAGGTCGCGGCTTCCTAAACGCCAAAGATCTCCACAACCGCGAGGTGTGCAATCTCAGGAATTATTTCCTTAACAACGAGTGTGGGATGCATCGTGATGTGGTGGCAGTAGATAGGAACCTCACGCCGCTCTCCTTGGCAAACGAGAACTGGCGCAAACCTGTGGTACTAAGTACTGCGGATCGCAAGGCGGCATGGGAGAGTAAGGTGCTACACGGGCGGTTCTACAAGGCCCTCACGGGACCCGACGTAGACCTGCTCGCGTCGGTGAACTGGTTACGATTCGGGGACCTCTTCGGAGAAACCGAAGGTTTTGCCTGTGCAATTGCGGACGAAGTGATGATGACGAACAACTATCGGAAATATATCCTGAAGGACGGTACGGTCGACATTTGTCGGGCATGCCGCCGTCCCGGAGAGTCACTCAGGCATATCATTTCCGGTTGTTCTCATCTTGCTAACGGCGAGTACTTGCACAGACATAATCTCGTAGCCAGGATTATTCACCAGCAACTTGCTCTTCTATACGGCCTTGTGGACCGCGAAGTACCGTACTACAAGTACTCACCTGCGTCAGTTCTCGAAAATGGTCGTGCCACGCTCTATTGGGATCGATCTATTATTACCGACAGGACTATTGTAGCCAATAAGCCTGACATCGTGATAATAGATCGATCGCAACGCCGGGCCGTGCTCGTCGACATCACCATCCCCCATGATGAGAATCTCGTGAAAGCCGAGAAGGACAAGTCCAGTAAGTACCTAGACTTGGCTCACGAGATAACCGCCATGTGGGATGTTGATTCGACGATCATTGTCCCGATAGTCGTTTCAGCGAACGGTCTCATAGCGAAGAGTCTCGACCAACACCTTGAGAGACTCTCGCTAGGTGGTTGGATCAAGGGTCAGATGCAGAAGGCGGTGATCTTGGACACGGCGCGGATAGTCCGCCGGTTCCTCTCTCTGCGGCCCTGACCACCGGCAGCTTGGGCCCTGCCCCGCTGCTGGCGGCACCCTAGGTTAGGTTTTTTATAATGTGTTTATATATATTTTGTATTGTTTTGTGAGTGTTTTTATATTTTACTTTTATATTCATATTATAAATGACCTAGCCTAAGACCAAAAATAAATAAAGGAAATAAAAATTACAAATTATGGAATTTGTAATTACTTAATAACAGTTAAGAGACCATTATAGGTTGTGAATTTTCTAGTAAATTTTTAAAGTGACCATAATTTTTGAAGAACATGAGATAGATTTTTTTTTGTATTTTTCTGATAACTGTTATAACTTGGTCTATCATCCATTCACGGCTTGACGTCGATTTCTGGGACACCCTGTATATATATATATATATGCATATAAGATTATTTTATTGATTTATACATTGGAAATACTAGAAGGAAGATAATAATTAGACCCCGGTAAATTTAAGTTACATTTTCAAAGATTTCAATACGAACTTCATTTAATTGTGCCCAAAATTTCCGTTTTTTCTAAGCAATTCGTAACTCCATACAAAACAGCTTTCAGTTAAAAATAAAAAAACTATTTCCATTAATTAAAAAAAAAATTGATGGCCATAAGTAGCATTGAAATATCCCTCACAACAGTATAAATATTTTTTTTATCGCATGAGTAGAGCCGGAGCAACTAACAACTTTTGGATCAGCCCTCGTATGTAAGTGATTAAGTAGCATAATCGGTGTGTAAGTTGCCTAAGGTGCAATGTCTGTTTGTCAGACAGGCTACTGACAAACGGAATTAGAAAAAGATGGGGGGAGGCCTTTGCCCAACAATGGGATTCTTTGTAATACCTTTGTGTCTGTTTGTCAGACAGGCTACTGACAAACGGAATTAGAAAAAGATGGGGGGAGGCCTTTGCCCAACAATGGGATTCTTTGTAATACCTTTGTGTCTGTTTGTCAGACAGGCTACTGACAAACGGAATTAGAAAAAGATGGGGGGAGGCCTTTGCCCAACAATGGGATTCTTTGTAATACCTTTGTGTCTGTTTGTCAGACAGGCTACTGACAAACGGAATTAGAAAAAGATGGGGGGAGGCCTTTGCCCAACAATGGGATTCTTTGTAATACCTTTGTATTACTAGGCTAAATAAAAAAAAAAAAAAATACACACTAAATAGGTAAAAATAACACAATAATACTTAAAGTTTGTAATTAAAGAAGACATAGACTATATTTTCCGAAATAAATAAATAATATTTATGTTCTTCTCTTACTCTCACTGAGCTTAAGCGAAAGTGAGATGGAAGGATAAAAAAAGTAAGCACTGAATTCCCTTAAACATAATATTGCTGATTTTTAGAAATAATTTTCATATGATTAGCTTTTATGCAAAATTATATTATAATTTTTTAGTGCAGTTTAGAGCTATATTCATGATTTTTTTTCTATCGAGTGAAAGTCAAAATCTCAGGATTTGAATCGCTGAAGTCTCTAGAGAAAGGCCTCAAGCTTGTTATTAAATTTATGGCAGCCATATTGTGATCAAAAAAGCGCTACGACTTTTTAGGGTTCCGTAGCCAAATGGCAAAAAACGGAACCCGTATCGTCATGTGTGTCTGTCTGTCCGTCCGTATGTCACAGCCACTTTTTTCCGAAATTATAAGAATTACTGTTGAAACTCGGTAAGTAGATGTATTCTGTGAAATTCGCATTAAGATTTTCACACAAAAATAGAAAAAAAAAACAATAAATTTTGGGGGTTCCTCATACTTAGAATTGAAACTCAAAATTTTATCAAACCCATACGTGTGGGGTATCTATGGATATATATGATGTACATTACCATGCAAACTTCCACCGAAAATTGGTTTGAACGAGATCTAGTAGTAGTTTTTTTTTTAATACGTCATAAATGGTACGGAACCCTTCATGGGCGAGTCCGACTCACACTTGGCCGCTTTTTTTAATCCGTTTTCTGAACCTACTAATACCTTACCTACACTACCTTAAAATAGTAAATTACATCTAGCTTTCTCAAAATGTTTTAACTAAAATGCGAATAAAATTTGTGAGATAATATGGGTCCTAAATGCGTAAACTGTCCTAATATTAATATCAACCAGCTAGCTAGAAAAGTAATAGAAAGAACTGCTACTTAATGATAAATAAATTAGGTGACGTTCCGTGCCTGAAGGGTCCACCTGGAGCATAAGGACCCTTTAGGAATGGAATGCCAAGGATATTTTACATCAAAAGATACTATTGCTACATAGTACATTACGATACAAGTGCGAAAAATAGGATATTCGAAACGAGTGGCGATAAATTAAAACACGACCGAAGGGAGTGTTTTAAATCGACACGAGTTGCGAATTACCTATTCGCACATGTATCGTACAACGTTTTACAGTACATATGGCCCTTTAAATGTTCGACGCAGTAACGTAATATGCTAATTTTCGCACTAGTGCTATAAGGTAGCACCATATGTACTGTAAAATAATATACAGTGTGCAAAATAATAGCAGTACATAATTTATTAATTTATTATACTTAGTGGCGTAGCGTGAACTAATCTAACCGTGGTCGAAACCACATCTGCGAGACCCTTTTCAATGTGTTTCCCCAAGGTAATAAAAAGGTGCCAACTTGCAGGCCCCCCTAATTGCGAGGCCGTAGGCAAGGCCCCACCCGCCCACGCCTAGCTACGCCACTGATTATACTACTGAACTACATTACATTCTATAGACTTTAATACATTTTTAAAGTTTACCACATCGTCATCGTCACTGAGAAGTAAAATGTGCTGATTTAAAGACTCCAGGGGTTTTCTCTGCACAAGAAATTGATTTAATCATTATGATGAACCCTTCGTCTAGGTTCACACTGCGTTAATTTTTCCTTAACCATATACGGGAATGTATCAAATACCAGTGACAGCAAAATTTCTATGGCAGAGAACGTGGGGACCTGATTGAGACATACAAAATTCTAACCCAACACTATGACCTCAACGATTTTCATGAGATGCTAGAGCGCAATAACAACAACCGTCTGAGAGGTCAGTATAAGGTGGTGTCTCGCAGATCCTACAATAATCCTCATAGACACTTCTTTAGCAACAGAGTGGTCAAAGCTTGGAACAAACTCCCAGAGGATATAGTATCACCCTAAAGTGTCAATGAGTTTAAGAATAAATTAGATGCGCACAATGCAAATTCTACTCAACACCTTATTGATGGTTTTGGATACAGGCATTATCAGTTATTTCAACTGCCTGCCTGCTTTGCAAATAATAATAATAATAATTATTATTATTATCGTATGGCGTTATCCTCGTTATAGGCATTTTACATTATAGTTCTTATATCAGAAATCTATATCTAAGTTTAATAGCCAATCCCTGGCACCCGCTGTAAGCTCATAGAGTTCTTCAACTCTTCCAGCATACCGTCTCCGAGGACACTCCTCTACTATATGCGCAATTGTTGCGTTCACGGCGTCTATACAGTATACGGGAAAAATTAACACTAACCTTGTTGATGATACTGACCAACTGTAGCCTATGATCTAGCATTTTTGTATATCAGAGCACTGGGGAACTAATTTTTGGGACTCAACTTTCTAGCAAGAGAGAGAAGCTAAACATGGTTCCCCAGTGGGACACCAGACAAGCCAATATTCTTTCCTGGCAGCAGCAGGAGTACGGCATACCTCCAGACATGTGCATAATGGCGTCTGACATACCAAGGGTTAAATGTGATTGCAAATAATATTATATACTTCCTCCAGCAAGATTAGAACTTGCGGTTCTGGAATACCACCTCGCCTTATTATTAATTATGAAACTTAATCATGTATAAATAAGTTTTAAAATTACCTATTTCGAGGAGGGCATTGTTGTTTTATAAATAATAATGTGTAAAATGGGGAAAGTTTAAATTACCATCTCCTGTACTGTACCAATTCAAAGCTTATTCCTTTTTTTACACTTCGGTTGCCTAACATGACCACATAAGTGCATGCCTACATTATAACATCAAATAATGTTACCTGTTTGGTAATATTCTTCTGAGCCTTACAAAAACCTAATAAATTACTATAAATACTATCATGATGTCCCTGTCACACAATGTTGTATAACATTTTATAACAGCCAATGTGGTAGGACCATTGTCAGAGGCGATTCTCATGGGTCTTTTCTCCTGCCCAGGGTTGGACATGCCGTCCACATGCTCCTTGCTCCACTTCTACGTGCCATCCTAGGACTTTTGGATTTCTTTGGGAGAGTTTTCATCTGGTATGAATGTTTGTAATACTTACCTGTTTGCTGATATTATTCTGAGCCTTAACAGAGGCATTTCTCTTGGGTCTCTTCTCCTGCTCAGGGCTAGACATGCCCTCAACCTGCTCCTTGCTCCGCTTGCTGGAGAGCCGCTTCTCCGAGCCATCCTTGGACTTCCCGACTTCTTTAGGAGTGTTTTCATCTGGAATTAATGTACCTTCTTAGGTTGGTTGATATATATAATTATTATTATTCATTAGCAGTGATGTATTAACACCACTGTTGCGAATGCAACTTATTGTTATAAAACAATATTCCCAATGCAGTAGCTAAACGCAGCCATCGGGCTCAGATAGATTCGGAGGCTTTTCAAAAGCACCAATAGGAGCGCTCCACATATTTTGTATCGCGGCCAATTAGAAGCACCTAAATTTAAACCACCTTTTGTACCGATTAAATATTGACTATCATTCTTTCATCATCCTCCATACTATCAACACCCACTTTCTACATTTAACCGTTTTGGCAAGAACCCGTGTAAACCAGTACCTTTTGGAAGATTATACCTAACACTTCATTATAAATTGAAGTTTTATTTGAGTCATCAAGATCCTGACCTACACGCTGCTACACCACCATAAATTGAATGTGTGACATATTTCTGTGAGCTTTTAGTATAGCACAATTCTCAGAAACTTATTGTACAAGTTTTTTATCATCATTATCATAAAAAGATATATCATTTTAAAAAATACTAGTGGTCAATGTCACAAATGGCTAAAAATTTGAATGAAAAAAAGACATTTCTTTTTCCATTAATAATTTAAAAAGTTAGTCCCAATATTCCACACAGCAAAAGCTTTATTGAGGGCTCTGACCTAGCTGAGTGTAGCATCAAAATGTTAATAATTTCTTCCTATAACATAGAAACATTGATTCCAATGTTGGCTCTTGACCCTGGTAGATTAATAAGTCTTTGTGTTTTCTTATAGCTTCAAAGTTTGAGTGTACAAAAGGAGGAAACAAATGTAATCAAACTCATCAGGTCAAACAACTAAAAAAAAACTATCTTATTGAGTATTAAAGATTGATCGAGAGACAACCTGTCTGGCCTAGTGGATAGTGACCCTGCCTTTGAAGCTGATGGTCCTGGGCTTGAATCCCGGCAAGGGCATCTATTTGAGTGATGAGCACAGATATTTGTTCCTGAGTCATAGGTGTTTTCTACGTATTTAAGTATTTGTATATTACATATATTGTTGTCTAAGTACTCACAACACAAGCCTCGAGCTTACTCTGGGACTTAGTCAATCTGTGTAAGAATGACTATTAATTTAATTTAATTTATTTATTGAGAAGTTCTACAGCGTTTACAATGAATAATATACAAAAAACATGAGTACTTATAAGCATAGCCAATAACAGAACTCCCTGGAATTTACACAAAATAAAATATCATCTGTGAGTAGACTTGTGACTTAAAAAAAAAGATAGGAATTGGACAAAATCTCGTTAAAATGGCGTACCTTCGGCCTCATTTATGCTCATGAGCGTGTTCACCAGAGCCTTCTTCTGATTTTGGTCCCGTTTCCCGCGTCCATTTTGATATTCTTCAGCAAACTTCTCTAAAGAGTCGAAAGCAACCTGCAAACCACATCAATGTAATCACTAACACTGTATTCCACTCCGTAATTAAACATATTATTGAGATTTTAGGCGGAAAGGCGTCACGAAAAGAAAGTTTGAAATTTAAGTTTTGATTCGAGATTTCTATAGTTGTAATGCATTTTAGAGTTAATATAGAGCATTTTTTCTGAAATAGAAGAACTAAATGTGTTATAAAAAGGCACTTTCAATTAAAAATCGCGTCAAAAACGGTCGAATAAGTACACGGCAAGCCACCATTTTCACAACGTATTTTTGAACACTTCATCGCTGTACCTGTATGTCTTCGTTTAGGGAGCGAACATAACTGTTAGATATTTCATTAAGTTTACACAGTATTTCATCAAAAACGGACATAATTGTAATAAAAAATACACTTCAATATATGTTTCACAAATTGATAAACGACCTAAAACACTACACAATCGAAAACCGTTTGAAATTGAAATGTTAAGTTCAATGTTGCCATGTCGTTACTGTCGCCACATGTAAATCGGATGCGTTCCAAAATATTACGTTTCCTGTTATTTATTTTGCATAAAAAAAGGAAAATATTTTGAAATGAAAACCAATAATCTAATTGTTATTATACTTTTGAATTAAAATCATAATAATAAGTACTGAAAGAAGGCCAGCTAATTAAATTTTGAAATGCATACGAAACATTAGTATGTTTTTCTAATGTATTGAGTTGGGGCAAAAGTAGTGATAGTGGTGATAAGTTATTCTCTTTGGTTGAGGCACTTGTGTAAACGATAGCATAAAAAAATGTGCGCTTCCGGTTTCTTGGCGCTGGGCGGCTACCGGGAAAATCGAAATTCGTCAATTGCGGGCATTTTTCTCTGTCACTCTAATTACGTCTTAGTGAGAGTAAAAGAGAAAGATCCCCGCAATTTGCGAATTTCGGTTTTCGCGGTAGGCCCCCTGTTTCGTGTAGGCAGTGGGGCGACATTCCCCCTTTCGGGCATTCTTGCCTCCGTCCGGCTCAGGACGGATTTCGCGGTAGGTAGCCCCCCAGGTATAAATAAAGTATATTAGTGCGATAGAGAGACAGATAGTGTTTCGTTGTCTTGGCGTATAAGATTGGCATGATGGCTATGCACCCATGGCGCCTAGCCAACATGACAATCGTTTGCGCATGTTAGTGCGATAGAAAGAAAGATAGTGTTTCGTTGTCGTATCGTAAACGATTGGCATGTTGGCCACACACTTGCTTGGTGCCTAGCCAAAATACCAATCGTTTGCGTATTTAACCCTGTAAATAATATAACCCTGTTTTCGGCAAAAAAATGAAGAAAACTCGGAAGGTATTTTATCAATTTTTTCAAATGAATCTTCGATTGTTAATCATTCCAGCCCCTCGTACGAGATATGTTGAATCAAATTGTAGTCATTCATGTAGCAAATGATTCTTGTTTACTGCAAAATTGAGAACCGAAACGCCACTTCTCACTGCAAAATTTGGAAAAGACTCCCAAGAAAACTCATTAAAAAAGAGGTTTAAAAGAGAAAATGAAAATTTTAACTGTTGGAGCCCCTAGTTTAGGAAATGATTATTTAAGTACGTTATCAGTTTTTAAATAAATACTAATAGTTACGTAGTAATCTTGAATGAGGAAGGAAGCATTTTACAAAATACGCTCGTCTGTAGGAATAAGGCCTCTTAACAAGTGTACTCCTTGAGTTCGATCACATTTTTTTTATGGTAGTGGAGGCAAACGAGCAGACGGATCACCTGATGGTAAGCAATTACCGCCGCCCATGGACACCACACATACTGTTGAGTTTTCTAACATTATTCAGACCGGTTAAAAGTTGTTTAGTTTTAAAGTAAACCTCGCCTCATCCAAGACTTTTCAAACTAAATCAATAGTTCTAAGCCCTCTTCTACTAGTAAATACGCTCGATGAAGGTACTATGATTTTATATTTTTTTTCTTAAAGATCCAAGTGCTTCATTTATTGCTCTCTGAAAAGTTCTTGGCCCATTGGAAACATCAAAAGCCTAATATATATGCCATTCATGGACACTATGATCTGGAGTCACAAATGCACATTTTATAATTGACTGCTCTTCAATGGGTAGGTATAGTCTAAACTAAAATCTTAGTTGTGAGTTTAATAATCATAAGTAACAAAAATAAAAAGGGGCCAAGTGCGAGTCGGACTCGCCCATGAAGGGTTCCGTACTATTTATGACGTATTATAAAAAAACTACTTACTAGATCTGGTTCAAACCAATTTTCGGTGGAAGTTTGCTAGGTAATGTATATCATATATTTTTTTTAGATTTTTCATTCTGTTATTTTAGAAGTTACAGGGGGGGGGGGACACATTTTTTCACTTTGGAAGTGTCTCTCGCGCAAACTATGCAGTTTAGAAAAAAATGATATTAGAAACCTAAATATCATTTTTGAAGACCTATCCATAGATACCCCACACGTATGGGTTTGATGAAAAAAAATTTTTTGAGTTTCAGTTCTAAGTATGGGGAACCCCCAAAATTTATTGTTTTTTTTCTATTTTTGTGTAAACATCATAATGCGGTTCATAGAATACATCTACTTACCAAGTTTGAACAGTATAGCTCTTATAGTTTCGGAAAAAAGTGGCTGTGACATAACCGGACAGACAGACGGACATGACGAATCTATAAGGGTTTCGTTTTTTGCCATTTGGCTACGGAACCCTAAAAACCGCATATCAATAGATTCAAAAATTCAACCTTAGGTATCAAAATCAAAATGAGTCCAGTAACAAAATGAATGAACAGAAATGATGAATCCAAGTAGATACGCCCCAATCACCATACAAAACCAGTGAGAGCCCAATTCTCATACAAAGTGTTTGAAGAAAAACCGGGCAATCCGTACCATTATTTATAAAAACGGCAAAAAAAATATTTTGTTGTATGTTTGTTGTATGGGAGCCCCCCTTAAATAATTATTTTATTCTGTTTTTAGTATTTGTTCTTATAGCGGCAACAGAAATACATCATCTGTGAAAATTTCAACTGTCTAGCTATCACGGTTCATGAGATACAGCCTGGTGACAGACGGACGGACGGACAGCGAAGTCTCAGTCCCGGTCCCGTTTGACGCTTTGGGTACGGAACCCTAAAAATGGGCCGTATACTTTTCAGGTTATTCCTATCGTAAAGAAAATTTGTGCATATTATCAGAAAGAGTTAAAAAAAATCGGCCAAGAGCATGTCGGGCCACGCTCAGTATAGGGTTCCGTAGTTACTCTTCCGTCACAACAAGCTAAACTGGAGATTAAAGTATAGTAAATTGTTAACCAAGGGATGAAACGGTACCTTTCACCCGAGTTAAACAAATAGGCAAATTTGCATAATCAGTACCTAATTAAAGTAAGTGTTTTTACTATGAAGGGGAAACTTTTTGCGATAACTCAAAAACAGCTAAACTGATCATGTCCGCTATAGTTTTCATTTAATGTATTTCTTAAGCTCTACTTCCACGATTTTTTTCACATTTTTTGGACCTATGGTTCAAAAGTTAGAGGGCGGGGACACATATTTTTTTTCTTTCGGAGCGATTATCTCCGAATATATTCCCTTTATCAAAAACTGTTTGTTGAAGACCCCTATTAGTTTTGAAAGACCTTTCCAACGATACCCCACTGTACTGTAGGGTTGAAGCAAAAAAAAAAATCACCCCCAATTTACGTGTAGGGGAGGTACACTAAAAAAATTAAATTTTTAGATTTTATTGTACGACTTTGTCGGCTTTATTGATTTATATATCCATGCCAAATTTCAGCTTTCTAGCACTAACGACCACGGAGCAAAGCCTCGGACAGACAGACAGACAGACAGACGGACATGGCGAAACTATAAGGGTTCCTCGTTGACTACGGAACCCTAAAAAGGAATTATAAAAGTAAAGCTCACATATCTACTACAGATTTACTTAGACATTTTAGGAACATTCAGTATTTTTTTTTTATACTACGTCGGTGGCAAACAAGCATACGGCCCGCCTGATGGTAAGCAGTCTCCGTAGCCTATGTACGCCTGCAACTCCAGAGGAGAGGTAGGAGTTAGTATAACTTAAGTATTATCATTATTATGTAGCAAGGTTACCCGTTCCTTTAATAGTGAATCCTGCTTCGCGTAACTACAGTTTGTGCGCTGGCGCGGCTGCGCACACGCCTTAAAAGTCTTAAAACCCTCCTGCCGCTGACATATCCAGGTAATTGTTTATTAGGTGTAAATAAAAAACTTTAACATCTATAGATCGATTCTAAGAAGTAAATACGATAACGATAAGTTCTGGTTTAGATAAGTTCTCATTTAGATATCGTTTGTAAGTCGTATAATTGACAGATGCAGCTCGATTCGGGCAACCAATGTCACTTTGACGTTAGAAATATCGGTGATATATTTGATTGGGATCACAGCGGAATCGAAATAAACGTCACTTTTGACATGTCGTTTAGTTATCGATCTTTTAAAGATCTTTCCAAGACCATAAACGTGTCTTAATATCTGTTCGAATCGGGCCGTAAGTGATTCTAATACATAACAGAAAATGGATGCCAAACACTGATTTAAAGTTTTAAACTTGCATGATTTTTACACAAAATTAATTATAAATATTATAATAAAGTATAATAAATAATAATAATAATAATAAGCCCCCAGGGCAGCTTGTGGCGAGCTGAATGGGAAGTGACGTCCCTTGGGTCCCATACCCCCGAGAGTCGGCCAGGTCCCTCTCTCCGGCTTGCCTTGATTGGCCGGCTGGAGTGAACACTGAGCAGGGGCCGCAGGACTCTCACCTCTGCCTTGCCTTTACCGGCCGTCCAGAGTGGGGTGTCAGAGCTATATGCTCGCAGGGTGGAAGTGAAATTTGCACAAGACGCGAGTTGGCACAGTGGCTGCTTACAGCTACTGGGTAGAAAGCGGCGCACACCTCTTCACACCCTGAGCCGCTCACGCAATGTTGTCCCCTTGTCGCTCCGTGCGAGCGGCCGTTTTCGGGGACCCATATTGTGAGTTGGCAAGTCACCACCTGCCCATTTTGTCGTGTTTTTAAAAACATATGATCAGGGAAGGTGCCATAGTATTCTCCATAGTCTCGGTTACCAGTCCACTTGCAACTCAACCCAATAGCCCGGTTTATTTTGGTACCCTTTTTTTTTACATTAGCCCTACACTAACCGGGGCTTGTCCTTGGGTGCACTGCTATAGTGTGAACAGGGATAATCGTCGGATGGTGTCACGTTACATTTAGAGTAAATTGTCTTATTACAAGGGGCCTCTACGTGTTGGCTTCGGCCCCACGCACGCCTTCCAAATGTCCGGGACCCCATGGTCCCGAGAATTTGTAAAAGACAGACAATAATAATAATAATAATGTTCTACATGACATTAAAGCTCTCCAAGAGGCCTCTACGTGTTGGATCTATATCCCCACGCAAGCCTATCAAAAGACCGGGATTTATAGGCCCGTGAAATCCAAGAAGATACAATAATAATAATAAATATTATAGGACATTACTACACAAATTGACTAAGTCCCACAGTAAGCTCAATAAGGCTTGTATTGAGGGTACTTAGACAACGATATATATAATATATAAATATTTATAAATACTTAAATACATAGAAAACACCCATGACTCAGGAACAAATATCCATGCTCATCACACGAATAAATGAAGCTTTACATTACAATTTACCTCTGACGGCATTCCGAATTTAACAAACTGTGTAATAGTTACACCATAATCAGACACGAAGTAGTTAAAATTAAATATATGGATAACTTCAAAATACACTAAAATTGTAAAATGGACATTAAACGGTGGATGATTAATAGCGTTACATGGTTTAAGCATTTATTTCACTAGACTTAAATCGACCGGGATATAAACCGTGATTACCTTTCATCTTGTTGTTACTGAGCTCCCGATATTAAAAGGTAATCACGGTTTACGTCCCGGTCGCTTTAAGTCTAGTGAAACTAACCGTGAATCATTCAAAACTGTTATTTATTTATTTGGCAACGCTTGACTGCGCAGCGCCGCGAAGTGGGACCAAACCGGGCAAGGCGAGGTTAAGAACATACTCTAAAATATGCTGTATTTTCAATAAATAACATATTAATTAATTGTAGCTATAAATAAAATAACACTGACACTTGACACCAATGAAAACAAAGTAGAGAGTAGGTATTTAGTTATTTCCCGCATTTAGAAATGGATCCAATCAAAAATCTATGTTGAGTCAATTCAAGAACATTGAAGTCGTAAAATGTTGTACAGTCAGCATCAACAGTGACAGATGAAACAACGCCCAAAAAGTATCTGCCGCCCTGGAATACTTTTCCAAATAGAGATTGTACCTATATATCTACAGTTTGCATTCAAAAGTACCCGTTATAGTCTAATTAGAAAGAAGCATGCTCAATATAAGAAAAATAGAAAATAAGACACTATAAGAGAAATAAAACCGGCCAAGAGCATGTCGGGCCACGCTCAGTGTAGGGTTCCGTAGTTACTCTTTCGTCACAATAAGCTAAACTGGAGCTTAAAGTATAGTAAATTGTTAACCAAGGGATGAAACGGTACCTTTCACGCGAGTTAAACAAATAGGCAAATTTGCATAATCAGTAGGTACTTCTTAAGCTCTACTTCCACGATTTTTTTTATAATTTTTGGACCTATGGTTCAAAAGTTGGAGGGGGGGACACATATTTTTTTTCTTTCGTAGCGATTATCTCCGAATATATTCCCTTTATCAAAAAACGTTTGTTGAAGACCCCTATTAGTTTTGAAAGACCTTTCCAACGATACCCCACTGTACTGTAGGGTTGAAGCAAAAAAAACATTCACCCCCAATTTACGTGTAGGGGAGGTACCCTAAAAAAATTAAATTTTTAGATTTTATTGTACGACTTTGTCGGCTTTATTGATTTATATATCCATGCCGAATTTCAGCTTTCTAGCACTAACGACCACGAAGCAAAGCCTCGGACAGACAGACAGACAGACAGACAGACAGACAGACGGACATGGCGAAACTATAAGGGTTCCTAGTTGACTACGGAACCCTAAAAACAGGAGCAACAGACGCCCTGAGCTGAGCTGTGCAAAGAAACTCGTGAAAGTGGACCGGATAGAACGCAAGACTAACAGATTAAAGATGGACACTTAAAAAATGGAAAGGCCCACTTGGTAAAAGAGGCCATAAAAAACCAACTTTCCTCTCTTGTTGCACAAATAACTATTATATTCATTCTTCTCATAGAACCATGGTGAACGTGTGGCAGCCGCCCAACCTGTACGAGCTGTGTCCGGCGTACACAAATCTCACCGCGTGCACCCCTTTTGCGTTGATGTACCTCGAGCTGTTGGTGAAGCTATTTGGTTCAGCGTCGGACCATGCACCTGACCAACTGGATGGAGGTAAGCTTGTTAATCTATTAAATATGGATATCTTCAGGCGTACCCCTTTCGCGTTGATGTACCTCGACCTATTGGTGAAGCTGTTTGGTTCAGCGTCGGACCATGAACCTGTCCAACTGGATGGAGGTAGGCTGAAAATATCCTTAGTTAATACATTAATAAGTTATTAATCTATTAACTAAGGATATTTTCAGGCGTACCTCTTTCGCGTTGATGTACCTCGACCTATTGGTGAAGCTGTTTGGTTCAGCGTCGGACCATGAACCTGACCAACTGGATGGAGGTAGGATTGTTAATCTATTAACTAAGGATATTTTAAGGCGTACCCCTTTCGCGTTGATGTACCTCGACCTGTTGATAAAACTCTATGGTTCAGCGCCGGACCATGCGATTGACCCATTGGATGGAGGTAGGGTTACGTCGCTATAACTAGGGATATATTCAGGTGTACCCCTTTTGAGGGGTGTACCTCGATTTGTTGGTGAAGCTGTTTGGTCCAGCGTCG
Source organism: Cydia pomonella (assembly GCF_033807575.1). NCBI lineage: Eukaryota > Metazoa > Arthropoda > Insecta > Lepidoptera > Tortricidae > Cydia > Cydia pomonella. The sequence continues at coordinate 32,269,464 of NC_084705.1, read as the reverse complement.
GACCTCGCGACTGAGCCAATTTTTATACGATAAGCAATTAAAATTTTGGTTTTAAATGGATTTGTTGTACAATTTCCATTCTGATAATTTATTTTCCATTCCATAAACAACGATATTTTTATCTAAATTGTAAATTGAAAGCACCCTCAATAAATACTAGTGAAGTTTATACTTATCTGTGTTTTTTCTTAAAGAACACGTATTTTACTTTCCTCGTATTCGAAACGAAAAGTACGGCCCGATTTGAAGAATTAAATACGATAACGATAAGTTCTGGTTTAGATAAGTTCTCATTTACATATCGTTTGTATGTCGTATAATTACCTAGATAGATCTTATTGGGATCACAGCGGAATCAAAATAAACGACAATTTTGACATGTCGTTTAGTTATCGATCTATGGAAGGTAGAGGCAAGGAATAGAATCTCCATAGGCAAAACTGTTGCAAAAGTGTCCAGCTGTCAGCTATAAATAATAGTTCCAAATCCCTCCAGAGTAGCGCTGGAGTAGCTAAGAACCTAGGCGTGACGGAGTGAAGTGCGCTGTTAATGATTAGATTTTTTTGTCAAGTATTCTAGGTATCGTAGCGTAGCTATTTATGGTTTTTGTCGGACACTATTTGGTATATGGCGATTCTATTCCTTAACTGTACCTTCCATATATCGATCTTTTAAAGATCTTAAACATGTCTTAATCATTCTTCGAATCGGGTCGGTAGAGTGTTTTAACTCGACAAAAATGGGTGTCTTTCATCTCTCGGTTAACAATATTGTTGTCTTTCAGAAACCTACGATTTTATCGTGGTAGGAGCTGGCTCAGCAGGCTGCGTGGTCGCCAACAGGCTCAGTGCAATCGAAGAGTGGAAGGTATGTTACTTTGATGACCGGTCTGGCCTAATGGTTAGTGATGGGCAGTCATAGTCATAGGTAGGGTATGAAGCCGATGGTTCCGGGTTCGAATAGTTCGGGTACGGGCATTTATTTGTGTGATGAACATAGATATTTGTTCCTGAGTCGTGGTGTTTTCTATGTATATGAGTATGTATTTACCTATATATATATATATATATATACGTATGTATGTCGTCGCCTAAGTACACATAGCCTCCTAAGGCCCAGCCGTAGAATTGAAAAATCCTAAATTTGCCACTAGAATTTGAACCTATAGTGCAGGGAATACAGTTGATTTTATTTTGTTTGAAAATTGAATGAAACAAACCAAATGCAACTCTGTTCCAATTGAATATGATTTAAATTTCATCGAACTGAATAAGTCCTATAGGTAGGACCTTGGGCCTTACGAGGATAGTAGCTACGCTGAGTTTGGTGCTAAGTCGATCTGTGTCAGATTGATGCCGGTTCGTTACAGCCAAATATCATAATGCTCTTTTACATATTTTACTAAATCTCAAATTGTCTTAGTTCCAAAATGCCTAAATTCCCAAATTGATTTATTTTCAATACAATAAAATGTTATTATAACATTTGCACATTACATCCGATATCCAAATCGTATAGTTGGTAAAATGATGAATAACTTCAAATACCGAATTATTATTAAGACTGAAAGTGAAATCTTTTGGGAGAGGTATGGGCATTGTGAATGTCATCTCGCTTTGTGTGGTAGGGCACAGCGAAGCGGATGTCATTCCAGATCTAGAGCAGAGCCCAACTGGGGAAGTACCTCCACCTTACAGAAAACCGCAGCCAAATAACACTAGACCCTAGAGATAGTGTTGTGTTCCTGCCGGTAACTGAGGTTGCCAGAGCTCAACGAGGGGTGGGGTTTACGGTCGGCAATGTACCTCCTCTGGAGTTGCGGACTTACATAGGCTACGGATACTGCTTACCATCAGGCGGGCCGTATGCTTGTTTGCCACCGACGTAGTATTTAAAAAAATGCATTAGTTGCATGTTTACCAAAATTCAAAAATGTCTCATAATACCTAAAATTTTAACTAACAGTATTTTAGTGTCACGTCCTATTTATAGATGTGAATAATCAGTTCAATGGCGTTTTTTTATCTAGTTAAATTGATTTTTAGACATTTTGGTAAATGGTAGAATTGAAAATGTATACAAACGCGATAGTCTAAAGGAATTATAGTGATATTAAGAATACGGTAATTTAAGAAGTAGGCGTAAGTCATTTCGAACTTTAGAGAATGCCTTAAGCCATTTGTACAGTTTTATATCGTGCAATAAAGTTTAAATTAAATAGATAAATTACGATTAAATAAATTACTAGCTGAAATATTTATTAGTGTTCTAACACTTAGTAAATGCGACGCAATAATGGTTACTTGGTAAAAATTAATATGGATTTAATTGCGCGGCGATTTATCATCACACGAAGCTACGAAGCTGATGGTCCCGGGTTCAAATCCTGGTAAGGGCATTTATTCGTGTGATGAGCATGGATATTTGTTCCTGAGTCATGGGTGTTTTCTATGTATTTAAGTATTTATAAATATTAGTATATATATATCGTTGTCCAAGTACCCTCAACACAAGCCTTATTGAGCTTACTGTGGGACTTAGTCAATTTGTGTAATAATGTCCTATAATATTTATTATTTTTTTTTTATTTAATTGGCCATGAGCATCTACTTAATTTTTGTAAGAAAAAATGGTTCCGTAGAGGGATTGTTAATTTTTGTTCTTACTCATTTAAAAAAAATCTCATCAAGGAGTATATGTAGATGATTTTGCTCCTAAGAACGTAATGTCTTTTCTTAAATATTTTTATGTTAAAATTATAGTAAATATTAATGTACCAGAAAACCAGGCCTCCTTGTATCACACACACAGACGGACAAACAGAACTATCGGCCCGATTCGAAGAATGATTAAGACACATTTAAGATATTGGAAAGATCTTTAAAAGATCGATAACTAAACGACATGTCAAAATTGACGTTTACCTATTTCTATTCCGCTGTGATCCCAATAAGATCTATGTACGATATTTCTAACGTCAAAGTGACATTGGTTGCCCGCATCGAGCTGCTCCATACAAACGCTATCTAAATGAGAACTTATCTAAACCAGAACGTATCGTTATCGTATTTCATTCTTCGAATCGGGCCGTATAAGGGTTCTTTGCTTTGACTATGAAACCCTTAAACAATATCATATATAATAGTCCCGAAACATAAATAACTATAATGAACAAAATAGCCATTTTCCGATAACAAACTAGTTCAATCGCTCAATATCATAACCTTGTTATGTATAACGGATAGAAAATACATAATTACTGTATCTACAAGGTTTGTTACACCTGACCTGGCATACCTCGAATAACTAAGCATCGGAGACCCTATTTGACTCGAGAAAGTGAAATGTGACATGACATTATAGTTACTTGTACAGTCAACATCAACAGTAGCGGATCGAATAACGCTTCTGTAACAGCTTAACAAAAAGTGATGTCTTTAATATAGAACAAACAAGACTGTAAAATATATACTTTTGAACGTGAATTATAGAAATATATATATTTTTGGAAAAGTTATCCGGAATATCAGATAATTTTGCCGCCTTGTTTCATCCGCTACTTTTGATGCTGACTGTACAGTGTACAGTTTAAGCATTTACCTAGGTATTACAAACGAATAGTAGGAGTTATAAGGAAAAGGTATCCTCATCTGTTATAGTAAACATCCCTATAATGGAACTGGCACTAGTAATGGGATGGTATTTTGTCTATAAAACAAGTATTTACCATCAGTTTTTAAACGCTGACAACATTTTACTATAAACAAGAGGCCAAGAGCTGCTTAAGTTAAATTTTTCATTGATATTTGTTAGTTTGAAAATTAATGACGCCATACATCCCATGACTGGAGCAAAAAACGGGTTAACTTTGGTGCCATGGCAGAAGGGGAAGTGCCTGCTGTGGGACGCCACGTGCGTTAGCACGTTCGCCGCCTCGCACCTCGGCCGGACGGTGCGGACAGCCGGCGCTGCGGCAGAGTTGGCAGCATTGAGAAAGAGGGCAAAATACTCTGTTCTAGAAGCGAATTATTATTTTGTACCTCTCGCCTTCGAGACAACGGGGTGTTGGGGGTCCGACGCCATAGCGTTTATAAGGGAAGTGGGACGTAGGATTAGGGAGAAGACCTCTGATGCCCGCGCGGGTTCGTACCTGGTGCTGGTGCAGAGGTTGGCCATCGCTATCCAGCGCGGTAACGCGGCAAGTGTGATGGGCACCTTTGCACCCGGTGCAGCCCACGGAGGTCTTTTAGAATAAGATAGTAGTTTATTTATATATTATTGTTTTGTGTGTATTTGTTTCTAATTGTATGTCACTTTTTGTTGTACCTACTGTAAAATGTATGTTTCAATAAATTACAATATTTATTGGTCAATAATATTGAAACCAACTGCAGTAGCTTTAATTAAATACATAGAAAACATAGAGGACGAATTGGATATTCAACTTTTAAACTATAAATCAGTAGAAATTTGACAGATGTCGGCGAAATATCAAAAATACTCAATTTTTTCTCTTAAATGTCCCATAATTGGTGCCGTTAACATTTATGTGTGATAAGAAAATAAATGATAGATAATATTCACATTGACACATTGCAAATAGGTTGCCTAGTAAGATTGCGTACGGACAGAAAAAAAAGATTAATCAATTTTTTGTCCAAATCTAGGCAACCACGGAATGCACCCACTTTTTAAGAGGGATACCACGACACCGTCCATACAAAAAGAGAAAACGTTTTTCCACTTCTAAATATTTTCTATTCTCCATGATTTTTTAGGATATTATTGACACAATGAAAAACTAGGTTTATAGGTTTCCTTTTTTCAAAATTAGCAAAACAAAAAAAAAATGATTTTTAAAGCGAAACCTATAAACCTAGTATATATTATGCTGAAGCGATCGACATTTATCAACGTGTTTTGTTAAGATTTAATTAGTGGAAACCGTTTTCTCCCGAAATGGATTGGAAGAAAAATTACCGTTATTTCGTTAGATTCGAAAAGCTATTCTTCCCTCTTAATTAGGCGACCTATTACAGTGAGATGATTTAACTAGGTAACCTATTGGCAATATGTCAAGGTGAATATTATCTATCATTTATTTCTTATCACAAATAAATAACATATGAGCGTAGATATTCCTTATAACGTACCTTAGGCCATAAGTCGCTTTTTGTGAGACAATGATTTTGTTTGTTCTTTTTTCTCCAATACTCGTCATGGAAAGAGATTATGAAAAATCCATATATACCATTAAAATGCAAAAGTAAACTGTTTAATTCTTGCATCCTCCTATCCTCATCATGACCTATGGTTGCCAAACTTGGGCCTTAACACAAAATGCCAACACAACATAGAGAGAAGTATTCTCAGCATCAAAAAGAAAGACAAAGTAGGAATAAGCACCATAAGAAAAATCACAAAATTAATGGATGTATCCTATGTAACAAATAACCTGGAAATGGACTGGGCACATGCTAACAGAACCAGGACAGAAATGGACAAAAATTGTAACAACTCGGTACCCCAAAGATGGGAAAAGAAAAAGAGGAATTTTTTGTGACTTGTCAAAAGCCTTTGACTGTGTTGAGCACTTGACTTTAAAACTAAAACTTAAACATTACGGGTTATCTGACGCCGCTATCAACCTAATTTCAAGCTATCTCAGCGAGAGAACACAAACGGTTGTGATTAATGAAACCCCGTCGAAATCCGCTGCTGTTAAACTAGGAGTGCCACAGGGGTCCATTTCAGGCCCGTTTTTATTTTTAGTTTATATAAATGACCTTCCATATATCGTAAAAGATCATTGTGAAATTGTGTTAACCGCAGATGACACATCTTTAATTTTTAAAGTTAGTCGAAACACTGAAGACTATACAGACATAAATAGTACCATGAATATAGTCTCAAATTGGTTTACAATTAATAATCTGCTGTTAAATTCCAAAAAAACTAAATGGATTAGATTCACATTACCTAATGTAAAAGTTACTAGTGGCAGTATATTTATAAATAATGCATGTCTGGAAATGGTGGATAAGACTCTCTTCTTAGGTTTGACCATAGATAAAGATTTGCAATGGAGTCCCCATATATCTTCTCTAGCAAACCGATTGAGTTCAGCAGCATACGCAGTCAGAAGGATTAGGCAATTAACTAACGTAGAAACAGCCCGAATAGTGTATTTTAGCTACTTTCACAGCCTAATGTCATACGCAATTCTAGTCTGGGGTAAAGCTGCCGATATACAAACAATTTTTGTATTGCAAAAAAGAGCAGTGCGGAATATATATAAGTTGGGGTCACATGTTTCATTAAGAGAACGTTTCAGAGAAATAAATATTCTAACAATGGCATCACAATACATATACGACTGCATATTATATGCTCTAAAAAATTTAGAAACCTTTCATAAAATGCAAAGTGCTAGAAATAATCACAAAATAGCAATAACTAGATCTCGTATTAAGAGAGTAGGGAAATCTTTTCTAGGACAGTGTATACAGTTCTACAATAAGTTGCCAAGGGAAGCACTGGATTTACCATTTCCTAGACTTAAAAAATATGTTAAATCTGGTCTACAGCATTAGGCATATTACACAGTCGGAGAGTATATTAATGACAAAAATGCATGGCCTCCTATAAATAAATGAATGAAATATGAAATGTATATTGGTAGTAAATTATAATTGTTGAATTTTCTATTTTGTAATCTGTTATTTATTTTTAATTAATTTATTTATAATGTGCTTTTGACGATTCAAAAGAGATTGTAAAATCCTACTTGAATAAATGTCTTTTTTACTTTTTACTTTTACTTTAGGCAGACCTTACCGCGGATAGGAAGATGACATAAGAGCTATCGCTGGACCGACATGGATAAAAAGAGCAACCAACAGAGAGGAATGGAAGGTCTTAGGGGAGGCCTATTGGAGGGCGTGTCAAGGGTTCGGACACGCCCTTAACAATGGCTAGTAAATACCCGGTGATGGGCCGTAATGGGCAGCTGCTGGTGGGGTTGCGGATGATTGACACCACGTGCCCGTGACCCCACCCCAAAGGCAGAGAGATGAACACCCCAGGTTTTTTAGTGAGTAGAAACCTCACATATCCTCAGCGCTTCCCCCTGGCGCTGGGGAATCTTTCGAAGATTTTTACTGGGCAAAAAAAAAAAAGGGGAGGCCTATGCCGGCAGGCAAGTCGACCGATGTCAATAATTTTAAGAAACGACAGACATGACAATAAAAAAATTTTTTTTGATATTCTAATTATTTGACAAACAAGAAACTTGAGAAAAATTTAATATTTTAATAAGGTCGAAATAAATGGCTCTTCTTCTTCCTCGCGTTGTCCCGGCATTTTGCCACGGCTCATGGGAAGCCTGGGGTCAGCTTGACAAATAGTCCCAAGATTTGGCGTAGGCACTAGTTTTTACGAAAGCGACTGCCATCTGACCTTCCAACCCAGAGGGTAAACTAGGCTCTGCTGGGATTAGTCCGGTTTCCTCACGATGTTTTTCTTCACCGAAGGTCGAAATATTGGCTATTTTATTTTATTTTTCTCGAATTTTTTTGTATTCAATATACAGGTTGAACTTAGCCCTTGGACAAACCCTGAAATCCCACGTAGGGTTACTTCTCAGGAATACTCTGACGTTAGTATTTTTTTAATTAGAACAAAAGATAAAAAAATATTTTTTCGAACAAAAGTTATGTGCAATAATCGACAACAAAAAGAAACACACTGTGTTAATCTTTGGCAGTGTTTTTGACAATATGTTCGAAATATTTACATTTTTCAAAAGTCAGAAGCTTATTAGTGTCATAAATAAAAAAGATAATCAAAATGATCGAAGAAGGTTCCATACTATTCTTTGAGGATATTACCTTAGGAGCTACTAAGACATACAGGCTGCTCCAAAATAAAAAATGGTAATTTTCTAATTTCTTCGAAACCGCTACACCGGTTGTTATGATACTTTGTACACTGGTTCTAAATACCCTAATGCATATGTAAAATTCGGCTTTGTCCAATGGCTAGAGACACACTGTATGTGCTATAAATTTATGTGCGAGGGCAGGATAGAAGAAAATTTACGAAAATATGTCTTATTTTAATTTATTTTCCATTGTATAGCGTTACCCTGTATACGATAGCAGTATAATCATAATATAAAATAGTTAATAATGTAGCCGAGGGATTTGACTAGCGACATTTTAAACAGAAAAGCATACTTTTAGAGATAGGTATTTATTTATTACATGAGCGAGTAGCCTGGGTCGCCTGCGCGTTTGAGACTCACAGGCTTGGATGCTCGGTTTATACCTGTTTATGTTCGTTATTAGATACATGCATGCCGGGAGTATATATATATACATGGTAAAGTAAGTATTTTGTGTTTCTTAAATAAACTCTGTGCTGGATAGTCTACGGGTTTTCCATTCCGAACAGTTATTGTTTTCAAATTGACCGGTTTAGAACAATAAAAACCGGTTCTTCCCTATACGCGGCCATACCAGGCCGTCTGGCCGTTTCGTCGCTTGTCGAATAAACCATTTTTTTTGGTTACAATAAAGTTCTTATTACGTTCGCGTTTTTATAAAAGTTCGGAGGAAAACTAAAATAAACCGGTTCCGAGCCTTGCAATTCTATCGATAGGTTTGGTAGCAGGGGTCTATATTTGCGATGCATATTGAGGAAACACGTTAAAACCCGTGCGATCGCGAAATCATCCGTCGCAATTTTCGCACGGCACACTTAATCTTTTGTTCCTTGCTAATTTTCTGGCTTTACGCCCTCATAAGATGGTTAAGTTTCTTATGAAATATTATGTTACCTTCAATCGGTACCTTTCATCGGCAGATAAGCTCTGAGGTCGATTCGGACATTATTTTAAGGACAACATTTCTACTACACCCGGTTAATATAATTTGCTTAAAAAATAATTACTTTAATGTTGTTCCCAAACCTTCAGGTGCTACTCCTAGAAGCTGGTCCAGAGGAACCTGATATAACATCAGTGCCAGCGCTCTCAACAGCGCTCCTGAATTCCAACATCGATTGGCAGTACAAGACAATGCCCAGTCACGTCGCCTGCCTGGCCTTTGAGAACCAACAGTGCAGATGGCCGAGGTTAGCCTTCTTATACTCTTCTGTTACTACAGAACGAGACAAACGAACCTGATATCACATCGGTGCTGTCGCTCTCAACAGCGCTCCTCAACTACAACATAGACTGGCTGTACAAGACTATGCCCAGCTCCGTTGCCTACCTGGACTTCCAGAACCAACAGTGTAGATGGCCGAGATTCCAGATAACTTCGGTGAACAGTCATGATCTTCCTCAATGTTCGCCGGTTTTCAGGAAAAGAGGTGCCCAACCAGGCCAGTTGGTTTTTCACTGATGTTTCTTCTTTCCGATTCCCTTGCTACTCTTGCTAGGATCATGATAGACAATTTACCCTTAAAAACTGGATGGGTCATAAAATACCCTTTTAGAACGCACTGTAGATTATAATTTTGAACGACTAACATACAGGTAAGTATCCTATTTCAGGGGTAAAATGATGGGTGGCTCGAGTTCCATCAACTCGTTCGTATACATCCGCGGGAACAGACTGGACTACGACGGGTGGTCACGGCGCGGCAACACAGGATGGAGTTACGAAGAGGTTAGATCACACACACACACACACACACACACACACACAAAACTTGTTAACAAATTACACACAGCCATATATTTTGACTAAGGTGAAGGTGAAGTAGGGTTGTGTTGGTTGAGTTTGTGAAGTTAGAGCTTGTAGAGTTAGAAGCTTGGCTCTACAAGAAATCTGATAACTTTTTGACAGTGCGAGCCTTATGGTTTCGTCTTGGCAACATTTTACATGAAAATGTTTTTGATGGGATTTCACTTCTTTTTGTAAGTTGGTGATTTACTATTCAAAACCCTGAAATACATATCTCTGCTATTTTTACTGATTCCCCATACAAACTTCAACCCCTATTTCCTTCTAACGCCCTTTTCCTCCCTCTTTTCACTCTTACGGGGTGATTTTGGGGTTGAAAACTATTCTATATCCTTCCCCGTAACAAAAACTATATCTACATACCAAAACTAAAACCAAAGTTCAAGCTCAAGTTCAAATATACTTTATTCATGTAGGCCTAGTAACAAGCACTTATCAATAGTAAGACAGTATTATATATAATTATCTTAAGCTAATTATCAGAGCAATTATTACAGCATTAGACAAGTTGGCTAAAACTAAAATTAAAACTTCATTAGTTAGAGCTCTTTTAATATAAACTTTTAATAAAAAAAAGGAACGCTACTTACTTTTCATATGACGTAATTTTTTGGGCTTTATTGAACTTAAGGCTTTTTAAAGAATCAAAATGTCTATAATATTGTGGCACTACACTTATACTTTTCTAAGTCAGTAAGTACTTACTTATAACTTGGCATATCGACCTTATGAAGAGATAAAAAAAAAACAAAATTAACTTAAAATATTTAAAGTCACTATTTCATCTCATACATTCAATAAGGCCCGGGAACGGGCCTTTTTACTCGCACTGATAGTGGGCCTTCTTAGCCCTAGTACAAGTTCAAGAATAATAGAGAATATTTAATATAAATATATACATAAAATTACAAATTTTCCCTTCCTCATACAGTTAGATCACTTCTGTCCGCACCCATATACATTAAAACACCGAATAAATCCAGAAACTCGAAAAAACAAACTTTGTTTTAATAAAAAAATATCATCAAACACAGCCACAACCTTCTATCAGACTGTATGGATGCTACTGGCAAAATAGGGGCGCGTACAAAGTCAAGCGTTGTTGCCAGCTCGTTATATGCTTCTTCTATGTGTGCGTGTTGTGTTGAACAAATAATACTAGGGCAACTGCTACATTTGAATGCTGGGCCTTGTTACCCGCCGGACCTTATATGCCTTAGCCTACTTTAGGTTAAAATTGACTCGCAAGATTTAATTATCAAATGAGGTTACAAAAAAAGATTTTACTATTTTATTTTATGGTATTTATTTCTGTTACCCAGGTATTACCATATTTCAAGAAATCTGAAAAGAATCTGAATATAGAAGGCCTAAATCGAATATACCACGGCGTCAAAGGAGAACAGGCCGTATCCCGATTCCCCTACGTGGACGACCCTTCCATCATGATCACCGAGGCCTTCGCCGAGAGGGGGCTGCCGTTGAATGACTACAACGCCGCCATTCAATACGGAACCATGCAGGCTCAAGCCATCTCCGAGGAGGGCCAGAGGGCTTCCACCAACAGGGAGTTCATCAAGCCCATCAGATATAAGAGGCATAACCTAAGCATCAGAACAGAAGCCGAAGTTATCAAAATACTTTTTGATGAAAATAAAAAAGCTTCAGGTGTTCAATACATAAAAGATGGTGAGATATACACAGCTCATGCAACTAAAGAGGTTATAGTCAGCGGTGGATCTATTAATTCTCCACAACTGTTAATGCTTTCTGGAATCGGACCTAGAGAGCACTTAGAAGATCTGCATATACCAGTGATTGCCGATTTACCAGTTGGGGAAAATCTTCATGATCACGTGACATTTAACGGTATTATCGTAGCATTGCCAAATGAAACGGCTACCACTGTCAGCCAGGATGAGCTTATTCAGGATATATATGACTACAAGGAAATGGAAGTCAAAAGAGGACCTCTGTCTGGAAATGGTCCGGTGAACAGTGTGTCTTTTTATCTAACACAATTCGGCTTGCCGGCTCCCGACATCCAAGTACAGGTAGACAGTGTAAACTGGGAAGAGTATACAAGAGAACCGGCTGTCTATGATGGTTTAACTATCTTCCCAACTGCGTTCTATAATGGAGTCATCCCTAGAGTCATGAACCTTGTTCCGAAGAGTAGAGGTCGTTTGCTTCTCAACGCGAGTGATCCTTACGGACATCCATTAATTTGGTCTGGTTATTTAACTGACCCGCGCGATGTAGAAGTACTTGTAAGGGGTGTGAAAGAGGTTTTGTCTTTGGAAAGTAGTTATGCTTTTAAATCCAGAGGTGCTCACTTCGTTAGAACCCCTCTACCAGCATGCCAGCACTTCTCTTGGGGTACTGACGCGTACTTTGAGTGTCTGGCGAGATCTTATACGTCTTGTCCTTACCATCCTGTGGGGTCTTGTAAAATGGGTCCAGCGGACGATCCTACAGCAGTGGTGGATCCCAGGCTCAGAGTATATGGAGTCTCGGGGTTGAGAGTGATCGACGCTTCAATAATGCCGCAAGTGATTAGAGGTAATACGAATGCTCCGTCGATTATGATTGGGGAGCGAGGAGTAGCTTTGGTTTTGGATGATTGGAAACATAACTATAAGCAGAATGAGTATTGAAAAAGATACTTAAGTAATATTCCTGAACTAAACTAATTACAATGCTGCTGAACGCATTGTTTTTACGGAACATTTAAAGCTATTAAGCCGGAAGGATCTATGAATCGTAAAATTAACTTGAATATCTTTATTAACTATTATTTGATTATCGTAGTTCCATAGCAAGATATGTTTTTAAATGGAAGAAAAGCATTTGTTAAATTTATTTATTTTATTTCAAACACAGTACAACAGTAAAAATACCAAACCACTGCTAGTGCTAACTTACACAGAAAATTTAATGACACATATATTAAAATAATTCTACGGATTACACTCACGTATTTTTAGTCACTCGCGCGACATGTTTCGGAGAGCTTAGGTCTCCTTTCTCAAGCAGTGCAAGTATGTAACGTTAAAAAAACGTTTAAAACGTTTTAACACGTTTTGGTTTTTAACGTTTATTTTCGTGTTAGTATGTCTCACGACAGTTTATATTCAAAGCCACTTGTAACATACAATTCCAAACCAATATAGGCACAATTCACCACCAATTGCAATATTAACAGATAAAAGCGGCCAAGTGCGAGTCGGACTCGCGCATGAAGGGTTCCGTAACATTTATGACGTATTAAAAAAAATCTACTTACTAGATCTTGTTCAACATTTTACCACTTTGGACACACATTTTACCACTTTGGAAGTGTCTCTCGCGCAAACTATTCAGTTTAGAAAAAAATGATATTAGAAACCTCAATATCATTTTTGAAGACCTATCCATAGATACCCCACACGTATGGGTTTGATGAAAAAATATTTTTGAGTTTCAGTTCTAAGTATGGGGAACCCCCAAAATTTATTGTTTTTTTTTTCAATTTTTGTGTGAACATCTTAATGCGGTTCATAGAATACATCCACTTACTAAGTTTGAACAGTATAGCTCTTATAGTTTCGGAAAAAAAGTGGCTGTGACATAATCGGACAGACAGACGGACATGACGAATCTATAAGCGTTCCGTTTTTTGCCATTTGGCTACGGAACCCTAAAAATGGCCAAGGGACCAAGCGCGCGTCGGCTATTCAAGGACCTAGCGCCGCACCTTATAGATGTCACAGGTGACCAGGGCTATAACCGCGAAAATCGAAGTTCGTCAATTGCAGGCATTTATCTGTGTCACTCTAATTACGTCGTAGTGAGGGTAAAAGAGAAAGATACCTGCAAATTTGAGAATTCCGGTTTTCGCGGTAGGCCTCCAGACGGCTGGCCAGTATTTTTCTCAAAGGATAAGCATTGCAATCCACGGCAGCGACTTGGGGAAGGGTAAAACGGGACCCTATTACTAAGACTCCGCTGTCCGTCCGTCTGTCACAAGGCTGTATCTCGTGTACCGTGATAGTTGAAATTTTCACAGATGATGTATTTCTGTTGCCGCTATAACAACAAATACTAAAAAGCGGCCATACGCGAGTCGGACTCGCCCATGAAGGGTTCCGTACCATTTATGACGTATTAAAAAAAATACTTACTAGATCTCGTTCAAACCAATTTTCGGTGGAAGTTTGCATGGTAATGTATATCATATTTTTTTTTTAGATTTTTCATTCTGTTATTTTAGAAGTTACGGAGGGGGGGGGGGGGGGCACATATTAGAAACCTCAATATCATTTTTGAAGCCCTATCCATAGATACCCCACACGTATGGGTTTGATGAAAAAAGATTTTTTGAGTTTCAGTTCTAAGTATGGGGAACCCCCAAAATTTTATGTTTTTTTTTCTATTAAAAATCTTAATGCGGTTCATAGAATACATCTACTTACCAAGTTTGAACAGTATAGTATATAGTTTAGAAAAAAAGTGGCTGTGACATAATCGGACAGACAGACGGACATGACGAATCTATAAGGGTTCCGTTTTTTGCCATTTGGCTACGGAACCTTAAAAAGTACGTGTTCAAGGGTCTGATGGGCTTATAGCAGAAAAACTGCAGAATAATAAATTGAGACGTGTAATCTGTCTTGTGGTACAGGAATAAGTAAATGACATGCAAATTTTGACAAAATCTTAAATTCCTACGAGTGGCGGTTGGTCTCCGTGAGCCTTTGCCTGTGATATTGGCGCAGGCGCTTCATGTATCTGATTTAGTTCCGAACAGTACGGAACCCTCGGTGGGCGAGTCCGACTCGCACTTGTCCAGATTTTTGTAGTTATAAGGCCTTTACTCACTCACTCACTCACTTCACTTCTGGATGAGATTGGCTCAGGACCGGGATAAGTGGCGTACTAGAAGAGAGGCCTTTATGCTCAGCAGTGGGCGATAAAAGGCTGATATGATGATAATGATGATGAAGGCCTTTACTTGAAGTTTATTTGTAGAGTTATTATTATTTTTAAGATTATTCATAGTATACTGTTTAATTCTTCGAAATAAATGAATATTATAACATCTAAAAATAAATAATTAGCAGTTTTAAATTGTAGAAGTACGTGCATCCACAAAATCTCAATACATAAGATTCGAAATTACACTTAATTAAGTATTGAACTTAAAGTTGTTTGATCGGCTATAACTTAATACTATAATAAAACTGGCTTTTCTTTGAGTACTTAGGTCTCAACAGCTAAAAAACTTTTTTTTGATATTTTGTGATCTATTTTAGGTGTTAATTGATGTGACGTTCAGTAATATTTGTTTACTATTTACTAAGTTGAATTTTATTTAGTATTTTTCTCCTCTCTCCTTCTGTTTCCTTCCCCGGCCTTCAGACTATCTTCATATTAAACATCATCTAAATCGGTTCAGCATTCATAATATTAAGTAGGGATTATTTATACGATCATTTTTTTGTCATCGATCTTTGAGTGAGATGCCGTTTTAACCCTTTCAACTCCATTTTTACTCCCTTAAGGGTTTAATTAAATTCAAATAATAATTTCTTAATGGTGATTCCAAAACATTAGAAAAATTCAAACTCAACGGTTTATGATGTGCTTTGTCTGTCAGTACATATTTAGTGTATCTAGTCAAAGGTCCCACTTTGTCGCTTAACATAAGGACGAGATTTGCTTGTATCTTTATAAGAATAACCTGTCAAAGCTTCCTTATGGCCAGCGACATAGTGGGACCTTTTGCTTGGAAAACGACACATGTTCTTGTAAAAGAAAGAAGAACGAAATACGCACAGCATTCATATATTGGGCGCGCATGTAGGCAGTACAATGAAAAATGTATGGACGCAGATTTGGTTTGCAATTCATTAGGCCTCTTTAAAATAGCAGTATATTCTTTTCTAAAATAACGGTTCAAAGTTGCAGCAACCTGATAATAGGTACCTGTGATTTAAGTATTTTCTCAGTTCTCTACATATATATATATATATTTTATATACATTTACGCATTTGTTATGTACGCTATAAGTTTACACTATTTTTTTTTCAATAGTACATCGAAATTTATAATTAGGAAACTATAGGTCTATAACGAAATCAATGCATAGCTATTAGCTAAGTTGCTCATATGTTTATTTTAACCTTTTGAACGCCACGCCTATCGTACGAGTCGCGTAATCGTGAACCTTGTCGGTACGCATGAAGGTTGATATTGGGCTGTAGCCGCGCGCGTCATATGACGTCTTTGGCGGTCAAAAGGTTAAGACTGTTTGTTTCTCAATAAATTAAATAAAAAATAAATAAAAAAAGCCTGAAGTACGGCAAAAGCAAAGATTTACCAATTCATCAGTAAAAGGCCGAAATTTTAAATAAAGAAAAATGTTCAGTATATCATGATCTCCTTTCTTTAATCAGAGCACATAAACATCAATCTATCTCCAATAAGCTTCTGAAAACATCTTCATCCGTAAAACCAAAGGCAGTAAAGAACAAAACAGGGATAAACCCCCGTTTACCGTGACGGAGATCAGTCGAGGATCTCGTAAATTCTTCATCCGGAGCCGAGTATACTATACGACGCTTGAGACTCTGAATTAGGGCCGCCATCTCGAATTTCGCCAAACCCGGACAAAGATTCAAAAAAACCCGGACATTTGGCGTAAATCGCATTTTTTCCCCGGACGAGTCCGCAAATAATATTTTTAAAAAACAAGACCTTTAATCTTACATGTAGTTTTAATGTGCTTCCTTACTTTCCCCAGACAATTCTTTGTATCGACGACAATTGACGAAGACAATTGTATCGTAATCTACTATTAAAGAACATATGTTGCTACTTTACCTCACTAGTGCGATAATTAGCACATTATGTAACTATGTAAATAATTTAAAGGGCCATATGTACTGGAAAACGTACGATACATGTGCGAATAGGTAATTTGCAACGCGTGTCGATTTCAAACACTCCCTTGACTCCTTTCGGTCGTGTTATAATTTTTTTGTTGCGAATTTCCTATTTTTTGCACTTGTATTGACCGACTGAGGTGGCTTGGGCATGTGTATCGAATGGAACGGACTCGTTTGCCACGTCAAATCCTGCTAGGGGAGGTTGCAGACGCAAAAAGACTGGTCGGGCGGCCAATGCTGCGCTTCAAAGATTGCGTCAAGCGTGATATGGTTGCTTTTAATATCACATGTAACCAATGGCAAAAACTGGCCGAAGACCGACCCGTATGGCGTCGTGCTGTTCACGATGGTCAAGCCACACACGACGATGCCTGGTTTACCTCTTTAAGAGAGAAACGCATGAGGCGCCACGAGCAGGCCTCCAACCCTCGCCCACCTGGGCAAGCATACACCTGCCGCGTGTGTGGACGTGGGATCCTCTCTCGCATAGGGCTATACAGCCACGAACGCAAGTGTCGTTACCAGGATGCTGCTTAAAACATCTCACACAGATGAATAGGCACTTGTATTATCATGAGGTATCTTTTAGATTTGCTTTAAGTTTTGCTTTTTGGTTCCGTACCCAAAGGGTAAAACGGGACCCTATTACTAAGTCTCCGCTGGGCGCTGCCCGTCCGTCTGTCCGTCCGTCGGTCATCAGGCTATATCTCATAAACCATGATAGCTAGTTGCAAGCCGCTATAACAACCAAATAGTAAAAAGTACGGAACTCTCGGTGGGCGAGTCCGACTCGCACTTTTTTATTATCAGAAAGAAGGTAAGCGATTTTGACGAGTCTTTTTATTTAAAATCACAAAAAAAAAAAGTAACGGCAAATATGTCACAATTATAAATAAATCGTACAGCAATCGCAGCACGGTTCCATTTTTATCACGTCACTATGACCGTCACTTTCGCACGCACATACTTGTTAGAACGTGACAGGCATGGTGACAAATGATAAAGAGCCGACCATATTAGCCCTACAGGATAATTTGCATTCCTTAAAGTAATAGTTATTGATTTGTAAAAAGCGTTTTTCAATACAAACACATGATTAGACATGTCAAGACATGTTAATCTTTTTTCTAATGCAAAAAAACTATAGACAAATAAAATATCTTGTAAAATGTGTTACACACGGTCACACGCTCGTCTAATTCGTGCCCGTGTCGGATATATCCCGTGCGGCAGGTGTGGGAGCGGACAGCTGACGACCTATATTTTATTTATGAGCTCGAATCCGGCCCGATAAGGATGCCACTGTGGGACGGACTTTTCTGAATTATATCGATAGAATTACCAAAACATTGTTTTAATTGTAAAGTGTGATACACACGGTCACACGCTCGTATAATTTTATTTGTGCCCGTGTCGGATATACCTCTTGGAGATGTGGAAGAAGATAGTTGACGACTTATATTTTATTTTTGAGCTCAAATCCGGCCCGTCAGGGATGCGACTGTGGGACGAACTTTTCTGAATTATATCGATAGACACTGATTTAAACTTTCACGATTTTTACACATTATTAATTAGCGCGGCTAGAAGATGTTGATGTCAACTTTAGCCAGTCTTCTCCGAGACCACGGGGACAATGCCGTCCTTGAAACGTCGAAGATAAATTTAAAACTTAAGTGTATAAATAGAATATTGTTATATTGTCTAGAATAATTTGATTTGTGTTTTATATTCCCTCTCGTTGTCTACAATCCTGCGCTAACTACAAGTTTCCGTTTGACCCAATGGTTGACTGGTATAGAATGCCTTAAGGCATTAAGTCCGCCATTTGTACAATCTTATATCGTGCAATAAAGTTTAAACATATAAATAAAACTCTATACGCTATAAAAGTTACACGAAGGCACCGCCAAAAAGCCGTTCCAATAGAATGTATATTCATGTCAACACTTCCACGTCTATTGTACATACATATTTTGAATTTATATGTACATGTTATTTTTCCTAGAAATATTTAATTAGAATAAGAAATATTTATTTACCCACCCCACTTTTGTTTTGAATACCATTTTCATCGATATCGATACTATAGTCAATTTATCGACACACCCGACACATGCAGGTAAGTCCAATAATACCTCACTAAGTGTTCCGAAGTATCCGTTTCACGAAATACTAAGTACTAAGAAGAGTTCTCGAGGAACCTTAAATCGGGTTAGCGAAAACTATGGTAATGTATTCAAAAGAAACTTGATTTCGGTGCGTGTGTGAAGGACTTTTTTGGATGCAGTACCCCTAGTGTAAATATTTTCGACAGCGAAACGTGACGTACGCGTTTGCGTTAAGTGTCATTTTGTATGAGATTTTTGACTTTCCAAAACGTCCCGCTTGGCGCGCTGTTCAAAAACCCATACAAAATGAGACTTAACGCAAACGCGTACGTCACGTTTCGAAACCGAATTTATTTACACTAGGGGTACAGATATTAATATTACTTCTAGCAATATATAGCCATTTGTTTTGGATGTCAAAATAAGGGGCACGTTTTGTTCTTAGATTTTACCTGTCTGTTACAATCAATTGTCTTTGATGCAGACAGACAAACATATCTTCGCGTAATTCCCGCCATAAATTGACGAGCTGTCTGGGGTAAGAGCAAAAACAAAGGATTTTGTAAGTACTTTATATTTAAACTATTCAAATTGATCAGATTTCATCGCTCTTGAAGCCGCCCCTTACAACACAGCTCAACGACCTAAAATCAATACGTCCAAATGTTGTCAACCATCAAAAGAACAGCAAAGCCGTACAGCTAATTCTTCTTGAACCTTATTCCAACGACTTAAAATCTATCTATGGTCATTTACGGGTGTTACTGTAACATACAAATCGCTTGCATGGAGAAAGCAACTGCGACAAGGTTCTATAATGCATGGACGTCGGGAGACGGGGAACCTTGTTCGCGTGGAGCCGGCGCCGAAATAAAATGCAATAAAAAGGCCGATATAAAGCAGAGATTCTTGGAACGGGGTACAGTCAGCATGAACAATCTGCCAAAAGTATATTTTAGACTTGTCGTTAAAACAAATGCAAAACGCCTGTCACAATTGTCATAGCAACACATACAATTAGCCCGATTCGAAGTTAGAAGAACATACGTCAAAAAATTCCTGAAGATACGATATGGATTGCACATGTCTGTCTCAAAAGTGATGTTTTGTTTGAAGAAACGTCAATTTGACACTGACATATCTAATCCATATCGTATCTTTAGTAGAGCAATTCCCAGGAGAGTAACTTTTCAAATCTCGAATTTTTTGAAACTGTTTCTGTCGCGCTGCGGTGGGCGATAAGGACAACTGCAGCTCGGACTAAAATTCCCACGCAAAAAACTAAAAAATCGAGGTTTCGCTCACCACTGTTTCCTCCTCCAAAACGCAACCAATCATTATGAAATTTTGGAAACTGCAAGAGGAAGAAATAATCTATGCCGCTATGTTTTGATTTTTGGATATTTGTATACTGCGCCTTTTTTGCAGCCAATTCAATTAAGCCGTTTTTGCGATTTTCGAGGCGCTGTAAGTTAAGTTTCTTCAAAATTTAAAATAATCCAAAAAGCATAGCGGCACATATATTGATGATATTGATCTTATTTGAAAAAATCACTTGCTCTAGGTTAAAAATCCAGAGAGGAAACAGTCGAGAGCGTTTGTATGGAAAAATCGCAACTAGGAATTCCTCTTAATTATCTGTACCCCTAGTGTAAATTTATTCGATAGCGAAACATGACGTGCGCGTTTGCATTAAGTCTCATTTTGTATGGGATTTAGAAACAGCGCGCCAAGCGGGACGTTTTTGAAACTCAAAATCCCGTATAAAATGAGACTTAACTAACGCAAACGCGTACCGTACGTCACGTTTCGCTAACGAATAAATTTAACACTAGGGGTTCTGTAGTAAGCTGTCATATTTATATGGAAGGAGAAGGAGTCATAATATAGGTTTCATGAATATATGTTACAAATGGGATATTGAATATTTTTTTATTTTATTCAGACTTCATATAAATTATTTAGGATTTTTAATTCATCACCTCTAACCATAGACAGTAGACATATAAAAAAATTTACTGTCAAAAGGACCATCATTCGACCGCGGAGGTTTTTTTAAAGTTATGGCTTGGACGCGAGTCCTTTAAGCCAACGGGAGTATAAATAAAATTGATATTTGTAATATTTACCGTAACTGACTGAAAACCGCCTCATAAAATTGATACGTAACGAGACGGGAAGAGGTTCATTTCCACCCTCGGGCAGAAAGCTCGATATCTGCGCCTCAGTGTACCGGCGCCGAAATGTCGCGTGTCGATCGGCGTATCTGCCAAGTTGCAGCTTATACTTATGTTTATGCTTACACAGCTCGTACTCCGATCAATGGAGACTAGTGTAACGCCTTGACTCCGTTGTGAAGTGTCATGGCGAGCGGATAGCAGCAGTGGCAGTATGGTTCCATTTTTATCACTTGTCACTATGCCCGTCACTTTCGCACTTATATACTTGTTAGAACGTGACAGGCATGGTGACAAATGATAAAGAGCCGACCATCTTAGCCCTACTGGTCGCAAACACACGATCACAATCTGTATTTTATCTACCACCTTGTCATACAACGGAGTCAAACGTCACATATAGAATGGCCAAAAATACGTTAACATTTTTTTACTGTGGCATATTGTTGATAATTTTAACAAATGTTTGCGTTTGTGTATCAATGCTAAAGGAGAACATTTTGAAGATAATATGTTTTTCTCAAACTTGCTATGAAATGATGACATGACTTACGTCAAATTAGGTCCGGAAATACTACATATCAGGTGCGATGAGTGAAGATGATATGTAAAGGAATTTCATACTGCCTTACACACCTAGGACTGTAAAGCAACCTTCTTTTGTTTTTTAACGTCAAATTGTGACACCCATCCAACCATCAACTAGCTTCAGTTAGCTTGGTACGGTGATATTTCTGTTTCTGAACAAAATGTTTATGAGAATACGTGGCTTAGAGCCAATGAAATGATTGTTTATAGTTTTAATTTGACGGTGTAAGAAAAACATTCCTTTTTTTGCCGACGTATTTTTGGGCGAATTTCTACAGAGGGTTGTTTTAAAATCTTACCTTATAATTATGTATGTACACGCCGCCGCGCCGTTTTAGTTAACAATAGACAATGGATAGGCCGTTGAGGGCCAGCTACAAATCTAACGACTATACGATTGTCGTATTGTCTAGGCCCCCTGTACAGAAAATAAACTTTTTGGATACAACATACGCAAGCAAAAATGGTAAAATTATTGTTAAATTCAGCAGCTTCATTGATTGTTCTACGCCGTCGTCTACGAACAGAACGAGAGTGCCGTATTACGTATAGAATAAGTTATTGTTATACGTTCCCGAGATTTTCAGCTGACTTTACTTCCTACATACATACACTACACAATACTATTGTAAGCCGAAGTGCTGTACTTGGCTTTAGGACTTTTTTAAGAGGAAATGGAACAGCCGTTTCTCCATACAAGCGTAGTCCCCAATTTCCTCTGGATATTGACATCATGGAAAATATTTTTAGGTAATTTGATGTAGGTATATTAACCACAGCTATGCTATTATATATTTTATTATTGTAAAAATTAGAAGCGAAAAATAGATTAGATTAGATTATATTATTTCATGATATAAATTTCAACACAAATTTGCCTAAGTCAAAACTATAAGAATTCACATCACGATCGTCATAAACTAGAAACTTACATGCAAGAATTCCATAAAAACCATCAAATAATTTAATATTTTATCTCCTAATAAGGATCGTTAGGATAAAATTAACAAAAAAATATAAAATAATTTTGAGCAAAAGTAAAATCCATAAATTCCTTAACAGGTTATTCAATAAAAGGTTTCGTCCGATGTTTCAGATTTTAAATCAGCGGGTAGATGTTCATACAACTTTAGTCCTATTACACATAGGTTTTTTGTAGATTTCATACAAATTTTTAAATGCTCCTAACTCTTATAATAATTAAAATGTCTAAAAAAATCAAACCCCTAAGTTTGATTGATAGCTGTGGTTAATATACAATAAATTGTGTCAAAATATTTTCAATAATGTTCATGTCCGGAGAGGAAAATGAGGACTACGTTTATGAAAAGGCATTTGGAGGCAAACGAGCAGACGTATTGCCTGGAGGTAAGCGACTACCGGCGCCCATTCTGCTAAAAATATTATTTTAAATATGATATTTATATAAATTATCAATAAATCAAATTATCAACTTTAATAAAAAAAGAAACGTATGGTTTATGTATACTTATTATAGTAAATTAATTAAATATATTGGATTGTCTCTTGTCTCATACTCTAGCGGCCGACCAATACACTGTAACGCTCGTCTTTTGTTTTCTCTGACGAATTTTTCTAATGGAATTTTGTTGCAAATAGCACAACTTTGATTCTATTTATTTAATGTGACTTGATACTTCTGATTTGTGTTAAAATTTAATTTACAGTACATATGGGGCTACTTTATAGCACTAGTGCGAGAAGTAGCATATTACGTTACTGTGTCGAACATTTAAAGGGCCATATGTACTGTAAAACGTTGTACGATACATGTGCGAATAGGTAATTCGCAACTCGTGTCGATTTAAAACACTCCCTTCGGTCGTGTTTTAATTTATCGCCACTCGTTTCAAATTTCCTATTTTTCGCACTTGTATCGTAATGTACTAATATACGAGTATGTGGGCTGCCTCTAACGGCTCTAACGCAGGTAAAATGTGTATAATTGTATAAGTACCTGGGCGACCGAGCTTTGCTCGGTTATGACTATTTATTGTAATATGGTGGTGTATAGGTGATAATCTTAACTACATTTTTTTACTAAATTAAACTTGTCTAAAACAATAAAAATTAAAAAAAATATATAAACTTGAACATATAAAAAAAAAACAAAAGTTAGTCCCCGGGCGAGATTCGAACCCGTAACACTCGTTTAGCAGTCCGCGTCTTAACCCGCTGGACCAGACGGACAGTGGCCGGCAATACGAAATTAGCGACCATATTCTGCGTCGAAAGAAAAACGCATGAAAACTCGAAAACACGCGTTTTCCCAAACATAAGACTAATCTAGATAGATTGTATACCCCCAAAAACCCCCATATACCAAATTTCAGCGAAATCGTTAGAGCCGTTTCCGAGATCACAGAAATATATATATACAAGAATTGCTCGTTTAAAGGTATAAGATATAGTACTAAGTTTTCAAGGTGCTAGTCCAAATGATAATTCACACGCTCCACTGTGGCCGCGTCACTGATAAAGTTTTCCAGATTTCTCATTTTTAGGGTTCCGTAGTCAACTAGGAACCCTTATAGTTTCGCTATGTCCGTCTGTCTGTCTGTCTGTCTGTCTGTCTGTCCGAGGCTTTGCTCCGTGGTCGTTAGTGCTAGAAAGCTGAAATTTGGCATGGATATATAAATCAATAAAGCCGACAAAGTCGTATAATAAAATCTAAAAAAATATTTTTTTTTAGGGTACCTCCCCTAACGTAAAGTGGGGGTGAAATTTTTTTTTCGCTTCAACCCTAGAGTGTGGGGTATCGTTGGAAAGGTCTTTCAAAACTAATAGGGGTTTTCAGGAAATATTTTTTGATAAAGTGAATATATTTGGAAATAATCGCAACAAAAGAAAAAAAAATGTGTCCCTCCCCTTCTAACTTTTGAACCATAGGTCCCAAAAATAGGAAAAATTTCGTGGAAGTAGAGCGGATATGATCAGTTTAGCTGTTTTTGAGTTATCGTAAAAAGTTTCCCCTTCATAGTAAAAACACTTACTTTAATTAGGTACTGATTATGCAAATTTGCCTATTTGTTTAACTCGGGTGAAAGGTACCGTTTCATCCCTTGGTTAACAATTTACTATACTTTAAGCTCCAGTTTAGCTTATTGTGACGGAAGAGTAACTACGGAACCCTACACTGAGCGTGGCCCGACATGCTCTTGGCCGGTTTTATATTTATTTATATTTATACTTTCTATATTTATCCAGCCAGTCCTCCAAGACTAACGCCACTCCTCTTTCTCCAATCATAATTGACGGAGCATTTGTGTTACCTCGAATTACTTGTGGCATCATAGACGCGTCTATAACCCTTAGCCCTGTCACTCCATACACTCTGAGCCTGGGGTCCACCACTGCCGTAGGATCATCAGCGGGGCCCATCTTACAAGACCCCACAGGGTGATAAGTACTAGATGTGTAAGACCTCGCCAAACACTCGAAGTATGAGTCTGTACCCCAAAGCAAGTGCTTGCATGCTGGCAGAGGGTTCCTAACGAAGTAAGCACCTCTAGATTTAAAGGCATGAGTGCTTTCCAAAGCCAAAACCCTTTTTACCCCCTTTATTAGGACCTCTAAATCACGCGGATCAGTCAAATAACCAGACCATATCAAAGGATGTCCGTACGGATCGCTTGCGTTCAGGAGTAATCTACCTTTGCTCTTTGGAACATTGTTCATGACCCTTGGAATTACTCCATTATAAAACGCTGTCGGAAAAATAGCCAAACCTTCATAATCTATAGGTTCTCTGACATATTCTTCCCAGTTAACATTGTTAACTTGTACTTGGATATCGGGAGCCGGCAAGCCAGGTTCAGTCAAATAAAAAGATATACTATTTACTGGGCCGTTGCCTGATAACGGACCTCTTTTGACTTTCATCTGCTTGTACTGTAATATATTTTTAATGATCTCTTCCTGACTGACAATGGTAGCGGTTTTATTCGACAGAGCAACAACAAGACCGTTGAAAGTGACGTGATCATGGAGATTTTCCCCAACCGGTAAATCGGAGATCACTGGTATATTTAGATCTTTCAAATGTTCCTTAGGTCCGATTCCAGAAAGCATTAGTAATTTCGGAGAGTTTATAGATCCGGCGCTCACTATGACTTCTTTAGTCGCATAAGCTGTGAATAGCTGACCGTTTTTAATGTATTGTACGCCAGAAGCTCTTTTGTTTTCATAAAATAGAATTTTCATAACTTCGGCTTCTGGTCTTACAGTAAGATTTTTCCTTTTGTATCTGATGGGCTTGATAAACTCCCTGTTAGTGGAAGCTCTCTGTCCCTGTTCTATGGTGGCTTGGGCCTGTAAGGTTCCATACTGTCGGGCGGAATTACAGTCATTTATCGGCAGCCCGTTCTCGTTGAAGGCCTCGGTCATCATAATAGCCGGATCGTCTACATAGGGAAAGAATGACACGGCTTGATCGCCGTTGACACCGTGATATGCTCGATCTAACACTTCTATGTTTAGGTTTCTTTCAGATTTCTTGAAGTATGGTAATACCTGCAGAACAAAACATAATTAAATAGTATTTTCATCCAGTATATAATTTAAGTAAACAATCTTTTTGTCGTTAAATAAATTAGGACATCTATTGAATACGAAAATTCACTAATATCTGAGAGTTGTAACTTTAACTAAAGAGAACTCGGCTTAATGAAACTATGATGATTCCGTGGAATTAGGCGTAGGATAATGTGTATCAGTATCAGGTAGCTTGGAGAGAATTACGACGACGAAGGTACGAAGGTAACCCCTCAAACCCAAAATTACTTCGAGCATGCAATTTGCCTTGTACAGTTGTGCACAGAACTATGTCTAGCAATGAGCCAAAATTGCAAAGTTCCTATGAAAAGTTGACTTATGAAATAGACGCCAATGGCAATGAGTGACGTCAACGGTTAAGAACATTGAGTATTAATCCCTAATCTAAACGGGAACTTCCTATGGGTAGTATTGCAGACATATTGAGAATGATCTGCAACTTACACATTGTAAGCTATGGCACTTGGAGAAACCAAGGCCATAATTGTCATGTTCCTCAGCATTTAGGGAACGGCTATTTAGGGATTTTATGCTGCTTACGACAGTTACGACCGCATGTTCTGCTTACTGATGTAAGGGTATGCGTTACATACCTCATCGTAGCTCCAGCCCGGGTTACCGCGCGCTGCCCAATCATCATAGTCAAATTTGTTGCCGCGGACGTACACGAATGAGTTGATGGAACTTGAACCACCCATCAATTTGCCCCTGAAACAGGTGGTAAAATAAAGTTGGGTGTATGGGGATGGGGTAGGAGGAGGTTACCCAAAACTGCCCAGGACTGGAACGGTGTCATTGGAAGATTATGATTCGAGCCTTACACCCCAACATAGGGTATCAGGATAAAAAGATGAAGAAGACCAACTAGAATTAATAAAATAAAAGTAAATGTTTACAACTTGCCTTGGCCAACTGCACTGCTGGTTTGGGAAGGCTAGGCAGGCGACATTACTGGGCATGGTTCTGTACTGCCAGTCCAAGTTTGAGTTGAGGAGCGCCGTGGACAACGCAGGAACGGATGTAATGTCGGGTTCTTCTGGACCAGCTTCTAGGAGCAGCACCTGAACAGTTTGTGCGCGTATTAAACGTCGTCATTAACTATTCTTAATTAGGTTAAGCACCCTGGGTGCTTAGCTAACGTGCCAATCGTTAACGCTCCGTAGCGTAGCGTAGTCTTCTCTCTTACTCTTCCGTATTAGTGCACCAGTGACAGTTTCGTTTCGTGCGCTACAGAGCATAAACGATTAGCACGTTGGCTACGCAGGTGTTCAATGTGCTTGTTATAATATGGCATGGCTTCTAAAATGACTATTCAGATAACCGAAAGAACTATTCAGAGAGTTAAAATACTTACGCTTCCCAGTGTCTATGTCCTCACTGCGTGCAAGTACATAAGGGCTAATTTACACAACTATATTTCCTCTGCTACAAGAGATAGGAGCTCCCGACGGAGACCCCGTCTAGTTGTCCCACAATGTAAACTCGCAAAATCTAGAAAGTCGCTCGGTGTTATTGGGGCAAAACTGTACAACTCGCTTCCTGCAGAAATGATTGAGTCAAGCGATACAATATTGAATAAAAGACTCAAAACACTCTTGATCGAACTGGCGTGTTATAACATAGATGACTCTGTCAATAGGAGTGGCTAACCCAACCACATAAAATAACCAAGAACCTACCTATTTGTAAAATGTATAAAATGAATAATTTATGTTGTTTATTGTACATATTGTAAAATGACATGTAAAATACTTAATTTTTATGAATAAAGTTCTGAATCTGAATGATGGTGTCCGCACATCTGTTCCAGGCAAGACTTACAAGGCGTGACGTGGCTACGAGTACTTCTGGTTTCGCACAAATATCAAATGTAAGACACCATGGACGCAAGCATAAGAGATATTTTCATGTGTGTAGATATCTGATTGGAGATTAAAATTGGAGACATCTAGTTTGAATTAACAGTAATATTAATAATTTTTAAGAAAAAAAACCGACTTCAATGAGGGAGACCGGTGAAAGAACGATTATTGTTGATTTAAGATTTCATACAATGATATTATCCCATCATCAGAACTGAGTTTTGACAAAAACGGGACCAATCTGTATAATTATATATATAAATTCAAACAAAAAAATAATTTTCAAAATCGGTTCAGAAATGACGGAGTTATGGAGTAACAAACATTAAAAAAAAAAAAGAACGAAAACATACAACCGAATTGATAACGTCCTCTTTCGAAATCTTGAAGTCGGTTAAAAATAAGCGATATTTCATCCGTTTTGTACCTTCCATTCTTGAATCGCACTGAGTCTATTAGCGACGACGCATCCAGCGGCCCCGGCTCCTACGACGATGAAGTCGTAGGTTTCTGAAAGACAGGAAATAATACATCATTTATATGTATCTAGAAGGTAAATGATAATCTGGATCCAACTACTTGTACCTACTTCAAGACACCACCTAAATCGCCAAACTTGTTATAGCAATGCTGAATAAATGTGAAGAGTCCCAAGTACGAGGGTCCTTTTTTAGATTCCAGACCGTTCCTGATATCCGTGTCTAATATAATTCCGTAGCCATTATATGCCAGATGAGTTTTATAGGCCTGTAGCCTTTTTCATGAGTTCCATTTCATTAAAAAAAAAATGTTTGAAACCATAGCAGTTTCTTTGCCGTTCATAAGACTTCAATTACTAGAGATAGTGAGTTTTCGTATCCGAAAACATTGTACTTATCTCGTCGCTAAACAATAAACATGAATGTCGTGATTAAAATAAGACATTAAGCAATTAAATCAATGAAATACTGATACAAACGACGTTGACTTTCTCGTGTTTTGCTAGAGTTGTCTAATGGCAATAACCGGCGCAATTGAAATTCACCTTTCTTGAGTTTTATCATGTTGTATTAAGCTATCAGATCTGCGACATACATAAGTATGTACCTATGGTGCGTGTTTTATGCGTAGCAGCCAGTCTTGGCCGAACGTTAATTAGAATTGAACGTATTGAAAATTAACCATTACAAATTGAGCCGTAAACTTTAACCGTCCGTTACCAACACTGGCAGCAGTACTATTAAGTTGAGATACTGAGAAGTTGATGAATAGAAAAAGTAAGAGCGAATCGCCTAGCGTGGTATGGGCATGTGATGCGGAGGGATGAATGTCATGTGACGAGAAAGGTATTACGAATGAATGTAGAGGGATGGAACCGCAGAGGAAAACCTAGGAAACGGTGGATGGATTGTGTGAGAATGACATGAAACGAACGCGAGTGAACGATGAGATGACGGGTGACAGAAAGATATGGAAGGAAAAGACATGCTGCGCCGACCCCAAATGAATGGGATAAGGGCAAGCGAATGATGACTGAGGAGTTGATGTTGGTGGAGCTCTGGTGGCCTAGCGGTAAGAGCATGAGATGCGACTTTCAATCCATAGGTCGCAGGTTCAAAACCCGGCTCGTATCAATGAGTTTCTCAGAATTTATCTACGAAATATCATTTGATATTTACCAGTTGCTTTTCGGTGAAGGAAAAATCGCGAGGAAACCGGACTAATCCCAATAAAGCCTAGCCATTGGGTTGGAAGGTCAGATGGCATTCGCTTTCGTACAAACTAGAGCCCACGGAATTACTTGCTAAGCAGACCCAAGGCTTCCATGAGCTGGCAAAAATGCCGGGACATCGCGAGGAAGAAGACTGAGGAGTTGGTGTACATTACCGCAAAATAAGTAAAAGCGCTGAGATTCATTTAGGACGCTGAGCACCATTTGCTGATGCCATCGGCTGGACTAAACAATTAATGTTCCAATAGCAAGCTTGTATTTAAAACTCTTAAATACCTACCTGCTTCTAGAGGTTCCGGCGCACGGTCCGCTGCTGAACCGAAGAGCTTCACCAATAAGTTAAGGTACACGAACGCAAAAGGGGTACACGCGGTCAGATTTGTCTGTGCCGGGCATTGTTGAGCGATGTTTGGCGGCTGCCAAACGGTGTCCACCATACTTGAACGGAGATTTTAGATAACTTTCAGTCATAGTGATATTTGAAGTTCACAAAATTACGCTAAATTTATAAAAGATTTAACAAATCTCTTAGTGCTGAAATGTCAAGTTAAAGAAATAAAAATGAAAGGGGTTTCTGATAAGAACATACTGATATGTGGGCATTTTCTAAAATAAATATGGAAAACCGGATTCTTACAAATCTGGACATTTATTTATTTCGTACAAATGGCGGACTTAATGCCTTAAGGCATTCTCTACCAGTCAACCAATGGGATAAACCAGAAAGATTAAGTAGGTGCAGTGTCTTTTAAAGTAAATGAATTTGTAACCGAGACTATATATGAACATACGATATTCTTCATTCTTGGGTTATTTCTACTCAGAATGGACAGCATTCTCCATCCTACCATTTAAAAAAAATGTCCCAAAATGTCCGTTTCATTACGTCACGTTTTAGTGTAAAAAAAACACTTGTATGTGCGTGACGTAGTGGAAACTACAATTTTCATACAAATTTTTGGGACATTATTTAGCATCAGGATTGAATGCTAGTGATTCTAAGCTGAAAGAACTCGAAGTGTTCAATATTTTTTAAAGAAAAGCTCACTTATAACTTTTGGGATTATTTCTACTCAGAATGCAAAATTCGTTACTCAAATTTCTGACTGTCGAAACAATTTTTTTGTCAATAAATACAACAATAATTAAAGAAAATAATCATAATTATCATTATTAAAGGAAATATACCGGAGTGGCTTCGCATTACGTCCGATCCGAGACGGATCCGAACCCGTGAAAATATGGTCCGTAGTAGCCGTAGAACTATTTCTATGGTAAGTTACGCCCTAGATCCGATCTCCGTCATCCGATTTCTCACGGATCTAGTGCGTAACTTACCATAGAAATAGTTCTACGGCTACTACGGACCATATTTTCACGGGTTTTGATTGGATTCGGATCGGACGGAGTGCGAAACCGCTCTAAGGCATTCGTGATTCTGAGTGGAGATAGCCTAAAACTTCGTTTATTTATGAAACAAAATACTTCTTAAAATGGCCTAATTACATTAGATTTCTTTTATCTTTAGGTAGTTGTTTAGAAAGCAGTAACGTATTTGACAAAAAATTCTTACTCGTATAGACCAGAAGTGGCAAAGAGCGGCGCGTGCGCTCCAGTCGTTGTGTACAGCTGATTATCACTGTCAGGATCACGATCTCACTATTAACAAACAGTTTACTGGTCTTAATAAATACTGAGCATTGAGATTCATGACACTCGGGTAGTGTGTCCAGCCAAGTTTAAAAATGTGACAGTCCATACACGCTGATTATTCAGTCACCTGCAATGATTTACGGGGTATATATTCATATATTTTGACGACCGGTCTGGCCTAGTAGGTAGTGACCCTGCCTATGAAGCTGATGGTCCCGGGTTCAAACCCTGGTAAGAGCATATATTTGTGTGATGAACACGGATATTTGTTTCTGAGTCATGGGTGTTTTCTATGTATTTAAGTATTTATAATTATATATTATATATATCGTTGTCTAGGTACCGACGACACAAGCCTTCTTGAGCTTACTGTGGGACTTAGTCAAATTGTGTAATAATGCCCTATAATATTTATTTATTTATTTATATAGGTCATACTGAGGAACTTTTACTATCGGACCAACCCCGAAATCACGAAAAACTAATTGCTTGTTTCCTTTGCTGTTGAACGTATCAGAGCAACATTCAAACTAGGTATACAAATCTTACTTTGATTTGACTGTAGTGTATCCTTCTCGCACACTTGCAAGATGACCGAAAGTAATGTCAAATCTGTACAAAATTGTTTGAAATGTTCAAGTTCCGCTCCCTTTCCAGATGCCATTTATGTTATGTTGAAATGAATAATTGATAAAACACGGCCAAGTCCTGATGTTGTGCAAATGGCTGACGAATTGTTGACCAATGAACAACAAGGGGTTAACACGGTTTTTCGCTATTTTTTTCCAACACAAACAAGAGATAAAAGATAAATATCAACAAGATTCAAAGCAAACAAAGTGGGTCAAGTTTGCGTAGTACAGTGTATATGTTTTTATTGGTATTATAGATGTGGGTGTTAAGGCCGCTAAGCTTAAGTGGGGTTGGGCAGGACACGTCTGCCGTATGCACCCGGATCGGTGGGCCAAATTGGCTACCGAATGGACACCGCAGATTAGCCGGGGCAGAGGCAGACCAAAAAAGAGATGGCGG
Organism: Cydia pomonella; assembly: GCF_033807575.1. Lineage (NCBI taxonomy): Eukaryota > Metazoa > Arthropoda > Insecta > Lepidoptera > Tortricidae > Cydia > Cydia pomonella. The sequence goes on along the minus strand of NC_084705.1, from coordinate 32,237,073 downwards.
GATGACCTCGACGCTTTTTGCAGATGCTGCCGGGAACATACTTCAAACCGTGATGAGTGGCGGAAAAAAGGGGAGGCCTTTGCCCAGCAGTGGGACACAAAATAGGCTATTAAAAAAAAAAAGTGTATATGTTTTGCTTAAATTATAAAGGAAATAAGTGAAAAAAAATACCAAAAAGTATTTTCAAAGTAGGCTTTTTGATCTATGTAACTTCTAAGGTAGCAGTGAAACAAAACTTCGCTCACATGTTAGAAAAGCACTAAATTTCAGTCTCTCCTTCTTCCTCGCGTTGTCCCGGCATTTTGCCACGGCACATGGGAGCCTGGGGTCCGCTTTACAACTAATCCCAAGATTTGGCGTAGGCACTAGTTTTTACGAAAGCGACTGCCATGCGACCTTCAAACCCAGAGGGTAAACTAGGTCTTTTTGGGAGTAGTCGGTTTCCTCACGATGTTTTCCTTCACCGAAAAGCGACTGGTAAATATCAAATGATATTTCGTACATAAGTTCGGAAAAAACTCATAGGTGCGAGCCGGGGTTTGAACTAGCGACCTCCGGATTGAAAGTCACATGCTCTAACTGCTAGGCCACCAGCGCTTGCACCAAAGCACTAAATTTCAGTAATAAAATATAACCCTCAAAATAACAGGCAACCAGGCTTTCTGAATTCGCTTTGAAAAATTCATTCCTCATCTTCAAAACCTCGTAACTCCATCGAAATCCTCAAAGTAATATCGATCTTAGTATAGTTTGTATACGGTCTATATTTCTATAAAATGTTACTAAATACTTAAGAAGGCTGCAAGTGAATTTTCGAGGATGGTAAACATTGGAACGTCAAGAGCGTTGCGCGCGGTCCATTTGGTTATTTACTTAGAGAAATGTTAAAGAATAATAAATACAGTACGCCTTCCTATGTTTAGACTGTCAGTCATGTTGCTGATGGAATAGAAAATAGATATATGTATTTAGAAAATGTAGGTGCGGAGGCTAATAGAATAATAGTGGTTTTACCGGCTATACCATGTACTTAAGTTTAAGCTTAGTTTTAGGATAGGTAGGTTACCTACCATAAGAAAATTGTACGCCCTAGCAGGCAACTGTTGACACGTATAATGTAAAAATAGACCACCTTTGTATGTACACAGTTATACATTAAAAAATATTCTATTCTATTCTATTCTATTCTATTCTATTCTATTCTATTCTATTCTATTCTATTCTATTCTATTCTATTCTATTCTATTCTATTCTATTCAATAGTCAACAAACATAAAGGGAAGTTTTCGGAAAAATGCGTACGTTTTAAAACCCTTTTGGGGCATATATGTCCAGTCCAAGTGTAAGAAAGTCCAGTCCAGAGTCACAATGTACTACTGCTAACAAGTCCAAATGTTTTATTGTTTTAGTGCCAGAAAGGGCTCTCTATTGTTTTCCATAAAGTTTTAAATCATAATGTATTGTTTGTCCGCATTTACGTTAATCATAATTTGATTTTCTCAGAAACGCGTAACTTTCACCAAAACTTTTTTTTTTTTTTTTTTCATTGCTATAAAACAAACCTAACCTAACCTAACCTATCGATAGGATAACCTTACGAAAATCCTGAGAAGTTAACGGTTTCAGAATTATGACTAGTCAGACTAATGAATGATAATCTGACAACCATTACACTATCTCAAACATACTTTTCGCAAACTTCAAATTAATCATCTTCAATTTTTTTTACCAGTACAACAACCAACAATAAATTTCGTATCAACACAGACCAACCCAAACAAATCTCAACCCGGACCCATGGCCGTCCGTACTCAATGCGGGGACCATGGGTCCATCAAAGCTCAATCATAAAAACAACGCCGGGCCTCTAAACTGAGCATCACCATTGCTTCTAGTCTGATGGTGTTGCCGGACCCGGCATCGCATAAACCATAACAGCCTTTCGCAAATGTCACCTCGGGCACAGGGTCCCCCGTATCCATAGCGAGGGCCCTGTGTCTACAACTGACACTATTAAACTTAACAAAAAAAATCTGACAACCATTACATTATGACTTTCAATAATTATGTCAAACAAAGGGATCCGGCCAGACAGTCTAGGTGTTGTAATGTAATTGTCATTAAGTCAATAAATGTGACAAGATGTCCACTTTTAAATCAAATGGCCGAATTTTTTTTTTCTTTTTTTTTTTATTACTACGTCGGTGGCAAACAAGCATACGGCCCGCCTGATGGTAAGCAGTCTCCGTAGCTGACACTCCAAAGGAGCTTACATGCGCGTTGCCGACCCTAAACCCGCCCCCCCTCGTTGAGCTCTGGCAACCTTACTCACCGGCAGGAACACAACACTATGAGTAGCGTCTAGTGTTATTTGGCTGCAGTTTTCTGTAAGGTGGAGGTACTGCCCCAGTTGGGCTCTGCTCTAGATTTGGAATGACATCCACTGGCTGTGCCCTACCACACAAAGCGAGATGACATTCTCAATGCCCATACCTCTCTTTTGGACATAGTTTAAGGACGTACCCGGGTCCAGTTTAAGGACGTACCCGGGTCCAGTTTAAGGACGTACCCGGGTCCAGTTTAAGGACGTACCCGGGTCCAGTTTAAGGACGTACCCGGGTCCAGTAATTGTCATTAAGTCAATAAATGTGACAAGATGTCCACTTTTCAATGAAATGGCCGAAATATTTGTGTATTCGAAAGATTGAATGCTATCAATATTTATTAAATATCTGGATATTTCTTTAAGTGGCGTACTGTGAGTGGTCGGATCAAGTAGCAGTAGAATGGCGGCCCACCACTCACGGGCTGATGAGAAAACCGGTAGACTGTCGACCACCAGTGAGTTACGAGTAATAAGGAGTCGCCGCATTCAGAGGCAGAATTGTAAGGTCTTAGGTATTGTTACCAGTTAGTTGTTACAATAATCGAAACCAGCTCGGTTGAAAAATGCGAATGATATGATTCCAATATTAGTAAAATATCCGTTAGATGTCAGATGCACGTTCAAATTGGCCTGTTAAACAAATTTTGCAAAATTATTATAATTAACAAAATAATAAATATATATTATATAAAAATAATATAGTCGCTAACGTTAAAGGGGAAGTGTATACCACGTGACCCATACAAAAAGAGAAAACGTTTTTCCACTCTAACTATTTTCCATTCTCTATGATTTTTTAGTATGTTATTGACACAATGAAAAACTAGGTATTCCTTTTTTTAATTTGCAAAACTTACTTACTTACTGCTGTGGCGCAGCGACCCGAAGTGGATCTTGGCCTCCGACACCAAAGACCGCCATGCTTCTCTGTCCAAAGCCGTTTCTGTCCTGTCGACAGCGCCGAGTTCGCTAAGGTCTTTTTGCACTTCATCTCTCCAGCGGTACCTAGGGCGTCCAGACGGTCTTCGGCCATTTGGAACTCCAGAGTACGCCTTCCAGACTGCACGATCCTCACCCATCCGGACTACGTGCCCGAGCCATCGGAGTCCGGCGGCTTTCGTTTCTCCAATGATGTTTGGCCAATCGTTCTCCAATTTGCAAAAATAAGAAACATTTTTTTAAAGCGAAACCTGTAAGTATAAACCTAGAATATATTATGCTGAAACGATCGACATCAAAAACAAAGTGATTTGTTAAGATGTAGTTAGTGGAAAACGTTTTCTTTCGAAATGGAATTTCATAGAATTAAAATACACAATGCTATTCTTCCATCTTAACTCTATTAGATGCTTTATTCGTAGGACTTTGAAATGAAACCTCATAAATTAAGATCTTAAATTGGATCATCAAGTACGAGATTCTCCAAAATAATCTTTGTTAGCGCTGTGGCAACACCGCTAGTTTTTCTACAACCAACGATTGATGGAGATGCGGCTCCAATCTGCCAACATAGACGACGGAACGGCGGCCAACCAGAGAGCGCGATGCCAGCGCCGGAGTTTCGCACATGAGACGCATCGACGTGCAGCGTGACCCGAGCATCGACCTCTTGCATCTTAACCACTGAACTGAACGCGCGTGTCCTAGACAAAGAACCTATAGTAACATGTAATACACCATTAAAACAATGTTACTTCTTTTTCCTACTCCTCTACTGTTATCTGTCATTTATGCATTCTCTCTCTCTTCTTCCTCGCGTTGTCCCGGCATTTTGCCACGGCTCATGGAAGCCTGGGGTCCGCTTGACAACTAATCCCAAGATTTGGCGTAGGCACTAGTTTTTACGAAAGCGACTGCCATCTGACCTTCCAACCCAGAGGGTAAACTAGGCCTTGTTGGGATTAGTCCGGTTTCCTCACGATGTTTTCCTTCACCGAAAAGCGACTGGTAAATATCAAATGATATTTCGTACGTAAGTTACGAAAAACTCATTGGTACGAGCCGGGGTTTGAACCCGCGACCTCCGGATTGCAAGTCGCACGCTCTTACCGCTAGGCCACCAGCACTATTAACACGAATATAAGAACATACATAAAAGGTTTCAAGAAAAGTCTATATTGTCTATTCCTCATAAAAGCTCTTGTGCTTTTAATCACTATAACGTTACTGCGATTAATGGCTACCAACCTAACAAAACCAAAACGAATACAGTTTTAAACTAAGTGCATTACTACCAACTTACAAAATATTCATTTGGTTGCATAGTAAAAATAATTACTTCATAAGTCAGAAACACGCATGTGACACCCGTAATATAGCAACACCCATAGACTACGAAGATCGCTTAGCGTTGCTTGTTAGTCTTCGTAGGCTACGGTGGCCAAAATTGAGAAAAAACTGTCCAAAAATTTAATTTAGCAAGTAGCAAGTACCAGGACCTCATGAGTTACGAGAAGGTGTCGCTGACCGGCCGGCCGCGGCCCGCGGCGGGCTCGGCGCGTAACAAGGTATGCTCGCGCGTCTTGGCTATATACTTTTGCTTTGTTTACCTAAATTAAGATTTATTTTTGTTGACTCGTAGGAAAAATATTGTATGCAACGTTGTATAAGTAGGTCAAATAATGCTCGTGGCGTATTCCTTTACAATGTTCGCCTACGCCTTCGGCTCCGGCTCACATTGTAACTCACGCCACTCGCCTTTTTTGACCCTTCTTATACAACTGTTGCATAAAATACTATAAACACATTGTCTTTTATTTCAATAGCGTAATAACGCGCTAACAATCTTACATAATAATAAATGGAGTAAAGAAATAAACAAGTTTAACGAGATAATACGTGGCCACGGCAAGGTGCAACGAATTTACGTGCAATTGATACGTGTCCTTTAACGGCCTCGTAAACTTTTATAACTGCTTCGTTAAGTGATGTGTACAGGATGATCCACTCATTGTTCCCAGATGGTCACAATTATCGTGACTTTTGTACTACGTCTGTGGCATGTGTGACGTACGTGACTTATGTTTTGACCGCACATGTATGGAGTGTGGAATTAAGAGGAGTGGCATCTCTTATGGTAGAACTATTGCAAAAGTGTCCAGCTGTCAGCTATAAATAATAGTTCCAAATCTCTCCAGAGTAGCGCTAGAGTAGCTAAGAACCTAGGCGCTATTGACGGAGTGAAGTGCGCTGTCTATGATTTAATTTTTTTGTTCAAGTACTCTAGGTATTGTAGCGCCACCTATTTAAAGTTTTTTGATGACACTTTTTGGTACATGGAGATTTCGTTCCTTATCTCCACCTTCCGTACGCACATGGCTGGTTTTCTTTCTATTTTATAATGCAAGGACAAAAATGTGACTAGAAATAAGAAGTGACTTTTATTAATATTAAGCTCTTGCAACAGTGGATACACTACACAGAAAAAAATGGTTTTGAAAACCATAATCCAAAGACGGATCATTTGATGGTGTTTTAAAACATCACCAAATGTAATATTAACCATAGAGACTGTATTGATTTCAAAGTTTTACCTATAGTTATCAATTAAATATTAAAAATAGACACACTGGCATCGACCCACCTCCAACGGACTAATGTAAAAGCGGAAGCAGCGGCGGAAAGCACCGTAATTTTGAAACGTAATAACTACTTAGCCTCGGTGGAGTACCATTAGGCGTTGAAACCTTATCCATGGGGTCAGAAATCGCAAAACGTCTGGTTGACGTAACTGGTGACCGAAGAGTTGGCGGCTTCCTTGCACAACGAGGAAATGCCGCCAGTATCCTTGGTACAGTGCCTCGAGGGCCTATTTTATACTTAAGCTAGTTATAGTAACACCACTGTACTCGTATATTATTAAGTTATTAACTTACACAAACGGGACTTAATCGCGTATTAAGTTTTAAATTTACCTCCGACGTTTCGAGGACGGCGTTGTCCCCGTGGTCTCGGAGAAGACTGGCTAAAGTTGACATCAACATCTTCAAAAAAAAAAAGTGTAAAAATTCTTAAAAGTTTAAATCAGTGTACCACTGTATATATCCATCATGTATAGGTACTGTTATTCTAAATTACCATTTTTTATACATATTATCTATATGTATACCTACTACACAGTGGACAATAAAAACATTCTTTACAGTACATATGGTGCTACTTTACCGCACTAGTGCGACAATTAGCATATTACGTTACTGTGTCGAACATTTAAAGGGCCATATGTACTGTAAAACGTTGTACGATACATGTGCGAATAGGTAATTCGCAACTCGTGTCGATTTAAAACACTCCCGTTGGTCGTGTTTTAATTTATCGCCACTCGTTTCGAATTTCCTATTTTTCGCACTTGTATCGTAATGTACTATTACAGTACATATGGTGCTACTTTATCGCACTAGTGCGAAAATTAGCATATTACGTTACTGTGTCGAACATTTAAAGGGCCATATGTACTGTAAAACGTTGTACGATACATATGCGAATAGGTAATTCGCAACTCGTGTCGATTTAAGACACTCCCTTCGGTCGTGTTTTAATTTATCGCCACTCGTTTCGAATTTGTAATGTACTATATTGTTATTCTTTTGCCTAAAATATTTTGGGTATTGCCCTCTCCTTTGTAAAGCCACTTCCTAAATATTAAAGCATATTTTCGCCGATATTGCATATTCTTGGTTCAGTCTGTTTTAGTATTCCAAGCTCGGAAAGCATTTTTGGTGCTTTATTAATTTCATATAGTATTTGGTCTTATTTTATTCACCTGTACTTATTGGTTTTTAAACGAAGGAGATATGAATGAAAACGAGTCCTACCGTAGAGTTAAAACTCATTAGTTTTCACTCTAAAACTCATTAGTTTTAACTCTAAAACTCATTAGTTTTAACTCTAAAACTCATTAGTTTTAACTCTAAAACTCATTAGTTTTAACTCTAAAACTCATTAGTTTTAACTCTAAAACTCATTAGTTTTAACTCTAACCTAACAAATTTGAAATTAAGTTAAACAAGAGCATGTCGGGCCATGCTTAGTGGTTCGCACGCTGTAGTGCCCAAGTGAAGCTGACTTTATTCAAAGCTTACTGTCAAATTTTTTACACGTGTGGCCTGTGGGCCAGTTTCAGGCTGTAGACTTATAATACCCTGGGTATCCAATATAATAACATTTTTAGAATGCTGTTTGGGCGTCCTCGATTCTGTAATGTTTGCCGATGCCGGTGTAGAGGACTTTAATGCTATAGTGAGGAAGAAGACGGCATCTCTGGTGATGCGGATGAGGGGGAGCGCAAACAGCATCCTGAGAATGATAGCAGAGAGGTGGGATTCGGATATTCTCCGCCGATATATCGACCTCCATATCATACGACCTAAGAAATAGGTATTTTTATGAAACCTGTAATATAAAATAGTTTACTAATTTAGTTTTATAAGTGTCCCGTAACTAACAACCTATGGATCTGAGGAATCTGAAAATAAAATTTTTTTATTTTATTTATTATATTTATTTAGTGACAGGGTTCCGTAGTTACCCTTCTGTCATAATAGGCTAAACGGGGGCTATTAGTATAGTAGATTGTTAACCAAGGGATAAAATGGTGTCTTTCACACAAGCTAAGCACTCAAATTTTCATATCGAATGCGAGGAAACTAAATAAGACAATGCAAAATGCTTAAATATTAAATTATAAACTACATTCTCGGAATAAAATCATATTAAATATTATTAATAAGTAGGTATGTTATTATTTGACATTGTGAAGAATTTATTTAGTAATTAATTTATATTTGTATTGATGTTTATATTCATAATATAAATCCATATAAGATTAGTTTACCTAATTTATATTGTAATTTTGTATTATGAAATAAATCAATCTAATTGAAAGCCGCCATTAATGGAGAACCCCGTAGCTGCATGACGATTTACACAACTGTAATAATCATTTTACAGCAATAAAATAACAATGAAATACACAATAATACTCGTAAGCGTATAGATCGTGTCATTCACGAGGACGCATGCCTTGAATCGTATTGTCATGTCAATAAAGGTTAGATTTGACAAATGTGCGCGTCATCATGGATGACATTAAGTATTCCTACTAAAATCAGTAGAACAACTCAGAATATAAAAATTAAAAGATATAATAATTCAGCCCATATAAGTCCCACTGCTGGGCACAGGCCTCCTCTCATGTGCGAGAGGGCTCGGGCTATAGTCCCCACGCTAGCCCAATGCGGATTGGGGACTTCACATACACCTAAAAAAAAATTCTAGTGGTAAATATCAAATGATATTTCGTACATAAGTTCCGAAAAACTCATTGGTACGAGTCAGGATTTGAACCCGCGACCTCCGGATTGAAAGTCGGGCGTCATATCACTCATATCCACACGGCCACCACCGCTTCAAAAATTAAAAGAACAAAAGAATTTTTCCCTTTGAATATTAAATTATGAACAACAATCCCGAGATAAAATCCTATAGCAGTTAATGGCCATTAAAGGAGCACCCCGTAGCAGGACATGCTCTATAAAACGCTCGTAATGAAATTGGATCGCGTTTTTTTACTCTAACGATCGCAGCGTCTTCCTTTAGTACATTTCGAATACCGTCAAGGCATGGGCGGCAGCGGGATTGCTTATAATAAATAACAAAGACAAAGGAAAATTGAGATATACTTTTATTACAAAAAAAAAAATACTTAAAAAAAATGTGGGGTTTTAGTACGAGTGATTATCTACACGATTTTATAAAACTTCATAAGTCCATATAATTAAATTAATGCCATACTTAGAAAAGGTAAAAAAATTAATCCATACAGTTTCTCAAAGCAAAACCTCTGGTATAGCTTATCTAGATTTAATTGTTTCGAATATTTTCTACTAATCGTATCATATAGTAACAGAGGGAAAAAACACAAGCAATCTGCAATCCAATAACCCAACAATCAATAAATTAATGCAAATTGGGAGTAATTTTATTTTATGAACACATACAATAAAACTACTCAATTCGCAATAGCTTTAGTTTCATGTTTCATGCTTTCTTCCAGTTGGGATTATAAAGTTAGTTAGTAAACCGGCAAATTTAAAAAATGTAGGCGTGAAGGGTAATCATCCCATAGAAAATTTGAATTTCTCGCCTTTTTCTATTGAAAAAGTTTTTTGACCTGCTATACTTTCGAAATTTGTTAAAGAAATGAACTATTTTTCAAAATAAATAGAAGAGTGTTTAACTCGAGTGAAAGGCACTCTGACTAGAACTACAAAATATCTCGGTTCCCGGTATCCCTCGGTTTTAACAATCTACTTATTTAACCCCTTATTCTTAAAACTTAGCAACCTCTTACAATTTTCTGATAAATTGTATCTCTTTCTAACAAACAGAAATGTCAAACTGACGGATAAACACTTTTATTATGGAAGGTAGAGGCAAGGAACAGAATCTTCATATACCAAAAAGTGTCTGACAAAAAACCATACATAAGTGGCGGTACAATACCTAGAATATTTGAGAAAAATCTAATCATAGACAGCGCACTTCACTCCGTCATCCGTCAATAACGCCTAGTTTCTCTGGAGAGATTTGGAACTATTATTTACAGCTGACAGCTGGACACTTTTGCAACAGTTCTGCCTACGGAGATTCCGTTCCTTGCCTCTACCTTCTATACTTTTGTGAATAACGCCATAAGCTCACTTGATGGGGACGGCTTTTAAATTAGTGCGATAAGGACAACTGCAGCTCAGGCGAAAAATCCTGTGTAAAAATCAAGGTTTCGTTCTCGATATTTTCCTCCTCCAGAACTTAACCAATGGTAACGAAATTTTGGGAACGGAATAAAAAAGAAATTATCTCTGTCGATTTTTGTCTTTATTTCTGCCAATTTTTTATGCTAGGTATCTGTTTACAGCGCATTTATTTGGCAGTTTACAGCGCTGTTTGAAGTAGCCTAGTTCTTATATAAAATGGAATAACAAAAAAAGGAAAACGTAACTCATATAACTAATAAACGTAACTCGTAAAAAATATTCATCTAGGATAAAGATCCAGAGAGGAAAATGTCGAGAAGGTTTCTATGGAGAAATGACTACCTATACTAATGTATCCTCTTAACCCGCGTAGCGCTGGTCACTTGAGCCACCGTACAACCTTTCCAACGGCTATTTGGTTAGAATCTAACTGATTTTACAAATATTTACATTTAAATGCATTTTATAGACCAGACCGCTAGCTTACATTGGATGCGTGTGAACTGTATCCAATCCATCCATCCTTAGTAATCAGAATGTTGCTTGTACGTCGAAACTAGAGAATGTAAACCGGTTTTTATTTGTATGAAATATTCGGTTAAAAATCGGTTTTTAAATACAATAAAAAGCCTGTTTACATACCCTAGTCGAGATTAATATTTAGCACGCACGTTTCTTACTTTTCGTACTGTATATGTCCGTTTTGTTAATCCATAGGTACAGAATTTACGTAGAAAAGCATCAGAAAACTGGCTTTAAATGAAGATATTTTTTTACGAACTTTCATAGATTCGATTTTACATGTTTTTAGTTACTCGTGCGACATTTTCAAGAACGTAAACAGTGCGATTGACTAAAAATATTATTATATGACTCACGACAATTTCCATCGCTTTTTTTAACTTTAAATGAATACTGATTCTGACTAGAAATAAACCGAATTTTTTCTACTTAAAAAAAAAAGGAGATACATCTGTACCCCTAGTGTAAATAAATTCGATTTCCAAACGTGACGTACGCGTTTGCGTTTAGTCTCATTTTGTATTGGATTTCGAAAGAGCGCGCCAAGCGGGACGTTTTGGAACCTCAAAATCCTATACAAAATGAGACTTAACGCAAACGCGTTCGTCACGTTATGATGTCGATCAAAGTTACACTAGGGGTACTGTATATTAAGCTATCGAAGATTGACACATGCTACTTTCAACTTTGCCCAGTGTTTGAAATATTACCAATAAGTATTAGTATTAGTAGTATTAGTTTGACGACCAGTTTGGCCGAAGTGGGTAGTGACCCTGCCTACGAAGCCGATGGTCCCGGGTTCAAATCCTGGTAAGGGCATTTATTCGTGTGATTAGCATGGATATTTGTTCCTGAGTCATGGGTGTTTTCTATGTATTTAAGTATTTATAAATATTTATATATTATATATATCGTTGTCTAAGTACCCTCAACACAAGCCTTATTGAGCTTACTGTGGGACTTAGTCAATTTGTGTAATAATGTCCTATAATATTTATTTATTTATTTATTATTTATTTAAGTGAACAATTAAATAACTGATCGCACGAAAGCCAGGAGAGAGCTGTACGTAAGCCGATAATCTGTTTGTCTGTTAAGCCCCATCGGATCATTGGCGGCTGAGCCCACTCCGATATTTAACAGACCTGTTGATTGAGACTTTTTAAGTGCATCGGGTTTTAAGTTTGTAATCTAAACAAAACATATGTATCTTCATGAAATACAATAAGCCATAAAAGCAAAAACGGTGTGCGTATCTTACGTATACGTCTATTAAACACCTTGCAAACAATGGGACAATGGGGAATGCTCCGAAGAACTTTTTCAATTGGTGCCATCGTCAAGTTTTTATCATCGCACCTCCCGCCAAAGTAGCAAAGCTCATCCTCACTTCTTAGATACATGGCACACCAAGAATAAGCGGGCATCTCGCTCGTTTCTTCCTAGAACGTGCGGAATGTGGAATGACTTGCCTCCTGAGGTATTTCCTTTGCGCTACGACATGGGATTCTTCAAGAAGCGGGTATTTAGGGTTCTCAAGGGTCAGCAACGCTTATGTGGCTCCTATGGTGTTGCTTATGTCCATGGGCGATGATGACCGCTTCCCATCAGGTGGCTCGTCTGCGCATTTGCTGACTATGCTAACATAAAAAAAAACCTTCCAAATTTAATTAAAATATATCTTATGGTTTTCGAGTAAAATGGCTGTGATAGGCAAACAGACAGACGGACATGTCAAAATGATAAGGGTACCCTAAAAACGCAAAAAAACGGAATGTATGTATGTATGTGTGTGTGTGTATTTGTGCTCTTAAAGATGCACTGTGTTAGTGATGAGCGCTCCACATTTCTGAAAGTGAAACAGATATTTATCAATTTAGGCATACTTCAAGTTCAGTAGGGCTAAGATGGTCGGCTCTTTATCATTTGTCACCATGCCTGTCACTTTCTAACAAGTATGTAAGCGCGAAAGTGACGGGCATAGTGACAGGTGTTAAAAATGGAACCATGCTGCCACTGCAGTGCAGTTATGGGTCCTGTCTGACTTGTACCCTAATAACCTATACCTTTAGAGTTCCAAGTGTCCGTAAAGAAATACTAGAAGATTTAGTCGTTGACCGTAAATTACATTAGCTTAAAAAGTCTATATAACAATTTCAACATTCATATTTTATTCAATATACTTTCAAAATATTTCTCCCGAAATAACCCCACGCCTTCGAACTAGGTCGTTAAGTCAGCCAAGTTTGATTGTTTAATAATGACTGGACAGAGGACAGGCCAAGTTAGTGGTTATCGAGCAATTAGCTTTAGGCCTTGGTCAAGTTTGGGGATTAGACGGTTGACTTTGAATACTTTAATTGGTTTAGAAATAGGGCTTCGAGAAACGGGTTGAAACATGATGAATTTGACTTTCAAAACGTTCGATGCATTTAAGAGCCCGATTCAACTCTATTAATTTAATGTTACTTGTAAAAGGGATTAGGATTTTTTTTTTATAAATACTACGTCGGTGGCAAACAAGCATACGGCCCGCCTGATGGTAAGCGGTATCCGTAGCCTATGTACGCCTGCAACTCCAGAGGAGTTACATGCGCGTTGCCGACCCTAAAGGCTTGCAACCTTTGGTTTGCAATAACTAAATACATCAAGTACAAACGAACGCAGAATTCTGGTAAATAAATATTTCTATTTCCATTAATTAAGTATACTTGCACGTTTTAAACTAACACGTTATTAGACAATTATTTACAAAGAGCTTCTGCTATTTGCACCACAAATAGAGGCACAGATGGCCGCATGAATTTGACATTCAAATGGAATCTATTTTGAACCGAGCGCGACCGTTTCTAGCCATCGGATCAATGTAAACGGTGCATTTTGGTCGAAAGTGGCTATTTCTGACCTACCTAAGTAGATACCTGACCCACTTATAAGATCAAGTAACGATGAGAAGTGAAGGGGAAGTAAGTATTTAAATAATATCTATCATCCACGATTTAATAATATATCTTCTCTACCATAAAAGGTTAAAGATGGTATAGGTAAAAAACTAAAGTAAGTCACCTGTTGTATGTAGTTGTGATGTGTTCGAATAGACAATACATGTTTAAAAGACACACACAAACAAAACAAATGTCTATTCGAACACGTCACAACTACATACAACAGGTGACTTGCTTAAGTTTTTTACCTATACAAACAGCACACGCAAGGTTGATATACAAGTTGAAATTTTAATCACTCTGCGTAGTGGTTTTGTAGGTCATACTGTACAGCTTTTATTATTATATTAAATAATCATTTAATTCAGGCAAACCCCATACAAGTGTGCACAAAACGTGCGCCGCCTACTCTCGTGAGTCTACCTATACCTTCAAACATAACTACCTAGTACCTATTTTTGTTTGTTGTTTTATAGACTGCAATTTATATACAATAAGGAAACTCCAGGTCTTAATTTAAAAAATATTCTTGTAAAATTGTTTGTAAACGACTGTTTGTTTCTTAATTAAATAAATAAAATAAAATAAATAAACAAGTGTTAGTAACAGCCTTAAATATTAATGTTATGAATGAATATTACAATTTCGTGGAGGTAATATCATGCAACACGTATACTTAGGGGCTAGCACAATACAATACCGGGTGAGCAATATATACAATTTTATAGACTAAAATGGCTTGGCTTTCTATTAAATTAACATTAAAATTACGTTTTTGACTAGCCACGAAAAAAAGTTTGTCTGTTTCATACCTACATTCCGGCTGATGCGATGCCGCTAATTTCTATAGGTTTTTTTTCGCGTTTTTGCCATTGGTCCCATAATAAAAGTTGCTCAGTATGATCTAGAACAACACTACCTACGCAAAGTATGGCTGGTGTGATTAAAATTTCACCTGTATTTCTGAACCTACTTTATTTATCATTAAGTAGGAAAACTGGTAACATTTTAGTTTAAAATCAGGTGGAAGGCTTAATGATTGGTGAATTGTTAGGATTAAGTAGGTTGTTGTCAGGAATGCGGCAACTCATATGTATTGCGAGTGATGTCAAAATTACGAAATGAAAAATGAGTTCAATTTGACAAGTTTGAATGTCACTCCGAAGCTTGGGCGCCCACGCAACTATACATTTGACGGAATAACGCAAGTCAGTTGGACCGCGTGCGTCCCGTCCGCGGTCTTAGATAATTAAAAGTTTCACTTACCAAAAAAGTAAACTTCAACATCTATTTATTCTGCTTCATCAGATTTTAGATCATTTCCTTCTAAGGCCACTGAATCATGATTAAAAAAATGTCAAAACATTTCATATTTTAAAGCCCTACGTGTCGTTTTTGGCTTAAAATAAAGGAGATCACGGTTTTTTCGTTAATCCGGTTCTCGGTTCCAAACAATTAAAGCTAGCCGCTTATCCCAACAACTTGCCGTAGCGTCGGACGACAACGAAACGAAAAATATTCATTCACGGTTTTCAAAAATAGGAAATTGGGGATGATGGTTAGAAGTGGACCCTAAGGGGCACCTTTTCAGTCCGTTTATTAATTTCAACTTCTCTGTTGAATATAGTCCAAGAAGTTGAGACGCGTTCAAGCAAACGTAAATAGCAATCTTAGCTTCACATACGGAAATGCTCTTAAGCGATCATGATTCTTTCGTCAACTTATCTTTCAATGAATGTGGTATTTTATACCGGTGCAGGTTAGTCTTATTTATCATTTCATTCATCATTTTATCCACACTTCAGAATTTAGGTACTTTACTTACTCTAGATTAAAATGCGTAAATTTTGACTTGAAATTATTTTTAAAACTAAATCCCAAAGGTCCGCAAAGAAGTTCAAAGGTGTACACCTTGGACGCCAGCGTGGACTACAGCCCAAACCCTCTTGGGCATGAGAGGAAACCTCTGCCCAGCAGTAGGACGTATATATATGCTGAATTATTAAATCCAAAAGGTATCACTTAGTGCGTTACATTTTTATTTTGCATACATAATCCAATTTTGTTTTAACCTACCAGTACCCCTAGTGTAAATTTTATCGACATCATAACGTGACGAACGCGTTTGCGTTAAGTCTCATTTTGTATAGGATTTTGAGTTTCCAAAACGTCCCGCTTGGCGCGCTCTTTCTAAATCCAATACAAAATGAGACTAAACGCAAACGCGTACGTCACGTTTCAAAATCGAATTTATTTACACTAGGGGTACAGTTTTATATCCAAACTCCTGTAACTTCCGCTTTTTCTGCTGACCGTCCTGAGTCGTGGGAATTAATTTCGTATGTAAAAAGTGGAGCGACGCGGCTTACTGCGCGCATTAAGTAGGCGTCAGAGATACCCTGCTGTATTCAAATTATATGAGGGCCAGCGAGTCCAATCACAGGCATACCAGTGTAGCGGACAAACATTTGTAGCCAAAAGGTTCCGTAGCCAAATGACAAAAAACGGAACCCTTATAGATTCGTCATGTCCGTCTGTCTGTCCGATTATGTCACAGCCACTTTTTTCCGAAACTATAAGAGCTATAATGTTCAAACTTGGTAAGTAATAGATGTATTCTATGAACCGCATTAAGATTTTTACACAAAAATAGAAAAAAAAACATTAAATTTTAGGGGCTCCCCATACTTAGAACTGAAACTCAAAAAATCTTTTTTCATCAAACCCATACGTGTGGGGTATCTATAGATAGGTCTTCAAAAATGATATTTAGGTTTCTAATATAATTTTTTTCTAAACTGAATAGTTTGCGCGAGAGACACTTCCAAAGTGAAAAAATGTGTCCCCCCCCCTGTAACTTCTAAAATAACAGAATGAAAAATCTAAAAAAAATATATGATATACATTACCATGCAAACTTCCACCAAAAATTCATTCATTCATTTCCTGTCTATGACAACTATATGGTGCACAATAAAGAATATTTACTTACTTACTTACTTACTAATGTATATTGAAATGAAAAGAAAAGCGTTTTGTGACTCCATTGCACTTACATTTAACATGGGTTGTAATGGTAACCAAACGGGCACTGTTACAAAACTGAGTTAGGCTAACCCTGCATAGTGTTTTCACTTTGACCGATCCGATATCGTATCGTATATAAGATAGAAGTAAAATGTATAACAATACAATACAAATCCTCTTTATTGCACAACCTCTGAAAAAATGTACATGGAAACACAAATAATACATGAAGATAGATATAAACAACAGGCGGCCTTATCGCTACAGAGCGATCTCTTCCAGACAACCTTTAGGTAGTGGAGCAATGAAACTTTTAACTAATTAGGAGGTGCAAAAAACTAAATAGTAAACTAAATTACCCTTAAAATTTAAGTCTACAACATTAAGACAATACATATACATACATACTACTTACATAATTATATACCTACATATATACATATATACAATACTATATAATTCTGGCCAAAAGTGATAACCAGTAACGCGGACAAAAACACTAAGGAAGGGACAGATAATAGTCTTTTTAGTTTTAGTTTTTTAGTTTTTATTTGTTTTTTTCTGTATTTATTCACTGCAAAAATGTTAACACAAAAAGGACTTATATTTCAGACATGTCGGACCTCCCGTCAGCTTTTTAATTGCCGTTTTAGTTGTCTCGTTAATTTTTGTTTGTGTGTATGTGCAGGTATAATGTTTGCTGTAGTAAGAGTAAGCCGTTGACGCAGGAACGGCGCGCCTTAGTATTAGTACGCCCAGTGATGCGAGATTGTGGACGTAGGATTCTACATCCGATATCGAGGATGGATCGACCGAGATGGTGGATAAGTACCTATAATGGAAGAATTGTTATCACCCGACTACATTTGTTTTAAGAACTAGCTTTAAGAATTATTTTAAGAATATACTTGCTATACCCTGTCAGGGTCCATGTGATATGTGATACTTTAATCTTTTGTAACAACATAGGTATGTAAAGGTTGTCTGGAAGAGATCGCTTTTTAGCGATAAGACCGCCTGTTGTTTACCTCTTCTTTATGTGTTGTATTATTTGTACTGTTTCTGTATTGAGGTGTGCAATAAAGTGTATTTGTATTGTATTGTATTGTATGTACCATGGTTTGCAATAAAAGAAATATCCAATCAGACTTACACCGCTTGTAGACGTCCGGTGTTTTCGCCGGACAAGGGTGTAACTACGTCCAGTTTTGTATGTGGCTACCGACAGCTACACCTACACACAGATTAAAGTAACAGAGCGAGATACACGAATATTTTCTTTCTGGCATAGAATAAATAGTACTACCATACAGCAAGGAAACTTCTACAAAGCTGAAGTTTCAGGGCCGAATCACGTTGTCCCTATCTAATGTATGGAATTATCCTTTTCGGCTATTTAGGGTGTCAAAATTAATGTAATTATCTTATCTGTGGTTGTGCACGCAAAGGAACTTCAAGTTTTGACAACCCTAATAATTGCTCGGAGCAATGCTGAGCCGAACGTAGCCGAGAACGCCCGAACGCTCTAGTTTCCTCCCCCTGGTTCGGGGTTTAGTAAACACCCCTATAATGGAACAGGCACCAGTAATGGAATGGTATAGACTATAGACAAATCCTGTCAAACAAGTATTTGCCATCAATTTTTTATCACTGGCAACATTTTACCATAAACAAGAGCCAAAGACTGCTTAAGTTTTATATTATTTTTCATGGATATTTGTTAGTTTGAAAATTAATGGCGCCATACATCCCATGACTGGAGCAAAAAACCATCGTTTTAATTGGTTAATAATATTGAAACCCATCGCAGTAGCTTTCATTATAGTATTTTATGCAACAGTTGTATAAGAAAGGTCAAAAAAGGCGAGTGGCGTGAGTTACAATGTGAGCCAGAGCCGAAGGCGTAGGCGAACATTGTAAAAGAATACGCCACGAGCATTTTTTGACCTACTTATACAACGTTGCATACAATACTTTTCCTACGAGTCAACAAAAATAAATCTTAATTTAGGCAAACAAAGCTAAAGTATATAGCCAAGACGCGAGAGCATACCTTGTTACGCGCCCGGCCCGCCCCGGGCCGCGGCCGGCCGGTCAGCGACACCTTCTCGTAACTCATGAGGCCCTGGTACTTGCTACTTGCTAAATTAAATTTTTGGACAGTTTTTTCTCGATTTTAGCCACCGTAGCCCACGGAGACTAACAAGCAACGCTAAGCGGTCTTCGTAGTCTATGGGGTGTTGCTATATTACGGGTGTCACATGCGTGTTTCTGACTTATGAAGTGATTGTTTTTACTATGCAATGCACTTATTTTAAAACTGTATTCGTTTTGATTTTGTTAGGTTGGTAGCCATTAATCGCAGTAACGTTATAGCGATTAAAAGTACAAGTGCTGTTATGAGGAATAGACAATATAGACTTTTCTTGAAATCTTTTATGTATGTTCTTATATCCGTGTTAATGAATGCATAAATGACAGATAACAGTAGAGGAGTAGGAAAAATAAATAAAACACATAAAGGACGAATTGGACATTCAACTTTTAAAGCATAAAGCGGTAGAAATTTTACAGATGTAGGTGAAATATTAAAAATACTCCAAATTTTCTCTTAAATGTCCCATGATTGGTGCCGTTAACATAGGTCTGAGAATCGACTCAATATTGCTCGGCTTTTAGAATTACACAGCAGAACCCTGGTTAGAGGTCCTCGGGGCTGTTTATAAAAGTTCATTAAAATTACAGAACAGTTAGCAAAGCTACCTACTGTATAACAGGAAAATGTACAAATGTACACAAGAATTTCTACAATACAAACGCAAAACATTATAAGTAGTTTTACATCTGCTTTATTTCTAAATGGTTCATAATATGCTAAATCATAGATAAATATAAATGTTAAAATAAATATTATGCGACATTACATTATTACACAAATTGACTAAGTCCCACAGTGACCTCAATAAGGCTTGTGTTGAGGATACTTAGACAACGATATATATAAATATTTATAAAAATAAATACTTAAATAGATAGAAAACACCCATGACTTAGGAACAAATACTTAGCCGTGCTCAACATACGAATAAATGCCCTTACCAGGATTTGAAGCCGGGACCGACGGTTTCATAGGCAGGGTTACTACCCACTAGGCCAGACTTAACAAACAGAGGCGGATCAAGCTAACTCTTCATGTTATTTGCAATGACACAGTGTGGCAACGTCATCAATAATGTCAAATGTCTATGAAAATATGACGTTTATAATAACACTTCCTCACTGTGTACTGTTAAGGCTTATGCAAAGTTAGCTTAAAATTAAATGGACTCTAGCACCCTGCAAATTTTTGGACCCGGGTATGACCTTAAACTACGTCCAAAAGAGAGGTATGGACACTGTGAATGTCATCTCGCTTTGTGTGATAGGACACAGCACAGCGGACGTCATTCCAGATCTAGAGCAGAGCCCAACTGGAGAAGTACCTCCACCTTACAGAAAACAGCAGCCAAATAACACTAGACCCTACTCATAGTGTTGTGTTCCTGCCGGTGTGTACGGTTGCCAGAGCTCAATGAGGGTGCGGAGTGTTAGGCTCAGCAACGCGTATGTAACTCCTCTGGAGTTACAGGCGTACATAGGCTACGGAGACTGCTTACCATCAGGCGGACCGTATGCTTGTTTGCCACCGACGTAGTATAAAAAACAATGATGTTCTAAAATAAAAAAAAACCCTAAAACCCGAAGGATATTTAATCCGCTCACGTTTTTTACTATTCTTTGTTATCTCATTGATTGGCAATTAAGCTGAAATGGTTAAAACATTGGCGTAACATGTTCTTCTAGATAAACTCGCAGGTTAACGAACTTAGACAAAGGGTTAAAGAAGTTTAAATATAACTTGGGATAGAGTGCTATTGATTGAATCAAGCGAGAGAAAATGGAAAAGAAAAGAGGGCTGGTTTATTTCGACGTCGGCTATTTTGCAGGGAAAAATATATAGATCAAGTATCTCCCTACAGTACTTAGTTAGGTCATTAGTTCTGTCACAAAGGTTCCGACTGATAAAATGTAACAAAAAGCTAAACTAGAGAAAAAGAGGTAGCCTAAAAAAAATTAAATTTTTAGATTTTATTGTACGACTTTGTCGGCTTTATTGATTTATATATCCATGCCAAATTTCAGCTTTCTAGCACTAACAACCACGGAGCAAAGCCTCGGACAGACAGACAGACAGACGGACATGGCGAAACAAAACAGTCAAGTAGCCAATTGTCAATTGCAATAAACGTTGGGTCTACACTGTGTACTGCGCTTTTACGATACTCGAGCAAAATGTCTCAGTATAAATTGCTAAAAGCTTTCTATAGGCGTTATATGTATATCAAGCGCATACATACGTATCTATTGACTTTTCCAATTTAAAGTTACTTCTATCAGTCCTATGAAATCGGACCATGTTTGCAAAATCAAAGACTAATTCAGAGTCCCAAAAGGGCAAACTTTTATAAAAACCTTTCGTTTCCAGGATTTAATAAAAAAGCGAACTTTTCCAATTCGTGACAGCGAGTGACGGGAGTTTTACTTTTAGTTGGGTTTCTGGCTAATTGGGCATTCCGAATGGACATACGTCCGTCTATGGAATGGGTATCTGCGGTGAAGGACATTTGTTCGAATATCGACCTTATTGGTAAAGTAAGAAGGATTATTCTGCAATGAGAGTTTGCTGTCGATGCAAACGTATTTCTACATAGCGTCATTCATTGCATATGTCATGTCCTCTAATATTCAAAGTTAAAATCTTACATTCTCTTTGGTTGAAATGTAGTAACTACGCAAGGTCAATATGGGAAGACCGTCTATCAGGTAAGATCGTCTTCAAGCTCTTACTTTGCTTCTAACTCTTGCGATTGTACACATACTCCATACTCTACTTACGGAAGGCCGGTAAAGCGGAGAGCGAGGTCCTTCCTTTCTGACTATCGGCTTGATTCGAAGAATAATGATAAGTTCTGGTTTAGATAAGTTCTCATTTAGATATCGTTTATACGTGGTATAATATAATTGACAGAAGCAGCTCGATTCGGGCAACCATGTCACTTTGACGTTAGAAATATCGTAGATAGATCTTATTAGGATCACAGCAGAATCGAAATAAATGTCAATTTTGATATGGCGTTTGGTTATCGATCTTTTAAAGATCTTTGCAAGATCTTAAACGTGTCTTAATCATTCTTAAAATCGGGCCGCATGTCTGATTCAGTAAGCGTACGACGCTCACTGAATCAGACATACGAAAAGAACAAGAACGTTCTTGTCCTATGACGGTCTTCCCAACCAATTTTTATTTTATTTTGTTCGACAGCATAATATGCCAGGCTGGATAGAAGTGTCTTTTTTCATCTTATATTTTTATATTTCAGACGTACTCTTAGAGTAAACAACAGTTGAAGCGTTATATAAATGTTAAAGTCGATCGAATCTTTTAATTGCTTAAGGGGCTGTCAACACCCAATGTCCTTGAAATTGATGTTACTTAAACAGTTTTTTAAGAAAGACTATTTGTTTTAGTCAAGTAAGAAAAATATATGTCCATATTAATTATATTTCAAAGACCGTGGTTGTACTCGATACATGATTGAACGAAATCGGCTCGATAGAAAATAATTGCAAAGATTGGTCTTAAAATCACAATTAAACGGTTCTATGTCTTTATTGTTTTGACTTATGGGTCTGCAGTTAAAATCACAATTTCAAAACATTTATATCTAAACCGCTAACGAGTAAAATATTACACTAATAATCCACTTTTATTTAAATATTTTTCTTATTATTCCCTTGCCCAGGCCCAGTAACATGCTACAGTGCTTTCTCATTTACTCCGATACAAATAGACAGTGTGCGCGCTTTAGGTATTGACAGCCTCTAAAGTAAAAACCATAACCTAAAAGTTATCCCTCTAATCATCACACGGTATAAGGTGTTTCGTGTGCTCGTTTGCCTACACTAAGGGGGCGTCCATTAATCGCGTCATATTAGCAAAAAATCACCAATGATCACCACAGGGGACGGGGGGGTATGGACACGTATCACGTGTATTTTTTTTTTTCATCTGTGCTATACTGTATTATAGTCAATAAAATAAAAATAATAGTTTTCCGCCCTTCAATTAACCAAACTGTCCTTCACGTGTACTTAGGTTCATTTGTTAGAAAACTATTCTTTAGTTATCGAAAAAAAT
Organism: Cydia pomonella; assembly: GCF_033807575.1. NCBI lineage: Eukaryota > Metazoa > Arthropoda > Insecta > Lepidoptera > Tortricidae > Cydia > Cydia pomonella. The sequence goes on along the minus strand of NC_084705.1, from coordinate 32,214,201 downwards.
ACACGTCATATTGGATGGGGGGGGGGGGGGTCCTGAAAATATCACCAAAGATCACCATGGGGGAGGGGGGGGGGGGGGGTCTAAAACAAGCCAAAAACGTATGACGCGATTAATGGACGCCCCCTAACTACACAAGCACCTGTGAAAGCTCACGTCGACTCATTAGACCCTCACGGCGCTGAGTTTTTCTAAACGGTACGCTTCGGGACAATAAATTATGGCTCACGCTATACTCTGTATCTTTAGGTATTTGACAAAAGTAAACAAAATCTACCCTCAAATGGCTCCTTAAGTCAGTTGAGGGTAGATGAAAACATGACATGATCAAATAATGTAGGTTAAAGTCAGGTCGTTCAGTGACAGAACCAGGCGGTTTTGTATTTGGTTGGTTAACCAATAAATGTTATAGCTACCCGAAAGTGTACAAATTGTTTCTTTACTTTTATTTAAATACCTAAAGATACAGAGTTTAGAAAGGTCCGGGCCGAGGCGGCTGGCGCCTCGTTTTAGACAGGTGCTCGGTGATCACGTGATGATTTCTATAGAAACTACTTACATAGCCAACATGCCAATCGTTAACGCTCCGTAGCGTAGCGTAGTCGCTCTCTGTCACTCTTCAGTATTAGTGCGACAGTTTGCGTTTTGTTTGTTACGGAGCATTAATGATTGGCATGTTGGCTACGCGGGCTGAAGTGTTGGACGCCTCGACCTGGTCGGTGGTCTGCTTTTCTGTCAATTTTGTACTAAAATGACAAATCGGTTTAACAAATTGGGCTAATAAAACTGTTATTATAGTACCTATCTGGAATATCAAAAGACAGTTGAAGGTTTACTAACTGTATGTTTTTGGCGTAAGTATAACATTGGATATTTAGTTGGCATAAATATATACAACGTGTATTTTTGATACAACCACATAATAAAATTGTAGTTAGTTTAGGCTGTAATGAACACACTTTCATAGGTTTTATAAAAAAATACGATTTTTATTTTTCCATATAAAATAATTCAGCAAGAAATGTATCACTACTTTTTTATAACTCAAAACGTCGCATTTAATGACGCGACAAATGTCACAAGTGTCATTGCCACTCGATTTTTTTTCTTTAATTAATTATTCTCTGGTAGTAAGACTAAATTTAAAAAATCTTTCAGAATAGTTTTATAGCACCAAAACCTACGTCTAGTTTAAGTTTGTGGTTACATATATAATACTCAATATATAATATGTACAATGATATAGCCGGTCAAACAAGTTTGTCAGTAGAAAAAGGTACGAAATTCTAATTTTCTAAGTTACGATAACCCTTCGCGCCTCCATTTTTTAAATTTGCCGCTTTTTACTACTGTCAGAAGTGGTTTGACAGACTATGTGCAGCGTGTAAAGTGCAACGTGTTTGTGTGATAAGTATTAGGTATCCTCTTGTCTGTGATACGGATCCTGACCGAATTTTTAGTCATCATATTGCATTTTTTTTGAAAACAATTTTTCCTTTTCTGTAAAGCACAATATACGATTTTCGACCACCACACACACACTTTATTTATATTAACAAATATACATAGGTATATGTTATAAAATTATGATTAAAATTAATAATAATAAAAGCTATAAGTAAACTAAAACATATTATAATATGTCTAAATTAAATGTAAAAAAAAAAACATATTAAAGGTCAAAAGACTAACATACAAATCATGTAAAGATTAAATTAAATTATATATTTCAGTTATATTTTTTTTTACATAATTGGTTCGTAACTATGTGCGAAACTGAAAATAAACGTCTGGGTTGCGGTTAAAGCAGTGAAGGCTGAACGTTAATTGCAATTGAACCTTAACCATTATAAATTGAACCGTAAACCGTAACGGGTGGTTACAGTTTACGGTTCAATTTGTAATGGTTATAGGTTATTAAACGTGTATCGTTATATTGTCCTGTAGTGTACTTGCCTCTTTAACGACGAGGCGGTGGTGAGTGACAGGCGCGTGTTAGTTAGTAGCTCGTAAAACTACTAATTACTAAACCACTGACAGAGTTATTGCTGTGTATCTAGAATATCTGAGTTCCAAAAGTGAAATCTTGAGCGTTGTGAGGGATCAAGGCACGAAGGTTAAATAAACTATGCTATCAAGTGAAACACATATTAATTTTCCACCTCACCAACTAGCTGTAAAAACTACAAATTAAATCGAAAACAAAACTATCAGATATATATCATTCAAAATAAAATTATCACATAAAAGTCAACTCCACCAGCCAACAGTAGGAAACAACTCAAATTTTACATCTAATTACTTTGCCACTCTTGTGGATGAAATGCAACTTTTTCAATAGTTTTTGATGAGTAAAGTGTGGTGAAAAAATAATTCTTATTCTTTTCGTTGTCTGGGGGCCTACCGCGAAAACCGATATTCGCAAATTGCGGGGATCTTTCTCTTTTACTCTTAGTAAGACGTAATTAGAGTGAGTGAGTAGCTGCCCTGTTTCTGACCACTCTGTCACGCTTGTATCTGTTTTATATTTAATAAATAAAAAAGCCGAGTGATATTGTATGTCTTTCTAGCTGTAGATTATATTTTAGATTAGAAAAAATAGAAACAAAATTTCATCTCATACAAAATCTCTACTCTGTCACATTTTTAGGGGACATAAAAAACAAGACAACGAAAAGAATTTTGACCCACATAACACACACTTAATTTCTTGACCCACATAACACTCACCTTTAATATTTTCCCGCAAAGGGTGTGCATATAAAACGCCTTTGCGAACGCGAAATTAAATGCGAGCGGAAAAACTTGCAACAAAGTGGACTTTGGCATTCATGAAATTATAATGTGGATAACTTGCGGTGGTACTATTGACCCTAATGACGCAAGGGTCAAACACATTTTAGAAAAACGTAACGACTATCTAAAAAAACGGGACCAATCTGTATATATATAAATGTCCTAAACTTCGCAGTGCATTAGTATATACTGTAATGCTGTGTAATTTTGTTGTTAAAAAAAAAAAAAAAAATTAAAAAAAAAATCTAAATTGGTTCAGGGGGCCGACCGCGAAAACCGAAATTCGCAAATTGCGGGGATCTTTCTCTTTTACTCTCACTAAGACGTAATTAGAGTGACAGAGAAAAATGCCCGCAATTGACGAATTACGATTTTCCCGGTAGCCGCCCAGAGGGCCTACCGCGAACCACGTTCGACGTGTTGCCTCCCTGTCACACTTACTAGTACAACTAACAAGTGCGACAGAGTGGCAACACGTCGAACGTGGTTCGCGGTAGGCCCTCAGAAATGACGGAGTTATGGAGTAACAAACATTAAAAAAAACATACAACCGAATTGATAACCTCCTCCTTTTGAAATCTTGAAGTCGGTTAAAAATGATGACATTCAGGTATCGTGCATTCCGTAGGGTGGGAACATTAATTGCATGTAAAAATACGCAAGTCAGTATAACGGGTTAGCACCGATTGCACGTTATTTTTTCGCGGATTAGCAAAGTAATATTTTGTGTTTTAATTAATATGGATTACCGCAAAGTAACGCCTAATTCTATTCGTTATTTAAATGCTTCCAATCAAAATACTTTCACATCCAAATTAATTCTGAAGTAAATAAGAAAACACATCTAGTCCAGCGAACAAACAATTTGTTTATAATATTTAACTTAACATAATGTAGCTAACAAACATTAATTAAGCTTGTAAAAAAAAATACAAATAAACTCTCTAATCAATAAGGAAAACCCGTATAATTACATGCCGTTATACTTAGCCCGGCGATATATGATGAAATTCTTGGGCATAATAGGCGTGTGTAGGTGTTTGCTTTCTTTAGGGCATTTGATTCCATGCAAGATAATTTTATTTTATTTTATTATCAAGCCAAAATGTTTATTTTTGGTCAAAAGCTGTAGACTAACTTACTACCTACCTACTACCTTTTTTTTTTTTTTTCCAGGGGGGAAAATGCATTCCGCATACCACCCGGGTGCGGGGGGTGACCCGAGTGGTTATGTGGGACTCCCGTCTAGGCTAATGAGGCCCACGGTATACCCACTAAAAACCCCCCATATGCCACCTCGCCGCCTTATTGGTGGGGTTACGGGAATACTTGCGTACTCATCCGCGACCCCACCCCTTCGCGGATGCCCGAAGGCCCTTCACGCGAGGCGCGCCAGATGGTTCGACGCGCCTTCCTCCTCGGCCTCCGTCCTGCAGTGTAGCGGACCCCCCCGAGCCCGCCACAAGGAGGCCACGGGCGCCAGAAAACTCCCCAGCGCCCGGCGGCAGATGAGGTCCATGGTTCTGCCGCAAACCACAACTCGGCTGCAGAGGACAGGGAGAACGGCACACCGTAACACCGACACTCCTCTTCCTCTGCAGCCCCACCAACGCCGCTACAGCGGAACGGCTCCGCCAAGGTCGCAGGGGATAGGGAGAGTGGCGCATCGTGATACCATCACGCCTCTTCCCCTGCGATCCCACCTCGGCCGTCGAGGATAGGGAGAACGGCTAACCGCAATACCGACACTCCTCTTCCTCGACGGTCCACCTCCAACGCGTCACAAGCGGGCTTATCAAGCCCACTTGGAGCGTCCTCCTCGGGCCAGCCCGCACCTCAAACAGGCCGGCCCTGGTTGCCTCTTCGCTTCACCGTGGGTGACCAAGCCACGGCTACTAAGCCCCTCCACCACGACAAGGTGGGCAACCCGCGGGGAGACCTACCTACTACCTGGCCTAACTTACCTAACCTACCCTAACTAGATAAGCTAACTTAATGCTTGTTCGTGGCGTGCCCCGGCCGCTGCTGCCGCAAATTGCGGGGATCTTTCTCTTTTACTCTCACTAAGACGTAATTAGAGTGACAGAGACTTCGATTTTCGCGGTTATAGCCCTGTGTCAAAAGTGACGTTTTTGGTTGTAGAAATGTAACTTTTGATACTGACAGATCAGTATCATATTTGAAATAGAGCGTATAACTAATATTCGAATAGGCCTGTTAGATTATTGACATTAAACTAATTTCGAATATTTTTTTAATTAAGTATTTCAGTATCGTAGTAACGCATCGCAGTTTTCTGACCGACGTACAAAGACGCGAATAATTTCGGAGCACTTCTTTCACTTTTACGAATACTTCGTAAAAATTACGCTGCGGGTTACGCTGCGAGCGTAAACAGTCTTTTGTGTTACGCTCGTAATTCTGAAGAACGTAAGGTCTTTGTTGGAAACTAGATTGTATTTTTGTGTTTTCGGGTTAAATGCAACTATTAATTAACGCCTGCCTGTGGCTTTGTTCGCGAAAAAATCGTTAATAGTTATTTGTTTTATAGAGGGGCGAAGTCATTTCTATCCCCCGAGCTAATATTGCAAGCAACTTGCTTGAACCAAGGAAAAGATTCCAAAAGTGAACCACGAACTTACAAAATGGTCATTTGGTTGCATAGTAGAAACAATTGCTTCATAAGTCAGAAACACGCATGTGACACCCGTGATATAGCAACACCCATAGACTACGAAGACCGCTTAGCGTTGCTTGTTAGTCTCCATGGGCTACTGTGGCCAAAATCGAGAAAAAACTGTCCAAAAATTTAATTTAGCAAGTAGCAAGTACCAGGGCCTCATGAGTTAAGATGAGGTGTCGCCGACCGGCGCCGGGCCGCGGCGGGCCGGGCGCGTATCTTTAGCTATATACTTTTGCTTTGTTTACCTAAATTAATATTTATTTTTATTGACTCGTAGGAAAAGTAATAAAATACTATTAACACATCAACGCAAGTAAAATACTAACTGTAAAACATTACACATCAAATTCAAATAAACGTTATCTGGGGGCACGGTTTTGCCCCCGCCAAGACGAGCAAAGCAAAGCGCAAGGGCACGGCCAACCTTTTCTCGAAGCGCTTCGTCGTTTACTTGAACCCTCATAACTTGGGTTTGGATTATACTACATAATCAAATTCTCGGGATATAATGTCAATAGTGGACGTATTAAACAAATCTTGGGATTAGTTGTCAAGCGGACCCCAGGCTCCCATGAGCCGTGGCAATATGCCGGGAAAACGCGAGGAAGAAGAAGTGGACTTATTAAACATAAAAACATCCAATAAAGTCTCTGACTCGCTCACAAGAACCGAATGAAGTGTCTCACGTTAATGCCACTCCAAAGTAAAGTTATATACTTATAATATAACATATACCCCGTGTAAGTTTAAACATACCGGTCTCCACAAACAGCACCCGTTCACGAGTATGACGCGTATCTCAGCCATCGCTTCCCTCAACCTTCATTCGGGCAAGTGGCGGCTCGATTAACGACGCCACCTCTGATCATAGAGGACGCCACCGTAAGTACATGACATGCCAGCGAGCATGACATGTTCAATTCAAACTAACGGGGTATATTAATATTTAAATAAGTAGTAATAATAATAACATGTAGCTGTGAGACATAACATTTTGTGCTTGTATGTTATATAATATGCATAGCTACACAAAATTACTAAGCCGCTGCGTTAATCCTTTACGACGCTCAATAGTACCTAATAATAATTCTGATTAGGAATATATCGAACAAGAGGGTCAAAGTATATGTCCAGCATTTAGTACGTCAAACACGCTGCCATAAAACATTTTATTTTGCCTAAGTTACGAATATAAAATACAATTTGTCGTCTAAAAATAACCCTACCATAAACCATCCCTATGCATTCCCGACCAATACGACCAATACCGAAAATAGTCGTAAAGGGCCCGCAGATATCCGCCATTCGTAAGCATCCGGGCAAATTGATGAGGCAGAGGTGACCTACATGGCAGGCCACTTTTCAGTTGAGAAAATAGTGGCATGACAATATACAACACGAAACGACACACTAGGCAAGTGTAATGTTTTAAGTATGGAGTGTGGAATTAAAAGGAGTGAAATCTCTTATAAATTAAATAAACATTTATTGCAGAATTACATTTCCATTTTTTCATTTTTTCTTATGGTAGAAATATTGCAAAAGTGTCTAGCTGTCAGTTATAGGTAAATAATAGTTCCAAATCTCTCCTGAGTAGCGCTAGAGTAGCTAAAACCCTAGGCGTTATTGACGGAGTGCGTTGTCTATGATTTGATTTTTTTTAAGTATATATTTAAGGTTTTTTGATGACACTTTTTGGTACATGGAGATTCCATTCCCTCCCAAAGAGCCCTCAGATATCCGCCGTATAGGCATCCTATTGAATTGATAAGGGGATGACCTACATGGCAAGCTACTTATCTCCATAGAGACAATTAGTGTCAAAATACTGGAATTGCATAAGTACTTTAGTATTGCAGGCGATTCCTCTACTCATTGGAGGCATCCTATATCATAAAATAATAATTATGCCTTTGTATGGACATATTGGAAATTGTTTTAGTGTCGATGTGCGCACGAATTGTCCGAATATGCAAGTATTTATCTAGAAAAAAAAAATCACTATTCATTCTACTCGACCACCAGTGCATATTGCATTGCTTGTTGTATTTATTTGTACTTCTTTTATGACATTTGTTTAAATTTAATGTAATTGACGAACACCTAGACTGAATTAATGTATATTATGTAACTGCACCTAGAGTACTAGAATTTAAGCTTAGAATTACTAATATTATGTGGCGGAATATATCTGTAACTGTGCATTTACCCTTTTTGGAACTTTTCCCTTTGTTTTTACCTGAATTCTCTTGCAAATAAATGTATTTCTATTTCTATTTCAGTACAGAAAATTATTATTGTGTTTCTGTAATGGATAAAAAAAACCTTATAGGTACTTAAAAATACACATTATTCTACTCGTGGACTGTTATGGTTGAATTAAGATTTCGTATACGAAACTGTAATTGGGTACTTTTCATGTATGGTCTCCCAACTCAACTATAATATTCATTTCGAAACGGTTTAAGTAGTCAACTATAGTTAAATTGACCAATAACAGCTCTCCGCGGAGGAAACAAAACGATAGCTCAACTTAATTATTTATTTTTACGTTGTATAGGAGAAACAATTGCTTCATAAGTCATAAACGCACATGTGACAACCTTAATATAGCAACATCCATAGACTACAAAAACTGCTTACCGTTGCTTGTTAGTCTCCATAAGCTACGGTGGCCAAAATTGAGAAAAAAACTGTCTACAAATTGAATATAGCATGGAGCAGGTACCAGGCCCTCATGAGTTAGGGGGCGTCCATTAATCGCGTCATACGTTTTTGGCTTGTTTTAGACCCCCCCCTCCCCCATGGTGATCTTTGGTGATATTTTCAGGACCCCCCCCCCCCCCCCCCATCCAATATGACGTGTATTTTTTTCGATAACTAAAGAACAGTTTTCTAACAAATGAACCTAAGTACACGTGAAGGATAATAAGGGCGGAAAACTATTATTTTTATTTTATTGACTATAATACAGTATAGCACAGATGAAAAAAAAATACACGTGATACGTGTCCATACCCCCCCGTCCCCTGTGGTGATCATTGGTGATTTTTTGCTGACCCCCTCCCCCCCCCCCTATACAATATGACGCGATTAATGGACGCCCCCTTACGATAAGGTATCGTCGACCACCCCGCCGGGTCCCGGCGGCCGGGGCACCTACGAGTATGAAGGTAACGTGGCTGCTCGCATATCTTAAATTGCTGTATACTTTTGATTTGTTTACCTATGAGATTTTATTAGTTTAAAGTATTATTTTTGTTGACTCGTAGAAAAAGTATTGTATACAATAGTGATATAATCAAGCTTTTCAATCTCGTACCTCACTTAGGCAACTCAGCAAGCTTTGTTGCCTAAACACTGTACTCGACTGAAAAGCTCTTTATTATATCAAGATTGTATAATATACTATTTTGTACTCTGCTCATATAATGAAGCCCTCCAAATCATATCCTCCTAAAAATTGAATTTGGAATTACTGATCTCTATCGGCTATCGATTAAAAACGCGGTAGCTTCCTTAAGTAGGTACAGTTGGCAACACAAACTTATTTTTTATACCATGTCGATGGCAAAAAGGCATATAGATCGCCTAATGTAGAGTGGTCACCACCATAGTCTATGGATGCCTGAAACTCCAGGGGTGTTATATACTTGCGCGTTTAAAATTCTTACTTTACTCAAGTTTATACTCCTTTTTTGATGAATTTCATACTGTAGAGAGTCCTTCAGGAAAACTTACTTCTGGGAGTTTTTCAGGCCGTGCATTTTTTAATTCAGGAAGGATTATGAATTATGGAAAACTTACTCGGGGTGGGGCGTTTTAGATGGTCGAACGCTATAAGAGGTCGGATGGTAGGTGTCTGCGTCGAGCAGTCCACATGGCGTATGACCGCAGAAAATGGAGACAAATTACATGTTGTGGCGATCCTCAGCAATGAAGGAACGAGTAAAAAGTATAATTAATTATAGTTTTAGCAGTTTAGCGGGGCTAAAAGTGCCGAGGGTAAGTTGTTCCGATGAGAATAGGAACGCAAATAAACAACGGAGCGAATCATAAAATCTAATCAACCTGTTTTCATATACCTCAATTTTGTATTTTACGAAAATCGTAACTTCAAGCCCCGCCCTCCCCTATGTAAATATGTATGTATTTTTGTATGGTGTACCATCGCGTTTAAAGCTGATATTGATGTATGGGGTGTCAACCGACTTGTTTTTATGGCCAGTTGGCCTAGCCAAGATGCCAATCGTTGGCGCCGTAGCAAACGAAACGGCACTATCTCTATCACTCTTTCATACAAGTGCGACAATAAGATATTAGCTTTCGTTCGTTACGTCGTACGAGTATTCTTCACACTCGCGAATGCGAATCCAAATGTCTGAATGCGAATGCATACGAATGTGAGGGAATATGTAGTTGTTATTCTCATTCCTAATTAGAAAAAATCTGTTAGTACATAAAACATATGTAACCTTAGAACGGGATGTTATAAAGTGTTGAGAAATGCTGTGTACTGGTCAAAATGCATTACTTGAAAATAGTTTGCGCGCACTGATCATACGCGAATCGACGAGACAGGACACGACCTGCGCACATTCGCATTCGCAAAACATTCGCTATATTTGATGCTAATGCCCCGGAATTTGGACCCGGGTACGTCCTTAAACTACGTCCACAAGAGAGGTATGGACGTTGTGAATGTCATCTCGCTTTCTGTGGTAGGACACAGCACAGCGGATGTCATTCCAGATCTAGAGCAGAGCCCAACTGGGGAAGTACCTCCACCTTACATAAAACCGCAGCCAAATAACACTAGACCCTACTCAAAGTGTTGTGTTCCTGCAGGTGAGTAAGGTTGCCAGAGCTCAACGAGGGGTGGGAGGGGGTTAGGGTCGGCAAAGCACATGTAACTCCTCTGGAGTTGCAGGCGTACATAGGCTACGGATACTGCTTACCATCAGGCGGGCCGTATGCTTGTTTGCCACAGACGTAGTATAAAAAAAACATGCGAATGTCGATGCGAATGTTAAAAATGATGCGAATAATCGTGACATCCTTAATCGTCGTATCGTATTCACCACTCAAACTTGAACTAGATACGAAACTAACAATTACGGAATCAGTACCCCTAGTGTAAATTTTATCGACATAATAACGTGACGAACGCGTTTGCGTTAAGTCTCATTTTGTATAGGATTTTGAATTTCCAAAACGTCCCGCTTGGCGCGCTCTTTCTAAATCCAATACAAAATGAGACTAAACGCAAACGCGTACGTCACGTTTCAAAATCGAATTCATTTACACTAGGGGTACAGTAATAATAGTAATAAGACTGACTAGTGTTTACTCAAGCTAAGACTGATGAATTATGGAGACTGGTAAAACTAAGAAATTAACATCTATTTGCACGTACAGTCGGGGTTGAAAACGGTAAACTAACTTTTAATTAATTTTGCTGATTAGCTTGAAATTTAAGTAATGTATTTTTTATTATGCAACGTGTTTGCATACAAACTTTATATTTAGTACTAACCATTTTATATGGTTTTCGCTAAAAATAATTAACCGCAAGAAATACTTCTTCAATAACAGGCATTTTTACTTTTGAGTTTACTATTAAAAAAATTTTTTTTAATCCTCTTTATTGCACAACGTATGAAAATGTTTACATGGAAACACATATAATACATGAAGATAGAGGTAAACAACCGGCGGCCTTATCGCTACAGAGCGATCTCTTCCAGACAACCTTTAGGTAGTGGAGAGATGAAACTTAAATTAACTAATTAGGAGGTGCAAAAAAACTAAATAGTAAACTAAATATTATTTATGATATAAATATTTCTTTACTAGACTCATATGTATGTAGATTTCCTAAATTCCTATTATTACGAAAGTCGGGCCACGATAAGTTGGCAACGATTTTAGGACTCCAGAAGGTGCAAGTGTTAAGTAAACGTCATAATTTCATAAAAGTTTGACGTTTAAAATAACACGTGCACAGTCTGGGTTACCAAAATCGCTGACAACTTTTCTCGGTTTGCCTCTAGTACTTATTTTTTTTTTTTATACTTAATCTTGTTTTTTGTAATACGTTCGTTTCATTGCCAAAAAGGTCACCTATTACTTTATAACTACAATAGGTCTATACGATAGGTTACATCAACATTATACAAAGGTTCTCGTATCGCTAAGTAAATGGATCCCATTTCTCGTAAAGACATCTGATTCGAGAAAAAAGGAGCAAGAACTAAAAATAAACTCATAAAAATGTAGGAAGCGGCGTATTTTGATCAACAGTTCGAGTCCTATTCCAATAAAACAACATTACATTACATTTATTTCCTTGAGGTCGATTCTGTCTTCACGATTTGATATTGTTTTCTCGCATTCACTCATCTCGCCAACAATGAGTGCGAGCAAGATGCCTTATATATATATGCTCCCTGACCGTTTTCGGCCACGGCGACTGCTTCAACTCCTTTTTTGGCGTTCATGTGCTCTCGTGTGGCTGACATAGCCGATCTTCGTGGAGCACGGTAACATCTTCGTGCGACCTTGATGCGAAGATGCCTTACGAGTACAGTGTCTACTAATCAACGTGCTCACGAAAAGGTCGGGCCTAAATAAATGAAAATCACATCAAATTGTAAAACAGAGTAGACCACTGTCCTGAGGTCCAAAAAGGAGGTTATGGTATAGCTTAAAATATAAGAAGGGTACACGGAAAGAAGAAAATAAGTGACTCTTCTGTATTCTTTTTTTTTCTGAATTCCATTTTTAAATTGAAATTTTTATTTAGTCGTATGGCATATTTCAATTCTTGGTCGCTTTACAAATTTACAAATTAATATCTAAGGTCTTCACCCAATGGGCTGCGTTTTCGCTTAGCTTAAGTAACTCCAGAGGATCTCCCTTGTACTTTCTTTTTGGACACTCATGGACAATGTGGTAAATGGACTGTACAGGTGCTCCACAGTCGCACTTCGGTGTATCTCGCCACCCACGCTTAAACATAAATTCTCCGGATCGCCCGCTTTCAGTGCGAAGTCTATTTAGTTGGCACCATTGCCGTCTCGGAGCCGAAAAGCCCTGCGGTTTGCTGGTAGGATCGTAGCTGGCATGGGATGCCCTGGGCAAGTTAGCAATCCAGTCCTCCCTCCATTTATCCTTGATGTTAAAATGCTTTCTTTAAGTTCCTGTGCCGTATTGGCCGGTGGACGTCGGGATTTTAAGCGTAGCCTAGGCGGACAGAAAAAATTGAAATTGAATTTATAAGATGTAATGTTTTGAAAAGATGTGTCCCGCCGAGTTTCTTGCCGGTCTTGCGATACCCTCCTATAACTTAAGAGGGATTTCAATCTTCTCGGGTCAGGCCTACCGTGAACAGCGAATTTCGTAAATTGTGGACAATTTTCTCTTTTACTCCTGTATAGTTAGAGTTAAGTTGCTCACAATTTGCGAAATTTGCATCCCACTCGCATGTGACTTCGACATGCGAGTGGGATGTCGCTATAATTCGCGCATAGCGTTGTCTCGCTCAAACTTGCGACGTGCGAATCGGACGTCCCTTAGAGCCGGCGTAGCTTTATTTGACATTGAGCACGTTGTAATATGCATATTTGATGAATAAACTATCTTTATCTTTCCGTGTACCCTTCATAAGTATTTAAGCCTTTTGGTACCGACTGTACAGTAAAGCTAGGAAGTAGCTTGACAGTTTCTGCCGCGCTTAGGACGGAATATTAATCGTGATGGAAATACTGGAATACTTGCTACTAATAAAAACAATGGCAGCGTATCTTTATTCCTAGTTGCATACAACAGTCCTATTTATAGAATGAAATTGATTCTCACGAGGAATAAAAGCTATTTTGAATTTATTGATCAGTGATCAAGCCAGACTTCGAATGTTTGTATCAGCTTTAATGATTTTATTATAAATGAAAGAGCACAAAAACACTTTAATATTTATGTAATTGCCTATGAATGAGTTTGTTTTTTGGTGTGTGTGTGTGTGTGTGTGTGTGTGTGTGTGCGTGCGTGCGTGCGTGCGTGCGTGCGTGCGAGCGTGCGTGCGTGCGTGCGTGCGTGTGTTGTTCAGAATTTGATTCTCTACAACTTTGTTTCTCTTCATTCATGCCGTTAAACTTGGAACATAGGAGATAATGATAATATTTTGAATTTGTCGCGTTTTCCAGGTTTAATTTCCAAAATATCGATCCTAGAAGAAAAATTTTGAGAACCAAACTTGTAGAGAATCAAATTTCCTTCGTTTTTTTTATAAAAAAAAACATTTTTCGTATATACACAGGAGCCTGATTCGGTCTACTTTTTGAATTTACACTCCCAGTGATCCCCCGAGGGACCTACGAAAAAAAAAACCAAGAACTGATTATTCACGGGTAGGGTCGGTTTTTAGGGTTCCGTAGCCAAATGGCATAAAACGGAACCCTTATAGTTTCGCCATGTCTGTCTGTCTGTCTGTCTGTCTGTCTGTCTGTCTGTCTGTCCGAGGCTTTGCTCCGTGGTCGTTAGTGCTAGAAAGCTGAAATTTGGCATGGATATATAAATCAATAAAGCCGACAAAGTCGTACAATAAAATCTAAAAATTTAATTTTTTTAGGGTACCTCCCCTACACGTAAAGTGGGGGTGAATTTTATTTTTCGCTTCAACCCTAGAGTGTGGGGTATCGTTGGAAAGGTCTTTCAAAACTAATAGGGGTTTTCAAGAAACATTTTTTGATAAAGTGAATATATTCGGAGATAATCACTCCGAAAGAAAAAAAATATGTGTCCCCCCCCCCCCTCTAACTTTTGAACCATAGGTCCAAAAAATATGAAAAAAATCGTGGAAGTAGAGCTTAAGAAAGACATTAAATGAAAACTATAGCGGACATGATCAGTTTAGCTGTTTTTGAGTTATCGCAAAAAGTTTTACCTTCATAGTAAAAAGACTTACTTTAATTAGGTACTGATTATGCAAATTTGCCTGTTTGTTTAACTCGGGTGGAAGGTACCATTTACTACACTTTAAGCTCCAGTTTAGCTTATTGTGACGGAAGAGTAACTACGGAACCCTACACTGAGCGTGGCCCGACATGCTCTTGGCCGGTTATTTGGATATAATGACTCTACTAACGGTTTTCCTGAGGGTCTACAGTATGGGGTTCTTCAAAAAAGGAGCGTACAGGTTTTTAAAGGGCCGGCAACGCGCATGTAACACCTCTGGAGTTGTAGGCGTCCATAGGCTGCGGTGACTGCTTACCATCAGGCGGGCCGTATGCTTGTTTGCCACCGTCGTGGTATAAAAAAAAAACTAAAATGGCATTGTTCAGCTTGGTTAAAAACGCCTTCGTATGTCGGAATATGAGGTTGAATTCGTAGTTTTTTTAGAAATTAATGATTTTTATTGTATTTGCCTGTGAAAAGTGATTCCATAGGTGTGGAAATTAATCAAGTCACTATGATGTTTGCAGAAAACGATTGCACAACTCGGCATTTTGGATAAAAACGTAATGAAACGTAATCGTAATGTTTCAGCATTAGTGCACACTCAGTAACAACTGACGGTGAACCAGGGGCAGTGTACTATTCTACGCTCTGGGGCTAGTGAGGCTGTGCCCTACCACGCAAAGCAAGGTGACATTCACAATGTCCATACCTCTCTTTTGGACGTAATTTAAGGACGTACCCGGGTCCGAGTCCGGAGGGCTTAAACCGAAATTCGCAAAGTCCGCGAAAACCGAAATTCGCAAATTGCGGGAATCTTTATCTTTTACTCTCACTAAGACGTAATTAGAGTGACAGAGAAAAATGCCCGCAATTGACGAACTTCGATTTTCGCAGTTATAGTTAAAGCCCTGGTATCAGTGTACGTTCGAAATGACTTGAGTTAGTTATTAAATATACCTCTAAAAGTAATTCCAAGAAGAGAGGAATAAAATATCTCAATACCAATAAATAATAAATATCGTAACACGAATAAACTAGACTTCCCAAGGGCGTTTTCTAGAAAGGCTCAAGGTTACTAATTTTCAATTAGTATTACTATGACCAAGACCTCGCATGCAATAAAATAAAAGTTTCCCTAAAATATGTTAGGTAGGTTTGTACAAAAGAACATATTATTATAAGTCTTATAGTATTAAGGTAGAAGTACTAGTGCTCGACGCTGCACTAGTCACCGACATGGGCACTTTATTTCATGGAAATATAGGTTAAATTTGAACAACGAAGATTTTTCTGTATTCGAACTTAATCCATGTCACTTTGACATAAAGTGCCCATGTCGAGTACTAGTGCAGCGTCGAGCAGTACTTCTACCTTACCATGATTTCAATTTTACAAATTAAAAGTTAACACAATATTCTTAACGTAAGTCCATACATTTTGCCCCGTGTTTCTCTCATTCATTCTTGAATCCATTTTTTAAATTGTATTTTTGGACCCGGGTATGTCCTTAAACTACGTCCACAAGAGAGGTATGGGCATTGTGAATGTCATCTCGCTCTGTGTGGTAGGGCACAGCACAGCGGATGTCGTTCCAGATCTAGAGCAGAGCCCAACTGGGCACCTTACAAAAAACCGCAGCCAAATAACACTAACTCATAGTGTTGTGTTCCTGCCGGTGAGTAAGGTTGCCAGAGCTCAACGAGGGTGGGAGGGGGTTAGGGTCGGCAACGCGCATGTAACTCCTCTGGAGTTGCAGGCGTACATAGGCTACGGATACTGCTTACCATTAGGCAGGCCGTATGCTTGTTTGCCAACGACGACATTCTGTATGACTAGACGGCCTATTTAGCAAACGAATGAAAAAACGACATAAGTGAAAATAAAAAAGCAACAGTAGGAAACGCGACAAAATAAATAAAAGCAAAAGCAGTAGTGCGAAAGTTGTTTCGCCGAACTTATATTTTCATCAGAATTCAAGCTGTGAAACGCCGCAGCCAATAAATTATATAATTTCAACCCATTTGTACTGCGCATTCTTCAAAAACACTTCTAAAGAATTCCAATCAAAACCCTAAACGCAATGATAATAAAACGAAAATTACTAAAGTGTCAAGTTAAAGGGATTGACACGGCGCGATTTTGTTCATAGATAATCTAGAGCTTGTAAGGGAACTTTTTAAATGTAAAAACGCAATGCGACATAGGACGTTCCGTTCTACGGAGACGGAACCATGCGCAAAGCATTCGGGTAGTCGCTGCGACCGCCGGAGGCCGTGTCGCTGGAGCTTTACTCTCGCGCGAGCGTATTTAAAAAAATTCGACGCGATGTGATTCGAAATTCGAACCGCGCGGTATTTGTGCTTGGAATAAAAAAAAAAAATTCGGAAGTGACGTGAGTGGATTTGAAGTTTTTGAAATTGAAATTAAGTGTTTGAGAAGTGTCGAAGATTTGAGTGTTTTGTTGTGTTTTAGACCGGATTTCCTGTTGGCATCTGAAGTGTTTTGTTTGCTGAAATTGGATATAGTGCGGCAAAGTGAGGTAAGTCTAATTTTTTTTTTTGATAATTAGGGTAATTAAAATATATTTAATTAACATAATTATAATGAATTTTATTAGGTGCTAATATAAATAAATGTTGTACTTATGGACAATTCCGTAATAACTACATAATTATAAAATTAATATTTAGTTCAGTTTAATCGTGTTTGAAAAAAAAATAGTTTTTTTTTAAGTGTACGTAATCTGTTAATTATTATTTTTATTCTAACACTGACGAACGCTTAAAAAAATACTTGTTGCCAATTACATGCAAAGCTATCTCGATATATATTTAGATTTACGAGTTATCTGTTTTCGAGAATTGCGGAAATGTAGGTAACATTTTTTTATAATTATTTAGGTAATACCATATCTCTAATATGCGTAATGCGTTATACATTAAAATAAAAAAATACAATTAATTCAGTAAAACAATTTTTTTACATATTACGCTACAAAATATAGCTATACCTAGGATTTGGCGTTAAAAAAACTTATAACATGTAAAAATGTTATCATGAGAATACCGAGTATAATAATTTAAATGGCAGATTGTAATGTTAAGAGTCCGCAACAAGCTCGACTCTCCATACAAACTTACGCTCTCATTTTTAAAACGACTAGCTAGATTGCTCTGAAACTTTGTACTCAATAGTTTAAGGTCATTAGTTTATGTATTTTCAGTACCCCTAGTGTAAATTTTATCGACATCATAACGTGACGAACGCGTTTGCGTTAAGTCTCATTTTGTATAGGATTTTGAGTTTCCAAAACGTCCCGCTTGGCGCGCTCTTTCTAAATCCAATACAAAATGAGACTAAACGCAAACGCGTACGTCACGTTTCAAAATCGAATTTATTTACACTAGGGGTACTGATACCGTAATAAAAAAATATAGTGAATTTAAGTTTGTGATGCACAACTTGTTTTTTGCTCTATTTCATTTGTTTTATAAGCTGGAGCTATACAATCTAATTGAGACATAGAATAGTCATAGTCATGTCATTGTATAATAAATAAATAAATATTATAGGACATTATTACACAAATTGACTAAGTCCCACAGTAAGCTCAATAAGGCTTGTGTTGAGGGTACTTAGACAACGATATATATAATATATAAATATTTATAAATACTTAAATACATAGAAAACATCCATGACTCAGGAACAAATATCTATGCTCATCACACGAATAAATGCCTTTACCAGGACTTGAACCCGGGACCATCGGCTTCGTAGGCAGGGTCACTACCCACTAGGCCAGACCGGTCGTCAATAAAAAAATGTAAAATGTATATGAAAAGTTTCATTACAATCCAACACGTAGTTTTGAAATGAGAACGAAACTCCGTTTGTATGGGAGGTGAAATTCGACCGAGCTTGTTGCGGATTCATCTTTCATTTTGTGTGTTCAAAAATTTTAGGTTCAAATCTCGTCGTTTGTGCTTTAAAATACTTCAAATATTAGGTCTAGATACGATATGGATCGGATATGTGTCAAAAGTGACGTTTTTGTTTGACGAAACATCACTTTTGACATATCCATAATCAACTAACCATTGTTATAAAACCTCGATTAAGTACATAACATAGATTTAAGACTATTGCTGTACTCTATCAGGGTCCATGTGAAACTCACAACTACTACGAGTATGTAACACCTGTACAAACCATGGATGCAATAAAGAAAGAATAAAGAATAAAGAATCCAATCCATATCGTATCTACACTTAATATTTGACGTATCTCAAAGCTGGAATCGGGCCGGCAGAGCCGAAAAAATCGTTCTCGGAACACATGCAAAAACGTGACTAAAAATCTTTATCGTACACAGACAAGAAGTTAAAACAGATTCTTAGCAAATATTTATTTTATTATCTTGATAACAGTACTCTGACTTATTCGATTAATCTTGAGTAGTTATTTGAGTACAAATACGTAAAGCCTTTGTTTTAATTTAATTAGCTCTGAGAAACAATGCTGGCTTAATTTAAATACTTCAGAAGAGAAAGAAAACTTCATCAAGTCAATTAATCTAAATGGATCACATTTTAAGGGCTCCGTACCGGACAGTAAAATGAAACCCTTTGTGGCGTGTATGTTCGTCTGCCTGTCACTTCGCTAAATATCTCGAGAACTACTTACGCTATCGATTTGAAATCTGGAATTGTTATGAGCCAGGCTCGCACAGACGAATTGAAGTATTTCTTTTTTATTCACTATGGTAAATGCCCCATTTTTAAGGGGTTCCGTACCTCGAAAGGAAAAAACGGAACCCTTATAGGATCACTTTGTTATCCGTCCGTCCGTCTGTCTGTCAAGACCCTTTTTTTGGGAGCGCGTGGAGGTATCAAGCTGGAATTTATATCAAATACTCAAGTCTACTGGCCCTTGCAGCTGTGAAAAAAATCAAACGTCTAAGCCAACGTAAACAAAAGATACAGCCGTTTATTCCGCAAATTTCGAGTCCGACTCGGACTTGGCCGGTTTTTTTTAAACGAAGCTAGTGCGTCCATACTTTCAACACATGGTAAGCGCCTATCTTAGTCTAAAGACGGTTGAAACTCTAGAGATCTCAAAAGCACGTCACCGACCATTAATCCAAAAACTTGAGAATATCGGTAGGTGATAGGTACTTACTTGGCCCGATTTTACGAGTAATTTGTTTGCAGTGTTAAAGGTAAGTTTGAAAAGCTCATTCTCCGCGGAATAAATGCGAACTCCCAATTTGGGACAACGAAAAATATTTTTTTTTACTCCGAGGAAGGTTTTGTCGGACATACAGTAAAATTGCGCTTGATACCTCCACGCGTTCCTGAGAAAAAGGGTCTTGACAGACGGACGAACGGACAACACAGTAATTCTATAAGGGATTGCGTTTTTTTCTTTCGAGGTACGGAACCCTAAAAAATAGATATAAGCAATGAGTAAGAACACTTCTAGTTTATAAATGTACACTAAAGTAAAACAACTTATATTCGACACCCATCAATCTTTTTGTGTCAGGGGTTAAAAAGGAACTTAGTTTTCGTTTCCCAAAGTTAGACCACCTAGGCCCTAGGCTATCCATCAAACCCTAACCCTAGACGTCTAGACCAAACTAAGCTAACCTGTGTCAGCTTACAAACTTAAATTACGCGTTACGCAATGCACCAGAAGGGTTGAACTGTTGTGTAACAGATGTACTGAACAGGACCACTGATTTGTGTAACGGGGATGTTGAAAATGCCATTATATTTTGGTGGAATTGTAACCAGAGGCGTAATTTATGGGCAATTTTTTATTGTTTGATATTTATCACTAGAACAGTGAGAATGTGATGTTTTAATTTATTAAAAGTTTTATTTATCTATAGACAAGCGCGCGTCAGCTATACAAGAGTTTAGCTAGGCGCCTCATAGACACCACAGGTGACCAGAAACCCTAGTGTAAATTTATTCGATAGCGTGACGTGACGTTACGCGTTTGCGTTAAGTCTCATTTTGTATG
Source organism: Cydia pomonella (assembly GCF_033807575.1). NCBI lineage: Eukaryota > Metazoa > Arthropoda > Insecta > Lepidoptera > Tortricidae > Cydia > Cydia pomonella. Next base: position 32,193,737 of record NC_084705.1, on the reverse strand, counting down.
GGATTTAGAAACAGCGCGCCAAGCGGGACGTTTTAGAAACTCAAAATCTGATACAAAATGAGACTTAACGCAAACGCGTACGTCACGTCACGCTATCGAATAAATTTACACTGGGGGTACAGAAAGCTGGCCAGTATTTCGCTCAACGTATAAGCATTGCCATTCAACGTGGCAATGCGGCCAGCCTTCTGGGTACACTTCCCATCGGTAGCGAGCTGGAGGACATTTTCTATTTATAAGACTCTTATTTTAAGTTTACTTTATATCATTAGTTTTAAGTTTATTTATAGTCTATTTTATTCATTTGGAGTGTAAAACCTTTATCTATGTAACAGTAGGTATTATCTGCCCAGATGACAGACGTTGATACGAAACACCAATCCAAACTTAAATAATGTATAGGAATAGTCACGAGATTTTTCGTAGCATCTGTCATTCCGGCAGAGATGTAAAAAATACTTTATAAAAAGTATTTAAATACAAAATACAAATACTTCCTTGATATACTATTTCAAATGCAAAATACAAAATAGTTTTCAAATTTGTATTTAAAATACTAAATACAAAATAGGTATTTTCAAAATGCTTTTTTAAAATACAAATACTTTGCGATAAAAGATACTCTTAAATAGTGAATACCTAGTCTGAATTAAAAAGTTAGTATTGCTCGGAATTTACAAGTTGGAAAGGCTTTCTTTATTCTTTAAAAATAGTGTGTATATCAGTCCTCTAGAGTACAAATTTTGTGTCTCCTCATGTTTACCGGTTGAATGGACTTTTATTTTAAGTGATGGTTTTTAACGGTCAATTATTAAAAGCATTAATTTAGATTTGTAATGTTTTACAGCTAGTATATACCTCTCGTTGGTTGGTGAAAACGTCTCGTTTGTGTTTCACCAGGGCAGAAAAGTTTGTTTACCTCTCGTGCCTTGAAACCCTTGCAACGCTTAAGATTCAACATTTTTAATCTCTCGCTACGCTTGTGGTCATTTGCGGCGTTACTAAACAGATTCACCAGTTCCATGTTAAAATAATAAATAAATATTATAGGACATTATTACACAAATTGACTAAGTCCCACAGTAATGAGCTCATTAAGGCTTGTGTTGTGGGTACTAGACAATGATAAATATTTATAAATACTTAAGTACATATACATAAGGTCGATATTTAAACGATAGATACAATAACAGCTTCGACAGGAAAACATAACTAAGTGATCGGTCCGCGCGATGTTGCCAACTATTACATAAACCCTAGAGGTTTTCAATAGTGGCTTATTGTGTTAAACCCTGTTTCAAAAAAATCATAGTGAATAAATACACAAAAAAAAAAGAAATCACCCATGACTCAGGAATAAATATCTGTGTTCATCACACAAATAAATGCCCTTACCAGGATTTGAACCCGGGACCATCGGCTTCATAGGCAGGGTCACTACCCACTAGGCCAGACCGGTCGCCATAAAAGAATGAGAGAGTTGCAAGGATTGTAACGTCAGAAGAGATTGTAACTCCTACTTACTTCACCTAATAAAAAGTATTTTGTATTTTGAAAATAGAAAATAGGTCCCAAAAACTATTTGAAATAAAATACAAAATAGTTTTCTTTAAAAGGTATTTAAATACAAAATACAAAATAGGTATTTTGCATTTTGTATTTGCATTTTAAATACAAGTATTTCAAATAAGTCACATCTCTGCATTCCGGTATGCTTTTAATTTTTTATTTCTCACGGTCTGAAAGTGGGTCTTTGTTGTTATAAAAAGTGTGCAGAAAATGATACGTTTCTGCTCTAGAGCACTGTGAGTTACGATAAACAAAAAAAGTATAGCGTTTGGCGAGTACGCCCGTCATCTATACCCCTAGTGTATGGAGTGTGGATTTAAAAGGAGTAAAATCTCGTATTATGGTAGAACTGTTGCAAAAGTGTCAATCTGTCAGAATAATAGAATTATAGTTCCAAATCTCTCCAGAGTAGGTTCTTAGCTACTCTAGAGTAGCTAAGAACCTAGGCGTTATTGACGGAGTGAAGTGCGCTGTCTATGATTTGATTATTTTTTCAAGTATTCTAGGTATTGTAGCGCCACCTATTTAAGGTTTTTTATAACACTTCTTGGTATATGGAGATTTAACTCCTTAACTCCACCTTTCATACCCTAGTCTAAATTTATTCGATAGCGTGACGTGACGTTACGCGTTTGCGTTAAGTCTCATTTTGTATCAGATTTTGAGTTTCCAAAACGTCCCGCTTGGCGCGTTGTTTCTAAATCCCATACAAAATGAGACTTAACGCAAACGCGTACGTCACGTCACTCTATCGAATTAATTTACACTAAGGGTTCTGGGATTGGCCCCCAGGGCTAATGGGCTCTCGTTCCTGGTTGGGGTTAGTAAAACAATTAAAAATACCAGCAAATACTAGCTATTCTTAGGTAATCGGTCGGCACAAATATTGTCCAATTAACACTCCAGTGCGCAAATATTAGACCAACTATGTTTAAGTTATCCTTTATTATCCTCAGACTCGGATTAAATGCTGGCTATTATTCACAATATAAATCTATAATAGGATAAGGTGCTTGGTTTAACAGCCTATAACTTCAAAAGATAGCCATTTTTAAAAAGGCAAATCTTATGCTATACCTTTAAACGAGCAATCTTATACCTTTAAATGAGCAATTCTTGTATATATATATAAATTTCTTTGATCTCGGAATCGGCTCTAACGATTTCGCTGAAATTTGGTATATGGGGGTTTTTGTGGGTATACAATCGATCTAGATTAGTCTTATGTTTGGGAAAACGCGTGTTTTCGAGTTTTCATGCGTTTTTCTTTCAACGCAGAATATGGTCGCTAATTTCGTGTTGCTGGCCACTGTCCGTCTGGTCCAGCGGGTTAAGACGCGGACGGCTAACTTTTTTTTTTATATGTTCAAGTTTAGTTATAACCATATTACACCATATTACAATAAATAGGTATTATTGTATATAGGAGTTAGTATATCGTGTAACAGGAGCAAAAAATTAAAATGTAGACTGTAGTCTTCAAACTTACCAACATTTTGTTCAGTGACTTTAAAAATAGCTTGTGTTTTGATTTTTAGAAATGATAGCGTTGAGAAGTGTGTGTGGTGTAAAATTACAAGATAGAATTAGGAACAGTGTGATAATGGAAAAGTGTGGACTGAACGAAGATGTAGTGACAAAAATTGAGAAAGGTATGTTGAGATGGTTTGGACACGTGGAAAGAATGAGTGAAAGAAGGTTAACAAAGAGAGTGTATAAGGGAGAGGTAGAAGAGGGAGTTGGAAGGGGTAGACATCGGCGGACTTTCTCTGGTCAAATCGGGGAAATCCTGAAGAATGGCCAGGTCAAGAGCACCCTAAACCGACGAGCGTGTATGAGGAATGTCATGAAAGTGAAGGAAGCGAAAGAGGTATGTCAGGATCGTAGCAAGTGGAAATCCGTGGTCTCTGCCTACCCCTTCGGGAAATAGGCGTAATTATATGTATGTATGTATGTTTAAAGTTTATACTAAGACGTAATCTATTGCGAATTTTGTTATGCTTAAAGCGTGACAAGCAACGTCAATTACACTGATGACAGCGTCCATAGGAAATAATAATTAATTTGTAGGTATGAAAAATAGAATTCGAAAGACTTCATTATTTTCAAAAGTTATTAAATAAAAGTGTCATAGTTTGACGAGTACAATCTATGTTTATGGTAAGCTGTCACCGCAGCCTATAGACACCTGCAAACAGGGGTTGTCCGACCCTTTAACCAAACTTAATGTATTAACCGTGGAGACTATACGTCTCTGTCATATTGTATAATATACTTGACTTGGTACATACTAGTTATGTACATAATGTAGCATTAGTTTATGAGACTGCTAGTTTAACAGTCCAGACGCGGTTTATTTGTTTAGTATAAATTTTATTTTGACACTTGGAGAGACTTTACACCTCCAAATTTTATTAGTATTAGTACTCTGACATTGGGGACCTTTTACATCTCCAGATTTAATGTGTTTTTAACCATAGAGACTATACATCTCTATTGTATTGTAGTAATTATTTATTTTAAAATTATTATAATGTAATGTTTACCCAGGTATTGGCTGTTGTATTTATAAATGTTGTTATGTATTTTTCATGTCACGAAATTATGTTACTATAAATGTTGTATTGACTTGTAAAAGAGCCCTTGAGGCATACTTGCAGAAAAAATTTTTGAATTTTGAATTTTAATAACCCTTCATCTTAAACTCATCTCAAACCAACAAAATATCAAATTAGTAACCACTTATTACAATAAGAATAGGCTTTACGGTATTGCGGTCAATACGGGAGACCAATGATAGAGGGCGTTGAAAGCTAACGATTTGACCCCTATGTGTGTTCAGCGAAAATTAATGGTCTCAGAGGAATCGTGAGCCATCGTTCCATCCTTATTGGACGTCTGCCCTGTATGTATATCATTTAAGTATTTCGTTAAGTATATGTTGCTGGTGGCCTAGCGGTAAGAGCGTGCGACTTGCAATCCGGAGGTCGCGGGTTCAAACCCCGGCTCGTACCAATGAGTTTTTCGGAACTTATGTACGAAATATCATTTGATATTTACCAGTCGCTTTTTGGTGAAGGAAAACATTGATACGCCAAATCTTGGGATTAGTTGTCAAGCGGACCCCAGGCTCCCATGAGCCGTGGCAAATGCCGGGACAACGCGAGGAAGAAGAAGAGTTAAGTATATGTTGTAGAATTGTATGTGCTCTGAAGAACTGTTTGACATGATGCCAAGGGCTGCTTTCTATCACCGCACCGCTCGCCGTCGGCAGGGTGTTCATCCTCACACCCTAGAACCTAAATGGTCGCGTACTGTGCGTCTTAAGAGGAATATCCTCCCGCGGACGCTTTGGTTGTGGAATGAGCTACCTGCAGAGGTTTTCCCGAGGGTCTGCAGTATGGAGTTCTTCAAAAAAGGAGTGTACAAGTTTTTAAAGGGTCGGCAACGCGCATGTAATAACTCTGGTGTTGCAGGCGTCCATAGGCTACGGTGACCGAAAGACAGTCGATTGTAAATGAGTCGGTTGGTCGGTCGGTCGGTTGGTTGGTTGGTTGGTTGGTTTTAAGGGTTGGTTGGTTTGCATGCGTCTAAAATACTAGGGACACCCGACACTAGTGTCTTTTCAGCGTCGGCGTCTAGTCAGCGCTATGGAAAAGGGCGTCGCTGCGCAGGTGCGCCAACGCTGCTTCGAGCAGCAGCCATAGAGTTGACTAGACGCCGACGCTCGGGAGAGGTTAGTGTCTAATTCCTCTAATGTGTCATATAGCAGTTCAGATTAAACTCCGTCAAACTTTTCATACATTTGGGATGGTTTGACGTAGTTTAGACGCAGGCACAAATCTGAACCCCTAGTGTAAATTTATTCGATAGTGAAACGTGACGTACGCGTTTGCGTTAACTCTCATTTTGTATGGGAGTTTGAGTTTCCAAAATGTGCCGCTTGGCGCGCTGTTTCTAAATCCCATACAAAATGAGACTTAACGAAAACGCGTACGTCACGTTTCGCTATCGAATAAATTTACACTGGGGGCTCTGGAGATAACCAACTTAGCTACTAACTTAAAATAGAACTAATTCTATCATACTCTTTCTGTCACTCATATGCAACCATCAGTCATTATCATTACAAATAGTTTATTACTATATTATTCAAAATATTTATCATGAAACAAAGTACATGGATTTTTGGATCTGTATCAAATAGTTTCACTTTAATGACCGTCATAATTGCAAAAACAAATGTCCGCCGATCGCTCCATAATGTTCGACTCAGTAATTGAAATCCCTCGGTTGTGCGGTTTGGCCGCCGCCGTGCGTGTGGTTTGGTATGTACAATCTCATTATTAAAAGAGCTTAAGTCTCACGTAGATGTAAAAAAATACTTATATATAATATTTTTAATTGATAGTCCGTATAAAGTGCTTTGGATACGTCGTATCGGGGTAGCTGAAAACTATTGCAGAAGATTTTTTAATAGTACATTGTGATAAAAGTGTGCTGCGTTGGGTATTACACACGAGAGTGCATGATCGCTTTCAGCTCGCGCGCAATAAGAAAGCCGATGTGTGTAATGACCAATGCACACGTGTTTCATACGACGTTTTAAAACACACTTTCGAGAAAAAAAAATTAAACGTTCATATTTATTAAATTTTAATTGTTAAAACAGTCTAAATCCGTCATAATACTGTCTGCTGGCCCCTCGACCCAGCCGCTGCCGCTGGCGGCCTGGCCGGCGCTCTCCAGTTCTTGCAAAATCTACTCGACCATTTTAAGAAGACTCTGTTTCCATTATTATTAGCAAATTGCCTTCTTACGTCAGTCGGATTATCATACATTACCGTACAAGTGCCATAATATAATGAAAAAAACCGGCCAAGAGCATGTCGGGCCACGTTCAGTGTAGGGTTCCGTAGTTACTCTTCCGTCACAATAAGCTAAACTGGAGCTTAAAGTATAGTAAATTGTTAACCAAGGGATGAAACGGTACCTTTCACCCGAGTTAAACAAATAGGCAAATTTGCATAATCAGTACCTTATTAAAGTAAGTCTTTTTACTATGAAGGGAAAACTTTTTGCGATAACTCAAAAACAGCTAAACTGATCATGTCCGATACAGTTTTCATTTAATGTCTTTCTTAAGCTCTACTTCCACGATTTTTTTCATATTTTTGCAAGCAATTTACTCCGAATATATTCACTTTATCAAAAAATGTTTCTTGAAAACCCCTATTAGTTTTGAAAGAACTTTCCAACGATACCCCACACTCTAGGGTTGAAGCGAAAAAAAAATTTCACCCCCACTTTACGTGTAGGGAAGGTACCCTAAAAAAATATTTTTTTAGATTTTATTGTAGGTCTTTGTCGGCTTTATTGATTTATATATCCATGCCAAATTTCAGCTTTCTAGCACTAACAACCACGGAGCAAAGCCTCGGACAGACAGACAGACGGACATGGCGAAACTATAAGGGATCCTAGTTGACTACGGAACCCTAAAAAGCACACGTGTTTAATATTCTAGCATTATGACCCTTTTTTTATTGATGTGGGAATGCTGTTACGCATCGTCCCCCTGGCCTGAGGTAGGCCCATTTTGGGGGGTATGTGGGACTCACCTCCCGGCTTTTTCCATTGAGAAAGAGGGGGAGGAGCCTACCCACTAAACCCACACCGGCGTTTCCCACAGTATGCCGTATGGGGAGGCGTCATGGGATCGCGAACATTCTACCACGACGTCCCCCGAAAGCGGTTCTATAACTTCCACGCTACGAGCAAGTGTGTTTAAAACTAATTAGTGTGTTACTAAACCAATTTCAAACATCAAATTTTACTCGTAACTCAACAAATGATAACTAAGCGGACATCTTTTTTAAATAAATATTTGTTAGTGCTCTCTCTTTGTCTTTTTCTATTTTTAGGGTTCCGTAGCCAAATGGCAAAAAACGGAACCCTTATAGATTCGTCATGTCCGTCTGTCTGTCCGATTCTGTCACAGCCACTTTTTTCCGAAACTATAAGAGCTTTATTGTTCAAACTTAGTAAGTGGATGTATTCTATGAACCGCATTAAGATGTTCACACAAAAATAGAAAAAAAAAATTTTTTTTGGGGGTTCCCCATACTTAGAACTGAAACTCAAAAAATCTTTTTTCATCAAACCCACACGTGCGGGGTATCTATGGATAGGTCTTCAAAAATGATATTTAGGTTCGTAATATCATTTTTTTCTAAACTGAATAGTTTGCGCGAGAGACACTTCCAAAGTGGTAAAATGTGTGTCCAAAGTGGTAAAATGTTGAACAAGATCTATTTTATACATGTTCTGTTCTGTTTCTGTTTAGCTTCTGTTTTAGTTTTTATCTAGCGATCTGCTCCGGCTTTGCATGGGTAGTACAGTTTAATTTATACACCTAAACCTTCCCCAAGAATCACCCTACAGATAGGTGAAAATCGCATGAAAATCCGTTAAATAGTTTTTGATTTTATCGCGAACATACAGACAGACAGGCGGCGGGGGAATTTGTTTCATAAGGTGTTTTTAATTTTGGGTGCCCTGAAAATCAGTGCCGTGTCTAATAGACGCGGCTTATGCTGAGTGGCCTCCTATTTGATGTACTTGTCATTAATTACTTTGTTGTTATGAATGTTTTTAGGCCATGTTGGTGCTTATTTGCGCTATTTAAATAAAACAAATTACCATTGTTTTAATGGTTTACAACTGTTCTTTATATATTTTAGGTTCTTTTCTTTGGTCTAGGACACGCGCGTTCAGTGTGGTGGTCAGGATGCAAGAGGTCGATGCTCGGGTCGCGCTTCACGGCGATGTGTCGCATGTGCGAAACTCTGGCGCTAGCATCGCGCTTTCTGGTTGGCCGCCGTTCTGGTCGTCTATGTTGGCAGATTGGAGCCGCATCTCCATCCATCATTGGTTGTGGACAAGCTAGCGGTGTTGCCACAGCGCTAACAGGCCAAATAAATATTTTTCTATTCTATTGTGTTCAATCACTTTTTATACGCAGAATTCTTAGGTTCCTATTTTAAGGTTATATTATAGTGCCTAATTATGATGGTAGGTATTTTACGCAATATGTATTGGAAGGTATGAAAGAAAAAAAACCGGATAAGTGCGAGTCGGACTCGCCCACCGAGGTTTCCGTACTTCTTAGTGTTTGTTGTTATAGCGGCAACATAAATACATCATCTCTGATTTCAACTGTCTAACTATCACGGTTCTTGAGGTACAGCCTAGTGACAGACGGACGGACGGACAGCGGAGTCTTAGTAATAGGGTACGGAACCCTAAAAATTACCGCTTCAATCGTAACAGTACCTACATATTTTAAGACTGCAGTTTTTAAAGAAACGTCCCAAGAGAAAAATAAAATGGCGGCTAATGGAGTGTGGCAACGTTACTGAGAATTTAAATACTGCTTTGTGGAATAAGAATTTGTAACATTTCATAAAATTTCTTGGTAAACTGACTTTTACTTAGCATGTTATTATGGTTCCGAAGCCATAATGGTAGAAATGGAACGCTTATAGTTTCGTCATGTCCGTCGGGTTGTAAGTAAATAAATAAATAATATTATAGGACATTATTACACAAATTGACTAAGTCCCACAGTAAGCTCAATAAGGCTTGTATTGAGGGTACTTAGACAACGATATATATAATATATAAATATTTACAAATACTTAAATACATAGAAAACACCCATGACTCCGGAACAAATATCCATGCTCATCACACGAATACATGCCCTTACCAGGATTTGAACCCGGGACCATCAGCTTCGTAGGCAGGGTCACTACCCACTAGGCCAAACCGGTCGTCAAGCTATTTTGATCAAGAACTGTAAGATGATGAGGTATGATGGTGATGATGTAGTGATAAAAAATTAGAAAGGTAGTTATGTTGGTGATAAAGGTATGAGATGCTTTAGATACGTCGAAAGAATGAGTTAAAGAAGGCTAACAAATAGTGTAGAAGCGGGAGCTGGAAGGGATAGACCTCGGCGGACTTTCTCTGATCAAATCAGGGAAATCCTTAAGAAAGCCCTGACAAGAGCACCCTGAACCAGCGTGTATGAGGAATGTCATGAAAGTGAAGGAAGCGAAAGAGGTATGTCAGGATCGTAGCAAGTGGAAATCCGTGGTCTCTGCCTACCCCTGTTGACCACCTGTTGCTACCTTTCTTTATATTGTTAACTTGTTTTCAGTTATTTATGTCCCAAGGGAGGAAAAGTAGGACATTGCGTGCCGAGTGTGAAATTATGGTAGCAAATACGCGGGATGGAATGTCCTACGATTCCTATATTTCGCATACTATTATGCGCACCACGGGAGGAATCGTAATTAACATAGGTTGCTGCTCGATGGAGGCGGAAAGCGGCAACATCGTTTAGCGCAGCGGGAGCATAGTTGACGTTTTTCGCCCGGAGGGCAGAAAAGAATATATACACAAATTGACTAAGTCCCACAGTAAGCTCAATAAGACTTGTGTTGAGGGTACTTAGATGTAGATGTAGTGTAGGGACGCCCGGCCGGAAGCAGGCGAGCTGTCCATCGCGTGTTGCGTTCATTCAGCCCAATTCCCTGAAGTTGGAGCTGCAGGTTACTGTCCCGGCGGCATTCCCATACCAATCTCCTCAAATCTTCTTGTTTTCCTGCAGAACAGAAGGACATCTTTAAGTTCGACGTCCTTTAGTTCGTTTTCTATTAGTGAGTCTCTACCGAATGTATTATATCGCAGTGCCGCGTACATGATACATTCTGCTAGTAGATGGAAGCTAGTTTCCTCCTTACCACAGTGCGGACAGGAGGCGTCTCTATTTATTTTCATTACCTTGAGATGTCTGTTGAGGGTACTTAGACAATGATATATATAATATATAAATACTTAAATACATAGAAAACACCCATGACTCAGGAACAAATATCCATGCTCATCACACGAATACATGCCCTTACCAGGATTTGAACCCGGGACCAACTAATTACAGGCACAGATATACCTTATCCTATTGTAAGTACAAAGTTTCATAGCAATCTAGCTAGTCGTTTTGAAATGAGAGCGTAACTACGTTTCTATGGAGAACCTCGCGGACTCTTTAAGGCTTTTACAGACACGTGTTGTGTTCCTACCGGTGAGTAAGGTTGCCAGAGCTCAACGAGGGGGGGGGGGGGGGGTTTAGGGTCCGTACGTAGGAGTAAAAAAAAGAAAAACGTACCAACCCTTAATTGCTGACGTTTTAAAGCAAACGACTATAGAAGGTGGAGATCAGGAATATAGCAAAAAGTGTCATCAAAAAACCTTAAATAGGTGGCGCTACAATACCTAGAGTACTTGAAAAAAAATCAAATCATAGACAGCGCACTTCACTCCGTCAATAACGCCTAGGTTCTTAGCTACACTAGCGCTACTCTGGAGAGATTTGGAACTATTATTTAGTATAGCTGACAACTGGACACTTTTGCATCAATTCTGCCTATGGAGATTGCATTCCTTATATAAACCTTCCATACAAACGACTCTTAATTTTAAGCACTATTCATATAATTTGACAGTCCATTTTGCATGCAATATGCAAAATATCGTAATTAAAACTGGCATTTAGTGCCCAAGGGTCTTAAACAGTTTATTAAGTATTCGAATAAGTATTATAAAGTAATTTCACAGTCTCATCCTTATCTTATTCTGTTATTTACTGTACATAATGCTTAAGCATTTACTTTTATGTTAACATTTAAAAATTAACCTTATTGTTATAGTGATACGCTTTAAATTTAACTGATTTATTTTATTCACGAAAATCAATAACAGAGGCATTTTTGAGATATCCCTAACTTTTAATTTCCATACTGAGATAAAGTAACCATTCTAAAATTGCATCTAGATTTCAATGAATAAAAGATCAGTTAACTTCTGAACATTAAAATAAAGTTGAAATTCCTTTGGCACAGTTTCAGAAAATGTACAGTTAAAGTTGCATTGCATATATTTAAATGTTTTAGTGAATTTGAATGTTTAACTTGATATTTTATATCTATATGTTATGATGGTTAATTTAATGCATAGCTGCCGAAATCCGATTGGTCATAGATATAAAGATGAGAATTTGTTAATCTGTTTGTATATTAATAGCTTTATATTTCGCAATAGCGAAAAAACTTTTGGTTATAGAGTTATTCGTATACTAGCGTCCGCCCGCGATTTTCTCAGTAAAAGTCGTAATTAAGCCATGAAATAAAACTATGTCCTCCTCCTTGCATCGGTTTCCTCATCACTGAGGGTCGTGGACACTTCTAGGGAACAGCTTTTCTTTGACAATTTGCCGCCACCTCTTTCTGTCTGTCGCCTCAAGGGCTGAGCTTATCGCCTTCGACTTTACCAGTGATTACCAGCATTTCCAGGTTATCACTGTCTTTCCGGACAATGTGGCCAAAATACTCAAGTAATTTGCGTAAGCAGATGGTAGATAGCCTGGTTGTGATGTTCAGTTCATCTAGGATCGATGCGCGGCGACGAGCTGTCCAGTGTATATTCAGCATCCTCCTCTAACACCACATCTCAAAGGCATCAATTCGGTTACGGTCAGCTTTCCTAAGGGTCCATATCTCTGCGCCATAATTAAGTATGTTAAAATGGAGAAAACTAGAGTTCGTACTAAGGTGATCTTGGTGTTGGTAGAGATGTTTCTGTCCTTCCATACTTTCTCCAGCTGCTCCATGGCTCCTTTGGCCATTCCGATTCTTCTGAAACCTAGAAAGATCAATGAAAACTATGCAAATGGATTTATCACATTTAACAAATTTAAAATTCAACTCGACGTTTCGAACCCATACTCAACGATATCAATATAATACAATACAATTCCTCGCACAACCTCAGAATAACTGTAGGTACATGGAAACACACATAATACTTGAAGATAGAGGTAAACAACAGGCGGTCTTATCGCTACAGAGCGATCTCTTCCAGACAGCGGAGAAATGAAACTTATAATTAAAAACTTAAAAGGCAGTAGAAATAATACCTTTAAAATGTAAGTCTACAAAAATAAGACAATACATATACATACATAGTACTTACATAATTATATACCTAAATACCTATATATACCAGGGGTGGCCAACTTGATTAGACCCAAGATCTCCTGTTTACTAACGAAACCCTGTGCGATCTACCAATTACATACTTCTTGAAACCTTAGATGAAACTGGTCTACGTATTTATATTTTTTGCCTTGCCACGATCGACTGGACTAACAGTCGCGATCGACCGGTCGATCGTGATCGACCTGTTGGCCACCCCTGATATATACAATACTATATATAATTAATAATCAAACGAACTTACCTGTGAAGTTTGATTACAATTATGCGAGTATCCAAATCCAAGACAACAAATATAATTTACTAGCAGCAGTACACGTTATCGTGCAGTCCAAGTCACACATTTTAGAGATTATAGTATTTAAAAAACAAGTTCGCGCTGTCCCTCTCACTCGCTACGCTGCGTTCCTGCTTCGACATCGCTTCTCCAGTACTCATTATTTCAGAGTTATTTTTGTGTTATTAACAGAGACTATTTTATTTTCATTTTTGGGGATGGGGGGCGGGTCTTTGTTGTCTTGGATTTGGATACTCGCATAATTGTAATCAAACTTCACAGGTAAGTTCGTTTGATTATTAATTATACTTCGTATCCAAATCCAAGACAACAAATATAATTTACTAGCAGATGTTCAGAGCTTTGTATTTAAATTCAAATCCTGAATGCGAAAATAAAATAAAATATCGATATCAAATCAGTATGTTACGAACATACTGATATTATTGATTTTGACTAAAGAGAACAACGTACCACCTAGAAGTTATTAATTTATATCCAATTTAAATAATTATTTATGTATCCACATAGTATAAATGTAAAATGTATGTATAGCATAATAAAATTAAGGAGTGAAATAAAATTGCTCTTGGTATTTCATTTCGTTAATATTAAAAAAGTATAAAACTTTCTTTGATTTCACTGTAGTATATTGATAAAGTTGTATATATCTTAATATTCACAAGGTACAACTATTTTTATGTCATTTACAAGCCAGGACGCCATTAAGTGTAAATGTGTTTTCAAGCTTTAGTTGGCTCTAAATAAGTTTTAGATGGGCATTTTCTGTCTGTAACCATATAAACAAACCATTTTGTATAATTTAGAATTTACCAACCATGGTCTGGATGTAATTACAACGGAGACAAACAAGCATACGGCCTGCCTGATGGTAAACAATCACCGTAGCCTATGAATGCCCGCTACTGCAGAGGTATATTACATGCGCGTTACTGACCCTAAAATATAATCTAATTTTATGTTACGACACTTTAAAGTTAATTTTGAATACAGCAATCAATACTTTCCTCGGTAAATAGCCTTTGAGTGAGGTAGATAAATGAGAATTTTCTTCATTGTAAAGCTACCATAAATATCAAGGCTATATGTAAGTACTTTAAAACTAAGTCTGGACAATTACTAGTAGAGTATCCTGTAGGTATTAAGTATTTGAAACTTATCACTTTGAAAATATAGATGGACTAATTTTAGTTATTACCACAGATCAAGAAATAGTAATATGATATTATTTATAACTAAATAGCTAATCTCATCTGCTTATGCGTATCTGAACGATGATGGCTACTACGCTAACAAGTGGCAAGGAACTTAGGTAGATTATGTGTTGAGTTATGATATATTTGTGAACAAAATATCTGGCATGACTTGTAACTTGTACTTCATTTTAAGGAGTAAAAGTTTTTAACGTTACCTACAATAAAACTGTACAGTGTGCATTGCGACGAAAAATGAAAACTATTTAAGCTTTCTTTTACAGCAAGACAATATGACAACCCGAGCATTTACATTTCAGACAATAATAATGTTATTGTTAAAGGATTTCAACCCTTTATTGCGATTATTAATCTAGCTACTTAGCGCAAGCGACTGCAACACGTGGCAGCATAACTCTAGTTGCATGGTTGCACAATTTACAGCACTTATTTCGCGTCGCGGGATAGTGCATCAACGGCGGTTCACCTCTTGTTTGATGCGGCGATGTTCCCCTGAAGTTTGGAGCTGAGAATTCGTAAGTAAATTGTACCGGATTTATTACATTAGGCTCGTTGATATGGTATATTCTTGACAGCATATCAAAGCTGACGTTTGAAGTTATTAGGAGTATATAACAGCGCGATATGAGTACGAATCATAAATTTGGGTTAAAGGGTTTACAGATATATTTTTTCCTATATGTTGTTTACATACAGCATTTCTTTGTCTGTAAGGGCAATGACATTGCGTACATTTTGTTTAAGGTATTTTAGGCCGCATTAACACCTATTAAATTACCTCAGCGTAACAAGAACCTCCTTTATATTTCATTATTTTTACAAGTCCTGTAAACTTTAGGTCAACCTTAAATATTTTTGCTCTTTAGTCCCTTATATTTACATGCGTAAAGCTACTTCCAATACTATTAAAGTCTTCAATCATTACATTGGCATCAACACTGTTATAGTAGAGCAACGTTATATATCTTTGACGATATCATTTTGAGATATGTATAATGACCGACTGTAGACCGAAGAGCGAAGTGACCGAAGAGCGTAGCGACCGAAGTGCGAAGCGACCGAAGAGCGAAGCGACTAAAAGGAGCAAAGCAACCGAAGAACCAAATGACCGAAGCATTATAACCTCGACACTTAAAATGAAGCACATATAGCCTCGACGCTGCGGAAATGGAAGCCTCGATACGACTATTGTGGAATTGTATAGTACATATAACTTAAAGTGCGGCATATATCTTCGTCACTGCGACAGCGGACCCCTTGACACAATTATTGTGGAGTAATGATAGCATCCTCACTATGACGTGGGGCAAACTTAGCCTCAACACTACGAGAGCAGAGCCCTCGACACAATGATTGTGGAGTAATGATAGCCTCCTCACTATTAAAGTGGGGTACATATGGCTTCAACGCTGTGAAAGCGGAGCCCTCGACACAATATTGTGGAGTAATGATAGCCTCTTCACTATTAAAGTGGGGCAAATATGGCTTCAACGCTGTGAAAGCGGAGCCCTCGACACAATGACTGTGGAGTAATGATAGCCTCTTCACTATTAAAGTGGGGCAAATATAGCTTCGACGCTGTGAAAGCGGAGCACTCGACACAATGGTTGTGGAGTAATGATAGCCTCATCACTATTAAAGTGGGGCAAATATAGCTTCAACGCTGTTAAAGCGGAGCCCTCGACACAGTGATTGTGGAGTAATGATAGCCTCATCACTATTAAAGTGGGGCAAATATAGCTTCGACGCTGTTAAAGCGGAGCCCTCGACACAATGGTTGTGGAGTAATGATAGCCTCATCACTATTAAAGTGGGGCAAATATAGCTTCAACGCTGTTAAAGCGGAGCCCTCGACACAATGATTGTGGAGAAATGATAGCCTCTTCACTATTAAAGTGGGGCAAATATAGCTTCGACGCTGTTAAAGCGGAGCCCTCGACACAATGGTTGTGGAGTAATGATAGCCTCATCACTATTAAAGTGGGGCAAATATAGCTTCGACGCTGTTAAAGCGGAGCCCTCGACACAATGATTGTGGAGTAATGATAGCCTCATCACTATTAAAGTGGGGCAAATATAGCTTCAACGCTGTTAAAGCGGAGCCCTCGACACAATGATTGTGGAGTAATGATAGCCTCATCACTATTAAAGTGGGGCAAATATAGCTTCGACGCTGTGAAAGCGGAGCCCTCGACACAATGGATGTGGAGTAATGATAGCCTCTTCACTATTAAAGTGGGGCAAATATAGCTTCGACGCTGTGAAAGCGGAGCCCTCGACACAATGGTTGTGGAGTAATGATAGCCTCTTCACTATTAAAGTGGGGCAAATATAACCTCGACGCTGTGAAAGCGGAGCCCTCGACACAATGATTGTGGAGTAATGATAGCCTCTTCACTATTAAAGTGGGGCAAATATAGTACCATGTCGACATTTCATTTATAAGAAAATATTTATTTAATATGTGTTTTAATTTTGAACTATTAATTAATGTGCATTATAAAATTACATTATAACTTTAATCAACACAGTTAATACCGATTTTCTGTTTGATGAATATCTCGTTGCACAGTAAACCTAAGCTTCTAAGTACTCACGGAAAGGAGAATTATTATTAGACGGAGTCCACAATATTACACAAATCAAGTATATCTTTCCATAATATATTTCATTTTAAAATTATATTATATTATGATAATCAAAGCTGTCTAATAATAACAAAGCGGGTAACTAACTGATGATCAAATTTAGGAGTCGACCACATCGATTGGACCCAAGACTCGACGATACCGCGATGTCCGATTTAAGCCTACTACCTAATCCGTCATGATCCATACGATAGATTCACTATGGCCCTCATATGGGGCATGGGGCGCACGGTATCGGAGCATGCATAGCACGTCCCGTTTGTATACGTCGATTAATGGCATTAAACACTTTAAACTGTCAGTCAGACTAAATAGTCTTCCAATGTCTTATAGATTGTGTATTGATTGACATTACTCCTGTATATTTATACCTATAGGTATCCTCATAAGACGCTCATTAAACTTGTTGGTACTGTGTATGTACATTTGCATAAAGACGCGTTTTGTTATCATTCATAGTCACTTATTACCAATCGGCAAGGATTACCATTGTTATCTGTTTTATTGTATGGTAGGGTAGATCGGACATGGTAAAAGCCGCTTTCGTGAAACGATTACCTAGTATATATTAACTTTATTCAGATATGGTTTGTATATTTAAATCTGTACGAGAAAGCATCTCGTAAAAAAAAAAAAAAAAATGTGAGTGAACATTGCATTTTATGCTATCATAAAATGAAATCTAAATAATATTATATTAGTAAATAATACTATAATAGTACGTATTACAATTATTTAAAGTTCAAATTGTAATCTATTTGTAGCCCCATACTAATTTTTTCCGTAATTTATTTATTCAAAAAAGAAGGTAGGTAGTTGTAGTAAGTGATTTCGTATGAACGTAAAAATTACTTACTTGATTTCTTAGGTAATAAGTTTATTACGCTAAACGAATATACCTACAATTTCAAATTGAAAGTTTAACTGCCATGTAAGTATGGCAAACGAGACTAGACTTGCCGAGCTGAATAAACATCAATTTTTCGTTCGAGGGTACGGCGGTCGGCAGTTCAAATAATGTTTTGATTCTATACTTCTTATTCAGCGCACAATAAACATTAATCGAAACCCAATAAATATTTAGAGGAACACTATTTTGGCGAAAATACGTGTGACTCGGACTAACACAAAAACATGTAATGAGTACTGGAGAAGCGATGTCGAAGCAGGAACGCAGCGTAGCGAGTGAGAGGGACAGCGCGAACTTGTTTTTTAAATACTATAATCTCTAAAATGTGTGACTTGGACTGCACGATAACGTGTACTGCTGCTAGTAAATTATATTTGTTGTCTTGGATTTGGATACGAAGTATAATTCATACCAAAAGTGATAACCAGTAACGCGGATAGAAACACTAAGGAAGGGACAGATAATAATCCTTATAGTACATATGGTGCTACTTTACTGCACTAGTGAATGTAATGAAGTGTAATGAGCACAATACGTAACTATGTCGAGAATTTAAAAAGCCATATTTTATGTACTATACAATATTGTACGATACATGTGCGAATAGGTATTCACAACTCGTGTCGTTTTAAAACACTCCCTTCGGTCGTATTTTTATTTACCGCCATTCGTTGCGAATTTCCTATTTTTCGCACTTGTATTTTTTAATATTCAATATTGAAAAACCGTTCCTAATAAGTTGTCTAAAATGTAACGGAATAGCTGCCGAAACGCCTGTCAAAGAAGAGTTTTTTTCTTATTGCAAGCATGTATTAAGTTTCCAAGTTTTTATACAATTTAAATACCTATACGATACACAAATAATCGTAAATAACGATACTTAGGTAATAATAGTTTTATGTTTTATATTTACAATTGTTTCTGTCTTATAGAACATGCATAAAAAAATTACTTTATGTTTTTCTTATTTTTTCGCAACTGTATTAAGAAACGTCGTTCGATAGGTACAGTCAGCATCAAAAGTAGCGGACAAATAACGTTTCATAAGTATCTACCATTCTAAACTAGTAGCTCTGTGAGCTGTAGACCTCGCGAGCATAGCTTATGGCTCTTCTACACGATGGCCCCGCGTAGGCAAGTCCATTTATGCGTTAGAGCAGCGGTTCCTAACTTGGGGGTAATTACCCCCGTAGTGGTAAATCTGGTATTTTACGGAGGTAATAAGCTCAATTAAATATAACAGAAATTAGACCTGTAAGAAAGAATATTGATATTTATTGGGAGTAGGGGTAAAATCGGGTTCCCTAGTTAGTCATAGGGGTCACAGAACTGACAAGGTTAGGAACCACTGCGTTAGAGGGAGCAAGTGATATTGCTATCTCATTTCACCGCATAGCTGCGTCCCTTAGATTGGCCTACGCTGGGCCATCGTGTAGTATCCCTTAAAACTGAATAAATGTATAGCTCCGCTGTTTAGAAGAATTTATAAAAACTAAATTGACAAAAAAACATAATTATCGAATAGGATGGTCCAACTTTGTATGTAGAAAAAAGTTAAAAGGATTTTATCTTCACATGGCTCCCTTTATAGAACAGTAATCTATGTGCCAAATTGGAACTCATATGCGAATAATCAAATCAAATGATGTGTGGTGGTCGCTATGATTTTGTGATTTGCAATATCCTCATACAAATAAAAAAATGCAAAGTTACCTAAAACAAAAAAACGATCGCCATCTTTTTTAGCATACTTATAAATAATAAATAAAACGAATAAAGAGCCCTTAAACACATTTCCAAAGCAGAATTATTGATGGGTCAATTTATTATCATACTATTTTGTATAGCAGTATTGTTTCATTTATAGCGACCTCTAAATAATGTTAATTGCTCTTAATTTTTTATAGATACTTTTTCGTATATCAGAATTTAAAAAGCCCGCAGGGAAAAGGAATTTTCATTAATTATTAACTAAGAAAACTTTGTAGACACGTAAATTTACTGCCATCTTTGGACACATGATTAAAACTTTTGGAACGTTATGGTGCCATCGCTCGAAACGATGCTGTCAATCATTTGGTCTTTTATCTATTAGATGGCGTCACTTTTAGGTCTTTAACAATTTTTAACATATATTAGTAAACGAATAAGGATCAAAAAGATCATCAAGGAAAGGAAAGTCAAATGGCGTTCTACAAATTTTTATCATGTGTCTAAAGATATAGCAGCAATTTTACAGTAGCAACAAAATTTTGTTTGACAATCCACCTCCATTTTAATTTCGCTTTGCCATCGCCTACAAAATGGGAAGGAAAGAGAAAATACTCCCTTTCCCGTTTCCAAACGCCCACAGTTAGTCAGTCATCCCCTGAATGGTAAAAGTAGAACCACCTCCATCTTCGTTGGCAGAAGAAGGGCCATCAGAGCTTCATTCTGTACTCTGTAGTGTTTTATCTCTATAAGTAGGATTTAGCAATTTAATTCGTTAAAACATCATTTTGCTACATCGAATACCTTGACTAAAATATCAACAGAATATCATATCTGTTGATATTGTGCCCTGAATTTTTGTAGACAAGATTATAGCAAGCATCGCTGGCTCTTAGTAATATATATATATATGCACCAAAATTTTCTAAATTTCTAAAAGAATGCCACGAACCGTACCGAAACTTTCTGTGGCGACTGCACGCAGGAAATATAAAAAAAAACCGTTTCCCTCTTTTAGCTATGATATATTTTTTTATTTTATTAAAGCAATATAATCAATATCAATATTCCAATCTACAACTACGTCTCTATAGCAAAGCCAAAGTTGATAAATTAATCTAAATGCAAAAACTGCTCAGATTTTTTTAAACATGAACCCGTTTTCGCCTGCGCAACTGTCCGTCTCCTTGAACTTTGACGGCTGTAAAAAAAGTTCAAACAATAAAACTGAAACGAATACGCTTTGCTCGCGCTTCGTGCTCGCTTGATCAACAATACGAAATTTAAATACAAAAAAAATACAAAATGTTACAATTCAGGGAATAGATCCAGGGTCCTCTTCTCTCTCCCTGTTACAAAGCTTAGTCAATAAAAAATAGGAAATTAAAGTGCAAAAAAAAAACATAAACGATTCCATTGTTCGGGATTTGAGCCCGGAACCTCATGATTGTAAAGCTAGTGTATTCCAATTGAGCCACGAATGGATATATGTGACACGGTGAAATTAGGCTACTTATTCTCGAGTAAAACCTAAATATCTAAATACCCCCTAAACCAGCGTTCTAAAATATCTGAATTTTTCGCAAATCACTCTGTAACCATGTCTCAAAAGGAGGAAACTCTTATGATATCGATACGGCTATTTGTTTAGGCGCGACGTACCATGACTCCGCCATTTTGAAAAAAAACCAAAAACTGGATCGACAAAAAAATTCTATTAGATCATAGAATATGGTCGCAAAATTTCACGCGAATCGGTTGAGAATTGCGACCTGTAGAGGAGAACATCCGGACATACGAAAGCAGATTGCGCGAGTCAAAACGTAGACCTACGCTACGCTTCGGTCAACTACGCTTCGGTCAATAATTAATAGAATCAGGCGTTACTTTGCTACAAGTAGTAGTTTGTACTTTTGGTGGTGGGTTGTTATATTTATTTGCGTATTTATTTTTGCGGTGGGAGGGTGGGAACATTAATTGCATGTAAAAATACGCAAGTAAGTATAACGGGTTAGCACTGATTGACTAACACGTTATTTTCTCGCGGATTAGCAAAGTAATATTTCTTGTTTTAATCTACCATTCTGTAACAGCTTAACAAAAAGTGATGTCTTTAACATAGAACAACTAAGACTGTAAAAGATATACTATTGAGCACGAATTTTAGAAATTGGAAAAGTTCTCCGGAATATCAGATACTTTTGGCGCGTTGTTTCATCCGCTACTTTTGATGCTGACTGTACACGTGCGGAAATGTCATTCTTCACGCGTCCCAAATCTTGCCACTCGCCTACGGCTCGTACTCGTTACTCGGATATCTCGGTACTCGGATAATGACATACTTTCCGCACTAGCATCGAAATGTACTATTATTAACGTCTTGATATTATCATGATGGCGACTTTGCCTAAATATTTATCTAACAGAACTCTAAAAAAAATCCCTGTGTAGGTATAACTTGAGCGCTCGCTAAATAGGCATATTAAATATCATAATATTTAATAATCGTTACCGTTGTTAACATTAAAGCATTAACTTTGAAATGTTTTCACTGAGCGTACCTAAAACAACATGACGTATAAATCAACAGCTGTTATTTCAAATCTAACTCTAAAATGTATTAATACCTGAATTTCAAATTAAGGAAATTTTAGTTTGTAATTACGATAAATTACTTATCGTTTAAGCGATGCGAAACCGTAAATTAGACAAATTTACCAATATAACACGTTTCCCATAATAATAGACTTTCGAGTAGAATGGAATCAAACATTGACCTACCTTGGTTTATTTTATAGCTAAGAAGTCAATTTTGTCAGTAGTGAATTGACCCTTATATATATGACAGTAAGCCTATCAATATCAGTTAAATGGTAGGTCTTCTTCTTCTTTGAAAATATGGCTTCCATCAAATCTATGATGATTTTGCCAATGTCAAGTTTCGTTGTAAGTTTTAAGAAACGACTGACATGTCTCTGGTTTTAAGTGTGCTCGTAGAGCATGACGTTGTTCGGTAGTTGCTTTTAGTAAAGAGATAGCTGGACTTTACTAAAAGCCGCGATGGATTGCCGGATGTTGATTAAAACATGGTTCAACGCGTTTCAAGATTAGTTTTTCATTAACTGCACACTTCCACGATAGTTCACTGCATAATAAGCTATCAATACTACACTTTGAACAACATAAATCAGCAAAACACAAAAAAATATTCTCGAGACGTCTTCGCCATCTTGCATCTCAACGACAACCAAAATGGTAGGTCTTAGCTTCGTAAATATAAAGGACAATTCATAACTGTCAAAATTGACTTCTTTGACAGCGAGTATAATAAGTATTTGATTATGGAGTGTGGATTTAAGAGGAGAGAAATCTCTTATGATAGAACTGTTGCAAAAGTGTCCAGCTGTCAGCTATAAATAATAGTTCCAAATCTCTCCAGAGTAGCGCTAGAGTAGCTAAGAACCTAGGCGTTATTGACGGAGTGAAGTGCGCTGTCTATGATTTGATTTTTTTTTTCAAGTACACTATGTATTGTAGCGCCACCTATTTAAGGTTTTTTGATGACACTTTTTGGTATATGGAGATTTATTTCCTTACCTCCACCTTCCATATATTTGATTGTGTAAATAGGAGTAATGTGTTATATTTATGCGTATATAGGTTTGGTACAAGGAGGTGGTATTAAATAAATATGAATATGACTGATTTTTTTTTTATACTATGTCGGTGGCAAACAACCATACGGCCTGCCTGATGGTAAGCAGTATCCGTAGCCTATGTACGCCTGCAACTCCAGAGGAGTTACATGCGCGTTGCCGACCCTAACCCCCTCCCACCCTCGTTGAGCTCTGGCAACCTTACTCACCGGCAGGAACACATCAACACTATGAGTAGGGTCTAGTGTTATTTGGCTGCGATTTTCTGTAAGGTGGAGGTACTGTGATGGTACGATGTGATAAATACACAAAGAAATGCCCCTACCAGTATTCGAACCTCAGACCTCATGTTTTGTTAGTTTTACTTGAAATGTATATACGTTTTATAATTTATAAATTCCAAACGTTCACGACGGAACGCTGTTCGCACGATTAGTGCTTGAGAAGGGAGAACTAGACTCTCCAAAACATGTCGCGCGAGTGACTAAAAAAAACACGTGAGTGTAAACCGTAAAATTTATTTTTAATATTTATTTTTAATATGTTTCATGACAAAATCGACCTTTTATATAATCTATAAAACAATAAAAAACAGATTAAAAAAATCCCTAAACATAAAACATTTGTTGTCGCCACCAGTATTTTTGGTCCCTTTACCAACGGAACACAAAATGGCGGGCGGGTGTAATTGTGTGGACATTTCAATTTGTCGTGCGAGCCATGTTGCGATGGCTCAAATATTTTACGTGCTTTTCCGGAGTGAACCCGCGACATTTGACCTCTGGAGTTACAAGAAAATATTAAAACACTGGATATTGAATTCAACTGATACCAAATTAAGTTAAAATTTAACATTAATAAATATTAAACCTAAGTACCAATCTTCTACTTACCCTCTATATATTTACACACACTTATTATATAAAAAAAAAGTCTTTAATTTCTCGAACACAAAAAAATAAAAATAATACACATCTGATAAAATGAACAATAAAAATGGTGTACGAGAACCCCTCTATAGGGTATAGGCCTCCTCCAAGGTTTTCCAGAGCTCTCTGTCTGAAGCTGTTGCTATCCAGTTTGGGCCAGCGACTGCCGCTAGGTCGTCTGACCAGCGCGTGCGCGGCGTGCCTCTGCCGCGCTTTCCCGTAGGTCCGGGCCACACCGTGGCTTCCTTTGTCCAACGACCATCCTGCAGTCTTGCCAGATAGCCAGCCCATCTCCATTTTTGCTTTAGTGCCTGTACTAAAAAATCTAAGAATTTGGTTCTTTCTTTAATTTTCACCTTGTGCACTTTGTCTATTCTTTTGATTTTATACTTATTATATATTTATTTTAATTTCTACTTTATTACATTGGATCTGTTCCACAATGTCCAAGTAAAGCCCTGGTCCTGAATAAGCTACTTGACAAATATCTAACGAATAAAGAAATCGTTCGCGTTTCACAATCTTCAAATAAGCTGACCTGCTAGATAAAGTGCTTTTTTGTAGGGAGTTTTATCTGGCAGTTAACTTATTAGTTAATTAGCTATCCAAAACTTTACTCAAACTTTGTGAAATAGACCCTATATACTACTATGTTGCTCCGAAGACTGGGTAAATAGAATTTAAGTATGGCTCATGACACTCATGATTTAATTTTCGTTTTGCAGTCATTATGTACTTAATAATGAACTGCCAGGTATAGACCTGATAAAACATAGGTTTTAAATATGTTAGGTACACACATTGTATTACAAATCCATTTATGTATGCGACGGTTTGTGTTCTAAATAAGTTTAAAAAAATATTAGGATAAATCAGCAAATTTATTGGCTGGTATCATTAAAAATGGGAAACTTTAATTTTTTATTTAAAAATCATACTAATGTGGGCCATTAGTATTTAAGTTGACAAGAAAAGACCAGCTTTCATAAGTAATTACTACTTCCAGTTTAATAGAATTGCGGTGTTTACCGCAATATGGTGTGATTAATGTGAGTTGTCGAACTTACAATGGCGCCCAATATCCTGCCCTAGTTGTGCCGCGTACAATGGGACCAATGCTCTATTCATGTACTAAATATATTAGGATATCCGTCATGTATAGAACCAATTATGTCATTAAAAGTACTAACAATGTCAAATGGTTATGTAATCAATTATTCATTGTAATGATCTGTGTAGTTTCATCAAAGTTTTGACTTAACTTTTCTGGTACTTAATGATTTTTTTATGTGTTGACTTACATAGTTATTTACTCCATTGCCTTAGCGGTCAAAATGTAAATAACATTGGACTCCGACCCGAGATTATTTCCTAAGATTTTTTTTTGTACTTACCTATGTATATTTTACCCCTTGGTTAGATTTTTCCCAGAAAAAATAAAGTAATTTTACAAAATGTAGCAGAAGGCTCTATCGTTAAAAACCAGTGTAAGTAATTTCGATCTACTACATCTTTGTTGTCTAGTATTCACAATACAAGCCTTATTGAACGGTAATACTATGATATCATGTCGATTTGTGTAAGATTATCCTATAATATTTTTCAGTAAATAACTGAGAAACTTGCAGAGCCTGACTGGAATATCCCACCATTTCATCCGTCCGGTTGTCCTGCGCGAAATATTATAAAATTATATTGTTACGGGTTTCCCGGTCGTTTCGCCGATAAATATGCGTGCGGGGCGCGGCGGAGGACTACAAAATAGTTTTATCCCGACGAAATGATATATATATTCTATATATATATATATTTTAATACTTAGTCGGTGGCAAACAAGCATACGGCCCGCCTGATGGTAAGCAGTCTCCGTAGCCTATGTACGCCTGCAACTCCAGAGGAGTTACAAGCGCGTTGCCGACCCTAAACCCCCGCCCCCCCTCGTTGAGCTCTGGCAACCTTACTCACCGGCAGGAACACAACACTATGAGTAGGGTCTAGTGTTGTTTGGCTGCGGCTTTCTGTAAGGCGGAGGTACTTCCCCAGTTGGGCTCTGCCTACGAAGCTGATGGTCCCGGGTTCAAATCCTGGTAAGGGCATTTATTCGTGTGATGAGCATGGATATTTGTTCCTGAGTCATGGATGTTTTCTATGTATTTATAAATAAATAAATAAATAAAATAAATAAATAAATATTATAGGACATTATTACACAAATTGACTAAGTCCCACAGTAAGCTCAATAAGGCTTGTGTTGAGGGTACTTAGACAACGATATATATAATATATAAATATTTATAAATACTTAAATACATAGAAAACACCCATGACTCAGGAACAAATATCCATGCTCATCACACGAATAAATGCCCTTACCAGGATTTGAACCCGGGACCATCAGCTTCGTAGGCAGGGTCACTACCCACTAGGCCAAACCGGTCGTCTAATATTTTATATATCGTTGTCTAAGTACCCTCAACACAAGCCTTATTGAGCTTACTGTGGGACTTAGTCAATTTGTGTTATAATGTCCTATAATATTTATTATTTATTATTATTATCATTAATGTAACGAGGGGAGTAAGCAGAGACGTAGTGCGCCCGCGCTACTCATCATGCCGCTCGTCTTAGTCATGCTCTTAGCTCGTCTTGCTCCTTGTCATGCCCACCGCTCCCTATTTTGTGTTTCGACGATTCAAACGACCGGCAATATGAAGTATGGAGCGTCGGGATTAATCGCGCGAGTAGGGCAGTATGTGGCCGGAGCGGGCAACATCGCGGCAGCGCGAGGAGCATATTGTGGTCGTAGTAACCGTGTTTTTTTATGTCCGTTAATTTCAAGGGTGCATTCCTGAGCTTAAATTAAGTAACTTTCTCAAAGACACCGGTATTCTAATTAACTCCATTTCGGAGATAATCAATAGTTTATTTTTATCTTATAAGGCCCTAACGAGCGTATACACTTGCCTTAAGGCCTCTTTACATATTGATTAGTGTTTAGTACGAAACGTAAGTTCTATCTCGGACGATCGATGTTCGAAATGACATTGATATGTCACAGTTTTCAATTGTTGGGTTGAATTAAATGTAATTCCCGTGTTACAAAAACGCTAAAAATTTTGAAAAAAATTAACTATACCATTTAGTTTCCTTAAACGTACTTACCCATACCCCGGAGTTAACGAAATTCAATAAAAACACGGTGTAGAATAAAAAAACGCGTCAAAAATTGACGTATTCCTCCTAAACGGAACAGGGTAACGCATATAGAGCATATTCCCTGTCCTGATTCCCCACTATATTTGTTACACTGTATAGCTGATATGTCTGGCGGATATTTTTCCATCATATTGGGGGAATTAGGCATCTCTTGATATCCGAGGCGCCATAAGCCAAGGGACTGCATATACTCGAGAAATTTCGATCCATACCGCCGTGACTCGGGTGGCTCAGTTGCTGAGGCATATACTCGTACATGAGTATGTATATGCCAAATAGTAAAGGTATCTACATGTCACATAAACTCTTACGTTTAATGTAGGCGTTAGCATATGCATATAGCAATCGTCTTTCATCCATCAACAATATATTGCGCATGACGTTGAAAAATAAAAATCAAATATAATCATTTAAGCCTTTTGAGCGCAGTTCTAAAATTTTACGCAAGCTCGTAAATATATTGCTGTCCGCCCATGCCTGCGTCAATGACATGTGCGAACGGTACAGAAATATAATTACGCACGTGCGATACAGATAGAAACAAGCGGGACAATGTACGAAATTCCACGTGCTAAGCGTCGTTTCTTTAGCCGAAATGTTACAGTCCGCTCCGCAAGCTCCCAAAACACGTTAGTTCCTCTTCGAGGGTTTACTGTGGCTTTATATCGGCTGAATTGTACAAATAGGTCACACTGTAGGCTTTATTAATGCGGTACATTACATTTATTCAGGTTATTAGAGGCAGTTGGCCATGATGGTGGCTAAAGGTGACATTCAGATGATGACTTCAGAAGTTGTTGCTGCGTTAACCTTTGTCCTACCCAAAGGATATAAACCACTGTTATATATGTGGTATATAGTTCAAATTAAAAAAAACGAGTAGGCAGGTTAAGGTGAAATTCGGATGCCAACTGCAGCCGCAATACTGTTGCGACATTACTGCTGCGGCCTTGACGGGCGCCAAGTATCTATTTTCTTAATAAAATGAATCTTCTTCCTCGCGTTGTCCCGGAATTTATGCCACGGCTCATGGGAGCCTGGGGTCCGCTTGGCAACTAATCCCTAGACTTGGCGTGGGCTCTAGTTTTTACCACAGCAATTGCCATCTGACCTTCCAACCCAGAGGCACTAGGCCTTATTGGTATTAGTCCGGTTTCCTCATGATGTTTTCCTTCACCAAAAGCGACTGGTAAGTATCAAATGATATTTCGTACATAAGTTCCGAAAAACTCATTGGTACATCCGCGGTTTGAAACCGCGACCTCCGGATTGAAAGTCGCACGCTCTTACCGCTCACCAGCGCTTCTTCTCCTTCTTACTTAGTTCTTGATAAAATGGGTGACGGATTGAAAGTCATAAGCGACAGTAATGCGGCGGCGAACGTCACTCACTTTATCAAGCAAATTGACGGATACGGAAGGTGGAGGGAAGGAAATAAATCTCCATGTACCAAAAAGTGTCATCAAAAAACCATAAATAGGTGGCGCTACAATACCTAGAATACTTGAACAAAAAATCAAATCATAGACAGCGCACTTCACTCCGTCAATAGCCCCTAGGTTCTTAGCTACTCTGGAGAGATTTGGAACTATTATTTATAGCTGACAGCTGGACACTTTTGCAACAGTTCTACCATAAAAGATGCCACTCCTCTTAATTCCACACTCCATATTGACGGATATAGCACTCGCGTCAAGGCCGTAACAGTTGCTATCCGAACTTCACCTTTATTTCTGCGTCGTTGACGCTATCAATCTCCTTGATAAAATGAGTAACATATTCAAGGAATCATGGCAGTAATGCGGCAATGACTTCTATGATAATACTCGCTACGCTCGTGGTTCAATTTTAGGATCTTTCGCTTGCTCGGCTATCAATATTAGCACGATCGGTTACATAACAACTTTGCCCTCTTGTTATTCATGCATGTAGCTAAATGTAAGCTATTAAGTATGTCGCCAAGCTGTAAAGATTGTCTCATTTTTTTGTCAAAACCATATTGAAAGTATTTTAATCAGTAACAGTTTTAAATTTGAAATTCGTGGCGTGGCATAGCAAGGAAAACCCCGGCGTCCCCCTACCGTCCTTCGGGAGGCGCCGCTCAATCGAGCCTAATTGTCAATCCGGCGTTATCCGATCCGATCCGACGATAGGTCAGCCGGGACCGCCAGTCATCGGGAATATGGAAGGAATATTCTTTTATAAACATTTACTACATCTGTGCACGTTATGCTGTAGAGTATAACTTTAGTGTAATTTTCTCTTTCTACCCGATTATGGAAATGGGTATAATGTTAGCAGTCTTTATTTATTTACATAATTATTTATGTTTGTGTCAAGCGTTTCAACATAATGTACTTCTTCTTCTTTTAAAATATGGCCTCCATCAAATCTATGATGATTTTGCCAGTGTCAAGTGTGCTCGTAAAGCATGCCGTTGTTCGGTAGTTACTGTTAACTGTGCTCGTAGAGCATGTCGTTGTTCGGTAGTTAACGTTAAGTGTGCTCGTAGAGCATGTCGTTGTTCTGTAATTACTGTTAAGTGTGCTCGTAGAGCATAACGTTCTTTATTTTTTATTTCATTGTAGTCATGTTCATAATACAGTAAGGTGTTACAAGCATAAACGGTAGGTACATGACACCCTGTAAGGGCACACAATATTATTGTCGTTGTTCGGTAGTTACTTTTAAGTGTGCTCGTAGAGCATGTCTTTGTTCGGTAATTACTGTTAAGTGTGCTCGTAGAGCATGTCTTTGTTCGGTAGTTACTTTTAAGTGTGCTCGTAGAGCATGTCTTTGTTCGGTAATTACTGTTAAGTGTGCTCGTAGAGCATGTCTTTGTTCGGTAGTTACTTTTAAGTGTGCTCGTAGAGCATGTCTTTGTGCGGTAGTTACTGTTAAGTGTGCTCGTAGAGCATGACGTTGTTCGGTAGTTGCTTTTAGTAGAGACAGCTGGACTTTACTAAAAGCCACGTTAGATTGCCGGATGTTGATTAAAACATGGTTAAACGCGTTTCAAGATTAGAGTTTTTCATTAACTGCACACTTCCATGATAGTTCACTGCATTTTTTTTATTTTTTTTTTATACTACGTCGGTGGCAATACATACGGCCTGCCTGATGGTAAGCAGTATCCGTAGCCTATGTACGCCTGCAACTCCAGAGGAGTTACATGCCCGTTGCCGACCCTAACCCCTCGTTGAGCTCTGGCAACCTTACTCACCGGCAGGAACACAACACTATGAGTAGGGTCTAGTGTTATTTGGCTGCGGTTTTCTGTAAGGTGGAGGTACTTCCCCAGTTGGGCTCTGCTCTAGATCTGGAATGACATCCGCTGTGCTGTGCCCTACCACATAAATCGATCCGATTCCGATGAAGCTGAAAATTTGCATAATGTAGGTCGAGTAACAATGCAATATTATGGTACCATCGAGCTGATCTGATGATGGAGACAGGAGGAAGCCATAGGAACTCTGTGATGAAACAACGCAATTTAATTGTGTTTCGGGTTTTTAAAATTGTCTTGATGAGTATTAGTTGCTTGTGGAAAGAAAAATGTGGGTAATAGCTTGTAGGTACGGTACGGTAAGCTTTTATCGCTGACTGTGAAAAATGATTTTTTTGCCAAAAACTTATTTTATCAAAAAAATTATAGATACTTCGCCGTCCAGGTCACAGCAGTAATGTCGCAACAGTATTGCAGCTGCAGTTGGCATCGGAACATCACCTTAACGCAGCAACAGCAGCTCCTTACTCCTTCATTTCGTCACTCCTTGAATACTAAATCGCTTATCGCCCGTTCTAAGGCCCGTAAATTTGAAACTTAGCTTTAATAACAGATTTTCTTCAGGAAATTGTCATATTTCCCGACTATAAATGTAGCTACGCCGATATTAAACCCAAAGAGGTTTTATTACTAATAACGGAATAAACTCTGCTTTATATTCGGAAGTACTCAGGTTAATTCAGACTGGGGCAGTTAGACTGAGAGCCAGCAAGAAAATTGAGCTTCTTGCTGAATTTGATTATGTGATCTTATTAATGTTTTTTTTTGTTATCTGTAGAAGATCCACAACAGAAACAAAGCAGGTCAAATTTCTTTACATCATTTTGTCCTCCAGTTACCCACTGCTGAACTTAGGCCTCTCTTCGTGTACGCCACTTATCCCGGTCCTGGGCTAGTCGCATCCAGAAGTGTCCCGCAATGTTTCCAACGTCATCCACCCAACGAGCCAACGGACGCCAAGCGCTTCTTTCATCCGAAAGCGGCCACCAATCCGTCAACATTTTGGTCCGTCTGTCATCACTCTGCCTGGCATCATGTCCCACCCAATTCCATTTCAGCTTGGTAATAAATGACCTCACCCACGTCTCGAACATCGGTGCGGCTGCGGCGTCGGATCTTACATACGTTCCTAGTTATTTATTAATTATTATGATAATTTATTCTAGTTCAACAAAATAATTGTTTTCAAAAGAATAATCCTTTAGACAAGTGCGTTTTGCGTGTTCTCATTTTCCCTAAACCAACCTTGTTGGTGTTTTTCGATGACTTCCCAAAACGACAGTTGGTTCTTGCAGTACAGTTTTACGGGGTATAAAACTAGAATCCCAGAGCTCATACGGTCCATCCATTTTGTGTTGAAAGCTGTGATATAGTAAACTGAGGTGTAGTTACACAAGTTTCAGGTACTTAGAAGGTTTTGTTCTTGAATACTTTTACTGCATTTTAATTTCATCTTAATACTATGCTCAGAGTATTGTAATACTATTTTTCATCACACTTGCTCGAAAAAGATCTTATTTCATGCAGGTGTACTGAAAGACAAAGGCCTATTTTGTTCCCGTGGGAGTTAAGGATTGTGAAAAAAAAGCTATAACTCCCTAGGGATAGCTTTTTTTTAAATTATTTCACTTATTCATACAAACCAAGTAGAATAAATAAGTTTTACTTATAAAATACTGACGTTTATAATTTATTATTTTTGTTTATGTTTAAAATTATTTAATTTGATTAATTTAACAGCCGTTTAAAATATTTTTACATATTTTTCAATCGTCGCTGACTGCCGAATGCCTTTGATGCCTAACCTGTCAAGAAATTACAAAATGGCGGACGAATGTTTAATATGTCACCATATTTAAGAAGTATTTCGCTTAAAATTTAGTTTTTTCTTCGCAAGTGTGATGAAAAACGTTGTGTGTAACTCCGGGGGTAAGAATATTGCAAACTCGGGTCTTTAATTCCCTCCAGCCTTCGGTTGTCGGGAATTACCACCCTCGCTTCCAAAGTTTCATTACGCCCCTCGTTGCACAATGTACTATTACTACTGTACACTGTACTACTGTACTGTATGTACTTAATGTACTGTGGCTACTGTAGCGGGCCGATACGACTCACCTGTTGTGCGACATTTTGAGGGTATCATGACCGCTACCAGGTGATTGTTTGTTATTAATTGTTGCTGTACTTTTCGCTTTTCTTTTTGTCTTTTTGTATTTGTTGTACTAACACTTTGTTTTAAACCTTAAATGTTACTAACCATTATGGACCATTGTTGTCTTTTGAAATAAATAAATTAAATTAAATTAAATTAAATTAATTAACTATAAGAAAATATTTATATTTATATGAGACTAGAGTATCCCACTACTGGGCAAAGGCCTCCTTCCTCCTTTTCCACGTATCCCGGTCTTGACCTGTCTCCCACCAGTTCCTGTCGAAGGCGTCAAGGTCATCTCGCCAACGCCGTCAAGGTTTGCCGTGACCTCGGGTTCGATTTTGTGGAGCCCAATTGGTGGTTGATTTAGCCCATAAGTCATCTGGCATACGGCAAACGTGTCCCGCCCAGTCCCACTTCAGCTTGGTGGCTGTTTCAGCCACGTCAGCTATTTGCGTTTTGGAGCGTAGTATAGTGTTTCTGATGCGATCGATCAACTTCACGCCGAGAATACTACGCTCCATGGCGCGTTGGCAAACCTTGCGGGTGGATTTAAAAAACTGTCATTAAAATCTTACACTTTAGTCAAGTGAGTTCTTAAAATATAATTTTGACATGTGTTATTCTGCGCGTTAAAACTTCCCCAAACCAACCTTGCTGGTGTGTTTCGATGACTTCTCAAAACGACAGTTGGTTCCTGCACTATAGTTTTACGGGGTATAAAACTGGAATCCCAGAGCTCACACGGTCCATCCATCTTGTGCTGAGAGCAGTTATCTAGTGCATTCCGTGTTTGCAGTTCATGTTGGAAACACTCAGAGATTCTGGGTTGAAACTAGGTATCTAAGGGGCAGCATCAAAATATAAACAAACTCTCAGTATTTTTCAAGGCACGCGTCGTCGTAAAAGACACGATCTATAAGTGAGAAAAACTGTGAAAATAAACTTCAATATGTCAAACCTCTTGCAGCATTACAATATTTGATGTAGTCAAGCTGCGTGCAGTACAATAGACGTGGAGTCATTTATGAGCTCTAAATGTCTTATGATGGATGGATTTATGGCTTTAGTCAGACTTCTTGCTGGTGACTTCCAGCGCTGATCTTCCGATGAGACCAATAAGTGAGAAAAAGTGTGAAAATAAACTTCTATAGGTATGTCAAACATCTTGCGTGGCATTACAATATTTGACGTTGTCAAGCTGAGCCCAGTACAGTTGAGTCGCTCGCGTCACAATACACGTGGGGTCATTTATGAACTCTAGATGTCTTATGATGGATGGATTTATGGCTTTAGTCAGATTTCTTGCTGGTGGCTTCCAGCGCTGATCGTCCGATGATACCATTAAGTGAGAAAAACTGTGAAAATAAACTTTTATAGGTATGTCAAACCTCTTGCGAGGCATTACAATATTTGACGTCGTCAAGCTGCGCGCAGTACAGTTGAGTGGCTCGCGGCACAATGCACGTGGGGCCATTATTCAGCTCTACTTGGACTTATTATATAATTATTCTAGTTAGTTGGTTAAGGGTATATATATGGGTTAAATTTGTATCTCTTCTGAAAATTCGACAATTCAAACAGATTGTTTTATATAAAGACGGAGTAAGTAGAAATAATTGTATAACAATGTAAACGAATATTCGAATCGCAGTATTAAGTAGTATTGGCGAAGGCAGTAATTACATTTTTTTTTAATAATAAACAATAAACAACATTACCATGGTAAATGGTAGAGAATGCCATTTGGCATTAAGTCTGCCATTTGTATATTGTCGTATATATTTTGTGTAATAAAGTTTAAATAAATAAATATATAACATTATTACGTAAAGAGTTAAATGCGCCTATAGGAAGCCATAGCGATATCGTACTATTGCCAATTGCCCGGGCTCGGGTCCCTCTTCAAGCAGATTTGCGGATTATTCGTAATAACGAGATCTCCTTTTTGCGTCTCCTTTTCGTAATATCTACTTTATTCAGTTTCTAAAGTACTATCTGACACATATGGTTAATTATATGAATAAGTACGATACTCACTAATGCACATAAGTAATTTTGTCAAAAAAATTAAAAATAAAGTCAAAATTTAAAGACATTTTTAAGATTAATTTCTAATGCGCTTCAATTTTGAAGCGAGTATCAATATCAATGATAAGTTATTATAACTATAGATACGTTATATATATATATATATATATATATATATATGCAGTATGTCCCTAGCCATTGGACAAAGCCGAAATGTACATATGCATTAGGGTATTTAGAACCAGTGTACAAAGTATCATAACAGCCGGTGTAGCGGTTTCGAAGAAACTAACAAATTACCATTTTTTACTTTGGAGCAGCCTGTATGTGTTAGTAGCTCCTAAGGTAATATCCTCAAAGAATAGTATGGAACCTTCTTCGACCTTTTTGATTATCTTTTTTATTTATGACACTAATAAGCTTCTGATTTTTGAAAAATGTCATCATTATCAAATATTTCGAACAAATTGTCAAAAACACTGCCAAAGATTAACACAGTGTGTTTCTTTTTGTTGTCGATTATTGCAAATAACTTTTGTTCGACGAAAAATATTTTTTTATCTTTTGTTCTAATTAAAAAAATATTAACGTCAGAGCATTCCTGAGAAGTAACCCTACGTGGGATTTCAGGGTTTGTCCAATGGCTAAGGTCACCCTGTATACACTTTTGTCACTGACAGATCATATTCATAACAAATGTAATAACCTGTTATTACAATCATAGATTCCGTACCAAAAAGGTACAAAAGAAACCCTTATGGTGCAACTCTGTCATTTTCAAAGTTTGTACGGAGCCCTCGGTGCGCGAGTTAAACGGACTCGCACTTGACCGTTTTTTATATATATATCCAATTAATAAAAAACTGTTTTGAATAACATAAATAGGTACATAAGCAATTACTCAACTATTAATAGAAGTCGACGAAGTTCTGAAATATGGCCCGATTCGAAGAATGAGATATGATAGCGATAGGTTCTGGTTTAGATAAGTTATTATTTAGACATCGTTTGTATGTCGTATAATTGACAGAAGCAGCTCGATCCGGGCAACCAATGTCACTTTGACGTTAGAAATATCGTGGGTAGATCTGGGAATACAGCGGAAAAGAAATAAACGTCAATTTGGACATATCGTTCAGTTATCGATCTTTTAAAGATCAAACGTGTCTTAATCGTTCTTCGAATCGATAAAAATGTACTCGTCAATATAATTAATTCTTAGTGTAAGTATGTTTACTCATATAAATGAATTGTAATATTCTTATGAGTAATAAAGATTCTTTGAATCTAATCGGGCCGATAGTCGCGGTTCCCAAGTCTTCCCTTTAACTGAAGTAGGTATATTTATGTTGCGTGTTTATTTTGTATTCGAAAATTTGATTGGAACAAGGCCATTTAAGCAACAAACACACAAGTCCAATTAAGTGCCGCGATCGCGCGCGATTTATTGGCAGCTATTAACAGAATGGGCTCGCGAGATGGGAGTGAGAACGTTAGAGCGTTTTCACATTGCCCGATCCGATATCGGCTGTCGGAAGGACGTAAATTGTTATCGTAAATAAAATATATGTGCTTCTTTGTGTTTATTTATGCATTTACTAAATATTAGTGGCGCTAATTGGTGTAACTGTTCCAAATTTTAGCTGTCTCCATCAAACGGTCTCCGAGAAAACCGCATTTAACCAATTTTCAAGACCAAAGCTCAAAGTGATTATTCCATAAGTGTTCCGTGATTTTTTTTTGTACGGAACACTAAAAACGCAAAAAAGACGGACTTCATGCCATATGGCACTCTCCCGCAGCTTTTTTGTCATGAACACCTTCTGACATCCGATATCGGAAGGTGCTACCGACAGTTTTAGCTATGTCGGTCGATAATTCCTGTTTGTGTGCGTGGATGTATAGAAATATGTTTCTAGTAGTGTGTGTGTGTTTAGCACCAGAGTGCTCTGTTCTGGCTTGTCTGTGTACTCAGTTTCTCTTTCCTGATCTCTTTTTGCATATCTGACCACCAGGTGTCGGGTGGTCTTCCCCGTCCTCGAGTTGGTTGGGTATATTTAGGGCCTTTTTAAGAGAATGGTCATCATCACGTCTAAGCATATGATCGTACCAGTGCAATCGAATTTCCTTTACCTTTTCAACAATGGGTGCTACCTTAAACGATCCCCTGATAAATTCATTTTTGACCTTATCCAGTCGAGTAACCCCTCCCGCCCATCTGAGCATTTTCATCTCGCTTGTGTCTTCTTCTTCCTTCCCTTATCCCACCTATGTGGGGTCGGGTCTCCTTGTCAATTTGCACCAGAGTGGTCGGTTCTGGGTTGTCTGTTCTTCGATGTTCAGGTTCTTCAGGTCGTTTCTAATATTGGACCACCACGTGGATTTTGGCCTGCCACTTCCTCTAGGGCGTTCAGGAAGGCTTAGCGCAATGTTTACTATATGGTCATTTCCTCTTCTTCGAGTGTGGCCGTACCATCGTAGACGAGATTCAAGGAGTTTGTCTTGAATTGGAGCCACTTTGAAACTTCCGCGAACGTACTCGTTTCTTATCCGGTCTAGTCTTGTGACACCACCAGCCCAGCGTAGCATCTTCATCTCATTTACGTGAAGGATTTGCTCGTGGTATTTCTTTATGGCCCAGCACTCAGAGCCATATAGCATGGCAGGTCTCACGGCCGTTTTCATCTCGCTTGTGTGGAGTTTTTATTCGTGTACTTTCTTGAAAGTCCAGCACTCTGCTCCATCTGTCATGGCTATGTATTTATATATATCTATCTATTATATTTTATAATTATAGTTATATTTATAATTATATTTTTCTTTGAATAGTTACAACAAATTTCATAAAATGGTTTTGTAATAATATTTATATAAATAAGCTATATATAGTTAGCTAGATATAGTTAAACTAGCAAAATGTACCTTATAAAATAATAAGTCAACTGAGACAAACCCGAAAAACTCCGTCAGGAAGGAGCGGTACCTCCTAACACAAGTATTGCTATACTTACCAGGAGGTATCCATTACCAATATTGTTTAAATTCTAATAGATACCAAATAGACTATTTTGATTTTGATTTTTGATTTTTTTGATATTTATCGTCGTCTAGTACAAAATGAGCCTACTGTATGCCTTAATGAGCTTACTGTAGGACTAGGTCGATTTGTGCAAGATTGTTCCATAATGTTTGTTTATCCGAATAGCATTATTAAGTGAAAATATTAAGAGACATAACTATTAGCTGTAATTTATATTATTTATTATCATTCAAACATACTTCTATAGTCTTGCAAAATGTTGTCAGAAACAGTAGAATAAAAAACTATGCTAGTCCTATTTGTGGGGATCTGGTAACATGAGACGCTGTCGTGTAAATACCACGCAATTTAACTGTATTAAAGTGTATACAGCATATTACATTATGAGGTTTTAATTAGGTATGTATTTGGGATGTAGTAGTAGAATATTAGGTAGCTACTTTTATTTTATTCATTTACTGCAAACAAAAAAAAAATACGACATATCTTTTTCTGAATTTTTGCGGCGAATGTTAAAACTATTTTTCACAGAAAAACAATAGAAAAACCGTTTCATAGAAAACTCACGAGCCATGGTTGCTCAATTAAATAGGATTCCGAAAAAGTTCATACCTCTGTATTGTGAAAAAGGTATTTTTATTCGACGCCATTTAAGAAAAAAGAAAAACAAGAGCATGTCGGGCCACGCTCAGTATAGGATTCCGTAGTTACTCTTCCGTCACAATAAGCTAAACTGGAGCTTAAAGTATAGTAAATTGTTAACCAAGGGATGAAACGGTACCTTTCACCCGAGTTAAACAAATAGGCAAATTTGCATAATCATTACCTAATTAAAGTAAGTCTTTTTACTATGAAGGGGAAACTTTTTGCGATAACTCAAAAACAGCTAAACTGATCATGTCCGCTATAGTTTTCATTTAATGTCTTTCTTAAGCTCTACTACCACGATTTTTTTCATATTTTTTGGACCTATGATTCAAAAGTTACAGGGGGGGGGGACACATTTTCTTTTTCTTTCGGTACGATTATCTCCGAATAATTTCACTTTATCAAAAAATGTTTGTTGAATACCCCTATTAGTTTTGAAAGACCTTTCCAACGATACCCCACACTGTAGGGTTGAAGCAAAAAAAAAATCACCCCCACTTTACGTGTAGGGGAGGTACCCTCAAAAAAAATATTTTTAGATTTTATTGTACGACTTTGTCGGCTTTATTGATTTATATACCCATGCCGAATTTCAGCTTTCTAGCATTAACGACCACGGAGCAAAGCCTCGGACAGACAGACAGACAGACAGACGGACATGGCGAAACTATAAGGGTTCCTAGTTGACTACGGAACCCTAAAAACGAACTGTTTTAAATCGTGTGCGGGCATTGAGCAGTCGCTGGAGCGTTACTCAGTGTCTGCCGAATTAAAACGAATGACTGTTCTACAATTGAAATATATAATTCAATGTTGGTGAATATTTCGTTTTATATTAAAATTTTCTATTCATTAAATATTTAAAATGCTCTTTACAGTTGAGTTCTTGGAATATATATGATTTAAAATTGCCTAGAATACAGGCATACAAATTATGAAAAGCTCTTTATAAAATGTAGAAACGATTTATGACTTTGAATGTGCGTTGTGTGGAAAAATAATAATTCTCAATAAAACTGTCTCGAGTTTCCATAAGTAACGAAATAGATCTTACTAAATTTTAATGATTTTTTTATTGACGTTTCAATATAAGTACCTATAGTTATAATTTTAATGTTTCTCTCGGTTTTGCCATAGATAAATAAGAAATAAGCATACAAAAAAATACAAAATTTCTTCATTAATAAGGTAGAGTTGAGTAGAGGCAGGGTTGACAAAAGTAGGTAATTATAAATTTTATATCCATTGCGGTTAGATTAACAGTAGCCCTCACACTAGGTCAAGCCTGTGTCGTGAGGACTTTGGTGAGACAGTAACAGCAAAACGTATTAAAAAAAAAAAAAAAGTGCTCACTCAAACATTAGTTTTGGTACCTACCAAACGTTTATTATTTTCGAAGTCGATATCTAGCTCGAGTAGCGGAATTACTCGATAATATACTTCTTTCTCATTTATGATATATATTTAGTATAAAGAATAAAAAATCTGGAAAACTTGACAGCTACTTACTCTTATTACTGGACTAGTTTTTGCCCGTGTCTTCGTCTGCGTAGAATTAGTAGTTTGGGTAGCTAATTTTTGTATCCAATTTGCTTTTTATTTATTTCCTATAGGGACCGTGCGCGTTGGAGGGTCTGCCATCTCGTGGCCTGAATCGGAACCATAAACATGTATATTTACACGTCACGTGTTTTCTTGTGCATAGTAGGTTAAGGCCATCTTGTGGGCTACATCGGAACAATAAACATCACATTTACGACTCGCGCCAAAAATCTGACAGCTCCTGTGCTGCCGCCTACAGTTCATGCACGCTCCCTATACTAACTTCCTCATATAAGATATATCTATAACGCTTATATAAAAAAATTTAAATTATTCAATTTGAGTGTAGCCTTACATCAGTTATCGGGCGGTGCATCAATTATCTTAACTTACTTCTACCCCACTTTTCACCCTCTTGAGGGATGATTTCCGGGATTAACACTATCCCATGTCCTTCCCCGGGACTCAAATTATCTCTAGACCAAATTCTAACTAAACCGTTTCAGCGATTTAAGCTTCAATAGGTAACAGACAGACATACAGACACATTTACGCATTATAATATTAGGATGGATTCATGCGTATGGCTGTTCAGAGATGGAGGTACCTCAGTGGAGGCAAGGCAAACGAAAAATAAAATGACGGATAGGCCAAAATAATAATAAACGACTTGTTCTATTTGACGGAAGATTTTTACTTTATTTTTACATTAACTTATTAAAAAATAGACTTAAACTTTGAAAGCGTCGGCGTGGGCTAAGGACGATTTACGCATATTTTTACCAACATTTTCATTTCATACAAAGTTAAATGACCTGTATTTGTTAGACCTGTACCCCAAAAGCATAAAATTGTTGTAGTAATTCACCGAATCGCATTTCACCTTGAATGAAAAAGATATCACTAGATTTTTTTACTTGACGCACTTTTTCGTGTAGCTTTTGACATTAGTAGAATTAAATTGTAGAATTAAATTTATTGTGTAGTATGTTACCGTAGACGCATTTCGCCGCGATCGATGTTTGTTTGGGACTCTAATTAAATTGATACGTTAATTTGATGCTTGCACTAAATGAAATATTTTTTTTTAAACACGTTTTGTACTTGTATGATTAAGCCTTAAGTGCTATCAAACTCCTTGAAATATTATCTATGTGACTAATGAATAATAGACAATACTCTGTCATTGCGACGTTGAAGTGCGGTGACATTGAATTCCGATATAATATTTAGAGGAAGAAATATATATTTAGAGAAAATATGGAGAATGAACCTGGTGAATCTGCTGGTGGTAGACGGGGTAGTTTCGAATTTATCGATAGTTCACATGGGGGAAAAATTTTAATTAGGGCAGGGTACAGACACCGCATCAATAGGACGAATCGCTGTGGGACATCAGTTTACACGTGTGCAACGAAATTTTGTAACGGCAATATCGTCCTTAATCCCACTAAAACGGAAATAGTGCGAGTATCTCTGCATACTTGTACGCCGGACTTTGAAAGCATCGAGGTAGAGAAATCCATCGTTAAATTAAAAACAAAAGTAATCACCGATTACAGGCCGGTGCCACAATTATTTCAAAAAGCGATGTCTAAATTTCGTACACCTGAATATGCTGACAAAGTACCATCATTTTTTAGCAAGGGTGATGGACTATACAGAAATAAAAAAAGAAATTCCGTTTTCTGCACATTTGAAAATGTATCGGATGTGATCATCCCGGAGCATTTAGCTCGTGACTTTCTATGTCTTCAGACTGATGAATGCCTTATATTCATTAGTCCTCCATGCAAAAATTACATAAAAAACGTGGAGACTTTTTTTGCGGATGGAACGTTTAAGATAGTACCACACCCATACGCACAGCTGTACACATTGTGCGGAGACATCGGTACAGATAAGGATTTTACAAAAGTTGTTCCTTTTGTATATGCTCTTTTAACAAATAAGCAGCAAGTGACATATGAAATATTGTTTAATAAAATAAAAGAAATCCTACCAGATTTTAACCCAAAAGTTATAGAAGCAGACTTTGAATTAGCTCCAATTAACGCACTACGAACCATATTTCCACAGGTCAAGATGACAGGCTGCTATTTTCATTTCGCTAAAAACGTTTGGTTGCGTGCCGAAAAATTAGGCATATCACTTAGCAGGGAAGGCAGCCGTTATGTAAAGATATGCCAAGCTGTAGTTCACCTTCCGCATTCAAAGATGAACGAAGCCTGGTTTAACGTTATTGAACAAGCACCGGCGTTACCAAACATGGACTTATTTAACATTTACATGGGTGACACTTGGTTGTCGTGCTATCAACAGCGGCACAGGACTAATAATGTGCTAGAAGGGTGGCACAGCAAAATCAACAAACTATTTAAATCGAATGCGAACGTACTATACTTAATATCGGTTTTGAAAGACGAATCTATGACAGTCGATTTCAACTTGTTGCGAAATGAATGAGATAAACCGATATTTCGTAAACGGGCGAAAAAATTCACCATTATGGATTCCAAACTAGACAATATAGTAAAATCTTATATGCAGAATGAACTACCTCTTGAACAGTGCATAAGTAAACTTGCCATGTTGAAATACTAAATTAAGCATGTATGTCTTTACTCCTTATTATTTTTTCTGTTTTTTGTAAGTTGAACCTCGTTTTCTGTTGTGTTTTAGTTTAAGTAGTAGCAGATTTGTATTAGTTTAAGAAGATAATTAGGTTTCTTTTAAGGAGTAATAAAGCAGCTTTGTGTCTTAGATCATTTGTTTTGCTTTTTTTAACGCCAAGTATCCGAAATTAAGAATTACACCCTAGTCTACAGAATCATCAATCATCAGTCTACTCAATCTTCATACTGTTGCGTTGAATCACGTCGCCAATACAATACACGATCGAGGTGAAATGCGACTAAAGTAATTAACGATTGAGTCATAACTCGAAAGTTAAATGCACGATCGAGGTGAAATGCGACTAAAACTTACAGCCACTAGAAAAAAAAACTATTGAGACACAATGCGAAAATTAAATATGAGATCGAGGTGAAATGCGATTCGGTGAATTACTACAACAATTTTATGCTTTTGGGGTACAGGTCTAACAAATCGATTTTTTAATAAGTAAATTTAAAAAGAAAGTAAATGTTTTCCGGCCAATCATTGTCTATGGAAATATAGTTTTAAAAAGTGTATGTGATTGATAGGCCACCTCTTTGTTTCATATTTGTCTATTGCCTAGTGACCTATATACATCCCGATGCAATGAGGTAATAGTTAGGGTAAATGTTAGTTTAATTTACTTTAAGATTAATATACAATTTATATAAATATTTGTTGTTATGGATCCGATATCGTTATTTGTAACGATATCGTTGAGCGCTACATAACAGTAACAATACCGTTATAACTATAACTATATTTTAAGCATTACGGAAGCTGGGTATCATCTGTGCCCTTGTTAGAGGAATAGGAAGGGTGCGTATTATTGTAAGGGCGCCCTTAATTGGCACTCTGTTTATTTTCGGTTTTATTTTGATTATTACCCTCTGCTCGCGACTTCGTTCGCGTAGATGTCGTTAAACTGCCAAAAATCTCTTTTCAACTGTTGTTAGTTGAGACCATAGTACTCCCAACTACCTTAC
Source organism: Cydia pomonella (assembly GCF_033807575.1). Classification (NCBI taxonomy): domain Eukaryota; kingdom Metazoa; phylum Arthropoda; class Insecta; order Lepidoptera; family Tortricidae; genus Cydia; species Cydia pomonella. Next base: position 32,150,121 of record NC_084705.1, on the reverse strand, counting down.
TATATCATCGTCTTGGAGTTCTAGGAATAAATATTATCCTATATCATTATTCTGGGTTATAAACTGCCATACGGCCCGATTCGAAGAATGAGATACGATAAAGATCGAAAAATGAGATACTATAACGATAAGTTCTGGTTTAGATAAGTTTCGCATTTATATATAGTTTGTATGTCGTATAATTGACGGAAACAGCTCGATTCGCGTAACCAATGTCACTTTGACGTTAGAAATATCGTAGATAGATCTTATTGAAGCATGTATTTCATACACTTTAATTTTTTAATTCTTTGACACTTGGAGAGCCTTTACACCTCCAAATCTTATTAATGTAATTATTATTGTGTATTATGTGTGTGCATTTTCTCAGACCGTGGGCGTGGGGACATTATACATCTCCAAACTTAATGTATTACCCGTGGAGACTATATACGTCTCTGTCATATTGTATAAAATTCTTGACTTGGTACATACTAGTTATGTATTCTGTAGCATTCGTTTATGAGAATGCTAGCTTAACAGTCCAGACGCGATTTATTTATTTAGTATACATTTAATTTTGACACTTGGAGAGACTTTACACCTCCAAATCTTATTAGTATTAGTACTCTGACATTAATAAATGTTGTATTGACTTGTAAAAGAGATCACAGCGAAAGAAACGTCAATTTTTACATGTCGTTTAGTTATCGATCTTTTAAAGATCTTTTACTGTAAATATCAACTCTATTTTTATAAAGATATTAATCCCAACAAATTAGGTACAACATCGTGATAAATCTCTACAAAAAGTTACAAGGTAGTTGTACAAAAACACGGTTTCTCACTAGTCTCTGAGTTAGAAACCATAGCTTACCAAGTATTTGCTTCAAGTGAACTAATATAATGTAAATATTCAGCGATTTTAAGCATTTTTGTAATTATATGGATGCTTCATAGAACATATTATTATTCATTTATTTATTTCTATGAATATTTTATATGAATATAAAAATTAAATATAAATACAAAAAGTCGTGCAAAAACAGTACAATATTTAGATAAAACAATACGAGATTTAATAAAACACAAGCATACAAGTTATGAACAGTATAGGCAGAATATATTACTACAATATACACGATAAAATTTAATAGGTGATAAGAAGTTGAAAAATATTAATTTATAGGTTATACTGAGCAACTTTGACTATGGGACCAAATATGAAATCGCGAAAAAAAAATTACTGTCCCATAATAAAAATGAAGATCCTGGGACCTATCAAAAGAGATGACGGCACCTGGAGGATCCGTAAGAATGCCGAAATCGAGGAGTTAGTGGCCGAACCCAATATCATCGGCGAAACGAAATGCCACAGACTTCGCTGGTTCGGCCATTTACTGAGGATGGGTGAGGATCGAGGTGTTAAGAGAGCTTATTTGGGACGACCGACCGGTCGCCGTCCAGTGGGTCGGCCCAGAAACCGCTGGAGCGACAGTGTACAGGCGGATCTGTGCCAACTCAAAGCCGATAATTGGCAGGAAGTGGCACAGGATCGGGACAGCTGGCGTTCTCTCGTTTTGGAGGCCAAGACCCTCTTTGGATCACTGCGCCACAATAGTTAGTTAGTTAGTTATAATAAAAATAAATGTCCCATAATAAAAATAAATGTCCCATAATAAAAATAAATGTCCCATAATAAAAATAAATGTCCCATAATAAAAATGTCCCATAATAAATATTTTTACCATTTTTTTTTTCGTTACTTCGGGGTTGGTCCCATAGTAAAACTTGCTCAGTATGACCTATGAATGAATATTTTTCAACTCCTGATTACCGATTAAATTATATCGAGTAGATTAAGACGTTTCCTTAAACATACGAGTATCTCACTGAGAACATAAATATTATTAGAATGTAAATTTTGCAACATGCTTATGAATACATCTACATTTCCACAAACAAATGTATATAACTTTGGCTGGCCTGAAGCAATGCACTCCATAGGCATTCGAAACAACGCAGAATCTGCACGGAATTATAACTTCGCCGTCTCTTTCGCCAAACTTCGTCCTTTATTGTCAACTTGACGCTTAGGAAAAATTGTTTTTGTCATTTCGGTACTTTATTCTCAGCTCTTAAAGTTGGGAGTTCGTAAACAAAGTAATATCAAAAGAAATACACAAAATAGAGCTTTCTAGGAATAACATCTAGGCTTATTTACTTATGTGGTTATACATTAACCCCCTCATTCATAAACGTGTACTAAAGTTACGATGCCGCTGATCATCGTTTGTCCCTTTATTGGTGTGATGGAAAGTGACAAGCGATGATCAGCGGCATCGTAACTTTAGTACACGACTACACGTTTATGAATAAGGGGGTAAGTGTCTATTGGGACCGTGCGAAGTGCGTGGTGGGGGTAAGTAAAGCGATCCCAGCGCATAAGGTGGTAAAAATTTGAACTAACTGCTTATAGCGTCTTTAACATTTCGTACAATTATATGGCTCGAAATGAAACTTTGATTTACGATTACTCCTGAAATATTCATTTAAATTGTATGGTGTAAGGGACCATTGTAATCTGTATGAAATGCTTAATATAACTAACGTATTTATTTTGATAATTGTTAATAATGTATTCATGTAAATAGCTTTGCAAATGCCACATATTACGTGATCTTTTTCTAGAAGTTAAGAATGGATATAGTAAGTTATCCTTAAAAGATAGACATTTCACATCGCGGACTTTTTTGTAGACCTATGAATGAGAAACAACCCCACCATACATTGTGTTGTTATAGCTCAAACGGATTAGGCAGCGTTTTCGATTAAAGCTCCTAGCCAGCGTGATTTTTTCCGACAACAACGTTATATTTCAAACAATTTACACAAAACCTTAACAAGTTATATACTTAAGCCTTCCTCAAGAATCACTCTATTGATAGATGAAAGTCGTATGAAAATCCGTTCAGTAGTTTTTAGTTTTGGAGTAGTTTTATAAGATGTAGTGAATTGACGTTTTCCCCTAGAATTGCGGACACTAGGTTGCGTGACAGTCGTGCACGCTCCCAATAAGTACGTAAGTAAATATTGTTTATTGCATCAACAATTATACATTTTACATACATGTACATCCACAAATATTTAAAGGCAAATAGAACCAGGTAACACAGGCTGTCTTATCGCTAAAAAGCGTTCTTTTCCCGACAACGTTTAGATATATATATGCACATGAGTATACAGGTTGATTCATGAAACGTGAACAGATCTAAACCCTACACACTTAGTAAATTCTTGTGGAGCGCTTACCATTATATTAAAGTAAAACAATCACACCTTTTCCTATTTTTAACTTTATTCGTGAGGACAAATTTATTGTTATTATTTATAATCATTGTCACCTTACCAAATCTAATGAATAAAGGTAAAACCTCCTTAACCGTTACGGCAGCACTTTGATTATGAAGAAAAAAAATCGCACATGAGTGAGATTTTTTCAAAAGTAACTCTGATGACATTCAATTTGACACTTGTCATGGATAAAGCAAAGAGAATAGGGAGCGTGCATGAACTGTAGGAGGCAGCACAGGAGCCGTCAGATTTTTGGCGCGAGGCGTAAATGTGATGTTTTTTGTTCCGATGTAGCCCACAAGATGGCAGAACCTACTATGCACAAGAAAACACTTGACGTGTAAATGTGCCTGTTTATGGTTCCGATTCAGACCACAAGATGGCAGACCCTCCAACGCGCACGGTCCCTATGAAGGAAGTATTCGGAATGTAGGGTGTCCATGCAAGTCACAAAAAAACTTATTTTTATAATAGAAAAAAAACGCGCTGTATTGATTCTGCTCACGTCTCCTAAATCACTCTGTATTAGAGATACAAGTGTACTCGTACACTTACATGTATATACTTATACGTCGTAGACAAACCACGAAAATCCAGCTATTCAAAATTTGTCTAATATTCACTGGACAAATTTGTAATAGCCTTAGCCTATAGTCTGTATCTTTAGGTATTTAAAAAAGGGTAAACAAAATCTACCCTCAAATGGCTCCTTAAGGCAGCTGAGGGTAGATGAAAACATTACATGATCAAATAATGTAGGTTTAAAGTCAGGTCGTTCAATGATAGATCCAGGCGGTTTTGTATTTGGTTGGTTAACCAATAAATATTAAAACTACCCGAAAATGTACAAATTGTTTGTTTACCTTTTTTTAAATACCTAAAGATACAGACTATAGAAGTGAGCTGGTGGCTTAGAGTTGACTAAGGCCGTTTTAGTTTAAATATTTATGTCCGCATTTGTAATGAGTGTGAACAAAGATTTACAGGCCAATTCTAGTTTTCGTTATTACATCTGATTTCATTCAATTATTCATTTCTTTCTTCCTAGCGTTGTCCCGGCATATTGCCACGGCTCAAGGGAGCCTGGGGTCCGCTTTGACAACTAATCCCAAGATTTGGCGTAGGCACTAGTTTTTACGAAAACGACTGCCATCTGACCTTCCAACCCAGAGGGTAAACTAGGCCTCGTTGGGATTAGTCCGGTTTCCTCAGGATGTTTTCCTTCGCCGAAAAGCGACTGGTAAATATCAAATGATATTTCATACCTAAGTTCCGAAAAACTCATTGGTACGAGCCGGGGTTTGAACCCGCGACCTTCGGATTGCAAGTCGCACGCTCTTACCGCTAGACCACCAGCGCAAGACGCAAACAATATAATACATGCCTACATATATATATATGTTTATTTTATTAGTATGTAGGCATGTATTATATTGTTTGCGTCTTCATTTTGTTGAATTATATGTATATCGGCACTACCCGTTCAATGTTGTAAGTTCATAGTTTCCTGCTACCCAAAGGTTGTCTGGAAGAGATCGCTTCTTAGCGATAAGCCCGCCTGTTGTTACCTAACTTTTACGTGTTTTTTTCATTTTCTGTCTATTTTTAACTGTATGGTGCACAATAAAGAATATTTACTTATTTACTTGACTCCAAAATGGTGGGTAAACGCGTTTCAAAATCCTAAAATTGTTTATAAAGAGATTTACAGTCTTTACTTAATAGCCTCTAATCTAAAATAATATTCATATTAAAACATTTAAGTACAGCATAATGTAATCTAAAACAATGTTATTAATATTCAGCCTTTTGTAGTTCCTATTCAAGCAATTTCCTTTAAAGGACGTTGACTTGTAGCGAAATATGAAAAGGGTCTCTGTTATAATTCGCTTTTCAAGGAAAATACCCTTATATTTGAAGGCGGAAAAATTGTATGATGTTGAGACGGTTTATTAATTTTAGGCCGATTTGTAATATTGTCGTATTTTTGTCGAAATTTATCGTGGAATATGTAGTAAAAGGATTTATCGGTAAGAAACATCAAAATTGTATAAAATGATTGGTCCTTTCCTATATAACAAGCTTATTGAAAATTTATATTTATATACATTAGCTACATTAGCTATATACATTAGCTACATTAGCTATATACATTAGCTACATTAGCTATATACATTAGCTACATTAGCTATCCTTAAGTGTAAGGAAACGCTCCGTCTTTCGGAATATGACGTACGAAGGCACAGATAATCTACTAATAGGTGTAAAATTATTATAAGAAATATGATTGATAATTATTCCATTAATTTATTATATATATTGTGTATTTTGTGAGTGATAATAAATTTTGAAACACAGGGAATCCTAGTTCAGGCACATGTAAACCATCACTATTTTTTAAGTCTTTGTTTTATTTATGAATGTATACATGGAATACGTGTTTTTTGAATACTAAATAGTACATTACGATACAAGTGCGAAAAATAGGAAATTCGAAACGAGTGGCGATAAATTAAAACACAACCGAAGGGAGTGTTTTAAATCGACACGAGTTGCGAATTACCTATTCGCACATGTATCGTACAACGTTTTACAGTACATATGGCCCTTTAAATGTTCGACACAGTAACGTAATATGCTACTTCTCGCACTAGTGCTATAAAGTAGCCCCATATGTACTGTAAATTATGTTTACAGTACATATGGTGCTACTTTACCGCACTAGTGCGAAAATTAAAAGGGCAATATGTACTGTAAAACGTTGTACGATACATGTGCGAATAGGTAATTCGCAACTCGTGTCGATTTAAAACAATTTATCACCACTCGTCTCGAATTTCCTATTTTTAAATACCAATTTTTTTAAATAATACCTATTATTTTTCTTTAACCCCCTCCATGCAACCGTACCAGCTAGATCGCCTTTAAATATTTCAGACTGTTTTTAGATTTAAAATTCAATTAAACATCTAAGTTGTGGCTGTATCTGGACTTGACAGATCTTATTTTACTTTCTAAGACCTAGGTAAAGGTGAAAGTTCTTCGAAGGTTGTGACACGGATCAAGATTAAAACGTGTTTAACGTTTAACGGCGGTTAATTAAAAATTTTGTAGTCTTTAGATTATTGTACTATTAGCTGAGAATTACGACCCGATTCGAATTTTAAGATACGTCAAAAATTAGGTCCAAATACGATATTTATCGGATATGTCAGTGTCCAAAGTGATGTTTTAGGTTGAAGAAACGTCATTTTTGATACTGACATATTGATCCATATCGTATCTAGACCTAATTGACGTTTTTAGGGTTCCGTAGTCAACTAGGAACCCTTATAGTTTCGCCATGTCCTTCTGTCTGTCTGTCTGTCTGTCTGTCTGTCTGTCTATCCGAGGCTTTGCTCAGTGGTCGTTAGTGCTATAAAGCTGAAATTTGGCATGGATATATAAATCAATAAAGCCGACAAAGTCGTGCAATAAAATCTAAAAATTTAATTTTTTTTTAGGGTACCTCCCCTACACGTAAAGTGGGGGTTTAATTTTTTTTCGCTTCAACCCTAGAGTGTGGGGTATTGTTGGAAAGGTCTTTCAAAACTAATAGGGGTTTTCAAAATTTTTTTTTGATAAAGTGATTATATTCGGAGATAATCGCTCAGAAAGAAAAAAAAAATGTGTCCCCCCCTCTTACTTTTGAACCATAGGTCCAAAAAATATGAAAAAAATCGTGGAAGTAGAGCTTAAGAAAGACATTAAATGAAAACTATAGCGGACATGATCAGTTTAGCAGTTTTTGAGTTATCGCAAAAAGTTTTCCCTTCATAGTAAAAAGACTTACTTTAATTAGGTACTGATTATGCAAATTTGCCTATTTGTTTAACTCGGGTGAAAGGTACCGTTTCATCCCTTGGTTAACAATTTACTATAGGGGAAGGTGGGGAGGGTCGATCCCTAGGGGACACTTGGTAATCTTCATTTCAAGTTTAACCAGACGTCATACAGTTTTTTACGCTAGCAACACTCATTAATTCGTTCCTAACTTCACGTTCTGTCATGGCGCTGTTTGGAACAAGTCAGTGGTTTGCAAGTGGCGGACTATGAAAAATTTGTTGCGTGCTGTATTTAATTTTCGGTAAGTTTTAACTGGATTTATTAAATAAAATGTGATAGAAATGCTGTTAGTGAGTATGATTATTCTATTTGTTGTTTATTGAAGTGTTAATTAACTTTGATTTCATTGAAATACGCGAACGTAAGTTTCGATCACGCCATGTTTTATAACCTGAGTATGTATGGGGAGACTTAGACTTTTTCCTTGGGGGAGACAAGATCCCGGGATCATGTCACCCCTAGGGGGATCAAGTCTACTTAGTAATGAACAAAACGTTTCATAATGCTGTATTTTTTTATTGTTTTAGGAAATCATGCGTCGAAAATATACGACCAGAGAAGGTTAAAAACAAAGAATACTGATAGATAAGGAAAGATTAAAAAATGCTGTATCAGAAGTATTAGCTGGTATTACCATTAAAGTGTTTAAAGCCAAATAGTAACTTATTTTTGATGAAGACTGATTAATATAATATAGCTAAGTATTAGCTATTGTTGTTGATTATTACTTAGATGTTTAATTTCGCAAATTAGGCATTTCTAGACTGTTAAAACTTTTGAGATTATAGTTAGCTTGTTACTTGAGTCTCCAAATGTGGTAACGATAAATAAGAGCAATTTACAGTAATCATTATGATTGTTTGGAAGTTTGTTTATAAACAATTAAACTTTTTTTAATTATTATTCTACAGACAAGTGTACTTGTTAGAAGAAATTTTATGTTTGCTACTTCTTTTTGATTTTTTGATGGCGCAATAGTTATTTACGATACAAGTGCGAAAAATAGGAAATTTTACACGAGTTACGAATTACCTATTCGCACATGTGTCCTACAACGTTTTACAGTACATATGACCCTTTAAATTTTCGACATAGCTACATAATGTGCTAATTTACGCACTATGGGGGAAAAGTAGCACCATATGTACTGTAAAATTGATTACCAGTTTGGTGTTCTTTTTTCGAAAATATAACTAGTTTTTTCTTAAAAATTTAAAGATATGGATCATTATGTGTTTGATTTCTTAATAGATTAAATTCTTGTTGATCAACTCAATAAATTAACGTGAAATCAACCCTCAAAGTATGGCATTGTCACTTAAAATCTATTTACCACGTGTCCCCAAGCATGGGAGACTTGATCCCTTTCGCATCAAGACATCTTATTGGCGGAAATATAACTGCTAAGTATGGAAGATACAGTATATATATGTTCGCTGTGTGTTTACCTAATTCTAGATGCATTGCTAGTTCCGATTCGGGCTATATAATCTGTGAGAATCTGGTATGGGGAGACACGGTAAAAATCTGTTTACCATGTGTCCCCAGAACCTGGGAGACTTGATCCCCCCAGGATCAAGGCTCCCAACCAGGGGTAAACATGTCTCCCTTATACAGGGGACACATGGTAAAAGTCTACATTATGGCATTTCTTTAAATAATGGTCTAAATTGTTGCACAATTCTGTTCTAATTCAAAGTATTCATAAATAGATAAATTCTGAATCGTATGGTCTATAAAGCTTTTCAATACTGCTAATAGTTTAAAAAATTTAGTCTAAAATCAAAAGGGGTGATCAACCCTCCCCAGTTTCCCCTACTTTAAGCTCCAGTTTAGCTTATTGTGACGGAAGAGTAACTACGGAACCCTACACTGAGCGTGGCCCGACATGCTCTTGGCCGGTTATTTAAAGTTAATATTGGGCCGTTAATATAAGAACTTTTTTCACCGATTTTAAAAAGGCACGGATCTACTCGGAAAACTGAAATCTTTTCTGTAGACATTACGAACGTAAGTTTTATGAGACTACCATCAAATACATTCAAAAAGTAGAAGATTTCATCCTAGGTTTTATTTTAGGATTAGATTAGGATAGTTACGATTTAGGATACAAACAAAAATTACGTTTAAAAACAAGTGCGAGTCGGACTCTCCCACCGAGGTTCCGTACTTTTTAGTATTTGTTGTTATAGCGGCAACAGAAAAGAAATACATCATCTGTGAAAATTTCAACTGTCTTGCTATCACGGTTCATGAGATACAGCCTGGTGACAGACGGACGGATGGACAGCGGAGTCTTGGTAATAGGGTCCCGTTTTACCCTTTGGGTACGGAACCCTAAAAAACGAATAAAAGTCGCGTAAAATAACGTTTAAAATGTGAACGAAACTTCGTTTGTATGGGAAGGTGAAATTCGGCCGAGCCTGCTTGCTTGTCTTCAGAGGGAAGAATAGATCTGTGATCCTAACGAAATAACGGTACTTTCAATCAATCAATCAATCATAATTTATTCACAAGAACATATGGTAATATATATTTTTTTATCTTTATTATAGAGCTTTATCGCTTAGCGATTATGTCGCTCCATATAATCAACATACAATTACACTCATTAACGCTTACTAAGACCTATATTTACTTAACATATGGTACATGGGATGTCACAATGAATATATACGAGTAGAACCTTAATACGTTGGGCCGTTAGGCATGTGAAAATTCGTTTTGGTATAACCTATACTTTGTACTTTTTCTATGAAATTTCTATTTCGAGAAAAAACAGTTTCAACTAACTAAATATTAACAAATCACTTTGATTTTGATGTCGATTGCTTCAGCATAATATATTTTATGTCTATAGGTTCCCCTTTTTAGGGTTCCGTAGCCAAATGGCAAAAAACGGAACCCTTATAGATTCGTCATGTCCGCCTGTCTGTCCGATTATGTCACCGCCACTTTTTTCCGAAACTATAAGAGCTATACTGTTCAAACTTGGTAAGTAGATGTATTCTATGAACCGCATTAGGATTTTTACACAAACATAGAAAAAAAAAACAATAAATTTTGGGGGTTCCCCATACTTAGAACTGAAACTCGAAAAATCTTTTTTCATCAAACCCATACGTGTGGGGTATCTATGGATAGGTCTTCAAAAATGATATGTAGGTTCCTAATATAATTTTTTTCTAAACTGAATAGTTTGCGCGAGAGACACTTCCAAAGTGAAAAAAAGTGTCCCCCCCCCCCTGTAACTTCTAAAATAACAGAATGAAAAATCTAAAAAAAATATATGATATACATTACCATGCAAACTTCCACCGAAAATTGGTTTGAACGAGATCTAGTAAGTAGTTTTTTATAATACGTCATAAATGGTACGGAACCCTTCATGGGCGAGTCCGACTCGCACTTGGCCGCTTTTATCTTTGTATTGCAAATTTTGAAAAAAAAGGAATACCTATAAACCTACTTTTTCATTGTGTCAATAACATACTAAAAATCATGGAGAATAGACAATATTTAGAAGTAGACAAACATTTTTACTTTTTATATGGAGGAGTTTGTGGTATGCTTCCCTCTGCAGTTTTGTATTTATGTAGTTCAATATAATTAGGGTTCCGTAACTAAAGGCTAAAATGGGACCCTATTACTATTAACTCCGCTGTCCGTCCATCTGTCTGTCTGTCCGTCTGTCACCAGGCCGTATCTCACGAACCGTGATATTTCTATTGCCGCTATAACAAAAAATACTAAAAAGTACAGAACTCTCGGTGGGCGAGTCTGCCTCGCATTACAAGATACAAGAAACTTATTGATAAAAGTCAATGTTTTACAGGTTTTGGATAAATGTATTATTATTAAATAAAAACATGTTTGAAGTAGAGCTACATAATCAGTATTCAATAGGGTCGCATATATCTTTTAAGTCATAATTTTATTTATAAGGTAAAAATGCGTTTATATAAATTACTTAGGGTTAGTGCACGATTTATTTGTCTAGTTTTTTATATTATTTGCTATTGCAGTCATGTGTTGTCATATAACGTCTCTTATAAGCTTTATGTATAAGCATACTGTGGCCCTAGTGAAAAAGGGTACAAGTCTCTGGCAGTTTAGGTGTATAAGGGCATAAGTGTTACGTGGAACTTACACCCCTTTACACCTGCGCTGCCAGAGACTTGTACCCTTTTTCACTAGGGCCACAGTATATAACTTATATAAGCCCTAAGAGCTAACAAAAATGGCAGAGGTAATATTCTGTTCACTAAGTAAATATTGACAGTAAATAAAACTTGCTATTTACTCCACTTTAATGGCGCCGTGTGACTACACAGCTAGATTAGTTGTACTAAGTAAATCTTTGTATAATGAAGTAACAGCTACATCGAAAGCAGGGGTCTCAACTTTTTTTACTCACCTGACGACCTGACTGGTTTGACGACCAGTTTGGCCTAGTGGGTAGTGACCCTGCCTATGAAGTCGATGGTCCCAGGTTCAAATCCTGGTAAGGGCATTTATTCATGTGATGAGCATGGATATTTGTTCCTGAGTCATGGGTGTTTTCTATGTATTTAAGTATTTATAAATATTTATATATTATATATATCGTTGTATAAGTACCCTCAACATTACCCTTATTGTGCTTACTGTGGGACTTAGTCAATTTGTGTAATAATGTCCTATAATATTTATTTATTTATTTACCTTAGGGCCATATTGCACTACATAAACTTTCGCGCGGGCCACCATCGGTTTTTGCGCCGGATCCGTTTGGCAACCTCCCGCGGGCCGGAGCGTGAGGTGTCGCGTTGGATGCTGCGGTTTGGAGACCCCTCATCTAAAGGATGATCACTGTTATAGTCGTTCGATTTGTAGCTGGCCCCGAGAGGCTAATCCGCACGTGGTACTACCTGCATAAAAAATGGTCCGGTCACTTTAACCGGTCATTGAATTACAACTCCTATGGCAATTGGAGTAAGATTCAAAATTAACAATTTGAATATTAATTTGCGATTTCTTGTGTGGTCCCTCCACGGTTCCCGAGTGCCGGCGGGTCGAACGCTACAGAACCAGTCTAAAGTGTGTCCGAGTTATCCGAGAGCGCACCTGCACTGATTTAATGAGCGTTGGACTAGCTCGCGCTTAGGTGCCAATTAGAATTATACGACCCGATTTTTGCGGTTTTACTTAACAATAGATAAAGGAAGGAGGAGGAAGATAGAGGACGGAACAGTTTCAAAGCGAACGACTATAACTCTTACAACTAATATATTTTTGATACCCAAATTGTATAATGAAATAAGCCTGCTAAGGGAAGAAAATAAATGCAGTAAGTATAAATGAATTTAAGAAAAAGTAAAAAAAAAACGTTACTGGAAAATTTACCCTAATAATATTGCTTTGAAATTAACCTGAATTAGTTGTTAAAGTACCAGTGACTATTTGGTTTTTGTTAGTTTTTATATTCATAAAAGCTTGCGTGTTCGTTTTACACATAGTACCTAAGCTTAGTATTAAGTGCATAGCATGGATATTAAAATGTATGAATGAGCGCTATCTCGCCAACAAACTGCGACCGCAGTTTGGCGAGGAATAAAGTGGTGTCACAATGTTATGTACCTTTATGATAAATAAACTAAAAAAAAAGCATTTAACAGAACGATTAGCACAGAAGAACCTTAACACTACTTAAAACGTGCCGTTAAATACGCCAACTTTGCCACCAGGGGGAACATTGCCCAAAACACAATTTCTAAGGCAATCTACTAATATCTAAAAAAGTTACAAAATTATGGCAACATTGATGACATTGGTAGAAAGTAAACTATACCTGTGGCAACACAGAATAGCGCGTGCACTCCTGACTTCATTCAGTAACCAGTCGGGACTTGTCGAGTACGGAGTGTATTTTTGCGGGCCAATTACTGAGAAATTTTGGAAGGGAATTGTACATCATGGCGAATACACAGGTATGTTGAATCGATTGTATGTAATGTAAAACCATGAGCTGAGTATTTTGATGCTAGGTTCGTTACTGTAACTAGTATATTACAAAAGTTATGCTGATGGGCAAAATTACCCAGTAATGTACCGTCGTATGAGTGTCAACATTGCCCGCAGTAAAAAAATGCTTAGGGTTGACACTTTTTTTTTACAAACTTTTTTTTTATTAATGTGCAAATCTTGCAATATTTGTATGTACGTACATATGTTCGGATCAAATCTTGCAAGCCATTTTTCGACCACTTTTTGGTATCCGATTGAGCTGAGATTATAGCATACTACTTCTACTTCTACTACCAGTGACAATACAATCTGGTAGTGACATTCTGGTTCAACCGGGATCGTCTCCACATGAGGAATTCTTTTTTTTTTCTATGGTTAATATATAATGGAGTCGAAAACTATAGTTTCATTTTTGATTACTGGCCGTTTTTCAGAAAAAAAATTGAATAACTATTTTGACATACCACACGTTTGAACGCATTTATAGCTTAGATGCCTTAGTCTTCCGTAAAAAAGTGAAAAACGTAGAGTTGACAGCTGCCAGTTGTCAAATATTGCTTCCTCATTGGTTACAACTACGACTTTGTTTGTACACGGTTCAGCTGTGTGTGTGACATTTGGCAACTGGCAGCTGTCAACTCGACATTTTTACTTTTTTACGACAGACTAAGGCATCTAAGCTATAAATGCGTTCAAACGTGTGTTATGTCAAAATAAATATTCAAAAAAATATTTTTACAAAACCACAAGTAATTAAAAAAGTAGCTAGAGTTCTGAACTCCATTATGTGTCTATTAAAAAAAAATATAGTAATGGCCACTTCAGAAAAAATAAGGTAACCAATTGAAATTTGGTTGGTACATATATAGATCTCAGTTGACAATACAAGTACAGTCAACAAAAAGCACAGTCAGCGAAAAAAAGCTTATATTACAAATGTCATTTTTATGATTTGGTTATTTAAGTCTCAAGTATGTAGGTTAGTAACAAAAATAAAACTATTTGTTAATTTACTTACTACGTTAAAATAATTTGGTATTTTGTATTTCAGAAAAACAAACATAAATCTCGTATTAGAAAAAGAAAGTCAAGGCGTGAACTTGGATCCAGGATGTATAAAAATTACTCTGATGAAATGTTAATGCTTGCGTGTGAGTCTGTGCAATCAGGTAAAATTTCATCTAGAGATGCTCAAAGACAGTTTGGTATCCCAAGGCGGACTATAGTTAATAAACTAAAAAAAGTACATACGAAGTCCGTCGGACATCCTACTGCATTAACAGCTGAAGAAGAGGATAAAATTGTAAAGGTTTTGCAAGCTTTTTTTGTTTCTTACCTACCCTACCAACTTTGTGCAAATTAATGTTCAGTTTTTATTATCTTCTCAATTTTGACAACCCTAGCACTTTTAAATCGCTACACGCCGTTTGTATGAAGAAGAAAAAATGTACAGGCTAACATTGCCCACTCATTTTAATAGGAAAGTATTTCGAGCATGTATTATTATGTCGAGTAAATTTTTGAACCGATCGCCTTCATTGCCAAAATACTTTCATTGGTTTTTATGGCAACCATATAAGGTCTATAGTTGCGCTAAAAATCACGGTGGGCAATGTTGGCTAAAAGTCCAGATAACTTTACCCGACCTCAAAATCAGTCATATGATGGAGAAAACGTTGACTAAAGTTAAATTTGCAGTTAAATTTAAATGCGCATGATCTCGGTGTTACCACAGATACATAAATATTTCCGAGGTTTCATACAAAAAACTATATTTTTTTTAGTTTTTCCCAAAAAAGTGGGCAAAGTTGGCGTATTTAACGGTGCCTAAAGTTTGTAGCGTAGATACCGGAACCTCGTGTTGGTTGTGATTTATGAATTAATGTAATTTATTAATTGTATAAGCAACGAGTTCTGTGAGCTGTAAGCCTTACAAATAATCTATGGATTAATATTAATTAATATTAATATTAAATCTATGGATCCGCCAGTTTAAAGTATTTCCAAAAACTGAACCGACAAAAATTATATATAATTATTGAACTCGCCAAATTTCACGAGAATCGGTTGAGAAATGTGAGCTTTGTCATACGACATCCGGACAACGAAAGAATTTTTGCCCAAGCTAAATTGGAGACCTTCGCTTCGCAAGTCGCGCAACAGTTTATTATTTTCACGTACAATGGAAAAAAGATATTTCATTGAAAGCATTTATAATCAAAAAGTATTTTCTTCTTGAATGCCATCACGGTACGGAACAAAGTTTTGAAAAGGCTGTAACGACATCAACACAATTTATCAAAGAAACTACCAGTGCTGCAACAATAACGCTGCAACAGTGCCGTTGCTGCGGTCGCAATCCGAATGTGACCTTAAGTTAATATAGTTAAATTTACGACGTCCATCACCCAAAACAAATTTTCTCAGTCCGAATATTCTAGTTATGATGAACATACATTGTAACTCGAGCTGCCGAGTCAGCCATCACGTCAAAATAAGGGTTTTCTACCCTGCACGGAGAGGGTGCCCATTTCATGTCGCTTTTCTTGGGGAAAATTTAAGAAATGCTCAAACACTATGTCGGAACTAGTGATGCAACGAATACGGATACGATTCGTATTCGGCTGATATTAACGTTTTTAAATTCGTATTCACCGAATATTAACAATGGCAAGTATCCGTTTTTTAACATAGCGATGGATAGGGCAACCTGGATTTCTTTGGAGGAGGCTTTTACCCGAAGGGTGATAAATCTTTTACACAGATAATCAAATCTTAAAAATAATGATGAAATTACTGCATGCTGTTGACATGTGTTAAATGCCACAAAATATTCAAATTTATTATTCTGTTTATAATATTAATTGTACCTTTTATTATTTATACTACTACTTAATATCATGTAAGGTCATCTGTATGGAATTAAGAAGGCTTTAAATGATAATAAATAATAAATCCGTTTTTTCTCGGTATCTTTTTTGGGTAGGTACTCAGTACCCGATCTGATTTTACTAACGCGCCTATTAAATACGAGTAGAGACATATAAAAATTACGTTGCCTTAAAAATACTACTCTTCTAACAATATTCTTGCAAATAAACATTTTGATTTTTATTTAAAATCTGAAATTCGGCATAAAACATTATACAACACATGTAAAATTTTAAAACTGGTTTACTTTTTAATTGTATTAAATTTCCCCGAATTTGGACGTCAATCGTAACTGCTATTCGTATTCGTAAAATTCTGAAAGTGCTATTCGTATTCACAGAAGCTATATTTGTCACATCACTAGTCGGTACACACCGTATATTTCTGGTAAGTACCGTGTATAAAGTACTTTAGAACGTAACGTAGCGCCTTGGAATTGTAAATTGTTTCAATTGTACGAAAACGATGTTTTAGTGATCGTAGTTAATGATACGGTAACGTTGTTTTTTCTGAGTATGGTTACTTATTTATTTATTTAAACTTTATTGCACAAATAAAGAAAAACCCGACCCGGGTGGACCCGGGTCCGGGTACGTCCTTAAGGACCGGGGTACGTCCTTAAACTACCTCTAAAAGAGAGGTATGTGCATTGTGCATGTCATCTAGCTTTGTGTGGTAGGGCACAGCCTCAGATCATAGAAAGTACTAGATGGCTGACGGAGGCGTGGCGCGTGTCGCCGCGACATGGCCACATCGTGGCCATACCGGCCCGCCGTAAGACAGTAGCAACTTAGCTGTCATTGTACAATGTGCGCGTCAATTTTATTGAAATGCCGAATTATAGCGTTATTTTGTGTCGAAATAGGAGTGCATCCAAAAACTATAAGGATCATGGAGTTACATAGTACATTTTTTTTTCACGTATTAGTCAATAAAACCACACATTTTAACAAATAAATCCAGTGACATATGATTTTTCTGAGTCAGACCATGTTGTCATACAAACGCGTGGCAATTTGTCTATGCATTCTACATTGACGCTTTGGCATGGAAAACTATTTGTAGTGTCCTTAGCAACGGCGCAATGCATTAAACCGCTAACGATATTCACAGGGACATTATTGTTTCTTGGTACGACCGCCAACCGCTCCCTTCATTGACGCCGCGAAGTAGAGTGGTGCTCGTGCATATAATTGATCTTTGAGCGTTATCGATAAAAATGTTTGGATATAGTGTATACACACATTAAAAATAATTACTTTCATACGAAAGTAATTATTTTTCAAGTAAAATTTTACAATTATTTTATATGCACCTAATGTTTAATTTAATACTTTTTAATTTGGATTAAAAATCGAAAAGGTAAGCCAAAAAATAAACTGATTTAATTAAGTACAATTGTACAAATGTTTTATTTCAGAAATAAAATAATAACAGTATTACATTTATGCTGGCCCCAACACTAGGCATAGCCTGTCCTGTGGTGGATAATAAGGTTTACAAGTAAAAAAAAAACACAATACTACAATTGAAAATAATAATATACAATTATTTAGAGTAAACAATTGAAAAAGAAACGGTGGTGAATGGAATTTACAGAGGTACAGTTTACAGTGAGTCAAAAAAGAAATATGTTCATGATTGCAATTTTTTTCAGTTTCCCTAAAAATCCCAGTATTAACGAAAAATGGATAGATGCTACAGGAAGAGGGCCCTAACTGGTTTATGAGCGAGAAAAGTGTTATTTGTTCGGATCATTTTCAAGAAAAATGTTTCCAGTTACAGTTACAGATAGAATATAAATATGTTTAAAATAATAGTATATTGTATACTTAGTCGATCCAAAAGTTCTATCAGAAAGATTTTTACTGATAATTATGATTACTGTTTCCTTATTATTCGTACATATGATATAAAAGCTTATTTAATGGTGCATTATACTTACTATATAACATGCTGGAATTGCTTTCAATTGGTGACAAAATATGCTATAATAAACTGAAACTTTTTTTTAATGAAGCGCTCGCGTCTAACGACAATCCCAAAGTAAACAATTTAAACAAACATTACATCAAATAATTACTGAAATTTAAACCAATTTGATTAGTTAAGCATAAACAAGCTTTCGCATCATGGTACATGTTTTTTTTTTTAAATTAAAAGCTTTGTATTACATTTTATCAGTAAAAACCTTTGTGAGAGAACTTATGGCTCAACTAATATACCTTACACGTACCTTAAAATAAGGTAAAAAATTTAAAGGAATATAAATTAAGTCTATGGCAATTATTACTTAAAACAAATATGTCAAAACTCTAAGGTCGTTTTCAGAACATGTAAAATATCGATAGCTCTATCGAATTGTCCTCACTCTAGTGCCGCCGCTCTAGGCTCCTGCACCGCGCGGTTTGGCCAATCACAGCGCGTGAGTTGGTTGTCTGGCCACGCCTTTAATGATGTGGTGGGGGACAGTTGGAGACAGCGAGACTCGTTGAAATTATGCTTCGTTATAAATCTCCTTACTTCTTATATCGATGGGCACAGCACAGCGGATATCATTCCAGATCTAGAGCGGAGCCCAACTGGGGAAGTACCTCCACCTTACAGGAAACCGCAGCCAAATAACACTAGACCCTACTCATAGTGTTGTGTTCCTGCCGATGAGTAAGGTTGCCAGAGCTCAACGAGGGGAATGCTAGGGTCGGCAACGCGCATGTGACTCCTCTGGAGTTGCAGGCGTACATAGGCTACGGAGACTGCTTACCATCAGACGGGCCGTATGCTTGTTTGCCACCGACGTAGTATAAAAAAAAGTACAAATGACGAACTTAATGCCAAAAGGCATCCTCTACAAGTCAACCATAGTTGTCTTTATTGTCTTTAAACATGAATGTCTTGGATCTTTTGAATTATATATTAGATAGAACATAGTTGAAATGCAGAGGCGAGTAATGTCTTGCATGCCTGACTTCAAAACATAATAATATAAGCTGTAATATTTAATAAAATATTTTCATTTTTCATTAAATTTTCATTTCTCTAGTTCTATGTATATGGACTATTGTTTATAATTTTTTTATTTTTTTCTCAAATAAATCTCGCAATTGTGACACACAACATTCGAGGGTAGTAAATTTACAAACCTTCAATTATAAATCCTCCGCTTCTATTCGCTTTGGGTTCCTAAGTATTAAAATATCAAACACAATATTTTTACTTCTATATTTATTACTTTTACTGGGGACACTGTTAGTAGTGGTACTAATTTTACAATCGGCAATAATTTTGCAATAAGTCATAGCGATAAGATACCGATCTATCAGTATCAGAAGTGACATTACTTCAACCAAAAACGTCACTTTTGAAATTAACATATCGATATCGTATCGCTGTGACATCTTATAACCATTTTTCGAATTTGGCCGTATTTGTCGTATTGTTTCGCCAAAACGTACTCGTATACGTATAACAGTCGTGCTCGCTGCACGCCGTTAGTTTTTATTCCCCTTCCAGAAACTTCGTATCGAGCGATTTGAGCGTTACTGCTGTTTTGGGACTCCTTTAGATTTGAGCGTAGATTTTAGCAGCAATTCTTTGCTTTTTTTGAGCGTATTTGTTTGTCGGTATATTGGTTTTTACTGAGTAAAATGTTTGAAGTGTTACTCGTACTTAGCCCGTGGGTATGGCCACGGTCATTAATCGTTGACTTGAATTTTGACCCAAACTCGTTGTAAGTGAACCTTCGAGGAACTTCTCAGTGAAATCTTTGGTACCTCTTCAAACAAAGCTTCACCAATCATCATCAATTTTCTTTGCTGACTGTACCTGTCGGAAACATCACCTTTACGGCCGACCCGCGTTAAAAACTTGACGTTTTGCTGGTTTTACGATAACTATTATCCCTTAGGTGTGCGTTAAAACAGTATTTTTACGGGCCGTTAAAACATTATACTTATTTCCCAAATTATGTCTAACTTTTACTAGCCTTACATTTTTTTATACCACGGACGTGGCAAACATATGGCCCGCCTGATGGTAAGAGGTTAGTCGCTTTCCTCTACAAAACGGGAAAACTGCATGGATCGGCTATGAGCGTAGCGCTGCGTAAACGTTGGCAGTGATGTGTTAAACCGCACCTTTACTTTTTCTTACTTTACTCTGTGGATAACTGTACCCCTAGTGTAAATAAATTCGATTTCGAAACGTGATGTACGCGTTTGCGTTTAGTCTCATTTTGTATTGGATTTAGAAAGAGCGCGCCAAGCGGGACGTTTTGAAAACTCAAAATCCTATACAAAATGAGACTTAACGCAAACGCGTTCGTCACGTTATGATGTCGATCAAATTTACACTAGGGGTACAGATCTTATTAATATGTATCTACGCTTTTCGTCGGCTTGTATGTCTGTCCTATCATTTGCGGTCAATAATAGTAGTCAATTAACCACAACGACGCGTTTTGTAGAAAATTATAGTCGGACAAAGCTAACTCTTCATGACTTTTGTAATGACAAAGTGTGGTATGTCATCATCATAATGTCAAATTATTATGAAAACATACCTAAAATTAACATAAAAAATCAAAATTTTGATGAATAAGGTCAGATTACAGTCTATTTCGTACAAACTAACCTCTGTACCAATTCTTGAGACTAGGTCGCCGAGCGGACTCCGGGCTCCCCAAATTCGAAGATGATGTTTAATTTCTAAACAAATAATTTTTATTTTATTATTGTTTTTCTATAAATTCTGACTTGACGATCCTTTTCAGGTGAAACTTTCCATTTATTAATTGTTGCTATCTGGATTATGATATTATTTTTTGTCATTATTAGAATTTATTTTTGATAATCACAATATAGGTTCATATAAATTGACATGAATGTAATTTGTAATGCAATCGTATGTTGTGTAATAAAAAAATAAAAAAATATGCACATTTGGACTTTATTTTTCATTATGCAAAAGCCTGTATTCATTGTGAAAACCCTCAGTTCTCAAGGGACGCCTGCAAGCAACACATACTACACACACATATTTATATATTTACATATATGCCCAGATGTGGGCAGTGGGCTTACATTATCGCGTTTGACTCGTACGGGCGGATCCCTGCAAATTATATTATCCTTTAGCGAATCCGGGACGTGTTTACGTTGACGATTTCCGCGCCGGTCCCAAGCGGCGTAAGGCATAGAAAACTAGCGGAAAATAAAATAAGTAAATACATATTTTGGGACAACAACATTTATTCAGCAAATAGGTCAAAGGGGCACTTCTACATGTCAATTTTTTACAATCAATAATAATAACAAAATATAATTACAACTATGGAATCAATGAAATGAAATGAGATACTTTATTAGAGATGTATACAGTCTCTAAATATCAAATTACACAAAAAAACTATGATAAAAAATACAAACAAATACTAAAATTCTTTAGAGATGTAAAAGTCTCTAAATGTCAGAGATAAAATATAAAAAAACAATCATTAAAACATCCTTAGAGATGTAAAGGGTCTCCAAGACTTACATTCTTATATAAATAATCAATTTAATACAACTCATCCTATAGTCCCACAGTTAGCACAATAAGGGTTGTGTTGTGGATTCTAGACGATGATACATATGATATATAGATAAGTATATACTTAAATACATAGACTGGTTGACGTAACTGGTGACCGAAGAGCTGGCGGCTTCCTCGCATAACGTATCAGTATTGCGATACAACGAGGAAATGCCACTAACATCCTTGGTACAATGCCTCAAGGGCCTATTTTAGATTTAAGCCAGTTATTCATATGGTTTAATATTTGTATAGTTACTGTAGTATCTCTGTATATAACTATTATGTAAATATTTTTTATATATAGAAAACATCCATAACTCAGGAAGAAATATTTGTAATAAGCACACAAATACTTCCTTACTAGGATTCGAATCCGGGACCTTTAACTTACCTACGCATACACAACCATCTGCCGTGTGGCAAACAACTTGTGGACCAAGAAAACTACCGAGTGGACACCAAACAGTACGGCGTCACGGCAGACCTCGAAGTAGATGACACCGTTGACGTGTTTCGGAAATATTGGCTTAATATTGCCATAGATAGACCGAAAGATCTGGAAGCAAAAGAGATCGGCATTTGCTCAGCAGTGAGACACAATAGGCTTACAAATAAATAAATAAATAATAAATTGAAACATGTATTTCATACACTTTTTTATTTTTTTATTCTTGGACACTTGGAGAGCCTTTACACCTCCAAATCTTATTAATGTCATTATTATTGTGTATTATTACTTTCTCAGACCGTGGGGACCTTAATACATCTCCAAACTTAATGTATTAACCGTGGAGACTATACGTCTCTGTAATATTGTATAATATTCTTGACTTGGTACATACCAGTTATGTATTCTGTAGCATTAGTTTATGAGACTGCTAGTTTAACAGTCCAGACGCGGTTTATTTATTTAGTATAAATTTTATTTTGACACTTGGGGAGACTTTACACCTCCAAATTTTATTAGTATTAGTACTCTGACATTGGGGACCTTTTACATCTCCAGATTTAATTTATTTTTAACCATAGAGACTATACATCTCTATTGTATTGTAGTAATTATTTATTTTAAGAGCCCTTAATCCTTGGAGCGTTCTCCGATTTCACGAAATAACGCTCGATAGATGGCGTTGGCGCTCGGTACGCGAGCGCCGGCAACGCGACGCGCGTTTCAATGCAGACTAGAATAATCTTGATAGTTTTCAATATAATTTCAAGCAACATTAATTTTAGTGTCATATGATATCATATGGGCACTCTTTATTTTATTGTATATGCACAGTAGTTTTTTTTATTTTATGTACACTACTACTAAGTGTACAGACTACAGAGTGTACTATAACCCTTGCTCTTTATTCTGTCTCTTTCACACCAATGGAAAATGAAGAAGTTACTAAATGACTGCAGGTATAAATAAAGTATATTAGTGCGATAGAGAGACAGATAGTGTTTCGTTGTCGTATCGTAAACGATTGGCATGTTGGCCACACACTTGCTTAGTGCCTAGCCAAAATACCAATCGTTTGCGTATATTAGTGCGATAGAGAGAGAGTAGTGTTTCGTTGTCGTATCGTAAACGATTGGCATGTTGGCTACGCACCCATGATACCTAGCCAAGAAGCCAATCGATTGCGCATATTAGTGCGATAGAGAGACAGATAGTGTTTCCTTGTCGTATCGTAAACGTTTGGCATGTTGGCTACGCACCCATGCTGCCCAGCCAAGATGCCAATCGTTTGTGCATATTAGTACGAGAGAGAGACAGATAGTGTTTCGTTGTCGTATCGATTGGCATGGTGGCTACGCACCCATGCTGCGTAGTCAAGATGCCAATCGTTTGCGCACATTAGTGCTATAGAGTTTCAGTGTTATTTGAAATCACGTTAGGGTTTGTATTATTATTTTTGACCCGAATGAAGTCCATCCAGGTTCTTATGATGGAGTCAGGAGTTGGTCACCAGAACTCCTAATCTACTCATTATAATTCCATCGTGCTTGGGCTCAAAAGATTTGCCCTGACGAACACCATCGATCTAAATGAGGTCCAGGGTCTCATGACGGAGTCAGGAGTTGGTCACCAGAACTCCCCAGAACTCCTAATCTACTCATCATAACTCCATCGAGTTTGGGCTCAATAGATTTACCCTGATGAGCACCATCAATCTAGATGAAGTCCAGGGTCTCATGATGGAGTCAGGAGTAGGTCACTAGAACTCCTAATCTACTCATTATAATTCCATCGTATTCGAGCTCAATAGATTTGCCCTGACGAGTACCATCGATCTAAATGAAGTCCAGGGTCTCATGATGGAGTCAGGAGTTGGTCACCAGAACTCCTAATCTACTCATTATAATTCCATCGTGTTTGGGCTCAAAAGATTTGCCCTGACGGGTACCATCGATCTAGATGAAGTCCAGGGTCTCATGATGGAGTCAGGAGTTGGTCACCATAATTCCTAATCTACTCATCATAACTCCATCGTGTTTGGGCTCAATAGATTTGCCCTCACGAGCACCATCAATCTAGATGATGTTCAGGGTCTCATGATGGAGTCAGGAGTTGGTCACTAGAACTCCTAATCTACTCATTATAATTCCATCGTGTTTGGGCTCAAAAGATTTGCCCCGACGAGTACCATCGATCTAGATGAAGTCCAGGGTCTCATGACGGAGTCAGGAGTTGGTCACCAGAACTCCTAATCTACTCATTATAATTCAATCGTGTTTGGGCTCAAAAGATTTGCCCTGACGAGTACCATCGATCTAGATGAAGTCCAGGGTCTCATGATGGAGTCAGGAGTTGGTCACCATAATTCCTAATCTACTCATCATAACTCCAACGTGTTTGGGCTCAATAGATTTGCCCTCACGAGCACCATCAATCTAGATGATGTTCAGGGTCTCATGATGGAGTCAGGAGTTGGTCACTAGAACTCCTAATCTACTCATTATAATTCCATCGTATTCGAGCTCAATAGATTTGCCCTGACGAGTACCATCGATCTAAATGAAGTCCAGGGTCTCATGATGGAGTCAGGAGTTGGTCACCAGAACTCCTAATCTACTCATTATAATTCCATCGTGTTTGGGCTCAAAAGATTTGCCCTGACGGGTACCATCGATCTAGATGAAGTCCAGGGTCTCATGATGGAGTCAGGAGTTGGTCACCATAATTCCTAATCTACTCATCATAACTCCATCGTGTTTGGGCTCAATAGATTTGCCCTCACGAGCACCATCAATCTAGATGATGTTCAGGGTCTCATGATGGAGTCAGGAGTTGGTCACTAGAACTCCTAATCTACTCATTATAATTCCATCGTGTTTGGGCTCAAAAGATTTGCCCCGACGAGTACCATCGATCTAGATGAAGTCCAGGGTCTCATGACGGAGTCAGGAGTTGGTCACCAGAACTCCTAATCTACTCATTATAATTCAATCGTGTTTGGGCTCAAAAGATTTGCCCTGACGAGTACCATCGATCTAGATGAAGTCCAGGGTCTCATGATGGAGTCAGGAGTTGGTCACCATAATTCCTAATCTACTCATCATAACTCCATCGTGTTTGGGCTCAATAGATTTGCCCTCACGAGCACCATCAATCTAGATGATGTTCAGGGTCTCATGATGGAGTCAGGAGTTGGTCACTAGAACTCCTAATCTACTCATTATAATTCCATCGTGTTTGGGTTCAAAAGATTTGCCCTGACGAGTACCATCGATCTAGATGAAGTCCAGGGTCTCATGATGGAGTCAGGAGTTGGTCACCATAATTCCTAATCTACTCATCATAACTCCATCGTGTTTGGGCTCAATAGATTTGCCCTCACGAGCACCATCAATCTAGATGATGTTCAGGGTCTCATGATGGAGTCAGGAGTTGGTCACTAGAACTCCTAATCTACTCATTATAATTCCATCGTGTTTGGGCTCAAAAGATTTGCCCTGACGAGTACCATCGATCTAGATGAAGTCCAGGGTCTCATGATGGAGTCAGGAGTTGGTCACCAGAACTCGTAATCTCTTTATCATAACTCCATCGTGTTTGGGCTCAATAGATTTACTCCGACAAGCACCATCAAATTACCATTATGATGAATAGATTAGGAGTTCTGGTGACCAACTACTGAGTCCATCATGAGACCCTCGACTTAATCTAGATCGATGGTACTCGTCAGGGCAAATCTTTTGAGCCCAAACACGATGGAGTTATGATGAATAGACTAGGAGATCTGGTGATCAACTCCTGAGTCCATCATGAGACCCTGGACCTAATCTAGATTGATGGTGCTCGTCAGGGCAACTCTATTGAGCCCATACACGATGGAGTTATGATGAGTAGATTAGGAGTTCTGGTGACCAACTTCTGACTCCATCATGAGACCCTGGACCTCATCTAGATCGATGGTGCTCGTCAGGGCAAATCTTTTGAGCCCAAACACGTTGGAATTATAATGAGTAGATTAGGAGTTCTAGTGACCAACTCCTGACTCCATCATGAGACTCTGGACTTTATCTAGATTGATGATGCTCGTCAGGGCAAATCTATTGAGCCCAAACACGATGAGGTTATGATGAGTAGTTTAGGAGTTCTGGTGACCAACTCCTGACTCCATCATGAGACCCTGGACCTCATCTAGATCGATGGTGTTCATCAGGGCAAATCTATTGAGCCCAAACACGATGGAGTTATGATGAGTAGATTAGGAGTTCTGGTGACCAACTCCTGACTCCATCATGAGATGGACCTCATCTAGATCGATGGTGCTCATCAGGGCAAATCTTTTGAGCCCAAACACGATGGAATTATAATGAGTAGATTAGGAGTTCTGGTGACCAACTCCTGACTCCATCATGAGACCCTGGGCCTCATCTAGATCGATGGTGTTCATCAGGGCAAATCTATTGAGCCCAAACACGATGGAGTTATGATGAGTAGATTAGGAGTTCTGGTAACCAGCTCCTGACTCCATCATGAGACCCTGGACCTCATCTAGATTGATGGTGCTCGTCAGGGCAACTCTATTGAACCCAAACACGATGGAGTTATGATGAGTAGATTAGGAGTTCTGGTGACCAGCTCCTGACTCCATCATGAGACCCTGGACCTCATCTAGATTGAAGGTGCTCGTCAGAGCAACTCTATTGAGCCCAAACACGATGGAGTTATGATGAGTAGAGTAGGAGTTCTGGTGACCAACTCCTGACTCCATCATGAGACCCTGGACCTCATCTAGATCGATGGTGCTCATCAGGGCAAATCTTTTGAGCCCAAACACGTTGGAATTATAATGAGTAGATTAGGAGTACTAGTGACCAACTCCTGACTCCATCATGAGACCCTGGACTTTATCTAGATTGATGACGCTCGTCAGGGCAAATCTATTGAGCCCGAACACGATGAGGTTATGATGAGTAGATTAGGAGTTCTGGTGACCAGCTCCTGACTCCATCATGAGACCCTGGAACCTCATCTAGATTGATGGTGCTCGTCAGGGCAACTCTATTGAACCCAAACACGATGGAGTTATGATGAGTAGATTAGGAGTTCTGGTGACCAGCTCCTGACTCCATCATGAGACCCTGGACCTCATCTAGATTGAAGGTGCTCATCAGGGCAACTGTGTTGAGCCCAAACACGATGGAATTATAATGAGTAGATTAGGAGTTCTAGTGACCAACTCCTGACTCCATCATGAGACCCTGGACCTCATCTAGATCGATGGTGTTCGTCAGGGCAAATCTTTTGAGCCCAAACACGATGGGATTATAATTAGTAGATTAGGAGTTCTGGTGACCAACTCCTGACTCCATCATGAGAACTTGGACTTCATCGGGGTCAAAAATAATAATGCAAACCCTAACGTAATTTCAAGTGAAAATGCGTTTTTCAGAAAATCGCAGCCAAATAACACTAGACCTTACTCATAGTGTTGTGTTCCTGCCGGTGAGTAAGGTTGCCAGAGCTCAACGAGGGGTGGGAGGGGGTTAGGGTCGGCAACGCGCATGTAACTCCTCTGGAGTTGCAGGCGTATATATGCGGGCCGTATGCTTGTTTGCCACCGACTTAGTATTAAAAAAAAGTAACACTGAAAATCCATCAATAAGCGAGTCTGTTAGGCATACTGTAAAAAATGAACTTTTATTAAGATTTTCTAATCGCAGTATATAGCACTTCTCGTAACTCCGTAACTGATTACGATCGCAACGAATGCCTGACAATCGAGCACAGGTCCGTCCTCTAAGCGCGCTCCGCGCGGACTGAGAGCGGGGCGTCGCTGCTGCGTGATTTATACGTGTTTTAAAAAAATATAAATTTACGGCAATGTAGGTTTCATAGTTACGATTTTTTTTTTATAGGTTAACATAAAGTTACAGTTTGCTATAATATTATTTTTAAAGCAAAATATGCGTACAATTTGCGGAAATAAAATATAATAAAACCCTGTTTTCGCCAAAAAAATGAAGAAAACTCGGAAGGTATTTTATCAGTTTTTTCAAATGAATCTTCGATTGTTAATCATTCCAGCCCCTCGTACGAGATATGTTGAATCAAATTATAGTCATTCATGTACCAAATTATTCTTGTTTATAGCAAAATTGAGAACCGAAACGCCACATCTCACTGCAAAATTTGGAAAAGACTCCCAAAAAACCTCATTAAAAAAGAGGTTTAAAAGAGAAAATGAAAATTTGAACTGTTGGAGCCCCTAGTTTAGGAAACGATTATTTAAGTACGTTATCAGTTTTTGAATAAATACTAATAGTTACGTCGTAATCTTGAATGAAAAAGGAAGCATTTTACAAAATACGCTCGTCTGTAGGAATAAGGACTCTTAAGTTTATTATAATGTAATGTTTACACAGGTATTGGCTGTTGTATTTATAAATGTTGTTATGTATTTTTCATGTCACTATATGATGTTACTATAAATGTTGTATTGACTTGTAAAAGAGCCCTTGAGGCCTACTTGCAGAATAAATTTTTGATTTTTTTTGAATTTGAACATCTGGTGGTATGTTTAAAATAAGAAAAATTCTTGCTTAGCGTGCCTTGGCGGGGCCCCGTATAAAAAATTGTTTGGGGGCCGTTAGGAAGGGTAAAGATTTCTCACAAAAACGCACGTTGGGGGCGCCCGTGGCCCGAGGGCCCCGTATAATTGATACGGCAGATACGGCGGTAGCTACGCCCCTGATTCTTGCCCTATTTTCATAAATTAGCAAGGAAAACGGAAGCCTCACATCACAAATAACTATGTAGTCAAATGAGTTAGTAAGAAGAACATTATAAGTAGATACACAAATTATCCTCTAGCGAATCCGGGACATGAAAATATCATCCTTGGTAGTCCCGAACGGTGCGAGTCATAGGAGAATGCATTGACAAGAGAATCGTGTTTACTTTGTCAATTTTCTTGGCTTGTATCAAGCGAGAAAAGAAACAGACAATTAGCATTTAACGGCTGAATACTGGGCTAGCTTATCACTTGGGGCATCCGTCAAAGGGTTCCATCCCGAAGGATAGCCCATCCCATGAGATCGCAAAATTATACTTATAATTTCATTTTAGAAAGAAATAATAAAAGAGAGCGTGCATGAACTGTAGGAGGCAGCACAGGAGCCGTCAGATTTTTGGCGCGAGGCGTAAATGTGATGTTTTTTGTTCGGGTCTCTATTGTTTCCCATAAAGTTTTAAGTCATAATGTATTGTTTGTCCGCATTTTCGTTAGTCATAATTTGGTTTTTCTCAGAAACGCGTAACTTTTCAGGATTGCCATAAAACAAACCTAACCTAACCTAACCTATCTATAGGATAATTTAAGGAAATTCCTGAAAAGTTAACGGTTTCAGAGTTATGACTAATGATAATATGACTATCATTACATTATGACTTTCAATAATTATGTCAAACAAAGGGATCCGTTTTTGTTCCGATGTAGCCCACAAGATGGCAGAACCTACTATGCACAAGAAAACACGTGACGTGTAATGTGTGCATGTTTATGGTTCCGATTCAGGCCATAAGATGTCAGACCCTCCAACGCGCACGGCCCCTATACTATAGATTATGACTTGGAGCAGCTGCCAAACGGACAGCGAGTGACAGCGGGCCCGATGAACTGTCATGTCATAAAAAGGAACATGTTATGGAAGGTGGAGGTAAGGAAAGAAATCTCCATGTACCAAAAAGTGTCATCAAAAAACCTTAAATAGGTGGCGCTACAATACCTAGAATACTTGAACAAAAAAATTAAATCATAGACAGCGCACTTCACTCCGTCAATAACGCCTGGGTTCTGAGCTACTCTAGCGCTACTCTGGAGAGATTTGGAACTATTATTTATAGCTTATAGCTGTACACTTTTGCAACAGTTCTACCATAAGAGATGTCACTCCTCCTTATTCCACACCCCATAGAACACGTACATTATAATGCTACGATAATTTGAAATAGAGGTGTATTGTCAAACATTGAGGTATAGTACTAGAGTCGGCATCTGTAACAAAATGTTTCCGCACCTCAATGAAGTGCCGGCACTTCATTGCGTTTAGTACGTCTCCGACAACTGGCAAGATGCTATAAATGCAACGAAAAAAAAAAATTAAAAATGCCTTTGTGCGTTATGAAAATGTACTCTAATAATATCAAGAAACATAATAAAAGCATATAATAACAATCCACTATGAAAAAACTCTAGTTTTAAGGTTATTTTGGAAAGCCAGTTTAAACACTCGCGGTGGTACGCCATTTTCTTTGGCGCATAGAGTACATTTCGCAGATGTAACACGTACTTAGGTTCTAATGATCACCTACCTTATTTTTTGCAGAATATATACACAATAATGATATATATAGTTATATCGTAATTTTTTGTAGTGTTTTTATTGCATTTAAAGTGTATATTATGCTACAAGCGCGAAAGATGGCAGTAAATTTACGTCGCTACAAAGTTTTATTTGACAATACATCTCTATTTCAAATTCTCTTTGATATACGTAAAGAGAAAATATTCCTGCAACTTATGACTTGGGAAAGCTGTCAAACGGACAGCGACTGACAGCCGGTCCCATGAACTGTCATATCAGAAAAAGGAATATGTACAATTTCTTTTCGAATCTTCTCGGGCCTTGGGGAGCTTGACGTTTGCGGTCAAGCGTGAATTCACAAGATACTTGATCGAAATGGAACTAAATGTATTTGAATATTTCTTAGGCTAAATATCCTTTGGGGATTTCCGTTATTTTGGGATTGATAGTATCCCATGTCAGGCTGTCCGTAAAGTATTTTTAGATAAAAATACGCGAGAGCAAACACTTTTATTTATTTATTTATTTAATCTTTATTGCACATAAGAAAACACACTGTACAATAGGCGAACTTAATGCCGTAAGGCATTCTCTACCAGTCAACCTTTAGGCAAAGCAGATAAGTTGTAGGCGGTGCAAAAACATAGGTATAGGTGATACAATTGATACATGTACGAACACAATACATTCATAAGAAATACACATACATAAACATACATATATATTAATAATATTGATACAAATACATATACTTACATATATCTTGCGCGCGCGCTGCGCGGCCGCGCTGCGGCGCCTGCGGGGCAGCCGCAACAGTCTCCTGGCAATTATAGCTGATAGGCTTGACAGTCAGCTTCTTGTGCACTGGATCAGGGTACACACAGTGGTAGCTACATACACACAACTCGCATGAGTGTATGTAGTTATTACTGGTGTTGTATGTGCCTGGCTCCAGTTTTAAACTCTAAAATATTGTAAGTTTAAGCCCTTAAATATCGTAAGTTTAATTTATTTCAATAATAATTTAATATAATTTTTTAGAGTAAGTCGTACTAACACTGTATGGACCAAGGTCTGAAATAAAAGATTTTTATTTTATTTTTATTTTTTTATATACATACATATATATATATATATATATATATATATATGTATATATATATATATATATATATATATATATATATATGTCGGCAAAATAAAATAAGTTGATCTGTTGACTAGATTGAGGCCAAGGTGCGCTTCAGACCAGATGGCGCCACCTAACGGAACTTCGGAGCGGTGCGGCGACAAGCAGTGGGAAGGCATAAAAACCAGCCCACTGCGCCCGCGCCGGCATTCTGTTGCGAACCTCCGATGGATCGTTGTGCCTCTAGTGATTTACTTTGAATATTTGTAGTTAATTATTGTCATTGTTAATTATTTAAAGTGATTAATGTGTTATTTGTTTTGATCAATATACCGCATATTAAAAGTGTTCCATTGTTTACTTACAACTGCTGAAGTCGTCTTACACGCCCACATGTCAGATCTTGAGCAACTAAGGACCCTCGCTATGGCTCTAAGCCGTCATCAGAAGTGACAAACGGACCCAATGACGACAAAGGCAAATGTGGTAGTATTGAAGACAAACCATCCGCAAATGCAATAACGATGCTGATATTTTTATGCGAGTATTGCGAAATATGGCGAGTGGTTTTACAATCTCAAGTGACACCTATTTTGGCGCCTGGGCCTTTTGACCCGGAGGATGCTGACGCTGACACGGAAGTATGGTATAACTGAGGTTATCGTAAAACAAAGGAAGCTTGAAGGTACCGATTTATTATTAGCTTTAAAACATGCATCGCGTGGTCGTGCAGCTTCTTGCTTAACAAAAATTAAAAGTGACTGCATCACGTGGGACAGTATAAAGGAATTGCTATTATCCAAATTTTCTAAGCCAATTCTTAAATGCAGGACTACTTTGATGGTATCATTTTATAGTATAGTATTTTACAGTTATAGTATCATTAAATTGCAAATAAATAACAAAAAAACTGCAGCATTTGCTGCTGTATTACTATGGCAATTAATTGAAAAGATACCTAATCTTGGTTTACCTGCGAATGTATTACTGGCTTTGCCATTTCTGTTCTATCAAATACTGGCCCGTATATACGACGCGAACTAAATTCTCACGTTATAACTGTAAAATCTCTTTTCTGTCGAGTTTTGATTGGTGTATCCCTTCTAAAAAGGGAATCATGATGGTTTTGAACACGCTGATAATAAACGTCTACGGTATTTTGATTCCCGCACTTTTAGCGGCACATGTCATTCTGTCATCTGTATCAAAATACTAGTTTACAGATTCCAAAGCAGCCCTCCTCTCGCCTGAAAAAAAAACCGCCCTGTTACCTGTTTTACCAGCGGCAAACCCGGACACCTGTCATCAACCTGCCAAGTCGCAAAGGGAAAGGATTTGACGATTAGGGAAGTTTATCTGCGTTTCAAGCAAGCGGTAACGGGTGAGATAAATATAGCAGGTAAAAGTTGTCATTTTATTTTTTATTATAGGTAGTTCTGAATGTTCAATGGTTAAATTAAGCGTTGCGCAGCAAATCAATGGAGCAACATTTCACTATACAGTTCTTTTAAAGGGCGTTGGTGAGGGTGTAATATGTAACGAGCAACTGCGTTGTGTTGTTAACGTGCAATGGTTGACATTATTTCTAAGAAATGGAATAACGGTGATATTCCTCAAACCATAAGTCTTGTCATGTTAGGTATCTGAAAATCCACTACAATAAACGCAGAGCGTAGTTTCCTGTGTGGCCCTGCTTCTTGGTTTGGTCACGCATTAGTCATATTCACGTAAAACTCGAACATTTTGGTTACAGTAAGATATTGGATAAGCTTTATGATTGCTACTGTAAAAATGGACTCTTGTCTAATATGTAAAGCTTATGAAGGAAATTCTGGCGCCTAAAAGTGTATATGTGTCTTGTTTGTGTCTACGAATAAAATTATTCTATTCTATATTCCCTGGCACACCGTGCATATCGATATTAGTGGTTGGTAAACTTAGCGGTAAAAATCAAAGAAAAGTTCGTTTTCATAATAATTCCACATGTATTTACCAAATACGTTTTGTTACATTACACATTACATTTAGACTCTGTCAATACCGTTCACACTGGAATACGATGTAATTTTGTTTGGGCCCCCAAAACTCTTTACCTCGAGAATCACATAAATTTGCACAGAAGCTAATCGAGAAAATGGACACGTAAAAAGAAAATTGTAAACTCTTAAATCTTTTAAAAATAATAGTGAAAAATAATACTGATGGTGTCTGGAGGGATGAACTTGATAAAATTCAGTGTTAAAAATGATAATGATGATGATCATGATGCTGAATAATATGCTGGTTTTACGCCAATCGAACTCGTGTTTGGTATTATGAGCTAACCAGTTTTTTTTAGTGGTAGACGAACCTACATATCGAGGGCTTCAGGCCAAAGGGGCGTATACGCAAAAATGCCATTTTTCGTTTTTAACGGCATCGTATTCGTCTTGTAACAATACGTAAGCACAATTTTTTTCATAATTTTGTCATAACAATTAGTTAATTAAATAATTAAAAAATCATTTGGCGTATAACTGGCAGCATCATTTTAATGTCGTTCCAAAAAGCCGTACTGAAGGCGTATAAGTGATATTTTCATTCAGTCCCCAATATTCATCGGAGTATAAAGGCGTACGTACATACTTCTCTCACGTAACAGTGCGAACCACGAAATAGTGTCACGCTATATAGGCGTACATACATACGACCATAAACTTTTACCAACTATCCTCAAAGTGCGTCGCGGCAAAGAGGCGTATGAACATACGACCGTCAAAAATTACGTTGGCCTTCAAATAATGACGGGCCAAAGGGGCGCGGAGACAGTGTCCTTGATTGCCGCATATTGCTATCCTTTTCTGTCAAGCGGGTAAGCGCACTAGGGCCGCGTGTCTCTCAGTCAGTGTCTAGTGCGTTACAGTATGGTGTGCATCTCGTGCGAATAATAACAATGAAGTGGAGCACTCTGATGCTGATGGCTCTGCCCTGGGCATTCAAGAATGACGTGGGTGGCTATCTCCTCTGCCTCCATGTACGCTCTGCAGAGGGGGCTATCTGTAACACGTAGGGTTGTGGCCGGTTATGGCCCCAGTCAAAAGCCGGAGCTGTGGCCTCTTCAGCTGTCTCAGCCTCCTCGACAAACCGGGGTCGATTGTCGGGCGTGCTTCCTTCGCCTGCCTGCACGTGCCTAAGGTTAGACAAGTACTGTTGGTGTTTTACCTTGGTGTTGTATCGCAGCATGTTCCGGAGCCAGGCATAAGGCAGAGGTATAATTGGCTCCGGTCCTGCCACCCTCAGTTCGGAGCCTCCTCTCGCCAATATGTCGGCCGCATTGTTCCCTCGCGAGTTGCTGTGTCCCTTGATCCACTGCAGAGTTACGCTGGTGGTGGTGCTTACCTCTGACAGAGCTTTGTGGCATTCATAGATTAGCCCTTAGGTCAAAGTATAACTTTGCAGAGCCCATAGTACTGACCGACTATCAGAGAGTATGCGGATGGGGTAGTCCAATACTTTCCTTGATGCGATTGCGTGCTGCCATTATGATGCCCATACATTCTGCCTGGAAGACTGTGTGTGGGCACCTAGTAGTGTTGAGATATGTATGTTTAGGTCCTCTGAGATTACTTCAGCGCCAGTGCCTGACCTTGTCTTTTATCCATCCGTGAAAATTCCCAGCTCTCTTGGGTTGAGTCCTTCACGAGGTTCTTCGTGTAACTGTATCTTGTATTTCTTGTCGAAGACGAATTGTCTGGGTATCCTGTCAGTCACCACTTCTATTAACGGTTCCTTGCCTATCCCCTCGTAGAGGATCTCGGTGTGTGGTACCCTAGGTGGTCTCCAGAGATTAGATTTTTTTGAGACGTATCGCCGTAGCTAGCGCTTCCTGTTGTATAAAGAGGTGCAGCGGCGGCAGGCCCAGTAAGGCTTCAAGGGCTGCGGTTGTTACTGTCCTCATGCAGCCCGTGGTCGCCATACAGGCCAACCTCTGGAGTCGTTGTAGTTTAGCTTCAACTATGCACCGTACCGCACCGTAGCTTATTATTGGTCGTATGGCTGCCTGGTAAAGCCATAGAGTTATCTTTGGGGTTAGCCCCCAGGTTCTACCCATCATTTTACGACATTGCCAGAATACGACTGTGGCTTTGTCAATTTTGCCGTTTAGGTGATTTCTCCAATTCAATTTGCTGTCAAGTATTACCCCTAAACACTTTACCTCCGCAGATAGTTGGAGTTCAGTGTCGAACAGTTTGGGAAGGCGGAAGTTTCCCAAGTTGCCTTTTTTGGTGAACATAACCAGCTCAGTTTTGTTGGGATTGACTGAGAGTTCGTTGTTAAAACACCAGCGCTCCACGATGGCTAGTGCAGAGCGGGTAACATCGCTTACCGTACCTGCATGAATGCCGCTCGTCAGTATCACTATGTCGTCAGCATAGCCGATTGTGTAATAGTGATTATTGATTAGTGTGGTGATCAGGTCATTCACCACAAGGTTCCATAGTAGTGGCGATAGGATTCCTCCTTTGGGGCATCCTTTTGCCATTAATGCCTGCTGTGTTTCGCCCGTCCCGAGTTTGATGGTTCGTTGGCTCAACATGTTGTTTATCCATGCATTCGCGCCATGTCTTACCAGTGCTGCTGTTATGCTGCTGAACCTGGTCCTGTCGAAAGCCCCTTCTATATCTATGAAGGTACCTAAGCACATGGATCTGTTTTTGATCGCCACCTCAATTTTACTTACTACTGCATGAAGTGCCGATTCTGTAGATTTGCCAGGGCTGTAGGCATGTTGGTTTGGATGCAAGGGCACATGAATTAGCACCCTCTCTCTAAGGTACCTGTCACACAACCTCTCTAATGTTTTCAACATGAAAGAGGTCAGGCTGATGGGCCTGAAGGAATTGGAAGATAACCTTGACCTCCCTCCATTGCTTCGGCATGTACCTGTGAGCCAGACAGGCGCGCAGAACTATGGTCAGCTTCAGAGTGAGATGCTACCCGCCCCATTTAAAAAGCGCAGGGAAGATCCCATCAATTCCTGGAGATTTAAAGGAGTCAAAGCTGTTTAAGGCCCACTGCGTGCGCTGCGGGCTGATTACCTCATATGTCTGTAGCCACTCGTCCTCCGTCGGGGTGGTTGTAATTCTTAAGTGTAACATTCCTCTGTTATAATTTAATGGAGACGTAAGTGGGTTAAGTTTTTAGCTAAACTACTTTTAGGTTTATTAGTACAGAAGATTTAATATTGTTTCTTTTTATGAAATGACGATAAATGATGTCGTATTTATTTGTTTAGAAGTTTTGATTAATAATTTATTGTTTAGTAGTTATAATTTTGTTACCAGTGGCACCATTAAAGAAGGAGTAATTTTTATTGTCTGAATACAAGTTTTGATTCGTTTTAACCTTTTTTTTGTTTAGTTAATGCACTCTAAATTTTATCGTTTGATTGTTTCTTGACTGCTTTTTTAGTAAATCATTGTGTTGTCTTAGCAATTTCCATGCATCCTTTACTACCGATTTCAATTATTTTCTATAAAATCGTTTTGTACTACTCGAGTTTTGAGTGACTACCATTTACCTACTATCACAAATAGTAAAAATGATCTTATTGGAATTCAGTTAAGTCAGTTTTCTTAAGTAAGCCCACACGTCTTAACTCTAACTCCCACCGAAGGGCTAAACGACTGCTATTATAGGCAAAAATCAGAATAAGCGGCGTGATTGTCTTTTGAAACGCGTCTTCTTATCGTGTGGGTTGTATGATTGATGTACCTTAAAAACCCTGGTGTTAAGAGTTATTGAGCCGCCAAAGGCCTCTGACATGGCTCTCATGACGAGCACCACCGGATAGATAGCAGCCGGGACCAACGACTTTACAGCGTGCTTTCTGAAGCACAGAATCATCTTACTTTTCGGACAATCAGGTGATTCAGCCT
Source organism: Cydia pomonella (assembly GCF_033807575.1). Taxonomy (NCBI): domain Eukaryota; kingdom Metazoa; phylum Arthropoda; class Insecta; order Lepidoptera; family Tortricidae; genus Cydia; species Cydia pomonella. The sequence goes on along the minus strand of NC_084705.1, from coordinate 32,112,537 downwards.
GCAATGTCCTAGCCAAACCGGGAATAGTCTCACAAAGTCACAAAGCGACTTTTGCTTGACAGTCATGTCCCCACCGGGATTCGAACCCGGAACCTCCGAATCGAGAGACAACCGCTCTAACCACTGGACCACGGAGGCTATTGAAACACTGAAATGCTCAAAGTGGCAATTCAAAACAGTTACTTACCCAATCGGTATCCAGCTCGAGTCGACATTGCTTAATCTCGTGGACAGTTGGGACACTATCAAAACGATCAGGAATCTTTTCAATGGTAAAATCTAGATGAACTTATGAATATTTACTCTAAATATAATTTGGCGCCCTATTATACGACCACAAATAAAGGATACATACACGATAGATTCGTCAGCCCAGACGGGCGTATAAAAATCAGTAAAAATAGAAGAAACTACATAATGATGACTAAATTACTGTAAAATTAAAGTATTTCGAATTATTAACAGTGTTTCCACCTTTCATGATTAAATTATCGAATAGAAAAAAAAAATTAATTATACGACCATAAATCTCAAGTATTTTTCAAAAAATTTCAACCTTAAAATCGGAAATTACTGTCGTGGTAAAGAGGCGTAACTACATAATTACTGCTTTTTAGAATACGTAGAACGAAACTAGGCATGACACATGAAAAATATAGTAATTTAAATACTCTATGAAAAATTTTAGAACAATCGGTACATTGTAACAAAAGTTATTCAGTTTTTTGTGTCTCCTGAAAAGTAGGGTTCTTGCTTATACGCCCCTTTAGCATGAAGCCCTCGATATATTTTTATTTGTTACGTTTTATTCCTAAAAATATACATGATCTAGATGGTAACGATAATAATAGGAATAATTTGGAGGAAGACGGGCACATTGCGGCTAATAATATTCTTTCGTCAACTGATTCTGATAAAAAAAAAAAGTTTGGTACAGTGGCAGATTTTTTTGTTTGTTATTGAACTGTTGCTGAAATGGTACCTAAAAACACCCCATGAAAACTTGCGAGAGGTACGTAAAGGGCGAGCAGAGCTGACTGAAGTGGCAGAGGCTATGTGTGATGAGATCTATTATGCGGAGGATGAGACCGTGTCGGCAAGTGAAAGCGACACTAATGAGAATAGAGAGATGGTATTAGTTGCTGAAGTGCATAATGAGATGAAAGACATTCCGGTAGTCCCTGGGACTAGCCGAATGTGAGGCTAAAGAGTTTTGTGTGAAGGTGAGCTGCATATTTGTTGACTGGCTGCAATCTTCTGGCTTGCCTCACTCTATATGAGTGTCGGCCCCCAGATAGAGGCGCAGAGCTGTAACAAATGCAGGACAAATGGACAAACACAAGTGTGATGAGATGACTTGTAGTCTAAGTCATGTTACGAACGATGTTAAATTTAATTATGATTAAGATTAAAGTGTATTTTATGGTAAATGTTCACAGGTTAAGCGCCCGAGGACGTGCGAAAGTCAGGAAGGCCGTGTCGGCAAAATAAAATAAGTTGATCTGTTGACTAGATTGAGGCCAAGGTGCGCTTCAGACCAGATGGCGCCACCTAACGGAACTTCGGAGCGGTGCGGCGACAAGCAGTGGGAAGGCATAAAAACCAGCCCACTGCGCCCGCGCCGGCATTCTGTTGCGAACCTCCGATGGATCGTTGTGCCTCTAGTGATTTACTTTGAATATTTGTAGTTAATTATTGTCATTGTTAATTATTTAAAGTGATTAATGTGTTATTTGTTTTGATCAATATACCGCATATTAAAAGTGTTCCATTGTTTACTTACAACTGCTGAAGTCGTCTTACACGCCCACATGTCAGATCTTGAGCAACTAAGGACCCTCGCTATGGCTCTAAGCCGTCATATATATATATATATATATATATACTTTTCTGTATTTTGGGCGGATTTTTATCTTGCTCTCGAGTTTTTCTTCAGATTTAGAGTTCCCTATCCATATAAGCGTAATGTCACTGTGTGTTCAAAAAAGTCTACTGAGCTACGAAAAGTCTACTGAGCTACGAAAAATAATGGTAGAGTTGGTGTCGACCACGATGACGCGCAGATATGTCAAATTTAACCTTTAATAAAGCGACAATACACTCAAAGCACATCTATATTTTCGTAACTTGATGGAAAAATACATACATTTCTCAGGACAAGTTGTGATTTCGTATTTAACCACCACCACTATGGCAACCCAGACAAATATTATCTAAATTAAATCCAACGAAAAAACGTAAACAAAAAACGGCCCATTGTATTTCATAAGTATCCGTGTTCATGACCATTCTTATGGTAGACGTTCAGAGGATACGGGAGCTGAGATTAAAATATTTATGGTGAATATATCCGTATCGCTAACGGAAGCGGTTCCTAAAACTAGTGCGATAAGGACAACGCAATTTTCGCCGAAAAATCCTGCGTAAAAATCTCAAAAAACGATGTTTCGTACTCGACTGTTTCCTCCTCCAAAACTTAACCAAATTTAACGAAATTTTGAGATCCAATATAATAAAAATAATAATAACCGCGGTTGTCTCTTTTAGATTGTAATAGATAGAAAGGGATGGACAAAGAGGGTAGAAAGTTTATATGGGTCAATAGAATTTAATAAGGGTTAATTTAATTTCCTTGTTAATTGAGCGGAAATGTTAGTATTGACTTGGCACAGTATTTTGAATAACGGTCGAAAGGGTTTGAATGTAATATGCATAAAGTCTGTATAATAATTATATATATAATTCAGCCTATATACGTCCCACTGCTGGGCACAGGCCTCCCTCATGTGCGAGAGGGCTCGGGCTATAGTCCCCACGCTAGATTGGGGACTTCACATACACCTTTGAATTTCTTCGCAGATGTATGCAGGTTTCCTCACGATGTTTTCCTTCACCGAAAAGCTAGTGGTAAATATCAAATGATATTTTGTACATAAGTTCCGAAAAACTCATTGGTACGAGCCAGGATTTGAACCCGCGACCTTCGGATTGAAAGTCGGACGTCATGTCCACTCGGCCACCACCGCTATTTTGAGATCTAAATGATAATGAAATTATCTGTGTCGGAATAATTAGGCCGTTTTTGCGAATATTTGAAGTGCACTAGCGCCTTAAGAAACAAAAATATCAGTAAAAGCAAAACAGTCCGACACAGATATTAATAATAATCTGTGTTGAAAAAAATCATTGCTCTAGCTTCAAAAACCACGGAGGAAACAGTCGAGTACGTTTGTATGTGCGTGAGTATGTGAGTAGAAATGACCACTCCTGTTGTTTTATTAGAATTGATTAAGTAAATAAATAAACATAACGCACTTTATATGAACTTTAAAAAGTTATTTCATGAACTCATTTATTTCTGTTCGTTTATAATATACCATACCTTAGTACCATACCCATAACTACCTGACTACTGCAATTTAAATGGTTCTTTCCAGTATACACAATTTAACAACATATAAAATAAATGTTTTTATAAGAGTCCCTTTCGTCGGAGCTTAGGTATTCTAGAAATCTAAATTCTAAAGCTTATCGGGACTAGGCCGATTTGTCTGACATAACGTTTTTCTTTTATCTTACATTTTCATTATTTTACCCTAATCACTTTAAAGCTCATTCTATAAAATACGGCCAGATTCGAAGAATGATTAACCTTTCGTATGCGCCTGTCAAAAATTTTCCATTTATTTAGCAACTTTAACATCTTCATGTTTGAGTTGAATTTGGTTGAATATATATGGAGCAGATCTGCTCCTAAGTATACCAAAGGTTAAGACACGTTTCGGATTTCGGAGAGATCTTTAAAATATCGATAACTAAACGACATGTCAAAATTGACGTTTATTTCGATTCCGCTGTGATCCCAATAAGATCTATCTACGATATTTCTAACGTCAAAGTGACATTGATTACCCGAATATAGGTAGAGTTGCTTCTGTCAGTTATACGAAATACAAACGATATCTAAATGAGAACTTATCTAAACCAGAACTTATCGTTATCGTATCTCATTCTTCAAATCGGGCCGATAGTCTTAATTTCAGTACAGCTTGGGCAGGTGAAAACATGAGGAATAAATCTGATATGCGTCCCATAAGCTCAATTCAGATTTAATAACTTGTGACCGTTTTGATATTACTTTGGTATGACCTTGAAAATCGCTCACGCTGATTGGAGCATGCAGAACGAAGTGAAAGACGTGCGTGACATACGCGCCAATCACAAAGACGATCACGGTGTGTCAAAACCAGTTCAAAACACTGACATTTTTTTTAATAAGAACCGTGCTCCCATTGGCTAAGTGCACGGGATATTTTTTCTGTAAATACTGGGCCCTTTTGTTACTATACTCACCTAAAATTTCCCAGTTTATTTTAAGGAAACATCACCCATTTGAAAAGGCTCAAGGAGGCTTTCTGTTTGGTTAAAATATAAAGTTACGTAAATTCTTGTTGTTCGTACTTGTATTAAATTTTCTTCATAAAATGTTATTTTTATAACTTTGTCTACATTCACAGATCAATTTAAAAGTATTTTGTCTTACGCACTCCGTTTAACAATGAAGGAGACAGAAATGAGTATCACAAATAGGTGTATAAGACCGATTTCCTTGCTTTTCACGCATTTTACTTCGCTGTTTACGTAAAAAGTCGCGTCTTGGTACAAAATTATAAGTATTTATGACCTTTTACATGTGAAGCTGGATTATATGTAAACGACAATGTATTTTTAGATTTATATTAGTTTTATTTTTAGTAATATTTTAGTTTTTGTTTAGTTACAGTTTTTATTATGAAATCTAATAATTGTAACTATTACCGAAATACAGGTTTTATTTTATATAGAACATAATATTAGTATGTTTAAGAGCGTATGCTTCGGTACTATTTGTTTCTGTTTAAACGCAAATATTAAATGTTTCAAAAGATTGCAAAGTTTTCTATAAATTTTACAGGAAAAATATAATCGTAGGTACTTCTTTCTTGGTAACTTTTTTTAACTAACAAAAAATTTTCCGATTTCAGTTTGCAATTTAACCAACTTTACGTGTGTTTATTCACTTGAATTTTCTATGAGATTACATTAAAGACACCTTTTTTCAAAAAAAGAACAATTTTTGAAATCGGTTCACATGATAGAGAATTATCCTCCAATTATCCAAATTAGTTAGACAATGTGCCGATAGATGGCGCTGTACACAATAATACTTAGTACAGGTACTTCTTATCAAAAGTCTTTCGCCTTTATAGTTATACGAGATAATTCAAAGTTTGTACGGAACCCACGGTGCGCGAGTAAAACGAACTCGAACTTGGCCGGTTTTATTGTATTATAGGTTATGTTAGTTATAAGTTTGTAAAATCCAATATTATGTTAAATAACTTTGTAAGTTATTTTAATTGTTTTGTATTTGCTACACCCTATTCAAGGTTTTTACACCCCATTTCACTTACGACTCAACCGATAATGTTGAAAATAATTTTCTTTGAATGTATGCATTCAATCTTAATTTATCTTACCAATCTTCTTGCTTTATTCCATACCCTTCGGGGGGCATATTTTTTTAGATTGTTGGTCGGTATTTCTGAAAAACTTCACAATAAAATCAGGCGTTACTTTGCGGAAGTCCATATTAGGTAAATAAAATAATATTATTAAGTACTTTGCTAATCCGCGAGATTATAACTTACTAGTCAATCAGCTGACATGTTATACTTACTCGCATATTTTTCGCATGCAATTAATGTTGCCTACCTCCCACCGCATTAAATATGTCGTGGGTACTACGCAAAGTACACAAAAAGCATATACTTTATCAGTCGTAGTCGCTCGACTGCGCACCCTTATCTCGTGCGCACTGCTACACCAGCGCACCACTTACACTAACTGTAGTTAGCGGCACTCAGTTAGATTAGTCCTCTGATACAGTAATCGCTCGCTTGTTTGCTAAACTGCGTTTTGGGTCCCTGAGGTAGGTTCGCAGTGACAGCGAGCGATCGAATCGAAAAGCGAATCGAAAATGTATTAAGTGTTAATCTTATATTTATAATGTGTTGACGTGTAATATATCATGCATTTACGAAATAAATATGAATATGAATAAGTTGGGTGACAGTGACAATGCAATATTTTGATAAAGCCTCCCACTGCATAGGGAGACTACGTAACGTACGTATGCATAAAGTACCTTTACAGTACATATGGTGCTACTTTATAGCACTAGTGCGAAAACTAGCATATTACGTTACTGTGTCGAACATTTTAAGGGCCATATGTACTGTAAAACGTTGTACGATACATGTGCGAATAGGTAATTCGCAACTCGTGTCGATTTAAAACACTCCCTTCGGTCGTACTTGTACTCCTTTCGCACTTGTATCGTAATGTACTATTATCAGTCGTAGTCGCCTCACTGCGCACCTTTATCTCGTGCGCACTGCTACACCGGCGCACCACTTACACTGACTACGCAAAGTACACAAAAAGCATACACTTTATCAGTCGTAGTCGCTCCACTGCGCACCCTTATCTCGTGCGCACTGCTACACCAGCGCACCACTTACACTAACTGTAGTTAGCGGCACTCAGTTAGATTAGTCCTCTGATACAGTAATCGCTCGCTTGTTTGCTAAACTGCGTTTTGGGTCCCTGAGGTAGGTTCGCAGTGACAGCGAGCGTGCTTATATTTTTTACAAGCTTTCATTTAACTTGTATGTACAAAGTACAGTGTAAATCTTAGAAGCTGAATTAGAATCACTTTCTATTTTTTTTTTTTTTTTTTTCCGAAAAAGTAAGCATTTGACCACAATCTCACCTGATGGAAAGTGCCGATGTAGTCTAGGATGGAACATGCTTACCTAAAATATGTCTATTCACTCTCGATTTAAAAAGGTCCAAGTTATAGTGGACTGGGAATAGATTTGCAGGAAGTGAATTCCACTCCTTAGCCGTTTCTATTATTCTATTGAGCTAGAACTTTAAATAAATGCGTAAGTTGGGTGACAGTGACAATGCAATATTTTGATAAAGCATATTTATTTCGGTTATTTGGAACTCGAGAGTACGCCCTCCAGACTGCACGATCCTCACCCATCCGGACTACGTGCCCGAGCCATCGGAGTCTGGCCCGTCTGGACGCCCTAGGTACCGCTGGAGAGATGAAGTGCAAAGAGACCTTAGCGAACTCGGCGCCGTCGACTGGACAGAGAAGCATGGCGGTCTTTGGTGTCGGAGGCCAAGATCCACTTCGGGTCGCTGCGCCACAGCAGTAAGTAAGTAAGTATATTTATTTACTTTACAAGACACTGCACCTACTTTATCTTTCTGGTTTACCTCATTGGTTGACTGGTAGAGAATGCCTTAAGGCATTAAGTCCGCCATTTGTATCTTCATGTATTGTGCAATAAATAATAATTTCTGCTGACCGCCGTCACAACATGTCACAGTTTCTGTTTCCCTCCCCCTAAAAGTGTGACATTGTGTGTACATTGTCCTAAAATAACAGGAAATATAATGGCTTTGGGATGTTTTTAAATTCTAATTGCTTCAAAATTAGTCATCAACACGTGTAAAGCAATCTGTGCTTGGTTAAGTATTCTAACCTATATCAATTATCTATCAATTAACAACATATTTTCATCGATAAGTAATTTACTCTAAGTAATCTATCTGTTGTAGGTAGGTAAGGTTTTAACCTAAAAACTGACCTCTATTAATAATTTCATCATTTACGGAGGTGTAATTTACAGTGTCAATTTGTCTAATAACTTAATAAGTATCAAACGTGTCGGTAAAGTGAAATAATTGATGTTAAAACACGAGCTGTTAATTTATACTCGACGTTCTGACGTAGTTAACTGTAATTTTCAAAGTAGAATTATTTTACTAGTCAATTGTACCTTAAGCTTTTCAACATAAGGTTAATTTTTAATTAACTATTATAATTAGTTTCTTACCATGTGTGTGATGTATATGAAGTAGAAGAAGGTTTTGAAAAGGGTACTTTTGGTAAGGGACCCTGGTGGTTTATTTCGTCCACGGTACATTATTGCAGAGGCCGGGAAAGGGCAATTCGTGGATGAGTTTCGATTTTGTCGGACGACGCGAAGCGGAGTCTGACAAAGAAGACGAATCCACGAATTGCTGTTCCTGCCGAGGCAAATATAGTGCTTTTCTCCAAACATGCGAGGAAATCAGGTAAAGTTATCACAATTTAAGCATCAACCAGCAGCACTCAAATGGAACCTTTACATCAAAAACAATTTCCCCCTTAAATATTTTTTTTTAAAGTTAAAGGCACAATTATTCAGCCATTTAGTACCATTCAATATAATTGTGCAAATATTAAAAGTAAAAAACAATATAACAATAACTTCCCGTCCGCTAAAACACGACAATTATGGTTTGAATTTGAGATTTTTTTTATATTTGAGTTTGAACATAACGAAGAACTTCCTGTACTATTTTTGCTACAATAAGGTGAACATTTCCGAACATATTGGAGAAAAATAATATATTTTAAACACAGGCCTAAGCAGGGCCGGATTTAAGGGAGGGCAACCGGGGCTACAGCCCCGGGGCCTCCACAAAAGAGGGGCCCCCACAATAGAGACTTCGAAAAAGTTACTATTTTATTTGGAAAATAATTTGGGGCCAGGGGGCCTCCACTCCTTTATTGCCCGAAGCCTCCAGACCTCTAAATCCGGCATTGGGCCAAAGTGATACGTCATCATGCCTTTTCAGTGCAATTCATAATTGAAATACCTATGTTTTACCTTCGGCAACAAAAGGGAACATATCATACTAATATCGTCTTCATTCTACCTTAAGACTTACCTAATAAGGTTCACTTTTAAAATACTTCCAAAAAGGAAATAAGTTATGTATGAAATAAAATGAAGTAAATAATTTAAGACAATAGCAAAAATTCGAACGGCACAGACACGGAATAAATAATGCGACGTATTTTAATATTTTTAAACGTGAAAAACATGGCGTGCTGAAAATTTTACATAATTTAAGCGTTCCTTGAATTTATAGCGTGTGTCACTTAAATTCAAGTTTTAAGTTAATTTCGTATAATTACAATTTACATCGCGTAGATATTATACCAAGATAAGTTGATAGCTCAGGCTGTGCTAGTGTTATTTTAAATGCCGAACTGCTTTGAAGTTATGAAGTTTAAATAACACTTGCATAGAGGTTATCAAAATCGCTGCCAACTTAGCTTGGTCTAACTATATAAACCTATTCTTTTTTTTCTGCCAACTACTGGTAATAAAACATGTATCATTATAATTCTGTTCCATTAGAGGGTAGATATAGATGTAGTGTAGGGACGCCCGGCCGGAAGCAGGCGGGCTGTCGATCCCTCGTTGCGTTCATTCAGTCCAATTCCCTGGAGTTGGAATCCTCTTTCTCCTGGAATCTTCTTCTTTTCCTGCAGAACAGAAAGACAGTAGAGGGTTATTATGTATCTTGTTCAGTTGTTTTCCTACCTGGATGTTGACAATATGGAAAAAAAGTTTACACAATTTACTATATATTAACCATTATAGTAACTATGCCTCTTCGTTTGGCTTATTTTGATTTATTGGTATACGAGTGAGGAGCGAATTCAATACAAATTAATTTTAATTTATTGTTTTTTTTTATTTGTTTATTTATTAGACATTTATAAGCTAACAGGTACACCAAATCGCTTACAAACTAGATTACAGTAGGATATACAATACAAATTACATTATATACATTAAAACACAATTCATTATTTGCAGAAATATTAAATATAGGATTATTAAATAAATTAAATTAGTCAAATAGAAATCATCATCATTATAATTGAATTATTAAAAATAGAAGTCAGTTTTTTGTGGCCAAATATTGGCTAAGGAATTCTGATAGCTTTTTACCAAAACCACCAACACTTTCACTTATTCGCGAATATGTCAATCTGCGGGGCAACAATGGACATTTAGTGGACGTTTTTACTCTCTCTGCACCAGTTGTGTCTCTGTTTGGCACTATAGTTGACTGGTAGAGAATGCCATTGGCATTAAGTCCGCCATTTGTACATTATTGTAAATATTTTATATATAATAAATTCCATGCAAAATTTTAAACGCTCCTAACAATTAAAAAGTCAAAAAGAGTCAAACGAAGGAGCATAACTGCGTTGAATATACATTAAATTGCGAAAAAAGGCAGGAATAGTTTACTAAGTACTACGTTTGTATGGAGAAGTAATCGTCCACACTATTCTCTGAAACTATTATTTTTTCGTGCTCGCTCTCACTGGAGCCCCACCCCGCTGAGTCATCGGGTCAGCTAATGTTGCCTGTTTTTGTGTACATTGCAAACCTAACAACCAACCAAAAACATCGTATGTCCACCCAATTATCATATCACTTATGCCCTTTTCAACTCTCCAACATAAGTGTTTATGCAACCAAGTAAAAACGACTTATAAATCCCTAAATCTTAAGGTACTTACGTCGTTTTACAGTACTAAATACTCCATTTGAAACAGTTCATTTTGTGCTATTTACTTATTCAGGCAATTTTCAAGTGCTTACTGACCGCGGTTGTCTCTTTTTGATTGTAATAGATAGAAAGAGATGTACAAAGAGGGTAGAAAGTTTATATGGGTCAATAGAATTTAATAAGGGTTAATTTAATTTCCTTGTTAATTGAGCGGAAATGTTAGTATTGACTTGGCACAGTATTTTGAATAACGGTCGAAAGGGTTTGAATGTAATATGCATAAAGTCTGTATAATAATTATATATACACCGTGTTTTTTTTTATTTGCGCTAATTTCAAGGGTGCATTCCTGAGCTTAAATGAAGTAACTTTCTCAAAGACACCGGTATTCTAATTAACTCCATTTCGGAGATAATAAATATTTTATTTTCGTCTTATAAAGGTTACCTTAGGTCCTGTTTACGTATTGATTAGTGTTTAATACATTCGGGTTAATACATTTGCTACTAAACGTAAGTACTATCTCGGACGATCGATGTTCGAAATGACATTGACATGTCACAGTTTTCAATTGTTTGATTGAGATAAATGTAATGCCCGTGCAACAACAACGCTATATGCAACATTTAATTACATTTTATAACAAAAAAAAATGTTAAAAAAATATAAAAAATTTTTTTTTTGGAAAATTAACTATGTCATGTAGTTTCCTTAAACGTACTTACGAAGTTAACGGAATTCAATAAAAACACGGTGTATAATTCAGCCTATATACGTCCCACTGCTGGGCACCGGCCTCCTCTCATGTGCGAGAGGGCTCGGGCTATTGTCCCCACGCTAGCCCAATGCGGATTGGGGACTTCACATACACCTTTGAATTTCTTCGCAGATGTATGCAGGTTTCCTCACGATGTTTTCCTTCACCGAAAAGCTAGTGGTAAATATCAAATGATATTTCATACATAAGTTCCGAAAAACTCATTGGTACGAGCCAGGATTTGAACCCGCGACCTCCGGATTGAAAGTCGAACGTCATATCCACTCGGCCACCACTGCTTGTGAATAAATATTTAATTATTTTTTCTTTGTAAATACAAAAATAGCATTTTGTGACAATAATATTGTAAACTGTCATATACTAAGAAAAAGTGACCAAATCCGCCAGTGGCCGAGACCGGAACCGAACCGGCGACTTTAACTTTATAAGTCTGAATTAAGTGGCTAATGCCCTGACCACACCCTACACCCAGCCACGGTATATTCGTTCAAAATTCTCGAATATATGCCATCTTTGAAACAACAAAAAACATTTTTTCATACTACGTCGGTGGCAAACAAGAATACGACCCGTCTGATGGTAAGGTCTCAATAGCCTATGGACGGTGGCAGCTCCAGAGGAGTTACATACGGGTTGCCGACCCTAACTACACACCCTCGCTGAGCTCTGGCAACCTTACTCACCGGCAGGAACACAACACTATTCCCTTAGGTTATATTTTGAACGATTTTTTCCTTAAGCCAAATAAATATAGGCCAATTATACAACAGGCAGACATTGCGTAACTACAAGGGTTCCCAGTTAACTACGGGACCCTAAAAAGTGATTAAGTGTAGTTTCATAGAAATTTGCCATTAATGATGACATATCCATACTTTGTCATTGTCTTCACGTAACATTTCGTAACATCTGTCATTCTAACACATTTTTTCTTGACGTTTGACCATGTACCATTAATCTTTGCTAGGCTTTTAGGCTAGTTTTTTTTTATGATATAGGAGGCAAACGAGCAGAACGATCACCTGATGGTAAGCGACTACCGCCGCCCATGGACAACCGCAACACTAGAGGGGTTGTAAATGCGTTGCCGGCGACGGTTTATATGTCGTATCGGTCCGGAAATACCGCAGGCTGTCGTCTGCTGTTCATTCCACAGTTTAGCTGTGCAAGGCAGAAAGTTTCTGGAGAAACGCACAGTTGAGGACTGCCAACCATCTAAGTGGTGAGGATGGAAATGTTGTCGCGTAGGGCGATGGCGAAAAGAAGCCGCAGGTATTAATCCGAACAATCCCTCGGAGCACTCCCCGTTGTACATGCGATAGAAAATGCAGAGCGAGGCCACATCTCTACGCAGCGCCAAGGAGTGAAGCCGATCTGAAATACGCTGGAAGTCGACAATTCGAGTCGCTCTTCGTTGGATGCGGTCCAGAGGGAGAAGCTGGTACTGGGGTGCCCCTGTCCATAGATAAAGATAGTATATTTTCCAAGTGAGCGTGTTACAGTGACATTAACGTGAGACACTTCATTCGGTTCTTGTCTGTTTTAATTTTTTTGTCTTTTAATTATTTATATAAGAATTCAAGCCTTGGCGACCCTCTACATCTCTAAGGATAATTTAATATATATTTTTATATTTTATCTCTGACACTTAGAGACTTATACATCTCTAAAGAATTTTAGTATTTTATGGTTTTATTTTTTTATCATAGTTTTTTTTTTGTGTAATTTGACATTTAGAGACAGTATACATCTCTAATAAAGTATTTATTATTTCATAGATTCGATATTTGTAATTGTTTTTTTTTATTTTATTTATTGTTTGTAAAAATGGACATGTAAAAGTGCCCCTGTGGCCTATTTGCTGAATAAATGTTTGATATTTGATATTTGACAATGCGCTTATGAACGTCAAATAAAGCTTCGCCAGTTCTAACCGTACACTCTACACATGAGAAAAGTATTCCAAGTGTGAGCGCACCTGTGTCTTATAAAGCTGTAGGCGGTGGGCCGGTGTGAAATACTATCTGTTCTCTTGTTCTGTCTGTCTGTTTCTCTCTGTTGAATTTCGTAGTTAATCAGATCAGCCAATTTAGACGCAATGGACGATAAATCGGCGCCTAATAAGTCGCGTCGATACGTCGCGCGGCGCTAGGGTGGAATTCACTGTGAAACAAATGACTGTTAACAGCACAACGCTAGTGATGTGCCCGTGATCGATAAATGCGGGGAATTTAAAAATAAATTTAATTTCAGAACATTCAAGATTCGATTGAAAATTGTTAGTAGGTACCCTACGTTATAGCTACATGTTAGTATATCACCATTTTATCACATTATGTCGATATAACAATATGTTGATAAAACAAAATGAAATAAAAGTTATATTTATTTTTATTTATTTTTATTTCAGGTAAACATCTGTAACTTACAGCTAACAAGCCAAAGCGTTACAAATATTAATTAATATATATTAACATTACAATGATTTAAGACTAACAAAACTTCGTAACTTAAGAACTAACACATTAGGATGTTTCGATTACTTTCTTACATTGTTGAATTAAGAAATACCACGTAGAGTGAAACAGATCACACTGCGGGTCTGCGTTAAGTACGGAGTTGAGCACAGAGAGCGCGGTCGGGAGCGGCGCTTGCCGCTGCAGTGCGGTTCGCGCGGGCGGGCGTGCCAGGAGGGGCGCTGAGCGCAGGCGGCACCGCGCGTTCGGTGCGTATAGCCTAACCACCTCTTCTACTAGACCCGAGCACTCGATTTGGTTGCGTATTATGCCTAGCGCAAACTTAACTACCGCTAGATATCGCCTCACTTCCAAAGATTCATACCCGAGTACGCCCAGGAGGAATAGCGTAGGGTATAGGTAAGGGTAATTTGTGAACTGCTTCTTATACAAACTTCGCAAGTACTTTTTCTGTATTTTTTCCAATACTAGGCTATATTTAGCCTCGTGTGGGTTCCAGACTGTGCAATTTGACTCCAGAACACTACGGACCAAGGCCGCGTACAGGGCTCTAAGAGCTGTCGATGTTAGATGTTGTGAATTTCTTAACACAAATCCTAACTTTTGTGCCGCTCTTTTGGCGACGCTAAGGGCATGTTCTCGAAAGTTAAGTTGTGGTTCGAACAAAACTCCTAGATCGCGGACCGTAGCGACTCTCGTTATTTCGTCTCCACCCAAGGTGTATCTATGGTGAAGCGGTACAGACGACCGAGTAAAGCTCATCATTTCGCATTTCGAAATATTAAAATTGAGTTTGTTCAATATACTCCACCTATATACCGAGTTGATGTCATTTTGAAGATCTTTACAATCCTTTTCGGAATTTATAGTTTTTACTAGTTTGACGTCATCCGCAAACATCATTATTTCAGAACATCCCACACTGTCTGGCAGGTCATTAATTAAAATATTAAATAGCAACGGTCCTAGGTTTGAACCCTGGCTTATGCCGGAGAGTGTGTTGTACGGCTCTGACTGGTACGGTCCGTATTTTACAAACTGTTTCCTCCCCGACAGGTAACTAGCGAATACTTTGAGCAGCTGAGGTACAAACCCCATATTACCCAGTTTGGTCAATAGAACGTCGTTATCCACTCTATCGAACGCTTTTTGGAAGTCCAAATAAATTACGTCAACTTGTTTTTTATTGTCTATTTCTTTCGACAATAGGTTTACCAGTGTAACGAGATTTGTAGATACCGAACGTTTAGGTAAAAAGGCGTGTTGCGCGGATGTAACATGTGGTAAACACTGAGGCAATATGCGAGCATGTAATGCCATTTCGAACACCTTGGCCAATGAACATAATATCGCCACCGGTCTGTAGTTTTCGACTTGGAGTTTTGGCCCTGATTTAGGAATTGGGGTTACCCGAGATTCTTTCCACGATGTTGGATACGCGCCAGCCATAAGGATTATGTTAAATATGTGAGTAATAGGCTTTATTATGTAATCTATACATGCCTTAATTACGAAGGGTGGTATAGCATCTGGCCCCGCGCTCGTATTGGGTCTTAATCGTTTAACAGCTCGTCTTATTTCATCTGGACTGAATGCTTCGACTGCCACACGCCTCGATTGTGCTCCACTCAATGCATCCGCAATGGTTGCGTCGAGAATTGGTGGATCTGGGAGAAATACAGACCGAAAATGTTTCGCGAAAGCGGTTGCTATATCAGCTCCCTGACACTCCTTTTCGCCGTGATACATTTTGGATTCGATTCCTCCGTGACAACGTAAACTATGTACATACTGCCAGAATTTTGCTGGGTTACTACTTAATTGCCTGGATATATTTTTGACGTAAGTTTTATAGGCTATCTTAATTTCTTTTTTCAAATTTGTTCGCATGGATTTAAACTGGTTTAGATATTCCCTATTTCCACTTATTTTCCACATACGATGATACTCATATTTTAGCTTAATATCGTGAATATCGTATATTATATATCGTATCGTATCGTATCGTATATTATATAGAAATAAACAAATTTAACCTGTCCAAACAAGTAGATGATCATAGTTGTAATTTTCCCAGAGAGCCTACAATCGAATATCAGTTTAGTCTCCATCTCGTGACGGATAACGATTTTCTATTTTTTAAGATGGCGGTAAGCCCTCAGGCTCTAGATACTTTTGACATTTTACTTTTGATTAGCGTTGAAAAAACTCGGAAAAATAGGAGGAAATCTCCAAACGCCTCGTTTTTTTGCAAAACAATTCAAATTTCAGTTACAATACTTCCGAAAAAAGTTTTTTTTTTAATTCTGTATTTTTCCATATGAATTTAATTGGGAATTAAAACAAGTAGGTTAAGCTTACACGTCTACTGTGTGTTTCTAGCATTTTATATATTTGATACTGTCATCACTCATCAGTGGCACTGTTTATGACGTAGTTAATTTTTCTGAATAAAACAGAAAAAACCGAAAAAAACAAATTTTGGTGAAATTCTCGAAAAATAAACATTTGATTTTCTCCGGAATTTTCATCCCTACTTTTGATGCTGGTTGCACCAATACAAATATTGTTTTGTTTTGTTAATACGCCATGCCTAAAAAATATCTGGTTTGTTCGAAGGTCGAGAAGATTGCCTTACAGCATTAAGTCCGCCTTTTGTACGATTATACAATTCTTTTGTGTATTATTTATTAAATAAATTTATAAATACAATCTCTTTATATTTATTCAAAAATCGGTTACCTGATTTAAAATATGGAAACGGTAATAATTATTCAGTCAATCAAAACTGATGTACAAAGGATACAGGCAATTTCAATTATGAATTACGTACGTTAATTAGTAATACGCAGTTCGTGGATTCAGGCCTTATTGGCGACAATAATGAGGATTTACGTTTCAAGCACATAACATTTCAGAATCGTGAATTAATCGTGTCATTTCAGAAAAAATCGCTGGTGGCCTAGCGGTAAGAGCGTGCGACTTGCAATCCGGAGGTCGCGGGTTCAAACCCCGGCTCATAACAATGAGTTTTTCGGAGCTTATGTACGAAATATCATTTGATATTTACCAGTCGCTTTTCGGTGAAGGAAAACATCGTCAGGAAACCGGACTAATCCCAACCAGGCCTAGTTTACCCTCTGGGTTGGATGATCAGATGGCAGTCGTTTTCGTAAAAACTAGTGCGTACGCCAGATCTTGGGATTAGTTGCCAAGCGGACCCCAGGCTCCCCAGCCATAGCAAAAAACTGGTGCAACGCGAGGAGTGAGGAGGAGAGTTAGGAGCTTTTACTTTGTATGGAATCTATTTTTAGAAATAGAAATAGTTTATTCGTGGCAAAAATTTACAGATAAGAGAAACATTTACAAAAAGAAACTTAAGCATAAGATTACATTACATGACATATATTAGCCAAGAAAATGCTTTTTTGCTCCTAAATCTTATAATTATAAAAAAATCTAATGAATCAAACATTATAGGCATTGCTGTGGTTAACATACAATAAATTATGTACAAATATTTTCCATAATGTCAATTTCCAGAGAGGGAAATGGATACTACGTTTGTATGGAGGATTGGTCATCCATTGTACTCATAAGGTGTATTGAATCCGTCTAAACGTAATCTGCAATGACAACCGGTTTGGCCTAGTGGGTAAAGAAAAGATTAAGATAAAGATTACATTTTTATTCTTTTACCCTAATCACTTTAAAGCTCATTCTATAAAATGCGGCCAGATTCGAAGATAAGATATTTTTTTATTTCGTATGCGCCTGTCAAAGATAAGATAAAGATAAAGATAGTTTACTATTCAAGTAGGCATATTACAATGCGCTTATGAACGTCAAATAAAGCTACACCGGCAACCCTACACCTCTGACCCGAGAAGATTTAAATCCCCACTCAATTGGAGGAGGGTATCCCAATATGGACCGGCAAGAAACTCGGCGGGACACATCTTTTTAAAGTGACCCTGCCTACGAAGCCGGATTCAAATCCTGGTAAGGGCATTTATTCGTGTGATGAGCATGGACATTTGTTCCCGAGTCATGGGTGTTTTCTATGTATTTAAGTATTTATAAATATTTATATATTATATATATCGTTGTCTAAGTACTCTCAACACGAGCCTTATTGAGCTTACTGTGGGACTTAGTCAATTTGTGTAATAATGTCCTATAATATTTATTCTATTTATGCAATTATTATTTTAATTAACTTACATACAAATAAAAAATAAAACGGTATAAGATAAGTCGCTTGTAAAGGTGACTTCGGTCAGTGCGTCGATCATTTAAATTTCATCGTAAGTTTTTTTCTATTACGTTTGCGTATTTTTAATTCAGAACAAGTTTCAACTAATTGAAATGATTCCTATTTAAAAAATGCAATTAGTCAAATCTTCAAAGAAACTTCTTTTAAACTTAAGTCATAACTTATTTGTTTTACGAATATGCATAATTCATTAGTTTACTTTCGGCTTAAGATAAGTTTATTTTAATTCCATTAGTAATATAAGCGTTTTAAGTATATTAGGAGTACATTTTTTATTAACGTCAATATTATATAAAAATATCGAATTTTGTAGTAGGACTCACTTCAACTTTCAAACGAATAGGCATCAATGAATTCTTAAGTACTTAAGTTTTTTACATGTTCAACATTTATGTGTCAAACAAAATTGCTTTTGGGCATCGAATTAGGCTTTTCAATTTTCCAGTCTACAAACCACCCAATTGCTAATTTATTTAAAAGCGGTATAAGTAAATTACGTATAATGCCACTCTTAAAATAATAAGTTTGTTTATACCTACTAACATTAGTTGTAAGATTAAATGTGTTACTAACAATATTGATCCTTAGTTGGTCTTAAATAAATGCAATTTAATTTAATTTAATTTAATTTTTAAATTAAAGTGCAGTGTTTGGACGTTCGTGTTTCTAACGTATTTGTAAACGAAATATGTACACTAAGCTAAGAAGTTTGATTACTTACAACATTTTTTACACAACGCACTTTTTATATTCACAATATCACAACTATTTAAATGAATAAGATGGATCATCATTTTTAGTAACAAAAGTTCAGTGAGACACTGACATATTAATTATATTAAACCAGGTCACTCACGTATCATCGACTTACGTCGTACTTAATAGGCAACTCTATTCACCAAATTCTATCGATCGTCCCAGCTACACAAACTTCTTACTTAAGTTTTTTACCAACATCGGCCCATCCCTATTCCTCGAATTCGAAAAAAGAACACCGTATTTTTCCTCCTGCCAGCCTCATTTCGACGAGCAAACAAGTGTGAACCAGGGCCACTTGTGTTTTTCCCGCTTTTTTATCGTTGAAAGATTTTTTTCTTAAAACGTTTCTTTTGTTTGGCATGAACGTTTCGTATTGTGTCTCCCGTAATGCGCTGGAATATCGTTGTGCTGGATTTTTAGATTATCGGAAAATACATTATAGAATATTTATTTATTTCTTTCATTTTACTTTATTGGGTACACTTAACAGAAATCGTACAATAATCATGAAACATACAATTGCATATCATGGTTTAAAAACGATGTTTCGTGTCGTTTACGAATGAAAAATAGCGATTATAATTTTTGTACGTAAATCTTCTCGCTTTATTTTCTTTGTATTACAATTTCTAGCAATGAAAACTAATTCCAGGCATAGATATATTATTATTATTTTATTTGATATACTAGCAGCTCTTGGAGCTGATGCGTGTATATCGCAGCACTTGTGTTTATTTAGCACTTTTTAATGTTCTAAAATGTGTATCTAGCCTATTTTTGAAAAAGTTCACTGACGGTGCACTAACAACAGTTTCTGGTAGAGAGTTCCACACATTTACTACACGATTTGGCAAGAAGGGTTTCCTAGGGTTGCTAGCACATGGAGGTTGGACTAGTTTTTTAGAGTGTCCTCTTAACCTTACATTCTGGCTTGATATGTATAGGTCTTTAATATTTGGAAAATTGTAGTGTCCAGACAAGACTTTGTATGTCTCAATAAGATCGCCTCGCTTCCTTCTGTCCTCCAATGTTGTAAGACCTAATTCTTGAAGCCGTTCTTCATATAGCTTGTCTTTCAGTGAAGCAACCATTTTAGTTGCTCTTCGCTGTACTTTTTCCAGCAAAGTGATGTCCTTTTTAAAGTAGGACCATATCTTATGTTGTTATATATTATGTTGCTTCAATGTTCATGCCAAGTTTCATGTTATTTTAGCATGTCTTTATAAAATGAGAGTGTAACTACGTTTGTATGGCGGCGGCTTTGTCTTTAATGAATAAATCTTATACCTTTAAACGAGCAATTCTTGTATATATATATATATATATATATATATATATATTTCTGTGATCTCGGAAACGGCTCGAACGATTTCGCTGAAATTTGGTATATAGGGGTTTTTGGGGGTATACAATCGATCTAGATTAGTCTTATGTTTGGGAAAACGCGTGTTTTCGAGTTTTCATGCGTTTTTCTTTCGACGCAGAATATGGTCGCTAATTTCGTGTTGCCGGCTACTGTCCGTCTGATCCAGCGGGTTAAGACGCGGACTGCTAAACGAGTGTTACGGGTTCGAATCGCGCCCGGTGACTAACTTTTGTTTTTTTTTATATGTTCAAGTTTATATATAATTTTTTAATTTTTATTGTTTTAGACAAGTTTAATTTAGTAAAAAATGTAGTTAAGATTATCACCTATACACCACCATATTACAATAAATAGTTATAACCGAGCTAAGCTCGGTCGCCCAGGTACTAAAAATATTTAACCAACCTGTTTTTTTACTATACTTTAAAGAGTTAACGAAGGTCCCTGGAAGCGATCCAATTAAGACAATTTAAAACAGACAGAAGAATTCAATTTAGAGTTCTGGTTTTTAAATCAAAGAGTTTTGAAAAAGTGGGTTAATATTATTCAGTAGGAAAGGTCTTGAGAGCCTGGAGCTTTATGGTAATCTGTTGCAATATGGTTACTGTTCGTAAGGTATCGTTCAGGCTTCACCAGCATCACTGCTGCCGTATTGCAGCGCGACATTACTGCCGACTGCATTGCTGCCGCAAATCTCAAAATCCCGGGCAAAGAATCGAACTTGATATAAAAAAAAGAAAAAGAAAAACATCTTTATTATCTATTTACAGACATTATAGCAAACATTTGCTGGGGCCCATCTTTAGGCGTACAAGGCCTGTGTTGAGACGTCCCGCTCTTACACACACAACACCACATCCGACATTCCACACACATTCGTTCCGATATTTGCAGTAGTACCTAATAACGAGCTGCAATACTACTGCAGTAATGCAGCCGACTGTATTGCTGCAGGAAAGGTTATTTCCATACCTCCGAAGTACTTGCCTCAGTAGGTATACTATTCAGAATACATCAGCATTACTGCAGCTGTATTGCAGCGCGACATTACTGCCAACTGCACTGCCCCAAAAATCAAAATCGATGTTACTGCCCGGACTTTTGACATTTGCGGCAGCGATGCATTCCACAGTAATGTTGCGCTGCAATACCGCGGCAGTAATGCTGGTGTATTCTGAATTGGAACGGTACCTTTATGGTAATCCGTTGCACTATGGTTATTTTTACATTATTACAGTCTAAATTAAAAATGCCTCGGTGGGTGTAAAATTAAAAATAATAAAGGAACGCCAACTTAGCTTAACTAGATTTTTATGAGGATTTAATATTGCACAAAGGAAGATGCAGTTAAGAAAATTATGTACGGTCAACAGGAGAAGCTAAGCCGTCGAGATTCAAAATGATCTGAGCATATTTTGTTAAGGGAATAAAAAAGGAAATAAATATACAATCAACGGTTAACGGTTAAGAAACAAAATATATAACAATAAAAGAAATAATAGGCCAGCTTAGCCACTTCTACTGCTTACTGTGCAAGTTTGTAAGTGATAGGTACCTAGTTATTTGTCGGTTTTACTGCGGAATATTGTTAATAATTTTAAAGAACGTTGGCGTTGGTGTATTAAAGCTAAAGGACAATATTTTGAAGTTTTCGTTTTAATGACCAATATTACGCGAAATTCTACGCAGGGGGCGCCACTACCAAATCCTGAGGGTCTGCCGCTAAACAATCGATATTACATTATATATATAACCTCTCTATCACTCTTGAAATTTAATCGGTTTTCGAGCCTTGCACATTACTGCCGCAATTATGACAGGACGGTATAAATTCCGTCATTTATTTTTTGAAAGAAATTGACAGACAGTGGCGTCAATAATAACACGTATAATATTCAGGATGAACTTGAACTGTATGTAAATGCCGCTTGTATTATTAACGCGTCAACTGGCGTTCGTGTTCATATTTTAGTAGGAACGAGGCCACTAGCGACATCTCGTAATGAAGTAGAATTTTTGAGTACATTTTAACATACATGATTGTTACAGTTTTATTTATAACAGGCTCTTGAGCGCAGGGGCCATGACAGCCTGATATTTGGCCACTGGGCGAAATCTCACGCGCCACATGCCCACTACGACAAATAATAATTTTAATATAATTTAATTGATAATTTTAACTTAATTTAATTGATAATTTTAATGTAATTTAATTGATAGCTTTTATTTAATTTAATGGATAATGTTAATTAAATTTTATCCGTATTTTTAATTTAATTTATTTAATATTTTTATTTTATTTTATGTAATTTATATGAAAATATTTAGATTGTTGTTTTGTGTTTTTGTATAGGTATATGGATCTTGTCTGAAATAAATGCTTTTTATTTTTATTTATTTATTTTAATGCTCATTGCTTCTTCATAGGGGGTGGATGAATTTTATAACATAGATAGAAAATTTGCAATTTTCTAGTATTTCAATAAATCGGACACTTTAAAATATATCTATGAAAATTTTTAGCCTCAAAGTTTTTTAAGAACAATTCCTAGCTGAGCAACTTTTCAAATTTCGAATTTTCGAAGCTATGTTTCTGTCGCACTGCGATGGGCTCAGTGCATGCGTGCGACAAGGACAACTGTAGATCGGACTAAAATTCCCACGCAAAAAACTCAAAAAGTGAGGTTTCACTCTCGACTGTTTCCTCCTCCAAAACGCAACCAATCATTATGAAATTTTGGAAACTGCAAGAGGAAGAAATAATCTATTCCGCTATGTTTTGATTTTTTGGATATTTGTTGTCATAATTGCATACTGCGCCTTTTTTTTGCAGCCAATTCAATTGAGCCGTTTTTACGATTTTAGAGGCGCCATAAGTTTCTTCAAAATAATATTATCCATAAAGAAATTTAAACATAGCGGTACAGATATTGATGATATTGATCTTATTAAAAAAAAACCATTGCTCTAGGTTAAAAATCACACTCACTGTCACTTATTCATACAAACCAAGTAGCATAAATGAATTTTACTTTTAAAATACTGACGTTTATAATTTAATATTTTTGTTTGATTAAAATTAAATAATTTGATTAATTTAACAGCCGTTTAAAATATTTTTACATAATTTTTAATCGTGGCTGAATGCCGAATAGGTCTGTGCCCTCGATGCTAACCTGTCAAGAGATTACAAAATGGCGGACGAATGTTTGATATGTCACTGTATTTAAGAATTATTTCGTTTAAAAATTAGTTTTTTCTTCGCAAGTGTGATGAAAAACATTGTGTAACTCCGGGGGTAAGAATATTGCAAACTCGGGTCTTGCCTGCGGCTGTCGGGTATAATCACCCTCGTATCCAAAATTTCACTTACCCCCCCCTCGTTGCACAATGTAATATTGTTTTAATTTGGCCGTATGGTACATAAATGATACACTTCAAGAGGATATTGTACACTGCTCTGCTGGCCAGCGATCCATTATAAAAAAAAACTATGAAATAAAATGAAGAAGTAAGCGATTTTGAAGTGTCTTTTTATTGAAAACCACTTTTGAAAAATAAGTCACGGCAAATGTGTAACAATTATAAATAATACATCATCCTTTACATTTTTTTGCTTTTATGAGTAATAGTTACTGATTTTTTTAAATCGTTTTCCAATAAACGACTTGTCAAGACTATTTACCTAAAAAAATGAATTATAATCAATCCTCAACACTCACGTAATTAATCTTAGTACATGTCATAAACAAAACACGATATAGATTGATCTGCCTACCCTTTCGTTTGAAGTCGGTTAACTTACCCTTTGTCGCGCCAGCGTACATAGTAGAGTTAATATTACAATGTAGAGCTCCCTAGAGCACCGTAACTTAGGTTTACTGCTGATTATAAAACAACTTACAATTCTGTAGAGCTTACGATGTGTAATGATATTCAAATAATACTTATGTTTGCATTTAGATGAATTACAAAAAAAAAAATTGTACGTAGATATCTTCTGCCCGTGACATACGGTCCGATTCGAACTTTAAGATACGTCATATACGTAGGATAGGATAGGTCCATAGGCTACGGTAACTGCTTACCACCGTGGTATAAAAAAAAGGGATCGAATATGTCAGTGACATTCTTGTTTGAAAAAACGTCACTTCCGACGCTGACATATCCGATCCGTATCGTATCTAGATCTAATATATGACGTATATTAAAGTTTGAATCAGGCCGATCCTCTGCGTAGAATAATGATGATGATAATTGATAAAAACAATCCTATAGCCAACCACCAAGTTTCATCTCAATCCGTTCAGCAGTTATACCGTGAAGAGTTCATACACACCGACAGACAACCAAAGTTACTTATGCATTTAGAAAACTATATATATAAATTGTAGGAATAAGGAGGGATTGTACATTTATTTTTCATAATGTCATGTTGGTTGAATAACGGATTAATTATATAAAACTACACGAAGTAAGAGACAAATAAGCCTTTTAACGCTTTAAAATAATAATTTCAACATTTAATGAGATATTCTAGGATTGACACATATAATTATTGAAACGAATTGTGTAATTTTATATGGCTTTTGAGTTATGTTAATGGAGTACAGTCTTCTTCCTCGCGTCCCAGCATTATGCCACGGCTCCTGGGAGCCTGGGGTCCGCTTGACAACTAATCCCCAGTATTGGCGTAGGCACTAGTTTTAACGTTCTACGCTCTACTCCGGTTTTTATTATTCCAAAGCGATTACTCTAACAAGAACTTTATGGAAATATTCTCCTAAAAACCGGTTTGAAAATAAAGGTTTTACGAACGAAACCGAAATTAAAAGGTTTTGCGCCAAGTACATTGGAAATTTAACCGGTTTTCGAGCCTTGGTACCCACAACACAACGCCTTCTTGAGCTCACTGTGGGGCTTAGTCAATTTGTATAAGTATGTCCAATAATTATTTATTAATTTATTTAACTTTAAACTAGTTCTAAGCTACCCACTTTCTAGTCATTGTTAGAATTCTAACTGTTATATATACAACTAGCGTATGCTTGCATGTGTGCGTGGCTGCGCCCACCACGATACCTATACGTGAATAAACCAGTGCATAACTAACTACCAGTTGTTTCACTTGTGTCCATATCTACGTATCTAACAGTGGCGACGAGGATGGGAGACACGGAGAGTGTTGCGTCCCCGTCCCAAAATAGATTTTAAGAAGTATTACTAGTATTTAAATTGAAAATTAGGTGATGAGATTAATAGTTTAATAGGGGAGGGATGTTATATATACAACTAGCGTATGCTTGCATGTGTGCGTGGCTGCGCCCACCACGATACCTATATCACCTATATGTGAATAAACCAGTGCATAACTAGCTACCGGTTGTTTCACTTGTGTCCATATCTGCGTATCTAACACTAACGTAACCTTGGTCTGCATAGGTAAGTGACAAACCAAGCTTGTTTCAACTCCAGTCCTGTTTGATTCGAACAAAGCCAGAGCTACTCACAACAGTATACAATAACGTACAACAGCGTACACTACCGTACACCGCATAACACTGTTAATTGTTCTGCTGGCTTCTACAAGCTATTCTATTGGCTTGCTACAAGAAACCTGGAAATAAACTGTACAAGCTATTGCAAAAGCAATCTTATAACACATGCATTAGGTTTAAGTTTCAACAATCGTGTAATTATATTGAAATAGCTGTAAGTGGAAAAATATTTCCATGTAAAATTCAATCTTATATTTTAGTGCTTAAGTCTATTTTAGATTGACGGTATTTCGAATTGAGCTTTTCTGAGCTTGAAATAATAATATGGAATTGTCTCGCTACGAGCATGCTACGCGTGCTACGGCGTAGAACAAGCATTGTTGCCTTCATATCGTTATGTGTATGTATGAATAATGTGAAAACACTTAAAAAAAACAAATTAATTACAATGCAATGAAATGGATGAACCGATTTTGATAATACGTATCTTAGAACCACCTGCTTTCAAATAAGGAAAAATCGCAACCAAATCGGTTCAGTCGTTTAAGAGCTAAGGTGCCATAGACAGAAATACACATATAGCGGTCAAACTTATCATAACACCCCTATTTACGTCGGGGATTTCAAATCGTAATTGACCGGTTTTTTTTTACTACGTCGGTGGCAAACAAGCATACGGCCCGCTTGATGGTAAGCAGTCTGAGCCAGAGGAGTTACATGAGCGTTGCCGACCCTAACACCCTTTCCTCCCCTCGTTGAGCTCTGGGAACCTTACTCACCGGCAGGAACACAACACTATGATTATATTTGTTATGTTTAATATGTATGAGTCTCACATGAGTGTAGTATTTATTTTAAATACTTACGACCGGTTTTTTGACGACCGGTTTGGCCTAGTGGGTAGTGACCCTGCCTACGAAGCTGATGGTCCCGGGTTCAAATCCTGGTAAGGGCATGTATTTGTGTGATGAGCATGGATATCAAATTTGTTCCTGAGTCGTGGGTGTTTTCTATGCATTTAAGTATTTATAAATATTTATATATTATATATATCGTTGTCTAAGTACCCTCAACACAAGCCATAATGAGCTTACTGTGGGACTTAGTCAATTTGTGTAATAATGTCCTATAATATTTATTTATTTATTATTATTTACTTACACCCAACTTGGTTAAACCAATGACTGCAAATGATATTTTTTGGTATACCTACTTATACGAGTATGTCCTTGGCCTCGCTTTACTAGTCCAAATAAAAATAAAAACGGTCAAGTACGAGTTCGTTTTACTCACGCACTGAGGGTTCCGTACAAACTTTGATTATCTCGTGTAACTAAATGGCGAAAGATTTTGATCACAAGTACTTATACTATGTATAATTGTGTGCAGCGCCATCTATCGGAAAATTCTCTAACTAATTTGCGCGATCTAATGCACGTTATGTTGGTTTTTCGAGGATAATTATTATTATGTGAACCGATTTCAAAGATTTTTCCTTATTTGAAAAAAGGTGTCTTCTTTCAAATAAAAGAGCAATTTTTCATAGAAATTTCAAGTGTAATAAGTGGAATTGTAATTTTTTCCACAATTTTCTCCATCAATCATTTTTATTCACTGTGGAAAAAAAAAATGTTTTGAAAAAAAAAAATGAAAATGAAAATGAATAATATTTATTTCCTTATAAAGTAAAGGTTTACAATTTGACATAAGTGGTTGGAGCTTCCTTTTAGGTGAATGAACCTGTATCAGGATGCCCCGCTCCTCCATAACATACAGTCTTTTTACTTAGTAGTAGGGAAATATTCCATAAGTACATGAAAGATTTATAGCTATATTTAAATTGTTTTAGAATGTACAATTTGAGCTCTTTCAAATGATACTCCACTTGGGCTTTTGACTTAGTCACTAGACTTTGAAATTTTGACTTAGTCACTAGACTTTGAAATTTTGACTTAGTCACTAGACTTTGAAATTTTGCCGCCTCTTGAGTTAATAAAAAAATACTTTCCATGTGTCTGGGTAAGCGTTGTTCATAACTATTCCAAATTTCAAATCGATAGCTTAAGTGGTTCTCGAGATAATTAGCGTTGTGACAGACAGACAGACGGACGGATAGAGTCGCACCATAAGGGTTCCTTTTGTACCTTTTTAGTACGGAACCCTAAAAACTAAATAAAGAATTTATAATCAATTTTAATAAAATTTTGCAACTAAATTATGTAAATAATTCCATTCGTATTATTAAATATGTACTGAAAAAGACATTTTAAAATGGAAACTCGATATTCGTATTATAATGAGAATATTAATTTTTTAGTAGAAATGTTGGTTCATTAATTTCGAAATCCTACTTTGTTCTGAAAATGACGTGCTTTATTTGCTTTCAGGTACGTTTTTCATCAGGATAATTATTGACAGGTAACCCATTATAAGGTAACCCATCAATTATAAGGTAAACCATTCTTTCGAGGTGGCCCAGCCAACGGAGATGTGTTTTACTCACCTATTCTATTAAAATTATTTAGAATGAAGGTCGTGCTGAAAAGAGGCGAATTTGGTCGACCGACTGGACGCCGTCCTGTAGGTCATACTCAGTATCGGTAGGCGGATAGAGTGCAGGTAGATCCTCGTGAGCTCGGCGTCAGTGGAAACTGGCGTAGCCGCGCAGGACCCGGTAAAATGGCGTGTTCTTGTGTTGGAGACCATGACTCATTTTAGGTCATTGCGCCAAAGAAGTAAGTAATAGTAATTATAAGGTCAACGCTCCTGATATTTGACATGATAACCAATAATTGACACTCAGTATTTTAACCAGTATGAACCAAGGTTGCTTCTGCCAATTATTAGTAGTGTCCGATTTTGGTGCATTTATGCTTGAAGATTCTTTATCCTCATAAGTATTACCAATTCACTTTAATGAGAATATTTTATATTTAAATAAGATTAAATTTTAGGTTAAACGTACAGTGCAGTGGGTGATTGGTGATGAAACGGGCCTGTCTAACGTGCTGGTCTAAGGCTTACTTTATTAGCGGTGGTGGCCGAGTTGATTTGACGTCCGATTTCCAATCCGGAGGTCGCGGGTTTAAATCCTGGCTCGTACACTCACGTATTTTAATTGTTAGGCTATTTAGTGTTTACTTTACATTGGACGTTTCATACCATTAGCTGGAACCCTAAATGGGTCAGCAAGAAAAATCTGTGACCGTACTAAATGGTGTTTTCGAAACATATACGGATTTTAATTTGACATCTACCGCTAGCTTTTCGGTGAAGGAAAACATCGTGAAACCTGAATCCCATCTGCAAAGAAATTCAAAGGTGAATGTGAAGTCCCCAACTTGCATTGGGACAGAGTAGGGACTTATAGCCCAAGCCCACGCAAGAGAAGACCCAGCAGTGGGACGCATACTTCAATTATAATTATAATTTCAGTCTAAATTTACATACATACATACATATAATCACGCCTATTTCCCGAAGGGGTAGGCAGAGACCTAAGAGTCTTTTACACATGAAAAAAAACATTGTCAGAAATGTGTTGTTATTCCGCGATTTCAGGGAATAATAACCAATTTTACTCCCAAGGGATTCTTTTTCTTAATTATTGTATAGGTATGTCTGTAAGCAGGGGTCACTTGTTTTATAAATCAAGCTGTTTAGATGCTTAGACTTTCTATAAGAAGAAAAACCTATTAAAATCACGTATATCCTTAAACATACGGAAGAGATTTATGAAGACATAGATATGGTCTATCGATTTATATGCATGTGAGACATGGACACAAAATAAAAGAGATGAACAATATCTACAAGCATTTGAGATGTGGTGTTGGCGAAGGATGGAAGGAATAAGTTGGACAGAAAGAGTAACCAATGAAGCCGTCCTAAAGAGTGAAGGAAAAGAGAAGCTTAATGAGCATGAAGCGAACGGAGTGGCGCAAGTGCGTTGGAGATGGTCGCAAGTTCTAAGACGAGGCCTGGTTTGCGGCACTAGCAGACAAAAGGGAAAAAAGGCACCGTAGCGAAACGTCACAGTCCGTCGCGAATTTCCCTTGCCAGCTCTGTGGCAGAGTATGCCGCTCTCGCATCGGTCTTTTAAGTCACAAAAAAAGATGTTTTGCGGACATTGCACTATAGATCGTCTGAAATAGACGCTATGGCCAGTAGTAGTAATGAGCATTATTAAAAATAGAAGAGGAAAAATGATCAGCACGACCACTTCATCAGAAACATTATAGAAGGGAAAATAAATGGAAGGAGAGGGAGGCGAAGACCAAGAAAAAGTTATATGAGACAAAGTAAAGGAGCATGTAGGAGCCGTGTCGTACCAGGACACTAAAGGGCTGGGTTCAGATCGACCAAGGTGGAGACAACTTCATCAAGCTGCATCGACAAGAGCCCTGCTCTTAAATTAAAAAAGAGGAGTGCTTAAGAACACATTACGCCTACATTTTTGCGTAGGAATCTACTAAAAATAGTCCCTTCTAGTATTTATCCTTTACTTTTGTCTCAACTCTCTTTGCTTTTCCGCCAACACTGTCTCGTATTATTTAACCACCAAGGGTCTTTGTCTATATTTACTTAGGCTCTTTAACGGCTAAGTTGGTAGTGATAGTTACCCTGCCTTCGAAGCAGAAGGTCCCGGGTTCCTACCCTGGTATGGCCATTTATATATTTATCACAGACCAGTCTCGGAACCAGTTTAAAAAATACCGGTAAACACCCGTTTATTTCAGTTTCCTTCCGAACTTCCGAACGCTATATTAAGAACTTTATTGTAACCTAAAAAAAACGGTTTATTCGACGAGCGACCTGGTGGTGTGCCACGTAAACATAGACACCGACATAAGAAGAAACCGGTTTTGATTGTTCTAAACCGGTTAATTTGACAAGAACTGTTCTCATAAAAACCGTGTTCCGAGCGAAACCGATATGAAAAGGTTTTGCGCCAAGTACCTGATAACAGTTTGGAAATTTAACCGGTTTTCGAGCTTAATCACAAATATGTTCCTGAGTTATGGATGTGTTCTATGTATTTAAGTATTTATCAATATCTATCTATTATAAAGTGGTGGTGGCCTAGTGGGTATGACGCCCGACTTTCAATCCGTCGGGGGTTCAAATCCTGGCTCACACCAATGAGTTTTTCGGAACTTATGTACGGAATATCATTTCATATTCACCACTAGCTTTTCGGTGAAGGAAAACATCGTTAGAAAACCTGCATATATCCGCGAAGAAATTCAAAGGTGTATGTGAAGTTCCCAACCCCAGTCAGCGTGGGGACTAAGCCCAAGCCGTCTCCCGCATGAGAGGAGGCCTGTGCCCAGCAGTGGGACGTATATAGGCTGAATTATTATTATTATCTATTATGTGTAACGTCATCTACTACCCATAACACAAGCCTAATTGAGCTTACTCTGGGACTTACAGGTCAATTCCAACGAGCAAAATGTGCACAAGACCTTAAACCGTTATTTGAATAATATTGGAATATCAATTAGCTGTCATTCGCGCATTCATTTCACTTGTCCGTACATGAATTAGTGCAAGCAAGACACCCGCTAGAATGACAGATAACTGATATTATTCAAGTATCTGTTTGATGTCAGGTACACGTTAAAATGTTTTTTGTGGAGGATAGGTAGGCGTTTGACCACGATCTCACTTGATGGTAAGTGATGATGCGGTTTACAGCGGAGCCCGCTTACCTATGAGATACCTATTTACTCTAGCCTTGAAGAGATCCAGATTGTACTCATACGGAAACACAGACTCCAGCAAGGCATTCCACTCCTTGGCAGTTCGCATAAATTTTCGATTTGTTTCCCTCAAATCTATAAAAAATACACGTAGCCAAATTCCTAGAACGTTACACGTGGCTACACACATTATTTCCGCTTTTGCCTCGAAAGTATTTCCTTTCATCTCCGGAGTCAACAAAATACCGACACGCGATCTATCAAAGGCATAATTCGGTCCTAATTATTTTGTAAGACAAAACCGTTCGCTTCATCGCAAATTTATGACATTATGTGGTAAATATGTGACGAGACAGTGATTGAAACCAGAGCTGGAGCACCAACATCGAAATTTCGTGACGTACTTACACGAGTGACGAATGTAGCATGCAAAACCTCTCTCTCTCTCCGAAGCATTATTATTCCCATCTGATTGTGGGGTCTGCTATCCTCATCTTTTCTTTCCACTTCGTGCGATCGGACGTGTCGTCTACAGTAACGTCGCAGGCACTCATGTCTTTTGC
The DNA here is from genome assembly GCF_033807575.1 of Cydia pomonella. NCBI lineage: Eukaryota > Metazoa > Arthropoda > Insecta > Lepidoptera > Tortricidae > Cydia > Cydia pomonella. The sequence goes on along the minus strand of NC_084705.1, from coordinate 32,080,633 downwards.
TATGGTATCTGTCCATCTCATCTTAGGCAATGTAGCATGCAAAACCATTTGTAATTGTATTATGTTATTAACTATTTATACTAGCCACAGACTGGGTCCCACAGGATGGATCTCGGGACAGAGGAAGACCAAAACGGAGATGGCGACACGACCCTGGTACGTTTGGTAATGAGTGGCGGGAGTGTGCATTAGACAGGACCAAATGGTTTCTCACAGACCGTGATCTTTTTGGGTTTTTCGAACCCAGAATGACTAGCATATTCAATACTATAATTGTCCCAAAAACTCCCAAAAATTTGTATGGAAATTAAGTTCCCACTACATCACGGACATGCATTGTTTTTTTTAACTAAACGTTTTATAATGGTAGCATAGATAATGCTGACAATTCTGAGGATGATCCCAAGAAAGCCCAGATTTGTAAGAATCAAGCTTTCAGTATTTTTTGACAAACATTATAAAAGCCCAAGTTAAATTAAATAGAAATAAGTTTCGCAATTTAACTCAAAACTTCACTTAATCTTGACAGGTTCATAAAATAACCTAAAAACTTCCCGAAGCTCGAACGAAAATCGCGCTTTAACAACGTTTTTCAGACAATACAAGTCTTTGATGCCCTTATCTCGCTGAGACATAATACCTTAGGACTAAGGGTATACCAGGCGACAAAATTGGCGCCAAAATGAACTCTAAATCCAGTGGAATAACTACTACTTTTTCCACTTCACTTGACGTATAAGCTATCAAAGGAGTCTCTTGAAAAAATCTCCATCGTCGGAAAGAATACCCTTCCGACAGAATAGGCAGCACTGTTCTTTCATTAAAGGCATTTATATAAATGACCTATCTTCCAATCTCACCAAACCAATAGGGACCTTATGCTGAAGCTATAAAGTTGCAAATCAGAGGACAGGTGGATGTCGTTATGTTAGATTAATTAAGCAAAGATTTTAAGTGGACCCTAGTTAGTCGAGTGGCATATTGATTTTCGCCCGTTTGGAAATTTTAATATTTTCGATGCGCCTGGCGTTGGGAAAGGCATACAAAATAATAGTTTATTAACGTTAATATTGAACTGGGAATTCCTTTTTATAAACAACCTATTTTCCAGTCTCACCAAACATAAATTTTTGATTAAAGATAAAGATAGGTTATTTTTCAAGTAGGCATATTACATTGCATTTATGAACGTCAAATAAAGCTACGCCAGCTCTAACCCTACACCTCTGACCCGTATAGCTTTAGATACCATAATAAATAAAAAATACAGCGAATGTAAGTTTTTCTTACAAAACATGTTTTTGTTTTATTTCGTTAGTTTTATAAGCTGGGGCTATTTAAACTAATAAACTAATTAAATAGATATATCTCATGTCATTCAATGTCCAGTTTCATTACAATCCAACACGTAGTTTTAACATGAGTACGAAACTCGGCCGAACTTACTGCGGACTCTGTACCCCTAGTGTACATTTATTTGATAGCGAAACGTGACGTACGAGTTTGCGTTAAGTCTCATTTTTTGTATGGGATTTTGAGTTTCCAAAACGCCCTGTTTGGCGCGCTGTTTCTAAATCCCATTCAAAATGAGACTTAACGCAAACGCGTACGTCACGCTATCGAATAAATTTACACTAGGAGTTCAGAACTCAAATCAAATACAAACTGTCAGAACCATCTCTAGGTCACTAATTGTCAGCATCTTAGCAACGACTTAATAAATCTAATATTGTATCCGAGCTAATCTTGCCAACCGTCAGGATCAAGTTTTCAATATGGCGCCCGTTATTAATGACGGCTGAACCGACAAAAGGGTTATTAATTGACTTGAAAGCTGTTTTGACATGTTGCTTAGAATTTTCAGATGACTGCGTAAATGTTATTGGTAAATGTTACATTAGGATGACAACTGCTGCAGTCTTACTGCTCTAGTTTGGACGGCTCAGAAACTGGTTAAATTTCCAAACCGTTATCATGTACTTAGCGCAAAACCCTTTAATTTCGGTTTCGCTCGAAAACCCGTTATTTTTAAACCGGTTTTTATGAGAACAGTTCTTGTCAAATTAACCAGTTTAGAGCAATGAAAACCGGTTTCTGCCTATGTCGGTGTCTATGTTCACGTGGCAAACCACCAAGCCGGCCAGTCGTTTCGTTGCTCGTCGAATAAACCGTTTTTTTAGGTTACGATAAAGTTCTTAAAACGTTCTCGTTTTTATACAGCGTGTATTTTTGATACGACCATAAAATCAAAGGGTAGTTAGTTTAGGCAGTAATTAACAGACTTTCATAGGTTTTATAAGAAATGGACTGGGAAATGGAAAATAATTCAACAAGCAATGCACTACTATGCACTACTTTGTTTTAACTCAACACGTCTCATTAATGATGCGTCGTCACAACTGTCACAAGTGATCATGATGTACGAAATACGTTGCCGCTTGAAAAAAAATCAAAAATTAATTATGCTCTGGTAGTTAAGACTAAACTAAAAAAATCTTTCAGTATTGTCTTAAAGCACTAAAACCAACGTCTAGTCTAAGTTCGAGATACAAAAAATACACTGTATAAGTTCGGAGGAACACCGAAATAAACCGGTATTTACCGGTATTTTTTAAACCGGTTTCGAACCTTGGATGGCACAGTCAAGTTTTAATTTTATTACGACAGGGAATTTTATAATACTACTATTTAAAAAATTGTGGCCTTAGTGAAGAGGGGTACAAGTCTCGCGCAGCTTAGGTGTAAAAGGGCATAAGTGTGACGTGGAATATACACCCTTTTACTCCTGCGCTGCCCGAGACTTGTACCCTTATTCACTAAGACCACATTGAGATCGTTAAGCGGAAACATTAGTGGTAATTGGTTCAAAGAAACGTTCTCGACATTTTCCTTTCTGGATTTTGGCTGGAGTTTTTTTTTTTATATTACTTCAATATTACCAGCCTCCTTTTCGCCTAAGCTGCAGTTGTCCTTATCGCACTAATTTTAAGAGCTGGCCCCCGTCAGCGCGACGGAGATATTTACCTAAAATTTTCAAATCTAAGTATATGAGATCAGCTAGTATTTCCAAGAGGAACATGTCGACACTTAAGAAATTATCGCGGAAAGAAAAAGCCCTAAAATATTACATTGATCTTTTTTTTCAAGTAGGCATAATACAATACGCTTATGAACGTGAAATAAAGTTATGTATAATAGCGATCTAAATAAATAACGATAAAATTTAATGTTGCAGTAGAAAGCGAAATAATTTGAAGACTGGAAGGTACTGTACTGACAAGAAATTTTCTCATCAAATTAAGTCAAGGAAGCGAGTTATCATAAATAAAAGAACATCTCTAAATGTCACCCAATTATTATACTACGTCGGGGGCAAACAACCATACGGCCTGCCTGATGGTAAGCAGTCTCCGTAGCCTATGTACACCTGCAACTCCAGACGAGTTACATGCGCGTTGCCGACCCCAACCCCACCCCCCTCGTTGAGCTCTGGCAACCTTACTCACCGGCAGGAACACAACAAACTATGATTTGAATTGAATCGTTACACAATAAGCTGTACTTCTTGAATGCATTTGAATGCAATTTATACGTGCCTTAGAAATGGATCTGAGGCGGCATGAATGAAAGATTTTATCTCAAAGTGCAGATCACAACGCCTTTTCAGCAGTCGGGTATTCAAAAGTAATAGGATGTGGTGGAGCACGGCTTGAACAGAGAGCGGAACAGATAAGTCAGTTTAGTTAGTCTGGTTTTAGTGCGGTGACGCTGTCAAAATTAATTTTGACTTTTAGAATAGAATAGAATAGAATATTTTTTATTGTATAACTGTGTACATATAAAGGTGGTCTATTTTTACATTATACGTGTCAACAGTTGCCTGCTAGGGCGTACAATTTTCTTATGGTAGGTACGAGTAACCTACTTATCCTAAAACTAAGCTGTATAGCCGGTAAAACCACTCTGCCAGTAGAAAAAGTTTGATATAGGAAACGCTTGACTATTCTTCGTTCATCAGTTTACGACGGCAGGGTGTAAAAGTCACCTGCCATAATTTACGGTGTGAATAAATGTCAACGTCAGGTCAGCCAAAATGTATGAAATAGCCAATTTTTTTTTCAAATCTTAAAGTCAAAACGGTCCGTCAATTACTGTTTCTACTACCTACAGTTTTTATGAAATCACAATTTTTAATTAATCTCTTTTTTGTGTATGACAAGAATCCCAACCAAAGTTTTTGTCATCTTTAGCATTTTTTTGGAGATTTTTTTTTTTTGGTGTATACGCAACCGAGGTTTACCAACGATTTGACCACCACACACATGTGACAGGTAATAATAATAATCATCACATTTAGTAAATTGTCTATTACAAAGGGCCTCTACGTGTTGGCTTCGGCCCCACGCACGGCTTCCAAATGTCCGGGACCCCATGGTCCCGAAATAAAGTAAAGACAGACAATAATAATAATAATAAATATTATAGGACATTATTACACAAATTGACCAAGTCCCACAGTAAAAAATACAAAATCACATACATAAAGTGAAGCATCTGTCCGTCTGTCTATCCAACAGTGAACTGGCCGATATTGGATCATCGCGGGACCATTAAGCGGGTTTTTATTAGAAAACTTTAGCGAGCAAACACGGCGAGCTCGGTGAAAAACTCGAGTCATCCGACCAATCTCGGCTCCAAATTATATTTGAATTGCTTAGAATAGAGGATTTAATATACTGTTAGTTTATTTTCTGTTCTTCAGTTTCCATTTTGTGATGTTCCATTTGTGCGATGAACACAGATATTTATTCCTGCGTCATGGATGTTTTCTATGTATTTAAGTATTTGTATGTTATATATATCGTTGCCTGAGTACCCACAAGTTTTCTTGGCTTACCGTGGGACTTAGTCAATTTGTGTAAGAATGTCCCTATAACATTTATTTATTAAATTTTTAGCTTGGAAAGGTTTAGGGCAAACGAAATGGCCCGACTCAGATTTAAGTATTTGTTGCGGTTTACATCTCGTTTTGACGCGACCTTCAAGATCGCTCAGATCACCAATTTACTATTGTATTTTTTAAATATTTAAAAGTATGTGTGTATAATTATGTATTTATATATGTATTTTATTTTATGATATATTGTTTTGTTAAGTGTATATTCTGTGATAGACTTCTTTTATTGCATCACGAACACCTACTGCCATGACATACATTTATTAAATTCCGCTTTATTGTCAAAAGGTTGTTGTTTCTCTTCTCAATGTGCTGTATTCCTTCTATTATTTCTGTATTGAGATGTGCAATAAAGAGTATTTGTATTGTATAATTATCTTTGAGAATCTTTAATCTAAGTACTTCAGAATTCTTGGTCTAATATTTATAAAATACATCTGATCTGCCAGATGTTGATAATCTATTCGTTTTCTTGACGTTCGCTATAGCAGGTCTAGTTAGCATTGCGAAAGGTATAGTTAGCGGCAAACAATATGTGACAAATCCAGTGTGGGCTGCGTGGTCATGGGAGCGACAGTGCAGCCGCCAAAATTTGTTATAGTCCAATCAAAAAATCAAAAAAGGGGACCATGTGTAGTGTTATCTAAGGTAATTCCTACGGACGTGGAGTAAGGGTCACCACGATATGACGTCGTATGGGTATGTGTGTTGGCCCCGCCATACGGGTAATGTTGCACGACGCCGCAGCGTGAGACGTCGTCGTATCGTGGTTAATATGTGTGTTCGCCCTAACAACGAACCCGCAGACCATCAACCACATTATTCTAGAGTGCCCCCTTACTAGATACACAGGCCATGTATACGATTTTAAGATCCTGTCAGAAAAAGCAGTAGCGTACCTGGGAAGGGCGAAATTCTAACTAAGTTTTTCTATGGAATCCAGTGGCATGTACATATACCATTCGATAAATAAAAAACCGGCCAAGAGCATGTTGGGCCACGCTCAGTGTAGGGTTCCGTAGTTACTCTTCCGTCACAATAAGCTAAACTGGAGCTTAAAGTATAGTAAATTGTTAACCAAGGGATGAAACGGTACCTTTCACGAGAGTTAAACAAATAGGCAAATTTGCATAATTAGTACCTAATTAAAGTAAGTCTTTTTACTATGGGAGCAACTTTTTGCGATAACTCAAAAACAGCTAAACTGATCATGTCCGCTATAGTTTTCATTTAATGTCTTTCTTAAGCTCTACTTCCACGATTTTTTTCATATTTTTTGGACCTATGGTTCAAAAGTTAGAGGGGGGGGGGGGGGGACACATTTTTTTCTCTTTCGGAGCGATTATCTCCGAATCTATTCACGTTATCAAAAAATTTCTTGAAAACCCCTATTAGTTTTGAAAGACCTTTCCAACGATACCCCACACTCTAGGATTGAAGCGAAAAACACTTTACGTGTAGGGGAGGTACCCTAAAAAAAAAAAAAAAATTTAAATTTTATTGTACGACTTTGTCGGCTTTTTTGATTTATATATCCATGCCAAATTTCAGCTTTCTAGCACTAACGACCACGGAGCAAAGCCTCGGACAGACAGACAGACAGACAGACAGACAGACGGACATGGTGAAACTATAAGGGTTCCTAGTTGACTACGGAACCCTAAAAATGACGATATTTCTCGTTGTTTGAAAAAGATAAAATTAAACTCATGTTTGTAAGAGATTGCCAAGTTTTGTGAATAAGGGTAAGGATCAAAATTCAAGGTACAAAGTACTATTTAAGTCCATGATAGATTTCGCTAAGAATAGTCTACTGTGCACAAAGACGGTATTTCGCTAAGAATAGTCTACTGTGCACAAAGACGCAATAGACGCTATTTCGCTACGAAACTTGTAATTTCCTTACTGAACCACTTAGAAGCCATTCGGCACTTACCCAGAAATTATCGTGCTAATGAGATTTCGCACTTTGTAGCAGGTCTCTCTAATAAGGCTTAATTACCCTCTTATTACTGCCAATTTTGAAACCAATAGGTTTTATCAATCTGGAGGTCGCGGGTTCAAATCCTGGCTCGTACTAATGAGTTTTTCGGAACTTATGTACGAAATATCATTTGATATTTACCACTAGCTTTTCGGTGAAGGAAAACATCGTGAGGAAACCTGCATACATCCGCGAAGAAATTCAAAGGTGTATGTGAAGTTCCCAACCCCAGCCAGCGTGGGGACTATCGCCCAAGTAGTCTCGCGCATGAGAGGAGGTCTGTGCCCAGCAGTGGGATGTATAATAGTTAATAATCATTATTATTATTATCTATTATGTGTAACGTCATGTAGTACCCATAATACAAGCCTAATTGAGCTTACTGTGGGACGTGCAGGTCAATTCCAACGAGCAATATGTGCACAAGACACCAATCCGCATTGGGCTAGCGTGGGGACTAGGCGTATATAGGCTGTTTTTTTTTTTTTTTTTTTTTTTTTTTTGGTCGTTTTGAGGTCGACTCTAATATTAATAAAATATTATCCTCCATGATTTATGTATCCTCCATGGATACATAAATCATGCATGGCGACGGAACGGTAAAATAGAATTTAAAAACAAAAATAGGGTACTTCCCATACAAAATGATATATTATATATATTTTTTTTTTGCTTTTACCCAATAGTGAGGGGTAACGTTGGATAGGTCTTGTAAAACGAATACGAAGTCTCCGCCAACAATTTTTTGATAAAGTTTATATTTTAGGAAATAATCGCATAAAAGAAAAAAATGTATCCCCCCCTCACTTTTGAACCATGGATCCGCTTTTTCACAATACATATTATCTACTGTAAATATTACTTTAATGATAGATACGATAATAGATTTCTAATTAAAGCAAATACAAGTATCTAGGCAAACTTCGTATATCTAAAATTTCACAATATGTGTAGATAATACATTAGAACATTACATTAGATATCCAAAACTTTATAAGTCTCCATTCTGAAAGTTACAAAACACGTTATTAGGACAAATCTAATTTAATAGATACAATAGGGTGTTATTTCAAATTGAGCCTTATTAGGTAAGGATACGATTTGCAGTTGTTTAACTGAGAAGTTTCGTTGAAGGTGATTTATAAATATCATTCAGGCTTCTGTTTGTTAAAATAAATAGATATTATAAATCCCTTACATGCAGTATTTTGTATATTTATACGTATTTTTTTACACGAGTTCGTATTTAGGAAAAAAAAAAGAAAAATCTCAAATATTCAACCTACACGGATTTTTCAATACAAACTCACATCATAATCATAGCCCGGCTTTTTGGAGCAAAACTGTAGCAGTGCTAGTAATAGATTATCGACTCAAGTGCTATCTATATCGATAGCAAGCAAGTTCTAAATAATAATAACAAATGTCTCACCTTTAAAGTAAACAATATTAATTAAGAGTGTCAGTTCCTCTGTTATCTATTTAGATTAGATTAGATTATTTTGTTTCATGGTATAAATTTCAATACAAATTTGCCTAACAGCGCGGCTTACGTCGGCGATGACTCGCGAATCGTGTCGCGGCGCGGCGGCCCAACGGCATTCGGAGTTCGCCCACGTAGGACACTTCCATAGGTATCAAAGGATTGAATTCACCCGCGCCGGGCTACGCCGCGCCGCTTCGCGTTCGCGAGTTATTCGCTCAGGTAAGACACTGCCTAAGCAAAAAATTATAAGAATTCACATCACGATCGTCAAAAACTAGAAACGAACATGTAAGAATTCCATAAAAACTATAAAATAATATAATATTTTATCTCCTAAAAGGATCGTCAAGGTAGAATTAACAAGAAATATAAATGTGAAATATATTTTAAAAAAAAATTAATTTATTTACTTATATTTGTATTTACAAACCACTTTGATTTATTCTTATTGTGTCTGTAAATATCTGACAACTACCATTAACTAGTCATTCTGACAATAGTAAAAATTACATCAAGAAATTGTTGTGAGTGTGGAGTGAACTGTACCCCTAGTGTAACTTTGATCGACATCATAACGTGACGAACGCGTTTGCGTTAAGTCTCATTTTGTATAGGATTTTGAGGTTCCAAAACGTCCCGCTTGGCGCGCTCTTCCTAAATCCAATACAAAATGAGACTAAACGCAAACGCGTACGTCAAGTTTCAAAATCGAATTTAGTTACACTAGGGGTACTGTTACCCGCGATATCTGCGGACCGAAACGACCTCCAAAGTGTCTTTGGGCGACTGGAAATGCTTACTATGTGGCGATTCGTCCACTCGTTTGATACAAAAGATGTACGTAATGATTTTGCATGCGAAAATCATTACGTATATCTTTTCACACGCACGTAATCATAACATCTCACTGTTGGTAAACTTATACATCTTATTGCAAATGAATCTAGTATTAGTTGAATATGGACCTAACTCAAAATGACCTGTAAAACATTGACTTTTACCAATAAATTTCTTGTATCTTGTAATAAGGTTCATCGGCGCTCAGTTAAGAGTGTAGCTGTAGGTACCAGGAGCGCAGAATCCTAGGGGAGGTGATAAATCCTCCCCAATAGTAAAGCGGGGTAGTAAAAGTGCTCTTCCATTTATGATACATGAAAATTCGTCTAGGGAGTGAGCTCTTTGTACTATATGTTATGTATGAGGTAGATATTACTTCAGATATTATGTTTCAATAGATATCTATTTAATACCTTGACTGTACCTACATATGTAGGTACAGTCAAGGTATTAAATATCGACAAGGACAAAGTGCCAAAAATATGTATACACGACCTTATTGCCTATACATTAGTGTGCACATATTTTGGCACTTTGTCCGTGTCGATATTTAAAAGTTTTGTCTTTCAAAAATAGAAAAGAAAATGGTACCATTTGATTCCTTACATTTTATTGAAAAATAAATTGTATGACAACTATACACATAAACGAAATATTTCAGGGTCAAAATGGCAATTTCCTTGATCTTTCATACATTTATATAGGACAGACTTATATATGACGTCACATACGTACATACGTCACATCACCTAATCATTTTGTTAGAGGCGTTTCAATCGTCGACTGCGAGCGTCAGACTTTAACTCTCATTTCCTATATAGACATTTGATCCTCAGAAAAATCAAGATCGTTTGACATTATTTACAAAAAACAGTCAAGTAGCCAATTGGCTCAAATTCCTGTGCGTGACACTGCTGTACTGGCCCCAGTCTTATTGCCCGTAAGGCCCGTTCTTATATATAATTATGTCAATGGATAAAACCTAATGTAACTGAACCAGGCCAAATTAATTAATGAATAAGGGAGTTAGTCGTGTAAATATATTTTGGAACGTTCACTGTAAACGATATTTTCTCAAAAATGGACGGCAATGTCCACTTTTCCGGTAAAAATCCGGTCGGGAAATGCGTAGTTAGTTCATGGTTAATTAATTATTACAGAGTTAAAAACATTGCAGTCTCTAGTTTGCGACAAACAAATTTCATTCATTACATATCGAGTATGGAAGGTAGAGTTAAGGAACGCAATCTCCATAGGCAGCACTTATGCAAAAGTGTCCAGTGGTCAGCTATAAATAATAGTTCCAAATCTCTCCAGAGTAGCGCTAGAGTAGCTAAGAACCCTGGCGTTATTGATGGAGTGAAGTGCGCTGTCTATGATTTGTTTTTTTTTTTTCAAGTATTCTAGGTATTGTAGCGCCACCTATTTAAAGATAAAGATAAAGATATATTTATTTGCAAAATGTAGTGGTAAACATAGTTGGTCTGTAAGTAATTTTAAGTGCGTACATTTTACTTAATGAAGCATGCAAACTTTCCTCATTAACTAGGTACTATAACTAAGTATAGCATATAAAAATATTGAACAATATAACCATGCATTAATCATATACTTTACATTAATTAATTTATATCTAAGATTTACAAAATATTATAATCATTATTCATTATTATTTATTAGTTTAAACAAGTTAAGTTAAATATTCATCAATTCTATAATAACACTTAAGGTTTTTTGATGTCACTTTTTGGTATATGGAGATTCCATTCCTTACCTCCACCTTCCGTAATATCGAGTTTCAAACCTTTTAAATAGTTGAAATGGAAAAAATTAAAAATTTCAAAATCAATTGAAGTCATAGTTAGGTCCATTATACAGCCAAATATTATAATGTGGGTACCGCGACTATTTAGTTGTCTCAAATAGGCTGGCGTATTTTCGGCAGCAAAATACATCTGTATTTTTTAGGTAATTAAAAAAATAAAAAGGCGGCAAAGCAAATCTTTTCAATTGTTTTTACTTTCTGTGAAATATATACGATCAGTTTCACCCCTCTGGTACAGTCAGCATCAATAGTAGCGGATGAAATAACGCGCCAAAAGTATCTGATATTCCGGATAACTTTTCCAAATATAGATAATTCCCTAAAAATCACCTTCAAAAGTATATCTTTTACAGTCTAAATTGTCTACATATAGAACTATCAACTTTTGTTAAGCTCTTACAGAATGGTAGATACTTTTGAAACCTTGTTTGATCCGCTACTTTTGATGCTGACTGTACTAGTGTTGGATCCAGCTAACTCTGCAGTCTGCACTGCATGGAATTTGCAATGATAAAGTGTGGATGTCATCATGTCATGATGTTCATGTCAAATTCCTATGAAAATAAAACTGTCATAAAGACTTTCTCACTTTGTTCTACTAAAGTTAGTGCAAAGTTAGCTTAGACCGAATCTAAGAGCGTCATCAATATATTTTTTCGCTGGTAGCCTATTCATTAGTATTCGGCCGAAATGTGTGTTCAAGGCCACGGGAGATATTGATTAATATTACTCACGTTCGGGGATTGTCCGACATATTTCTCTGGGGAAAAGATGTAGACAGGTGGATTAACTAATAATGTCGTTATATACGGTTAGATTAAAACATTTGGCTAAGTCCCTGGTAAATTAAAAACGTCATCCCTCCTCATCCTTGCATCGTCTAAGTATTGAGGGTCGTGACCTATTATGTATCATTTTCTCTTTTATGATCTTTCTCCATCTGTTTCTGTCTCTGGCGGTGTGGAGAGCCATGTGAACTGTGGAGTCCAGAGCGTTGCGGATCTGGACAGACCAATGTATTGGACTACGTCCGCGTCCAGGCCTCTTCCCAACTTTGCCGGTCACAATGAGCTTTTCAAGGTTGCCACCGTCTTTTCTTGCAATATGACCGAAGTATTCAAGGACTCTGTGTAGACATTCGGATAAATAAATAATAAATAAATAAATAAATATTATTGGACATTATTACACAAATTGACTAAGTCCCACAGTAAGCTCAATAAGGCTTGTGTTGAGGGTACTTATACAACGATATATATAATATATAAATATTTATAAATACTTAAATACATAGAAAGCGCTGGTGGCCTAGCGGTAAGAGCGTGCGACTTGCAATCCGGAGGTCGCGGGTTCAAACCCTGGCTCGTACCATTGTGTTTTTCGGAACTTACGTACGAAATATCATTTGATATTTACCAGTCGCTTTTCGGTGAAGGAAAACATCGTGAGGAAACTGGACTAATCCCAACAAGGCCTAGTTTACCCCTCTGGGTTGGAAGGCCAGATGGCAGTCGCTTTCGTAAAAACTAGTACCTACGCCAAATCTTGGGATTAGTTGTCAAGCGGACCCCAGGCTCCCATGAGCCGTGGCAAAATGCTGGGACAACGCGAGGAAGAAGAAGAAGAAGACTTAAATACATAGAAAACACCCATGACTCAGGAACAAATATCCATGCTCACCACACGAATAAATGCCCTTACCAGGATTTGAACCCGGGACCATCAGCTTCGTAGGCAGGGTCACTACCCACTAGGCCAAACCGGTCGTCAAACGGTCGGATGACAGTGATGAGATTTTAAGTTCTCGGAATATGGAAGAGATAAGAAGGAAGAGATACGGTGCATCTTCCTCCAGCATCATAACGTCAAAACGTCAAAAACGTAGTAGTAGTGGTAGTAAAACACTTTATTGTACAAAAATGAATACAAAACAGGAAAAAAACACTCATCATTAGTACAAAGGCGAAGGCTTTCAGGGCAGAGATCGGAAACCGGTATTTTTTGTATGGGAACGAAAACGGTATTTTTTCGTTCTTTGTTAATTACTTCATTTCTAATTAGGCAATCTAATAATACGAAGTCGTTATCTGAAAACACAACTGAGTCCTACATTTAGAGTATAAAATAAACCGAAATATATGGTTATTTCGATGTTTTTGCAAAAAACCGGTTCCGATCCCTGTTTCAGGGATCTCTTCCAGTTAACCTTTGAGCAATTGAGGGAGAATTGGAGACGGTACGGTACAGAGTGGCGTATAAAAAATAGATAAGGTATTTTTTTATATTACCTGGAAATTTATTACCATTAAGTCTTACAAATAATTACACAATTACTTACATTAAGTAACTAAGTCATACCCGCTCCTTATCGCTTCCGGCGCAAAAGTGCCCATAATGCTCACGGTATTACCCCGCTGGATGGCTATGGACAGCCTCTGCACCAGAAACGATTCGGAGCGGAAGTCCTCTCCCTTTTGCCTAAGTCGACGGCCTATCTCCCGCGCATTTTTTTTCGCGTCAGCACCCGAGCAGCCAGCCGTTTCCACCGCAAAAGGGACGAAAATATACCCCGAGCCCCGAGATAAGGTATTTACATATTTATAACTTACAATATACAATATATATATATTCTATAATATAAAAAAAACATATATACAAAAACTATAATACCGCAACGTCCTTTAAATTAAGTTTCGTCCGAAAGCCATAAGTGTTTTAAGTTCGCCTTTAGCGATGTAATAGATTGACACTGTCGAATAAGAGAAGAAGAGAAGATAGTTTTTTTTTTTATACTACGTCGGTGGCAAACAAGCATACGGCCCGCCTGATGGTAAGCAGTCTCCGTAGCCTATGTACGCCTGCAACTCCAGAGGAGTTACATGCGCGTTGCCGACCGTAACCCCGCCCCCCCTCGTTGAGCTCTGGCAACCTTACTCACCGACAGGAACACAACACTATGAGTAGGGTCTAGTGTTATTTGGCTGCTGTTTTCTGTAAGGTGGAGTTAATTCCCCAGTTGGGCTCTGCTCTAGATCTGGAATGACATCCACTGGCTGTGCCCTACCACACAAAGCGAGATGAAATTCACAATGCCCAGATAGTAAAGAGTTCCATAATTTGACACAGTAAACGTCACACGCGCTCTAAAATTGTGAAGTTTATAACAATTCGCTTTAGAGAGCTTCATTTGGTTAGATACTAATAATATACATATTTTGCTCAATTAAATTCACGCCATAGGCAATATAATTACTACGCTCATTTGTGTCTAAATTGACTAAGAGTTATCAAATTACGTCAGCAATAGTTGTGGGTCTCAAGGTCTCATATTAATACCTCAGGCAATGTACGGAATTTGACGATTATACAACACTAGAACCAGAAGGACACATAATATGTGTCGTTCCGTGAAAGGGACCTTGGGTCGTTTACCATTTAACTGAGGTGGAAATATCAAACTTAACGTAATCTTCATGATAAAAAAAACGGTCAAGTGGGACTTCGTTTTCGTACAAACTTTGAATAATCTAGAATAACTATAAAGGCGAAAAACTTGATGAGAAGTAGCTATACTAAATATAATTGTGTACAGCGCCATCTATCGGCAAATTGTCTAAGTTCTTTAGTTAACTTCGGATGTAAGGGGGAAAGGGCGGTTTTTGTTTTCACTATAAAAAATTAAAATAAAATGTTTTGGAATTTTCAATTTGAGCTCGTTCAAATGAAACCCCACTTAACCCAGTGACTACTTTGAAATTTTGCCCCCTCTTCATATTGGACATTTTTCATTGTTAATAAAAAAGAAAATACTTTCACTGTGTCTGGGTTAGCGTTGTTAATAACAATTCCAAATTTCAAATCGATAGCTTAAGTGGTTCTCGAGATATTTAACGATGTGTCAGACAGACAGACGGACGGACAGAGTCGTACATGAGGGTTCCTTTTGTACCTTTTTGGTACGGAACCCCTAATAACCTTTTTGAAATTTCATAGGTAGGTAATGCAGTAGGCAGCATGATGCACCAAGATTTAACCGTGATATTATTGCCGACTGAATAGGGTTGTTGGACTGAATGGCAGCATCGATTTTGACATTTGCGATAACAATTCAGTTGGCAGCAATGTTGCGTCGCAATACTGCGACAGTAACGCAAGCATACGGTCTGATTCGAAGAATGATTAAGACACGTTCAAGATCTTGGAAAGATCTTTAAAAGTTCGATGATTCAACGACATGTCAAAATTGACATTTATTTCGATTCCGCTATGCTTGCAATAAGATCTATCTACGATATTTCTAACGTCAAAGTGACATTGGTTGCCCGAATCGAGCTGTAGGGCTAAGATGGTCGCCTCTTTATCATTTGTCACCATGCCTGTCACGTTCTAACAACTATGTAAGCGCGAAAGTGACGGCCATAGTGACAAGCGATAAAAATGGAACCATCATGCCACCGCTGGTGTCAACTTATACGACATACAAACGATACCTAAATTAGAACTTATTTAACCAGAACTTATCGTTATCGTATCTCATTCTTCGCATCTGGCCGACAAACTGAATCCCAGCGTTTCCTTTAAGGTCCTTTTGAGGCAAGCATATTTCAGTGCCCTATGTCATCACTGATTCCTTTCCTATGGTTCCTTTTTCTATGGAGCGACACATGAATTATGAAGATATTACTTGATGTTGAGACGTTATTCTATAATAGATACAGATGACGCAAGGCAGAGTAATTTCGTATTAAGATATATTGTTAAATGGTGTGTGGTTCTGAGGCATTATTGGTTTCGTGTCAACATTATTATAACTTTGTGTTTGAGGATTATTAGCTTTGATTTATTAAGCGGTATTGAACCTTTAAGTCTAAGGAGAGACTTTGCCTCCTTGTGTGTGTTCTACCGCTTGTACAATGGGCTGTGCTCTGAAGAATTGTTTGACATGATGCCGACGGCCGCTTTCTATCACCGCACCGCTCGCCGTCGGCAGGGTGTTCATTCTCACACCCTAGAACCTAAATGGTCGCGTACTGTGCGGTTTAAGAGGAATTTCCTCCATCGAACGATTCGGCTGTGGAATGAGTTTCCTACCGAGGTTTTCCCGAGGGTTTACAGTATGGGGTTCTTCAAAAAAAAAAAAAAAAACAGGCGGGCCGTATGCTTGTTTGCCACCGTCGTCGTATAAAAAAAAATATTACCACCAACAATTCGACAACCGGTCGACACAAGACAAGACTCGGAAACCGGTTAAATTTCCAAATCGTTATCATGTACTTGGCGCAAAACCTTTTAATTCCGGTTTCGTTTGTAAAACCGTTATTTTTAAACCAGTTTTTATGAGAAGATTTTCATAAAATTTATGTCAGATTAACCGGTTTTGAACAATAAAAACCGGTTTCTTCCTAAGTGGGTGTTCTCGTTAGTATTTTACTTATAGTTTTATAATTTAGGTGACAATTCTCCCTACCCTTCCCTACTATGCGCCAACTTACGAAAGTGCATTACCAAACTTTTAAGTTTAAAAAAAAAATTCTCTATTTCTATACTTACCGAAAGTTTCAGTTAAAAGATTCTGGTTTTGTTGTTGTATTTAGGGTTCCGTACCAAAAAGGTACAAAAGGAACCCTTATGGTGCGACTCTTTTTTTTATAGCCATATTTATCTATCGAGATATTTATAGTTTATGCTAGGCCTTAGCCCTTTTCCAAGCCGTACAATCTACAAGGTTTTTCCAAAAAAAAAAACAAACTCTATAAGTTCCACATTGTTAGCAAGTGTGTTGAAAACGTATATAAGGCACGGTTGTAAACAGACGTATAAGTAGTTTATCATGTCATGTCATGCGCGATAAACACGTGCCACCGTGACAAGTCTAATCGAGGCTTAAACCTCTAAAATCGTTCAACTCAGACCGCCACCGCGTGTTATTAGAACAAAGCTTATTTGCGGTTCCTTCGGATCCAGCGAAGTCCGACGGATTAAATACTTAGGAATTAAGAAAACATCAAACCATTAGCCAGAGAAACATCAACTTTATTTCCTTAGTTTAAGGTTTAAATTCGGCTGGGAAACGGTTGATTGAAAAATTTAAACGTAGCTATAGAAAATGAGACTTTAGTTACGTCGTTTTAAGTTTGGAATTAGGATGGGTGTTGGTTGGAAAATTGAAACGTATCCTTTTGGGTTTGCGTGCGACTGAGGCGTTTTTGGCGATGGTTAATTGTTTTGATAGGATGGGTCATTGTTAAGCGATGTTTGTAACAATTGAACTTATACACGGTGTTTGTTTAATCACCTGTAATAATTTAAGGGCTAAATATATATGAATATGTATGAATTGTGTTGATTATTACTATTTTATATTGTTATATTTTATATTATTTGATTCGATAATTATGACAAATATGTATTAGGTAGTTAAGTAGTCCTTAGGTACAAGGTGTAGGTAAGTATTTAACTCAACAATGTGCAACAATTTGATTGTCTAAGTAATGAAAAAGGTGCGGGTACAGCTTGTTGGATTTAAACCCGCCCTTGGTCAGCTAATTGGAGAGGTATCGGTATAACTTCTAAATTTTATTTATCCTAAAACAGGAAAAGCTTGGCCACACTACAAGGAAATTGGCTTCGAATAGAACCAATACGAGACACGTCCCGATGTAGGGTAACCACACATAACGGTGGTATCATCGTATTGCAACGTTCAGCGAATTCAGGAATGTACGGCGCAAGTTACAGGATGAAGACGTACAGTCGCTTTTTAGCGATAAGACCGCTTTAAGGTACCCATTCGGATTCAGACTTACAGCATTACTGCTGCAGTACCTATCAGTCTCAAACATAGGGCACAGCCAGTGGATGTCATTCCAGATCTAGAGCAGAGCCCAACTGGGGAAGTACCTCCACCTTACAGAAAACCGCAGCCAAATAACACTAGACCCTACTCATAGTGTTGTGTTCCTGCCGGTGAGTAAGGTTGCCAGAGCTCAACGAGGGGGGGCGGGTTTAGGGTCGGCAACGCGCATGTAACTCCTCTGGAGTTGCAGGCGTACATAGGCTACGGAGACTGCTTACCATCAGGCGGGCCGTATGCTTGTTTGCCACCGACGTAGTATTAAAAAAAAAGATATGTCAGTGTCAAAACTGACGTTTCTCGAACAAAAACTTCACTTTTGACACTGATATATTCGATCAATATGATATCTTTAGCAAATTTTGACGTATCTTAAAGTTCGAATTGGGTTGATTGTTTGGTCCGACTCGACTTAAAAGGCCTCAAAATATATTTGTATGCAGGATTGTACAGCGTCGTTCTCTGAGGCCTGGGGGCCTCCTGCAAGTAAAGAAATTCGCAAAACGCAGGGATCTTTCTCTTTTACTCTTACTAAGACTTAATTAGAGTGACAGAGAAAAATGCTCGCAATTGACGAACTTCGATTTTCGCGGTTCTAGCCCTGAGTGGACGCTCCAGTTGGGCGTGCAGCGGGGCGTGCGACGTGCATGTTAAACAAATGCACACGTATAGGAGCGGCCTTAGTGCACGCTGCTCAATCACTTGTGAGCCCGACGCCACGCTGCACGCCCCGCCGAACGCTCCGCTTCGAGCGTCCACTCAAGCCTTACACTTATTTACACACTACACGAATCCAAAACTGAAACACGAAAGCTTGTGAACTGGCTCACACACGAACAATTTTATTGCAAAAGTTGGTCGAGCTTCCAGTGGCAACTTTGCACATTATTTGATACAAATACTACGAATGAAAAACGTGTACATTTTGTGCTAATGGATATTTAATGTGTATTTTACGGGCGTCATTAGGTGGGTCAATTTCATAAGTCCTATCAATCAAATGGGGTGGTAATATATTTGGAAGTGATTTAATTATGAAAGCATGCTTTTAGCGTCGAGGGACTTATGTAGATTTTTATTTTTAGATATTTGTGAACCTAAGCAGTTAGTGGTAAAACTAGTAGTCTGTAGTTGCAAAAAGTTGTGCATATGATTATATTTTTAAAAAAGGACTTACAAATTTTTATGTTATATGTTTTCGCTCTTAACCCATTCAGCGCTAATAACGATACGTTGTTCTTTTTGCCTCTGCGAAGCACGTTCGCTACATACCGGGAAATCCATGGTATCAGCTACGATGTGTGTAGCGATACGACCGTAGCCGAAACTGAATGTATTAACTCTTATTATAATCAAAAAACGGATAAAAGTCAAACGAAAGGGCATAACATACCTACAATAAATGGTGTAAGAATATTTAATACCATAAACAATCAAAGGAGGAAAATGGGGATTACATTTATATAGAGAAGCAGTCGTCCACTATCCTCTTAAGCCATTCAAAGCTAATCACGGGTCAGTGTTGCCCCTACGAAGAATTTCCTTTACATACCGGGAAACCTGTGTTATCGGCTACGACGTAGCGCTACGACCCTACCTTACCTCAGCGGTGAATGTCCATTGTCCAAAGCTTGACCAGTTAATCTAGTTTATCTTCAATCTCGCATCTAAATCATCTTAAACCTCCAATCCGATCTGCATGTGAATTGCAAGAGAGCCAGCCAAGCCTGCAGCGTTATCGGCGCTTTGTGCTATCGCGTCAGTCTAAGCACTAGTGTTCCTATAAAGTGGACTAGTCGGGCAGAATTACGTCGCTTTGTGACTTGTGATACTCAAAGTGACTTAGTTTGACGCCAGTTTCCAGCAATAATATCGTATAATTATAGATAAGTTACCCTTCTACATAAACAAATAAGCAAACATTAAGAGTTAGCTCAATAAATCGTATGTTTTGGGTACTAGACAACGATATTATATAATATATCTTCTTCTCAGTTGTTTCACTCTTGACAGAGCGGTTATGTAATAGGTATATAGATTTAGAAAAATATTGAAATACATAGAAAATATCTATAACTCAGGATCAAATATTTGTGACAAACACAAGTAAATGCCCTGACCAGGATTTAAAGCCGGGACCTCCTGCTACGTAGGCAGGCCACTACGGATTAGACTAGCAGGTCGTTATACATAGAATATTTTAATAGTAACTTTGATCTAGCCTAACCAGTTTTTAATCTCTAGTTTATCTTCAATCTAGAATCTGGAACATCTTATACAGGTACGTCCAATCCGATCTGCATGTAAATTGTAAGAGATCCAGCTAAGCCTGCATCGTTATCGCCACTTTGTGCTATCGCGTCAGTCTAGGCACTAGTGTTCCTATGGACTAGTCGGGGCAGAATTATGTCGCTTTGTTACTTGTGATACTCAAAATGACTTAGGTTATTTGGTTTAGTCCCAATTTCTAGTAGAAAGGATATATAATTGCACGTCTCATTAAATAATTTGTTTTATTACAGGTACATAAATCGTGAAAGAACGGCACACACGACTCTGGTGCACTATTGCCGTTCCTGTCGCATCAACAGTAAGCAAGGATATTAGGAAAGTATAGGACTTGCCATTCAGAGAATGGCTACGCACACATTTAATATGTGTATGTATAGGAGCTAATCATTATAGTTGGTGACCCCAACGTGATTAGCTCCTATAGCTCAATACCTTATAAATACTGGTTCAGACCTCTGCGTTCTAACTAAGGAATATAGACTAGCTGGTAATAGGTCTGAAAACTAGGAGCTTAATGCTTTTGACGACCTGTTTGGCCTAGTAGCCTGCCTATGAAGCCGATGGTCCCGGGTTCAAATCCTGGATAAGGGTATTTATTCGTGTGATGAGCACGGCCATTTGTTCCTGAGTTATGGGTGTTTTCTATGTATTTATATATTATTTATATCGTTGTCTAAGTACCCTCAACACAAGCCTTAAGTAAGTAAGTAAGTAAGTAAATATTCTTTATTGCACCAACAATTATACATTTTACATACATGTAAAACTACAAATGAATTTTAAAGGAAACCAGTTAACAACAGGCGGTCTTATCGCTAAAAAGCGATCTCTTCCAGACAACCTTATTGAGCTTAACATATTATTTTTGGCCTATTTAACTCCAAAAGGCATTGTTCCGGCATTGTTCTTTACGTTTTTGTGTTTAACATAGTTTAACTAAAAAATGTAGTCTAGGTAAAGCGGGTTACCTACTTACTTTTTCTAGTTTTAATACAATTTCATTTTCTTATGCGATTATTAAATGATGACTAAATTAAAAAAAATAACAGAAACACAGTCTTTATCGAGACGTTAATGTGAAATTCGATAGAAAAAACTAAAAAGTTTTCTAAAAAGTGACAACTGCATGGAAAAAGTGAAAAATTAAGTCTCAGATAATTATTTGAATAAACATAACTTGCATATTATATTATGAGTTTATGACAGATGCACAACTTTACTCGCATTAATTTAGCGTGTAGAGCAAAGCGGGGTTTAATAAATAAGTCTTTATTTATTTTTAATAATAATTATTAAGTACAAAATGATACAGTATTTTTATCTTGTATTGAAGGTCGTTGTAAAGAATTATAAAAATGGAATGAAATTCGTTTTTAAAAGAAGAGCTAATACTATTAGGCCTGCTCCGTGACCTTACCCACTTTAGGTCTCTATCCCCTTCCCGTACCTACAGACATGACATTCCTAGTGTCTTTTAAACCAAAATCCTCTTCTCTGTCATTATATATTTCTTTGTGTGAGAACGCATCCTTAGTGAACGCATCTTCTCGCTCGCACCCGATGCTCTCACTCTTGTTCGCGTCTCAGAAATTAATGGCCGACGAGATGTACATTTTATAAGATAATAAAGTGCTTGATATACCCTCATTTTATACATCTGCTGTGACCTGGGTTCCGGCAGAAAACCAGTGCTTTACTCGAAAGAGTGTAGAGTATCACTGAGCCGTGACCCTTTTGTCCTGCTGCAACGCACACAGTATGTAGGTAGGTACTTTTATTTTATTGTATTGTTTATTAATTATGCCTATTTTGTTGTCTCAATTTTTTGTGCTATTTTTATTTTGTTCCTGTAATAATTTGTGTTCTTTATGATGATTTAAACTTTATATTGTGTGTTTTTGCAGCTGCCAAATAAATGATTTATCTATCTATCTTTATCTATCTTGATTAATTACTCCGAGTGTCTTTATCAAACATCATAATTGGCGACGAGGATGGGATGTTTCTAAATCATGTCAGAAACAGAAACAGTCAAGTGCGCAGGAAATATTAAGGTGCACATGCGTACGCGCAAACGCAGATGCACACTCTCGTCGTCACCCATCTTGACCCAGTGGAGCGGAGAACCGATGCGACCGGAGATGGGGTCTGATGCTGTGTCTGGCCGATGATAACTACGCCCTCTATCCTCCCTAGGTCATCCACCTTGCCTTGTTAACACGCCGGGTCCACTAAACTCAACTGTAAATTTATTTTTCGTCCTGTTAAAAATAAGTATGGTGAAATATATATTTACAGTACATATGGTGCTATTTTACCGCACTATTGCGAAAATTTGCAAATTATGTTACTATGTCGAACATTTAAAGGGCCATATGTACTGTAAAACGTTGTACGATACATATGCGAATAGGTAATTCGCAACTCGTGTCGATTTAAAACACTCCCTTCAGTCGTGCTTTAATTTATCGCCACTCGTTTCGATTTTCCTATTTTTCGCACTTGTATCGTAATGTACTATTTTAATACAATTGCTCAAAAAGTGTTACTTTACGTAGCTGTTTAGCGTTCGCAAAGTTGGTTTTTGCGAACTTGTGCTTTTTACTTTTCCAACTTGTAATAGTACATTACGATACAAGTGCGAAAAATAGGAAATTCGAAACGAGTGGGAGTGTTTTAAATCGACACGAGTTGCGAATTACCTCTTCGCACATGTATCGTACAACGTTTTACAGTACATATGGCACTTTAAATGTTCGGACACAGTAACGTAATATGATAACTTTCGCACTAGTGCGGTAAAGTAGCACCATATGTACTGTAAAATTTATTTTTGTACTTTCTCTATCGTCAAAAACTTTCACTTTCCCAGTTGCGAGATTTGATAACACCAATATTACGTCAGCAATTGCAAATATTGTCTACTTTAGCTTGTGCATTTAAAGCGACAGGTTTTCACTGGAAAACCTACCATAGGCAGGCTTCCCGTCACCGAGGGCCTACCGATAACCACGTTCGACGTGTTGCCTCCCTGTCACACTTACGTACGAATTCACAAATGCGACAGAGAGGCAACACGTCGAACGTGGTTCGCGGTAGGCCCTCAGTTTAACTCGCGAACCGACTGACTGCAGGTGCTCCCACACTCTCACCAGTGGCACAACGTAAATAGCAGCGGCGCGCGCCGGAGCAGAGAGTTCGCTCAGTACAAAGTGCCATTGTCGCCGCACGCACACAGACGTTACATTTACAGGCGTTCTCGGGCACTCTCGGGCAGAGCTGAGTCGGGCTGTGCGCGCGTTGCTCACTTGACGTCCCCGCCGCTACGTAGGTAATATCTACTGTCATGTACGTCAAAATGCAGTCTCTAAGGAATGTAAACATGATGAGATGAATGTATAAACGAATCGATGTCTGTAAACTTATTATTAGCTACTCCTTTTTAAAATTCGAAATTAATACAGAAGCAACCCTAGTGAGTCGGGCAAGTTTAGGTATGTATTTTCAAGAACGGCGGGAGTGGATCTTCTATTTATTTTTTATTTGTGCCAGTGGCTTCAAGTAGCTGTAGTTGCATGCAGCGGCCACACCCCGGTAAACCTATAGGTAGGTATTGTTAACCGTGTCAAACCATAGATTATTCAATACAACACGACCTCATTCGTGAGTATTAGGGCGACCTTGAGGCTATAATACATGCTGTTATTTTTAACCAGCCTTTCGAGCGGTTAACACACTTACTCACGCATATGATACGGTTAAGGGCGATCACATACTGGAAGGTTGGCAGGGTGGAGCGATATCATGCGTAAAAGTTAAAAATAAAGTCTACTCGAGCATTTCTTTAAAAAATGCTACCTTCATTAATTTTGTATTTTTTCATAAATTATCTGTTATTTCTGCTCAGAATTAAGAGTTCTTTCGATCCTAATGGGATAGAAAATTTCTCAGTATTTCCCATTTATACTTTGTATGGCGGTAACAAAAAAAAAGTATTTTTTCTTTTATAAAGATGAAAAGAGCTCGCAATCATGACTAAATAACACAAAAGTGGCAAAAAAATCACATAAAAAGAGCCAAAAAAAAAAAGAAA
This sequence comes from Cydia pomonella, assembly GCF_033807575.1. Lineage (NCBI taxonomy): Eukaryota > Metazoa > Arthropoda > Insecta > Lepidoptera > Tortricidae > Cydia > Cydia pomonella. The sequence goes on along the minus strand of NC_084705.1, from coordinate 32,056,306 downwards.
CGCTGTCGACAGCGTGTATTTTTGATACGACCGCATTATCTTAGGGTGGTTGGTTGGAGGCTCAAATGAACTTTCATAAGTTTTATAAAAAAATACGATTATTATTTTTCCTTATAAACTAATTCACCGAGCAATATAACACAACTTTTTTTTACTCAAAACGTCACATTTACTAATGCGATGTCACTGTCACAGGTGATCAATAATGTACGAAATACATTGCCAATAAAAAAAAAATATTGTATTTTAACCTTATTGATTATAATGTAAACTTTATGCTAATTAAATTTTGATAAATGCCGATTAAAAAAAAAAGTTTTTGGTACCTACTTAAAGAGTTAATTAAAAATCGTTTCTAAGCACTAAAATCTACGTCTTGTTTATATTTGTAGTTATATCAAAAATACACGCAGTATAAAAATATCCAATGAGAAAAGAGCGTGTGCAATATTTTTTCCATTTTTTCCTTCATTTAGCACGTTGACAACCCCTCTGCCAACGTATTTTGAAATACGACATACTGCCTAACTATAACGGCAATTATCTCTACTACATTATTAGACTAGATAATATATTGTACTATTCCATGAAATACTTGAAAAATACCTCTGTAAGATATGTCATGTATTGCGCGGCGGGACTCAGAAAGCCTGACTGCGTAAGAATTCTGTGAAACATTTCAAAGGCATGTTATACAGCTTATCAGGAACACTTGGAATAATAAAACTGAAAAGGTATTAGAATTTCAAAACATCCTGGAACACAGAGAAGTAAGCATAGAAAGCTCACTCCATACAACCAACCAACCAACCAACCAACAGTTTTCTTACGAAAACGCTCATTATTTTCGTAGTCGACATCTAGCGTCAAGTATTGGATTTATCAGTACTGCTACTTGACAATATAGTTTTATTTTATCTTTGAGAGTGAAAAGTACACAGTAACAAATTATTTCTTTACAGTCAATGTCAAACACTTTCGATTTTTTTCATTTATCGACTTGTTAAAAATAAGTAAGGTGAAATATATCTTTTTAATACTGTTGGCGACAAGCCCGACGCCGCATCGAATTAACTCCACAGCAACAGCGATGACGTCCACCGTCACGTCACCGGACCGGTTAGCCAGCGACGGGGACGGGGGCCGGTCCGCGGGGGGACCGTCAGCGGCTCGCGGAACGCACACATATCGCGTCGCGCCGAAAATAATTATAAATACCTCTGTAACTACCAGTAATTAAATTAGTGTTTACAGTCCGCTATAGTTTTATTCAGCAGTCTAGATATCCTGGATTCAACATACTACACGAATTAGGCACTAGACGCAACATATGTGTGCGTTCCGCGAGCCGTACGTTCGATTCTAACGGCCCCCCCGCGGACCGGCCCCGGTCCCCGTCGCTGGCTAACCGGTCCGGTGACGTGACGGTGGACGTCATCGCTGTTGCTGTGGAGTTAATTCGATGCGGCGGCAGGCTTGTCGCCAACAAATACAGTTGCTCAAAAAGTGCTACTTTACGTAGCTGATAGTTGATTTTTGTAGTATGTATGTATGTTTGTATTTATATGATATATATGTAGTTTATAAGTATATTAGTTTGCTTTTCTTTTTAATTCATTGACTTTTTTTTTCACTCTCTCTGCACCAATTGTGTCTCTGTTTGGCCCTATGGTTGACTGGTAGAGAATGCCATTTGGCATTAAGTCCGCCATTTGTATATTATTGTATATATTTTGTGCAATAAAGTTTAAATAAAATAAAATATTTATTTTTTGCGAACTAGTGCATATTACTTTTCCAACTTTTAAAATTTATTTTTGCACTTTCTTTATCGCCAAAAATTTCCACTTACCCAGTTGCGAGATTTGATAACACCAAAATAACGTCAGCAATTGCAAAGAATGTCTACTAACTACTTTAGTATTAATTTGAATTATCCGGTCTTTACCCTTTCCGATCTCATCCCAACACTTGAAAAATATGTACCCTCCCACGCAGGTCAAAAGGGTCAATAAACCTATGTGGTCGTGGGACATCTAAATTTAATTGTTACTTCGCAACTTGAAGGGACCAAGATAAGGGTACGGAACCCTAAAAGAGCAAAGGGTTCGTTTGAGTTATAAACAGTGTAGCGAGATGAAAAAGTTTCTTGTTTCTAATGAGGCACACACAGACAGAAGGAATGATGGATATTATATATAACTTCTTCTTCCTCGCGTTGTCCCGGCATTTTGCTACGGCTCATTGGAGCCTGGGGTCCGCTTGGCAACTAATCCCTAGAATTAGCGTAGGCACTAGTTTCACGAAAGCGACTACCATCTGGCCTTCCAACTCAAAGGGTAAACTAGGCCTTATTGGGATTAGTCCGGTTTCCTCACGATGTTTACCTTCACCGAAAAGCGACTGGTGAATATCAATTGATATTTCGTACATAGGTAAGTCCCGAAAAACATATCGGTACGAGCCGGGGTTTGAACCCGCGTCCTTCGAATTGCAAGTCGCACGCTCTTATCGGTAGGACAGCAACGCTTCGAATGATGGATATTGAACGACTGTATTAATTTAGTGACTGACTTTTAGACCAACTCTGCACCTGACATCAAATCGATGTTTGACTCACAGTTATCAGTTGGCTGTCATTCACGCAGGCGTCTCGCTCACACTAATACATGTGCGGACAAGCCTGAGCGAAATAAACACGCGAATGTAAGTAACACGTACATGTTCTAGTTGGCCTGTAAGTCCGCTCAAAATTATGGCTTTATGGATTTCGAGAACGTTTAAAAAAAAGTTTAGTTTATACATGAGAATGATTATACACCGTGTTTTTATTGAATTCCGTTAACTCCGGGGTATGGGTAAGTACGTTTAAGGAAACTAAATGGCACAGGTAAAATCCAAAAAAAAAATGTATTTTTTTAATTTTATTTTTTTATAAAAAGTAATTAAATGTTGCTTATAGCGTTTTTGTAACACGGGCATTACATTTAATTCAACCAAACAATTGAAAACTGTGACATATCAATGTCATTTCGAACATCGATCGTCCTAGATAGTAGTTACGTTTAGTAGCAAATGTACACACTCGTACTAAGCGCTAATCAATATGTACATAGGGCCTAAAGCAAGTGTATACGCTCGTAAGGGCCTTATAAGATAAAAATAAATCTTATACCTTTAAACGAGCAATTCTTGTATATATATAAATATATATATTTCTGTGATCTCGGAAACGGCTCTATCGATTTCGCTGAAATTTGGTATATGGGGGTTTTTGGGGGTATATAATCTATCTAGATTAGTCTTATGTTTGGGAAAACGCGTGTTTTCGAGTTTTCATGCGTTTTTCTTTCGACGCAGAATATGGTCGCTAATTTCGTGTTGCTGGCCCACTGTCCGTCTGGTCCAGCGGGTTATGACGCGGACTGCTAAACGAGTGTTACGGGTTCGAATCTCGCCCGATGACTAACTTTTGTTTTTTTTTATGTTCAAGTTTATATATAATTTTTTGATTTTTATTGTTTTATACAAGTTTAATTTAGTAAAAAAATGTAGTTAAGATTATCACCTATACACCACCATATTACAATAAATAGTGGTCGCCCAGGTACTTATTTATTATCTCCGAAATGGAGTTAATTAGAATATCGGTGTCTTTGAGAAAGTCACTTAATTTAAGCTCAGGAATGCAACCTTGAAATTAACGGAAATAAAAAAAAAACACGGTGTATATATGTTAATTACTATATTTTATTTCAGCTAGTCTTAGGCAACGGCCCAAATCCCACCTGACATGACCCAGGACCGCGAAGCCTGGCGAAATGTAACAAGGAGAGCCGACCCCAAATAATGGGAAAAGGACAAGGAGAAGAAGAGAAGAAGCTAGTCTTAGGCAAATTGAAACGAAAATTCAAAACCATTTGATCAGGATTTTAATATACTTGACTTGGTACATACTAGTTATGTACAGTACCCCTAGTGTAACTTTGATCGACATCATAACGTGACGAACGCGTTTGCGTTAAGTCTCATTTTGTATAGGATTTTGAGTTTCCAAAACGTCCCGCTTGGCGCGCTCTTTCGAAATCCAATACAAAATGAGACTAAACGCAAACGCGTACGTCACGTTTGGAAATCGAATTTATTTACACTAGGGGTACGGAATGTAGCATTAGTTTATGAGACTGCTAGTTTAACAGTCCAGACGCGGTTTATTTATTTAGTATAAATTTTATTTTGACACTTGGAGAGACTTTACACCTCCAAATTTTATTAGTATTAGTACTCTGACATTGGGGACCTTTTACATCTCCAGATTTAATGTGTTTTTAACCATAGAGACTATACATCTCTATTGTATTGTATTAATTATTTATTTTAAGATTATTATAATGTAATGTTTACCCAGGTATTGGCTGTTGTATTTATAAATGTTGTTATGTATTTTTCATGTCACTATATGATGTTACTATAAATGTTGTATTGACTTGTAAAAGAGCCCTTGAGGCCTACTTGCAGAATAAATTTTTGAATTTTGAATTTTGAATTTGAATTTTCACAATTACAAAAACGGGATTTAATCGCGTACAATTCATCCGAACGTCGCGAGTGTTGTGTTGTGTGTCGACCGGGTGACAACCCTAGTGCGCTAAACATTCAAGTTGATAAACAAGACCAAGAGCGGGTAGTTCGAAACACTCGCGCGGCTAGAAGATGTAAATAAAGAAATATTATAGGACATTATTACACAAATTGACTAAGTCCCACAGTAAGCCCAAAAAGGCTTGTGTTGAGGGTACTTAGACAACGATATATATAATATATAAATATTTATAAATACTTAAATACATAGAAAACACCCATGACTCAGGAACTATAACCATGCTCATCACACGAATAAATGCCAACAACGCCGTCCTCGAAACGTCGGGGGTAAATTTAGAAAAACTTACGTAATTTAAAATAGAGGAAAAATATGTCGGTGTTGGTACACTAACCAAAGTCCATAAAATTCTGTAAAGCTCGTAATTATTATATTATAATATAATAATTAGCAATGAACAATAATTATAAACTAGAAAAAAAAATCAAACGATGGGGCAAAGCTGTTGTTTAAAAAGATGAAAATTATGCAGAAATTATTATATTATAATATAATAATTAGCAATTAACAATAATTATAAACTAGAAAAAAAAATCAAACGATGGGGCAAAGCTGTTGTTTAAAAAGATGAAAATTATGCAGAAATTATTATATTATAATATAATAATTAGCAATTAACAATAATTATAAACTAGAAAAAATCAAACGATGGGGCAAAGCTGTTGTTTAAAAAGATGAAAATTATGCAGAAATTATTATATTATAATATAATAATTAGCAATTAACAATAATTATAAACTAGAAAAAAATCAAACGATGGGGCAAAGCTGTTGTTTAAAAAGATGAAAATTATGCAGAAATTGTTTCTAATTTGTTAATATGTAGAGAGGAAAATGGGACTATATTTGTATGAAAAGGTTTGAAGAAATGTTCTACAATTTTGCTGTCAGTATGTCCCATTTTAATTGGCAAGTCGTAGAAACACTGAAGTCAACTCTAAATAACTCCTAGAAACTGTAAATAAATTAGTGCTCAACACACATTTGTCTAGCTCGGTTTGAGATGCCTTCTTTACTTCGTGAATATTTATTATATATTTCATGAATTAAATTGTTTCTTTAAAGGTTGCACTGTTAGTTGTGGAATTTTCATGAATATGTTTATTTTTGCTTTAGTTTCAGCCAAACTGAATGGCAATAGTTATTTTATTTTATAAATGGCAATATTATTGTCTCATGAACCTAGCCTCCGCCATATTATAGAAATTACGTTCTCAATTTAAAACGAGTTGCTATAAAGTTATTTATTTTTAACATTGATTGTATGGGAGCGGTTTTCTGGCAGAGGGTTCGCGAGATTTCTTTTCATTTCATTTATGCAATATTAAAAGACATTCATTACAGAAGATCGGCCCGATTCGAAGAATGATTAAGACACGTTTAAGATCTTGGAAAGATCTTTAAAAGATCGATAACTAAACGACTTGTCAAAATTGACGTTTATTTCGATTCCGTTGTGATCCCAATACGATCTATCTACGATATTTCTAACGTCAAAGTGACATTGGTTGCCCGAATCGGGCAGCTTCTGTCAATTGTACGACATACAAACAATATCTAAATGAGAACTTTTCTAAACCAGAACTTATCGTTATCGTATCTCATTCTTCGAATCTAGCCGGATGTTAGTTGAATGTAGTCAGTACATGACACCTGGGTAGGGCGCATAATGTTATAATGCTCAAAATTTTATCCTAACATGAACAGCCGACGTCAAAAGGACATTACCATACAAGTGTGAAAAATAGGAAATACGAAACGAGTGGCGATAAATTAAAACACGACCGAAGGGAGTTGGCCGTTTAAATCTTCGACATAGTCACGTAATGTGCAAATTATCGCACTAGTGCGGTAAAGTAGCACCATATGTACTGTAATAGTACTGCAATGTACTAGTGTGCAAAGTGTATCATTATTTACGAGTCCCGAGATTTTTTGAGCCGTGGGCGATTAAAAGACACGGGACCAGTAAATTCAATTTAATAATTTAAGTCAGAAAATAAATTCCATATAACATTACATTAAAATAACAATATAAATTAAGATAAAAAAATTAAAATGAAATATGTTAGTAACAATGGGTAAATCCTTAAGACACTATAAATAAATAAATAAATATTATAGGACATCATTACACAAATTGACTAAGTCCCACAGTAAGCTCAATAAGGCTTGTGTTGAGGGTACTTAGACAACGATATATATAATATATAAATATTTATAAATACTTCAATACATAGAAAACTCCCACGACTCAGGAACAAATATCCATGCTCATCACACGAATAAATGCCCTTACCAGGATTTGAACCCGAGACCATCAACTTCGTAGGCAGGGTCACTACCCACTAGGCCAAACCGGTCGTCAAACTATGTTAGTAATAAATTGGTATTTAAATAACGCTCTTCGCGAACGCTCGGTCAATTAGTCAACCTGCGTATGGTTTTTGACACTCTGAAATTGGCTTCAAAGGTTTAATGTATAAGATAAAATATGCGTATGACAGAGAACCATGAACGTCCAATTGCGAAAAAAATATGGATTTTATAATCATGTTTTGATATTCTTTGCTTATGAGCATTATGAAGTAATTTGATTTTAATATTCCGAGGGTAATAGCATTTAGATATAATTTTATAACATATAAAATTTAATGTTAATGTATTTTAATTTAAATATTAACTGGGTGACGGTTATTGATGAGTTATGGTTATTTTTAAATAATTTTATAATTAGGAAGGCGCGAATAGTTTTTGAACTGTCGTATGATGAAAGGTTTTTGTAATCTAACTTTATTTGTTATTAAAACGACGATTTAAGTTATAACTATTTTCAAGGCAAAATGGCCTTTTTGCTTACAATATTTCATTATTGGTTCCTTTATAAATATAATATTGTTTGACAACCGGTCTGGCCTAGTGGGTTGTGATGGTCCTGGGTTCGAATTCCGGTAAGGGCATATATTTGTGTAATGAGCAGAGATATTTGTTCCTGAGTCATGGATGTTTTCTATGTATTTAAGTATTTGTATAGGTATTATATATATCGTTGTCTGAGTACTCACAATACAATCATTCTTGAGCTGATAGTTAGATTCAATCAAGATGTGTCCCAAAGTCCCTATAATATAATTTTTTTTTTACACAAACCAAATTTTTGATAATAATATGCTTAAAATTATTTATATGATTAGATAGTAAGGTACAATACATGTATTGAAAGTGAGTACATTATTCGCCAATAAACACTATCTTTGGCGAAACAAATGTAAAAACAATGTACCAAACGTTATTTAGGAAAGTAAATTTAAAAAAAGCAAAAATTTCTTGCTACTGGACAAAATCCGCAACCAATACTTTATACACAGGTAATTAGTAGCAGTTTATCTAACTACTTATGTACTTGCTACTTGTATACTTATGTACCTACCTACCAATTTTTTTTTGGGCTGGCAAACTAACGGTACACGTTATATCTACTAAATTATGGCACATCATACCCATTTTAAATTTCAAATAACTGCAATAAAGGTTCGTTATCCCTGACACAGTTTATTTGGAATTCAATAATCTAACCTCAAGTAAAAACTAACTAGCTTAACCCACTAAATCAGCCATAAATGGTTGTAGAACAAGGATTACACCAGCTAATTTAATTAAATTTATATATAATTAAAATACCTATAAAATTATAATAAATCCAAACACCCAAGTGTCACCCACGAGCTAACCTTTGCCCTTAATACTATTAATATAAAACGAAAGTTAAACCAAATGAATTCAAGATTAAATATTAGTTTAAACGACAGTAAGAATGAGCTTTGCTTAATAAAACCTTTCCAGCATTTTAAACTCTATTAAAATAGATGTAAGGTTCAAATTATACCTACGTAAAGATGTTAGATAATTATTTTTTAATTCCAAGATTTAGTGTTAATTTAAAGCACAGTAAAATTAAGTTAAAAGGGACAGAGGTAAATTTTGAGTGACGAGCGCTTTAGACATTAACTTGATGAAATATTTTGTGTATGTTTTAATGCAATCGTTTTTTTAGTCGTCAATAAAATATAAACCCCCTTATTCCTAAACGTGTACTAAAGTTACGATGCCGCTGATCATCGTTTGTCCCTTTCCGACATATTGGTATGATGGAAAGGGACAAACGATGATCAGTGGCATCGTAACTTTAGTACCACATTCACTGCCAGACAAAAAACGGCGCACTACCCCAAAAACCGGTGGTCTATAGCTGCGTACAAAACAACCCGCCCAGCGGTCGGCATCTGAACAAAGTTTAGTCATCATCTAAATTAAAAGAAAATGACATACCTACTTAAATTATGTAAACGCTGACTTAAAATTAATGTAATGTAATGTAATCCTGGACTCGAAATAAAAGGCTTTTTATATTTATATTTATAAAGCGTGACAAGCAACGTCAATTACACTGGTAACTTAACTTTTAAATTTTATTGAACAAAAGTGTCCTCGTTTGAGGAGTATAATCAATGTTTAAATCATTAGCTCATGTTCCAGACCACACTCGGTATAAGTAGATGACTTGTAGCATTTTTGCCCGAGCGAAGATAAATTCTAGCAACATCCCATCGAAGTGAGAAGCATTAGGTAACCCTTCAGACGTGAGTGAGCAACTGCAAGAAATTAATAAGTGGACAATAGCAGCACTCTAACTCATTGTTGAACTTTTACAATTACGCTGAGCGATGTTAGACTTCAGTTCAGATCGTGGAAGGTTCAGATGGTTACGCTGGCTGCAAACGGGCAACTCGATAATAGTTATTTGTTTTAAAAGGGGGTGAAGTCGTTGTTTAACCGCTCATGATAATATTGATTCATACGCAGATTGATCTGGCTTTTTAACGGACCTCTAGAAAAATCTTACGGACCCTCAGGGCTCCGATGACCCTTTGAGAGTAGCACATTGTGCGGGCAGCCTAAAGTCAGGGTAAGTCAACGTCGCTAAAGCACACAGCACTAATGAAGTCACTGAGTACATTTGCCCTATTCACGAACCGTCGCACTCGCCTATTGGCTTGTATCTACAATACACTTGATCTGTGATATTTAGCATCAACGGACAGCTCACGACATTATGCTCAGTTTGTCTGTGTTGTACTACTGTATAGTCGTTAGATTTGTAGCTGGCCCCCAACGGCTTATCCTTTGTCTATTGTTAACTAAAACGGCACGTGCCACTACCTGCATAGAAAAGGGCCGGGTCACTTTAACCGGTTATTTAATTACAACTCCTATGGTAATTGAAATAAGATTCAAAATGAACAAATGGAAAAATAATTTGCTATTTCTTGTGTAGTCCAGACTGTTACTGAGTGCCGGCGAGTCGAACGCTACCAAACCAGTCTAAAATGTGTCCTCGATATGCGTAACAAAGGCGCGTTATCGGAGAGCACACCTACACTGGTATTTTGAGCGTTGGACTAGCCTGCGCTCAGGTGCCAATTAGAATTATACGACCCTTTTTTTGCAGGTAGTCGCACGCGCGGTTTTAGTTAACAATAGACAAAAGATTAGCCGCTTCGGGCCAGCTTCAAATCGAACGACTACAAGAAGTTTTGTCAGGAATATACCTTCATTCAATACAATTTTTTGACAGGACCGTACTTTCATTCAATACAATTTTTGCCAGGAACGTACCTACATTCAATACAATTTTTAAGTTCGAATATAAGAAGGATCGGCCTGAGGTTTGGGATTTAGAGAGATAAATACATAGTAGATTGTTAACCAATCATGAAAGGAACTCATTTTAGTCGAGGTAGTTTGGTGGTCGATTCATAGATAAACGATTGCGCATTGCGAGGTTTCTGTTCTGTTCGGGGCAAAATACATACCTACTAGTATTCATAAGTAGTAGGATTGTGTGTAGTATGCTTCATGAATTGCTTCGGGCAAAGCGACGGACCGCACCGATTACAATGCCTGGTCCTGACAGCTTACAATATACAGGAACTTAGTTACCCAACTGGCAGGCTTTGACTTTTGCTACGTTCAAACTCTGTGTTTACACACACAACAATCCAAGTAACAACGCTGAATCAGTATAATAACATTAATAACCAAATTACATACATCGTTTTCAAGTTAGTTCTATTATAATAATTTAATTCTTTATTGCACACTACATTAGAACAGAAAGACAGAAATTGAGAAAATGTATTATACATACCTATTATAGTAGCTATGGAAGGTAGAGGCAAGGAACATAAACTCCGTATACCAAAAATTGTCCAACAAAAAACCATAAATAAGTGGCGCTACAATACCTAGAATACTTGCGAAAAAAATCTAATCATATACATCGCACTTCACTCCGTGAATAAAGCCTAGGTTCTTAGCTACTCTAGCGCTACTCTGGAGAGATTTTGAACTATTATTTATAGCTGACAGCTGGATACTTTTGCAACAGGTCTGCCTAAGGAGATTTTGTTCCTTGCTTCTACCTTCCATAATAGTAGCATTATAAACGTTTTACTACTCTGCATTTCTATTTGTCAATTAAATAACTGCCATTGATGTCTAAATCAACTTCATTAGAAGCGCGCGTGGGGCAACCTTTTTATAGTTCTCTGGGCAGCTAGAGGAAAATGTTATGGTATGGTACGGTAAAGGCAAATTGTCTTCGAGCAACACCGGCTTCCGACACGTCGGAAGGGAGGAGCCTAAGCGATATCTTACCGAAAAAATAATTCTGCCATTTTTTGCGGGGGGAAACGTGCACACAGTCGCACTGCTCATGACGACACAAATACACAGAAAATGACACACATCAAAGACAAATCTTGCACACCTCGATGTTTTTTTTGTGTACGGACGAGTCACAACATGCACCGCCATAGGTACAGTTGTACCTATGCTTCGGCAGAGGGGAAATAGTATGAATGCCGTCTCCCTGCCCGGTGTTGCTCGAAGCAAATTGTATAAATACATTACAAATTCCTGTGGCCTGAGATTTATAGGCACTATCCAATCCATGACTGCGTTTAACATCTTAACATAATTCACAAACGAAAATGTAAATCTGTATGATTTAGTACAAACTTCCAACCGTGTCAGGTTTCACATAAAGAACCATCAAAAACACCGCCTCCAACCGTCGCCATACAAATCCAAATATTTACCAACACCCGTGTCTAATGTTTATTTATATAACGAGTAATTAAATGAATTCATTGCAATTAAATAAACAGAAAGTGAGTTTTTATCGTGGGGATCACGCGATGCGAATCGAATGGACGATTTCCGCTTTTTCGTATGCAAAATGTAATCGATTATCGATATGTTGACAATCTGGGTTGGTGGCGTTCCGATGAAATTAGTATGTCAGAATGAATTATGTTTAGTTTTATTAATACGGAATCTGACCTGTCGTCTTTGGAACATATTTCTATAAACAAAATTGTAGCCGCCGTGCAGCAGCGGTATCATGGTCGCATTTTTATCCCCTGTCATGCCATGCGTCACTTTCGCACTTGCATACTTGTTAGAACGTGAGAGGCATGGTGACAAATGATAAACAGCCGACCATATTAGCCCTACAGGTTCGGATCTCAACTACTCAAATAAAACTTCGATTCTTAGTGAAGTGTTATATAATTTTCCAATATACTTGTTACAAGGGTTTAATTGCCAAAACGGTTAAATGTAGAAAGTGGTTGGTTGTTGATAGTATGGAAGATGATGAGAGAGTGATTTTGCAATATTTGATCAGTACAAAAGGTGGTTCAAATTTACTTACTTACTCCGTTGGCTCAGCGACCCAAAATGAGACAGCGCCACTTTTCTCGGTCCTGTGCGACCTCTCGCCAATTGTCGACTCGAAGCTCACGCAGATCTGCCTCCACCATGTCGCTCCAGCGATACCTAGGGCCTTGAGAGAATGGACGAAGATCGGAACGTAAAAAGAGCGTACCTGGGTTCGCCTAGCAGGAGGACGTCCTATCGGACGCCTCAGGTATCGCTGGTTTAAATTTAGGTGCTTCTAATTGGCCGCGATACAGAATATGTGGTGCGCTCCTATTGGTGCTTTTGAAAAGCCTCCGAATACTAGCCGAGCCCGACGGCTGCGTTTGGCTACTGGATTGGGAATATTTTTATATATTAATAAGTTGCATTCGCTATAAAATTATAATATAATTTTATAGTGTAGTCACAGTCAGTGTTGGCCAAATGTTCATTAGAATTGACTATTAACTATTAGAAATTGAACCGTAAACCGTAACGGTTACAATTTACAGTTCAATTTGTAATGGTTAATGGTCAATTCAAATTAACGTTCGGCTAACACTGGTCACAGTAAGGTACAAGTTTGGAAAAAAAACCATTTTTTTAACCTTCATTGCACAATACAAAAAAAATACAAATGGCGGACTTAATGCCTTAAGGCATTCTCTACCAGGCAATTCTGTACCGATTTAGATAAAACAACATGGAGGTAGTTTGAGGCCCGGAGGAAGACTATGAGTAGACTACCAATCATCATCATCATTCCACACAGACGAAGGGTGTTACCACACCAATCGATCGATCATCGATCGATGGTAGAATGGAACAATCGACGTCGATCGATAATTTATACCAGACCACACCAATCGATCGATGGTATCGATCAACATCGATCGATGAGTGTATCCGTCGATCAGCCAACGCTAGTGGTAGCGTTGGCATCGATAGATAGTAGAATTGAACAGTCGAAGTCGATCGATAGTTTCTACTAGACCACACCAATCGATCGATGTTGTTCGATGCCATAGAATTGGTGTGGACCAATAGATACATCGATCGATTAGTGCATCCGTCGCTCAGCCAACGCTACCGCACCAATCGACAGATGCCGATCGATAGCATCGATCGATGATCGATTGATTGGTGTGGTAACACCCGAAGGATAAACCAAAGTTATTTAATACATATAAGAGCAAAACCAGACCCGTGATAAAATTAATTTGTTTGAAAACGAGGAATCCTAATAGAATAACAAATTAAATAATAATAAAAAATATCGTGGGCGAAAGGCGTAACTAGAATTATTTTAAACTATGCTAATAACACTTTAATCGTTCTAACAGCTTGATGGTTTTTGTCAAGCCGCCATAAAATATAACAAGCCTCTTGTCCCAAACTAGCGTAACTGCGCTTTTATGCTAATATAGTTATTTTAATGCATTATCGCCGTCCTGTTATGGCTATTAAATACATATTACTATAAATTTCAATATAAATCCTTTATGGAATATGTTGATGGTTTAAATGAGAATTCCTTGGGAACTGATACAGTCGAGTCCATAAATATGTATACACTTCTTCACCTTAATCCATTGCAGTAAGGTGAAAAAAAGGAATATATATTTATGAACTTGACTGTACTACTAGTATCATATGATCTGTGACTGTACCAATAGCCGTCGATTGAATAGCAATTCGGATGTAAATGAAAGAAAAATGGTTTAATAACAACGTTATATTTTTAAAAATAAGCCTATGGAGGATACATATTATGGAAATAAGGATTATGATAGTTATTATAGGAATTAAAATAGATACAAGTTTAAACTGGAAATCACATATTCAAAATATAAAATCAAAGTTATCGAGCTTTATATATGCGTTAAGTGTGCTAAAGGTCAACACTGACTTGGAAACCGCTCTGTCAGCATATTTTGCGTTTGCGCACGCAAGGCTCCAGTACGGTGTGATTCTGTGGGGGGCCAGCACTGATGTCCACCAACTATTCCTGTTGCAGAAGAAATGTATTCGCATACTTACCAACACGCATATACCAGATAGTTGTCGACCGCACTTCGCTGCATTAAATATTCTCACGTTGCCCTCCATATATATATTGGAAGCGGCACTCTTTGTTAGGATAAAATTCGCATCTTTTCATAAAAAAAAGTAGTTAACTCGCAAAGAAGGAAAAATGATAAAATTGAAATACAACTACCCCCAACAAAATTAGAATTGTTCAAAAAAGGCCCTTACTACCGATGCATTCTTATAGCAAACAAACTACCCGAAAAAATAATAAACGAAATGGAAGACAACGTGTTCAAAATGAAACTAAAAAATTTGCTCCTCAAAAAATGTTATTATTCCATAGACGAGTACCTGAATGATGAATCTTTGCCCAAATAAAATTATGGATAATAATAATAAATTATATTAAATATGTTTTTAATATTATATAATGATAATTTGAATTTAATATAAATAATACTAATTTATTAATGTTTCTGTGGGAAAGTATTTACAAAATAAATAAATATAAATTAATTAATGGCAACTATTACGTTAAAATAATAATAAAATATCAAATGTTATCTTTCAATTTTATGACTTGAACATAAGTATGAATTAATAAGTATGAACATAAGTATTTTAATTATATGTACTTATGTGCATGCACCTCCTAGTTTTAGTGTAGTTTAAGATATACTTGCTGTGCCCTAACAGGGTTCATGTGTGAACTTGCCCTAATGTAATACCTGTTATGTACCACATGATTAATATGCAATAAAAAAATAAAAAAAAATATATATATTTAAAAGTTTGCCACTTAAAGGCAGATTTGAAAGAATCTAGAACTATGAAGAAAAAAAACAGATGTTGTGTCCGTAAATTATACATACAGTACAATAGACAATACAAGTATTTTTTATTGCTCACCAGTAGAAATAACATACTAGTCCTAACTATACTTATGTATATATAATATAACTATACTTATTTATACGAGTAAAAAGTGTATGTGTAAGTATAATCTGTACCCCTAGTGTAAATTTGATCGACATCATAACGTGACGAACGCGTTTGCGTTAAGTCTCATTTTGTATAGGATTTTGAGTTTCCAAAACGTCCCGCTTGGCGCGCTCTTTCTAAATCCAATACAAAATGAGACTAAACGCAAACGCGTACGTCATGTTTCGAAATCGAATTTATTTACACTAGGGGTACAGAATAATATTTAAAGATGTCCCAATGTTATGATAACATTCGGTCACCTAGAAAAATTCTGATAGAAATGCTTACAGATTCATTACTTTGTTTATGTTTTTAAACAAAAATGTTCCAAACATATGATTACTCTTTTAAAACGTTGGTTAGTACCAACGTTTCGTCAACGTTGGTTAGTATCTAGTGATAGGTATCAGGCGTTCATACGAATTTCAGGTTCGATGTTTAAACTCATTAAAAGTTCAAACATCGAACGTGAAATTCAAACAGTTCAAAAATACTTAAATCAACATTTTCATATCAAACTTATCCTCTCAAATCTCCAAGTGATTAAAAACAATCCATGAAACTTTGCCGCTTTTTCTTCGAAATCCATATTTATACTTTTCTTTGACTTTTGTCTTAAAATAACGATCTATTCTATTTTTATCGGCTCTTTTTATACTTCAATCTTGATTCAGTAAAGAAAACAGTACCCCTAGTGTAAATATTTTCGACAGCGAAACGTGACGTACGCGTTTGCGTTAAGTGTAATTTTGTATGAGATTTTTGACTTTCCAAAACGTCCCGCTTGGCGCGCTGTTCAAAAACCCATACAAAATGAGACTTAACGCAAACGCGTACGTCACGTTTCGCTATCGACTAAAATTACACTAGGGGTACAGATGAGTTATGAACAGGGCCCGTACTTTTCATGCCGTTGACGAAAAAATGACGTAGTTTAACACACAGGTAGTTGTTTTATAATACTACAGATTTAGATAATTTACTTATTGACGGGTATCAAAATAAATACTTGTTGCGAGAATAAAAGCTTGTTACGCTGTTAAAAATCAAAAATATGTATTATTTAATAAATTAATACCTATTATTTATTTGAGTGACAATAAGATGAAAGTCAATTAGACGTTTCTGTACTGATTGTCAAGTATATGTATAACTTACCTAAAGAGATATAAATTATTAATTATTACGAAAATACTAATTGGAATTATACTCTATGTAGCCTGACGTCATTTTTCTGTCAACGGCGTGAAAAGTACGGGCCCTGGTTATGAAACTTTTGGAAGCAATTAAACTTATAAGTAGGTACAGTCTGCAGAAGAAGTGAAGTGACTACAATGAACCGCTTAAAAGTACTTAATGTTTTATTCTACCTATAGTACTTATTGCTTAGATGTAGCGAAATGTTTTAGAAAAGTGTTCTTCTTCTTATTCTTTGTCAGGGGCTATGTAAGGCTCTACAGCCCAAATAACACTGCGACCATTCCTGATCTATTGTGATCACCACCTACTACAACTCTCGATCCAAACCTGCAACTTCAAACAGCTGCAGGATTTTTTTGATCTTACCTTAACTCCTCGAAAAGTGTTATTTGATTACTAAAATCCTACTTAACTACGAACTGGGAATCGAACTTAAATTGCGCTTAATTTTATCTAAGAGAATTCAAAAGTGTATGTACTGTCAATAAATAATGTATTTCAAGCCGAGTCAAACGAAAGCCTTCATAAATTGTGTTGTTGTAGTTGTTATTTGTTGCACCAGAACAGGTGGCGCAACCGAAAACTGCGTCGTCAAAATGATATTTATATTTTAATATTTTTATTATTGTATGTATGTTAGTCTGTAAGGTATGTATATATGGGCCATAGTTGCCTGAAAATAAATGATATTTAATTTAATTTAATAAATCGGGGATGGAAAAAAAAATACATAGTTAATAACTATAGTCTTAATCTAATTGATTTCACTGTGTTACCAAAATTAGTCTACTCGTGTATTATGCCAATTAAAGCCTAACCAGATTATATTTGGTCTTCGCCATGTTGCGGATTTTCAGTGGTACCTACTAATTTATTTAACAGAAGTTGAAAGTCATCGAATGTCACCGATGTAAACAAGTAGAAAACATTTCAAGCATTATAAAACGATCTTACCACAAAAATGCCAAATAAGATTTTCTACATTCTAAAATAATAGGAAAAATATTTTGAATATAATATAATTTAATATTTGCATCAAAAACAAGACGAAGGATTGCATAGTTACTCCAGTAAAAATTCAGTTTTTTTTTATTACATAGATAAAAGTACCGGTCAAACTAATTTGACTCGATAATCTTTACCCTGAAAAACAATTATACTTAAATAATTTCCCGAGCCTTTATACAAAAACAATAAAAATTTCGTTAGCGTGATGTACAAATCGCCACGTTCAGTTCAGCGACATCTACCGACATATTGAGTAAACTTTTAACCATGAAACTAAGGGCGCGAGCACGCCTTGTTTGATTTCGGATCGCACAGTTTTTATGCGTCAACGCCAAATACGTCTACATTTTAAGCCTTATGACATAGCAGTAAGGTTCAAAACTGTAAAACATATTTTTGTATAGTAAAAAAATACCAATCACCGTAAAAGTAGTCTTTAACGTACCATAAAATATTTACGCCGTGTTACCCGGAACTGGATGTCTTATCGAACGAATAAAAGGTTAATGTGTTTCGTATCGCGTACCGTCCGATCAATATAAACTGTTTATTAAAAAGATGTAAATGATATGTGTTTAGTATGGACTTAAGACTATTTGGGCGTGGAGGTATCATAGCGTTTGGCTATGATTGGTTTTGGTTATTATACCCCGTTATCTATGGCATTAAAAAGGGGTTGGTTAGCCGTGCTCTTTTCCAAATCTGTTTCCATAGTTAGTGTCTGTCTAAGCTTACTTTGCACCAGCTTCAAAAAATAAAGTGAAGCCGTGTCATTATATAAACATTATTTATTTTCATACAAATTTGAAATTAATGATGATATTTCCATATTTTGTCATTGAAAATAACATGCAGAGGCAGCTTGGTTTGACTCAATTTTAAATTGTACGAGAATAAATTTAATATACTTCTTATATCACTCTTACTTTACCCAATCGGGTTCCGTACCATTTATGACGTACTTATAAAAAAAAACTACTTACTAGATCTCGTTCAAACCAATTTTCGGTGGAAGTTTGCATGGTAATGTACATCATAATTTTTTTTAGTTTTATCATTCTCTTATTTTAGAAGTTACAAGGGGGGGGGGCACACATTTTACCACTTTGGAAGTGTCTCTCGCGCAAACTATTCAGTTTAGAAAAAAACCTCAATATCATTCTTGAAGACCTATCCATAGATACCTCACATGTATGAGTTTGATGAAAAAAAAAAAGTTTCAACAGTATAGTTCTTAGTTTCAGAAAAAAGTGGCTGTGACATACGGACGGACAGAGAGACAGAAATGACGAATCCATAAGGGTTCCGTTTTCTTCCATTTAGCTACGGAACCCTAAAAAAGGGCTTCTCCCACTTAAAGAAAGAAAAAGATAGTTTACAAGGCTATTATGAACGTCAAATGAAGCTACACCGCCTCTAACCCTACATCTCTGACCCGAAAAGATTTAAATCCCTCCTAAATTGTAGGAGGGTATCCCAATATGGGACCGGCAAAAGACTCGGAGGGACACATCTTTTCAAAACATTACTTCTTATAAAATTAACATGCATTTAATAACTATAGAATCCATGAAATAATATACCGTAGGTACTTTTCTTTATAGAAACTTAGAATGGGGATGATTTTTTATTTAAAGTAGTAAAATATTACAGTACATCGTTTGATTCTCTGTTTCCCCTATTTATCTTCACATTTTACATTTTTGAATGATTCACGGTTAGTTTCACTAGACTTAAATCGACCGGGATATGGACCGTGATTACCTTTTATATTGTTTATAATCTTCACATTTGTTTTAAACGCGCTATATAACTTTAACTTTACAAACCTTATTTATATTTAAAATAAACCGTATCACCATAGTTCGGTAAATTTTTTTTATGAAAAGTTCGACAGTTCTCTACGAGTATAAAAGGACAGCTGCCGCCGACATGTTTAACACTGAACGCTCGCCAATTTCCGGACCGATACTACCTTCAAGAAAAGAGCGTACTCCCATCTTAAAGGTCGGCAATGCACTTGCAACTCCTCTGGTGTTGCAGGTGTCCATGGGTGACGCTTAATGCTTACCATTATGCGATTCGTCTGCTCACTTACTTCCTATACCGTAAAGTTTTTGAACAGCGTACCTCATATTTTAAAAATCAGTTTAAAATAAAAGTTTCAATTCAGTTTTAAAAGTATTTAAATAAAATTATCCTTTAATTTTTTTTTGTTTTTTGCTTCTCATATTTTTAAAAATTAAGTTAAATGTGCGTAGCAGTGTTGGCCGAAACCGTCCGTTACGGTTTACGATTCAATGTTCAATGTAATTGTTAATGGTCAATTAACATTCGGCCAACACTGGTGCGTAGTGTAACGTAACCCGCCATGACCTAAATGTCCCAAACAGTGTATGCCATATAAAATTATCAGTTTGAATTTGAACTTTAACAACCGTTAATAGAGTTATATATTATAACTGCCATATATGGCTTCATATGAACTAGAAGCTTAATAATTGCAAGTAATAAAGGTAACCAATAGGCTGCGAACTGCCAACTGGAATCAGTTATCAAACACTAGGGCGTTTACCTTATTTTACGCATTGGGCCCAATATTGATCAAATCGCCAATGGCGGCCGCTCGTAAAGTACCCAATTTGTCAAAGACGCCATAAAACATAATTTGTGCGTAAACGCAGCGGGGCGCGAGTTAAACGCGTAACTTTAGAGGCTATATGTTGATAGTCTTACTTCGGTTATGATGATATCATTTGAAGTGTAACACTTAATCGGCTTCATCTGATATGGCTTATTCTATTAACCATTCGTTCTAATTCGTTCATTCGTAATTTTCCATTTTTTATTTTTTATTTTTTTAGGTATGTCATGATCGTAGCAAGTGGAAATCCGTGGTCTCTGCCTACCCCTTCGGGAAATAGGCGTGATTATATGTATGTATGTATTATTTTACTTTCCGGCCGCTTGGTGGTCGAACTACGAGGAATTGTAAAATTCCACTTAGATGATAGAACTAAGTAGAATTTTGGAATTCCACGTGGTTCGAAAATCGAACTGAGTAAAATTGACGATTTCCTCGTGGTACGATGGTCAAAGGTTGAATATAAAATTTCTTAATTATCAAAGTGGTCGGACAGCGAGGAATTAAATATTCCTTCTCGTCCGATATGTCGGACAAGACTGCCGTATCAAATTTTCATATGCAAAGTTTTTGTAAAAATGACTTTTTTGGTAAGATTCTTTGGTTTATAGATAATTCCACAGCATTAAGTCTACCTTATGTAACTGTATATTCTTACTGTGCAGTAAAGTTTTAATAATTATACTCTGGCATAACCACTTTGTCAGTTGAAAAAAGCTGCAAATGAAAAAGATGTAGGCGTGAAGAATATCATATAGAAAATTAAAAATTTCGCGTTTTTCTCTACTGACAAGTTAGGTGTTTTTGAGTATAAATATTATGAGACCTCACTTCAAAAAGTTTTACCATTTCAAATAGCTTTACAAAAAGGATAAAGCTATATAAAACGTTTAAAGACTTGACAGATCAATGCAAACTGTACAGATATTTCTCTTTTTTTTTTACTATCAGATGACGGCAGATAATTTTCGTGCGTTGTGTCCTCTGGAGTTGCAGGCGTACATAGGCTACGGATACTGCTTACCATCAGGCAGGCCGTATGCTTGTTTGCCACCGACGTAGTATAAAAAAAATATATATATACTGACTGAAAATCTACTCAGAATAGCTATTATAGCAAAATCGCCATTAACACCATACTGCCAAGTAGAAGGCTTAGATTTTTGTTTCTAAGTTTCAAGTACTTACGTCTAAAATGTATACTCTAAATCCTTAAAGCTCAGTTTTGCTTGCAACGCGTATAGGGTTTGGCTTAGCTATATCCCGCTGCGTTTTTCGCTGAATTATTTAAACTGCCTACTAATATTTTATAAAAATTTAAATGTGACAAAGAATATGTTGAAAGACGTGTTAGTGACACACTCGTTTAGGAAATATACCTATCGGGTTTCTGGGTTTATTGGCTTGAGCATTTATTAGTTTTTGTTTACGATTAAATATTAATATTTGGAACGTGGGATCAATTTTAATAATGAATATCTGGATACCTACTTAAAGGCCTGTTTATCAAACTGTACATGACTTTGGTACTAATAATAAAAAACCGGACATGTGCGAGTCGGAGTCGCCCACCGAGGGTTTCGTAATTTTTAGTATTTATTGTTATAGCGGCAACAGAAATACATCATCTTAATCATCTATCACGGTTCATGAGATAGAGCCTGGCGACGGACGGACAGACAGACAGACTGATTGATAGCGGAGGCTTAGTAATAGGGTAATAAAACTCTTTGGGTACGGAAAAGTAAAAATTGCTAACTAAAACGTGTACATTTTATACAAAAGGAAACATGGAAAATTGCGCACTTTTAGATCACTAGTTTAACTAGTTAGTTAGTTTCTTAGTTCACTTTAAACTAGCTTAGCTTCTTCCATCTTGTTTAGTTTCCTTTTTTTTATTTACACAACTCAGGAAGGCACAGGAAAAATTTGTAGTATCGCTTGCTCTGCTTAATGCAGCCTCTGGACTAGTTTTGCGCAGAAGACCATCAGTTCCCTGCGCGTCCAATATAATAATGGTTTCAGGATGTTGTTGGGGCTGCCCCGTTTCTGCAGCGCATCGGGCATGTTTGCACAAGCTCGCACAGATGATTACTATGCCATAATAAGAAAGAGGATTGCCTCGTTGCTCTGCAGAGTGCGGGCCAGCTCCAACCCCATCCTGGCTACGGTAGCGGGCCGATACGACTCGCCTGTTGTGCGACATTTTGAGGGTATCAATACAAAATACAAATACAAAATCTCTTTATTAACAAGGTAGAGGCAGGGTTGACAAACGTAGGTAATTATAAATTTTATATACATTGCGGTTAGATTAACAGTAGCCCTCACACTAGGTCAAGCCTGTGTCGTGAGGACTTTGGTGAGACAGTAACAGCAAAACGAATTAACAACTAGTTGGTGCTATATAATACATGAGAAATTAAAAAATTACAAACTATGAGGTGATCAACTAAAATAATTAAAATAAGTTACATGCAGGTAAAGACTATAAAAAGGAGAATGAGTGGATGCAGAACATTACTTAATATTAATAATGATGAATAATACTACTGTTTGTGCGTGTGTGTATGTGCGTGTGTGTGTGTGTGTGTAGGTGGGTGGGTGTGTGCCTGAGTGTATTTTACTGCAAAGGTTTCAATACCTCTTCAGTTTCCCTGTAAGAGAGAGAGGCTAACCACCTTCGGACAACAATTTGAAATTCCTTGAGTGTCATGTTTTGCACGTTGAATAGTTTAGCTATGTGATTGTACACATATGGGTGGAGGAATTGAGGGAAGCGACGTGCATAAGGCGTTTCCGTTCTGTTCCGTGGAACGCGAAAAGTCCTTTTGCTGATGAGAGTTGCGAAGCCGGACGAGTTTATCGTGTTTCGATGCATTATCGTACCTACCCTATAGATAAACAATTGCCGAACCGAGAGAGAGCTGGATTGTATGAGGAGTTGATCTGTTGGAAATTGAAAGGGCTTTTTGTACAATGTTTTTAAGACGGATCTTTGTGCCCTTTCTATATTGAGCATCGTCGAAGTACCTGCCCCGCCCCATACCGATATACAATACCCCAAAATAGATTGACACAATGTGACGTATACTAGTCTTAGAACCCGATCGTCGGCACAGTTACGAATTAGCCGCATCACATACGCAAGCTTTCTGACTCGTTGAGATAGAGATGCTGCATGCTCTTTAAAAGAGAAGTGTTGATCGATGTCTACACCGAGATAACGTATACACTCTGCACGGCTAATCGATTCACTTAGGTTGTTAGAGACCGAGTTGTGGGAGCAGCTAATACGCAGCGGCGTTTCGTAATTCGGTTCAGAGGCCTTAGTTTTGTGGAAGCAAATATATTTGGATTTTTTGACGTTAAGAGATAGTAAATTATTGTCTAACCAGACTTTTAGGGCATTCATACCTGTTTCAGCTTTACGCATGGTATCAACCCATGAGTTGCCGCAAAATATGGCGGCTGTGTCATCTGCGTAACAAATTAGATTATCTATAGGGGCGCTTACAGAGAAGATGTCGTTCATGTAGATAACAAATAACGTTGGGCCCAGTACGCTACCTTGAGGTACCCCAAAGACTGTTGGTAAGCTTCTACTTAAACAGTCACCGACCCTAACACTCTGATATCTGTCTGTAAGATAGCTACGGAACCATTGAAGCGGTAGCCCCCGAATGCCGTAGTGCTCCAGCTTGCTCAAGAGTATGGATAAAGATACGGTGTCGAACGCTTTGGCGAGGTCAAGGAATACGCCCACACACTTCTGGCCTTTGTCTAGAGCTTCAGTCACTTTCCTGGTTAGGAGATCTACAGCATCCTCTGTCGATTTACCACATCGAAAGCCAAATTGGAAGTTCGAAAGCAGAGAAAAACGCTCTAGGTAGTTGATTAAGCGACGGTTGACAATTTTTTCCAACAGCTTTGAAAAGATCGGTAAGAGCGAGATGGGCCGATAGTTTTCGGGGTGGTTTTTAGGGCCATTTTTGTGCAAAGGAATGACCACCGCCCTTTTCCATACGTCCGGGAATATTCCGGTCATGAGACTTAGATTAAAAATATCTTTTAACAATGCAGGGTTGAAGTTGTCATAGCCAGGCGCGCTATCATTGTGCAATCGATCCATGAGTTTACATACTTCTCGCTCATCCGTAGGTTGCAAAAAGAAGGAGTGTGACACCGACGGAGTTAGGTGCAAGTTGGACAAAAGTGTTAGCTCTGTATTATTCATGCGCAGGAGTAAATTATTGGCTAAGTTCCTACCTGTATTTGCAAAGAACTCGTTGCAGTGATCCAAAGATTCGCTCGGCGTTGATTTTATTTTAGTTAATTCCAGAGCCTTTGACTGAGTTTTTGGGTAATCAGCGATGTTTTTAATAGCTTTCCAGAGGCCTTTCGGATTATTTTTGTTTTTATCAAGTTGTGATTTGTCGTACTCATTTTTTAAATTGTGTTGTAGGTTTGTTAAAAAGTTTCTGTACCTTTTGTAAATTAACTTTCGCACAGGGTCATCAGGATGTTTTTTTGATTCTAAGTGCAATCGGTCGCGATGCTTTTGGCATCTAATGAGGCCAGGAGTAATCCAGGGTTTTAGAATTAATCTTCTCCTACTTATACGTACTTTAGAAGTGTGCTTCCCTATTACTGTGTTTAATACCTTGTGGAGTTCAGTCGCTGCCAAATCAGGTATCATGACCGCTACCAGGTGATTGTTTGTTATTGTTTGTTGCTGTACTTTTCGCTTTTCTTTTTGTCTTTTTGTATTTGTTGTACTAACACTTAGTTTTAAACCTTAAATGTTACTAACCATTATGGACCATTGTTGTCTTTTGAAATAAATAAATTAAATTAATAATAATAAGCAGGATTCTCTGCCTCTGGCTTGCCTTAGCCGGCCGGCCAGAGTGGAGTCGTTAGAGCTATAAGCTTCCGGGGGTGGAAGTGAAAAATTGCATAAGACGCGAGTTGGCACAGTGGCTGCTCGCAGCCACTAGGTAGAAAGCGGCGTACACCTCTCGACACACCTGAGCCGCTCACACCGGTGTTGCCCTTGAGCCATCCTAGATGTCGCTTTTTGTGGGGGCCCATCTTGTGGGGGCGAGTCACCGTCTGCCGGAAATAAAATTGAATACCGTTTTATTAGGCAGGCGTCCGGTTTTTTTATCCCATAGCCCAGTATTTAGTCCATCGCTTTCACCCAATAGCCCAGTTCATTTTAGATTCCATCAACCCTCAAATAGTCCTTATATCCTGGCGGGTGCTGCCTCTGCGTGCGTCCCATGACACGGGCAAGGGCAACATCCGCTAGGTGTACCCCTTACATTTCATTAAAGTGTCAAAAGGGCGTCTACGTGTTGGCTTCGGCTCCGCGCACGCCTTCCAAAGGTCCGGAGCACCATTGTTCCGTGATAGGAAAGACATACAAATAATATTCTTTATTGTGCACAACGAAAACAAAAAAATGTGTGTTTTATTAATTTTTGTCTTGGAGTTTTATACAGGACTCATATCTCAACATACTTCTTTAACAGAGAAGAACAATTATTCAGTTTCTATTTTTAAGACAAACTAATTGTAATTTTTACTGTTAAATGTATGTACTTAAAAACTTTGTATCTACGAAATTTCTATGAGCCCAATTCAGATAAAATAAAATTGTTATGGTTTTGACAAAACATTAACCAACGTCTTGTAATATGGAATCGAACAGGGAAGTTGACTGACTAGTCAAATCAGTTTCTTTTATTCGAACTGTCAAAACGATTAGTCACTATGGAGTTTATATGAAAAATAAAACAATGACGTCACGGTCAAGTTACCTATTCATTATAGTTCTCGGATTATAGAAATTGAAAGAAATAAAGAAAGAAAATAAATTTATTCAGGACGCTTGCAATATTGCTTAAATCTGTTGAAACACATCTATTAGTAAAAAGTATAAACGCCACTGAAAAGGTGTCCCCTCAGCTTGATGTCAGAATGTCAAGATACCTGAAAGGTAACTTGACATTCTTAAGGCTGGTCTTCCTTGGAGACCTGTCCAAGCGATTGCGTCTGTACGTAAACTGAATAACATTACTAAGTCGAGATGAGGATAGGAATCACTTTTTTTTTTCAGTGTCATTGTGTTTTTGTTTCTCATATTTCTCTGGTGCTTTATTTCGTGCGTGGTGTGTAATAATTTATTTACATATTATTATAGGACATTATTACACAAATTGACTAAGTCCCACAGTAAGCTCAATAAGGCTTGTGTTGAGGGTGCTTAGACAACGATATATATAATATATAAATATTTATAAATACTTAAATACATAGAAAACACCCATGACTCAGGAACAAATATCCATGCTCATCACACGAATAAATGCCCTAACCAGGATTTGAACCCGGGACCATCGGCTTCATAGGCAGGGTCACTACCCACTAGGCCAGACCGATCGTCATAATTTAATATAGACAACATCCATATTGGGGCGCATCTAACTTCCGTCTGCCGCTTAATTTCGTATACACCAACCCGTAAGAGCAATCTTCAACGTCGCATCAAAACTAGTTCAAATCCATTACAAATTGTTAAATCTGAAACGTCTCCAGGTTTCCCGTTTACAAAATAAAATAGGTAAATACCTTTTCATGATATCGTATTCAAACAATCCGTTGTAATTACTCTTTGGCTCGATTTTGTTTTAATCGATTCTTGTATCGTAAATCGTTGGAATGAATAATCGCCGACCCAGTTGGCTCGAATACGCTTGTTAGCTAATGGATTTTCTTTATTTATATTTTATTTAGATATTCCAAGGTTCTAGTCTCGCATTTACCATATTGGTTTGGGAGTTAGTGAGTTGTAATGGATTGGTGGTGTAGTATTTAAAATTTATATTTCTGTAGTGTTCTTTAAATAAATAAATAAGAACACATATACAGGGTGACCTTAGTCATTGGACAAACCCTGAAATCCCACGTAGGGTTACTTCTCAGGAACGTTAATATTTTTTAATTAGAACAAAAGATAAAAAAATAAATTTTTCGTACAAAAGTTATTTGCAATAATCGACAACAAAAAGAAACACACTGTGTTAATCTTTGGCAGTGTTTTTGACAATTTCTTCGAAATATTTGATAATGATGACATTTTTCAAAAGTCAGAAGTTTATTAGTGTCATAAATAAAAAAGATAATCAAAAAGCTTGAAGAAGGTTCCATACTATTCTTCGAGGATATTACCTTAGGAGCTACTAACACATACAGGCTGCTCCAAAGTTAAAAATGGTAATTTGTTAATTTCTTCGAAACCGCTACACCGGCTGTTATGATACTTTGTACAATGGTTCTAAATACCCTAATGCATATATACATTTCGGCTTTGTCCAATGGCTAGAGACACACTGTATATCTGTTAACAGATAGCTCCAACAATAACATTACTTACGTATAATATTGAAGTAAATACCTTCATATTATAACGTTATTAAACGAGACGAGAAGCCAATATCCATTCTCTTGATGTTAATTTAGCTTGCTTCTGCTTAGAGCGCGGATTAGCTAATATTGTACTGCTGTTTTAATCTAAAATCTATAAATATTGACTTAGCGTAAAAACTAAAGTATCGGAATTCCAATATTATAGCAAAAACTTATTTACTTATTGCGTTAGATTTGTAAATATTATAGGACATTATTACACAAATTGACTAAGGCCCACAGTAAGCTCAATAAGGCTTGTGTTCAGGGTACTTAGACAACGATATATATAATAATATATAAATAATTATAAATACTTAAATACATAGAAAACACCCATGACTCAGGAACAAATATCCACGCTCATCACACGAACACATGCCCTTACCAGGATTTGAACCCGGGACCATCAGCTTCGTAGGCAGGGTCACTACCCACTAGGCCAAACCGGTCGTCTATTATGTAAATAAATTATTTCACACCACGCACGAAATAAAGCACCAGAGAAATATGAGAAAAACCTAGACCGCAGTTATTTTCAGCTCTTACTCTTACCAGGATTTGAACCCGGGACCATCGGCTTCATAGGCAGGGTCACTACCCACGAGGCCAGACCGGTCGTCAAAGAGCGGGGATAACATAAATGTCGCATTCTTGACATTCGCAAATGCGAATACGAATCCGAATGTCCAGGATGCGAATGTCCGAATACGAATGTGAATACGAATGATAAGGAATATGTAGTTGTTATTATCATTCCTAATTAGAAAAATTGTTATTACATAAAACATATGTAACCTTAGAAAGGGCCGTTATAAAGTGTTGAGAAATGCTGTCTAGTGGTCAAAATGCATTACTTGTACACAGTTTGCGCGCACTGAGACCGGACACGACCTGCGCACATTCGCATTCGCAAAACATTCACTTATTTGATGCGAATGCGAGTTAGCGGCAGCTCGTTAGCACGTGTACGTCGGACCTGGGTACGTCCTTAAACTACGTCCAAAAGAGAGGTATGGGCATTGTGAATGTCAACTCGCTTTGTGTGGTAGGGCACAGCCAGTGTGTGTCATTCTAGATCAGAGATCAGCAGAGCCCAACTGGGGAAGTACCTCCACCTTACAAAAAACTGCTGCCAAATAACACTGGACCCTACTCAAAGTATTGTGTTCCTGCCGGTGAGTAAGGTTGCCAGAGCAGAGGGGGGGGGGGGGGGGGGGTTAAGGTCGGCAACGCGCATGTAACTCCTCTGGAGTTGCAGGCGGCATTGGCTACGAAGACTGCTTACCATCAGGCGGGCCGTATGCTTGTTTGCCACCGACGTAGTTTATATAAAAAAAAAAAGTGCCCATGTCTTACTTGTCAAGGTGCTTTTTAGGGTTCCGTACCCAAAGGGTCAAACGGGACCCTATTACTGAGACTCCGCTGCGCTGTCCGTCCGTCCGTCCGACCGTCCGTCTGTCACCAGGCTGTCTGTTAGCCAGTTGAAATTTCTATAAATTATGTACTTCTGTTGCCGCTATAACAACAAATACTAAAAACAGAATAAAATAAATATTTATTTCCAATCTCGAGGTACAAAAACAAACATAAACCAGTCACTGGTACTTTAACAACAATTTCAAAGCAATATTATTAGGGTAAATCCAGTAAAGTTTTTTTTTTTACCTTTTCTTAAATTCAGCGCGACGAAAGGCAACTTGTAAAATTTGTCACAAAACTTGCGCATTAATCTTGAGATATAATAAATCATTGCATGACAACCGTAAGTACTGGAAAAATATTTTTACTTGGAATTGCTGAAAAAACGGTAAATAATTAAATGAATTTTCAAATAACATGTATGGCGAAGGTAGGTATTTTTCATGATATAGGAGGCAAACGAGCAGACAATCGCTTGATGGTAAGCTATTACTATCGCCCATGGACACCCACAACACCAGAATAGGTTTAGATATTTGTTAAAATCTTGGCGTTCAAAAATTCATCATTTACTGATATTTTTAAAGAAATAGAAACATTAACACAAATCTACCCAATTTCGTTGGACATTTTAACATATTGTAATAATTTAATCAAGAAGTGTGATCACAATCATCAAAGCTGTCATTAATCAAGCACCTTCGACCCACATACCAGTAATAGACACGGAGCCATTACTAGTTAAGGTGGCGTCGTTCATCAAACCAAATGGTTTTGGTTAAATTCGAATTGACACTGCAACAGCTACAGGTGCAGCGTCGTTGCTGTGATTTATTGCTGTCGACTGAATTTCGCCATTAAATGTCAATTATCCCGAACATCGACTTTGCTTATAAGGAAGCTTATAAGGAAGTAAACATCAAATTCCTTTGCTGGGCAGCATTGCTGCAGAAAATGTCATAATCAGTGTTGATGTCCTAAATAATTCACATTTTCTGCAGAATCTCTTGACGGCATCCTGCCCTAGTCGGCAGTGAGCCTGCCTACGTAGCAAGAGGTCCATGTAAGGTTTTATATGGTATGTTTTAATATTTTATACATTATTTATTTATAGCCGTGGGCTGTAACGTGTACATGTAGGAGGGCTTACACAGTAATGCAGCTGCAGTCATCATCCGAATGTCACCTTAATACTGCCGCAGTCGTATTTCGTATCTAAAGTTAAAGATGGAGTCGTTCATCAAAACAAATTGACCATTCAAAACGTTTTTCCCACCTCGGTGTCGATTTTCATTCCATACATCATAACAGCGCCTGTTTTAACTGACCGTAGTTATACCTTATGCCCGTCCAATAAGGTTTATATTTGTCTGTTAACAACGTGGACAGTTTCATCCATTATGTATAAGCCAGAAGACGTATTAATTAGTTTCTAAGAAATATGAAGTGTTTAAAAATTGATTGACTATAATTTTCATTGAGTGAGTTTTGGAATAAGAATTGGAAATTTAATTGTGATTTGATGAACTTTGATTATTGGTTACATCATTTGATTTATTTGATTAACGTTAATTATGATTGTGAAGTAAATTGCGACTTTTGATTCTGGACGAAATTAAAGTCGCGAATTTATTTTAATTGCTTTTAAATTTAAATATTAAATATCTTCATAATTGTTTATTTGTTTCTATTGGAGCTGATTTTACTTCTAAATAAAATAACTAACTGCCTGTAAAATATGCCCGTTTGATTTTAAGTACTATTTTTTTATCGCACGAAGGTAAAAGACTCCTCCATTTTTCTTACCTACTGCAGTGGCAGCATGGTTCCTTTTTTATCACCTGTCACTATGCCCGTCACTTTCGCACTTACATACTTGTTAGAACGTGACAGGCATGGTGACAAATGATAAAGAGCCGACCATCTTAGCCCTACTGGTTTGTTTGTTAAAATGAAGCGATTAATCGATCTTACACGTAAGTAAACAAAAATCGTAAAAAGTTTTTAAAGGTTTTTTGCATTTAAAGTGTTATTGACATTTTTTATATATTAATTTATAGTTAGGTTTCAAAATGTCACATAAACCTGTTTGGCTACTAAGCAAGATCTGGCTTATAAGTAATTAATAACTGACATATGTGACAAAAAGACGGGCTGAGCATAAGCCACGGCAGCCATTTCGGTTATTCGCGGATGGTCTAAAACGCAAAATGACTAGTGTAATATTTTGCCTATATCGCTTTTAGTCTACATCGCGAACGGTCTAGAGCGCAAAATGACCACTTTTCTATTTTAATAATAATATAATAATAATAATAATAAGAGGCGAGTACTTGCACAGACATAATCTCGTAGCCAGGATTATTCACCAGCAACTTGCTCTTCTATACGGCCTTGTGGACCGCGAAGTACCGTACTACAAGTACTCACCTGCGTCAGTTCTCGAAAATGGTCGTGCCACGCTCTATTGGGATCGATCTATTATTACCGACAGGACTATTGTAGCCAATAAGCCTGACATCGTGATAATAGATCGATCGCAACGCCGGGCCGTGCTCGTCGACATCACCATCCCCCATGATGAGAATCTCGTGAAAGCCGAGAAGGACAAGTCCAGTAAGTACCTAGACTTGGCTCACGAGATAACCGCCATGTGGGATGTTGATTCGACGATCATTGTCCCGATAGTCGTTTCAGCGAACGGTCTCATAGCGAAGAGTCTCGACCAACACCTTGAGAGACTCTCGCTAGGTGGTTGGATCAAGGGTCAGATGCAGAAGGCGGTGATCTTGGACACGGCGCGGATAGTCCGCCGGTTCCTCTCTCTGCGGCCCTGACCACCGGCAGCTTGGGCCCTGCCCCGCTGCTGGCGGCACCCTAGGTTAGGTTTTTTATAATGTGTTTATATATATTTTGTATTGTTTTGTGAGTGTTTTTATATTTTACTTTTATATTCATATTATAAATGACCTAGCCTAAGACCAAAAATAAATAAAGGAAATAATAATAATAATATTCTTTATTGTGCACAACGAAAACATGATTAAATACAGTAATTAACATAAAAAAAAACTAAGCAACAACAGACGGTCTTATCGCTAAAAAGCGATCTCTTCCAGACAGTCTATTTTATTAGGTAGGTTAGGTTTGTTAGTTATCTTCAAATGGCCGAAGGCCAAACCGCCCAGAATAGGAGCCCCGCGGCAGCGGGGCTCCCTCGACATCGCTAGCGTAAAGATAAAACGACGAAAATGAAGTAGGCATTTTGCGTTCTAGACCATTCGCGATGTAGACTAAAAGTGATATAGGCAAAATATTACACGAGTCATTTTGCGTTTTAGACCATCCGCGAATAACCCACTGATTTTCGGTCCGTCCCCCCATTACTGATCTACATTCATAGGTATGCGGATTAAAATAACTAAAAGTGTGATACAAATTTTAACCAAAACAATTATCTGTCTGGTAATTTACTAAGTGTAGGTATTCATGAAATATTAAACATAAATGAAGCGATGAAGTTGTTACTTAGATCAAGAGTCCACAGCAAGCTTAGTTTTCCATACAAACGTAAGTAGTTAAGCTCTCATTTTAAAACGGCTACCGTAAAACCACCCAACTATAGTCCAATACTGCAACTATAGTCCACAAGTTCAAAAGGAAATTAAGTATCTATACCAATGTTCCTTGTGGTTTACTCCTAGTTTTACCTTCCATTTATAAACATACTTTGCCTTAGAACTACAAAAATATAGTAAAATACTCACCTGAACGAGAAAAATTGAGTTTATTTGTGGACCATAGTTGGGAGCTCTGGACTATAGTTGGCTGGTTTTACGGTAGCTAGATTGCTCTGAGTCTTTGTACTTTCAATATGATAAGGAATACCTATATCTGTAATTAGTTTATGTAGCCTTAGATACCATAGTTAAAATACAGAGTAAAAAACTTGTTTTTGCTCTATTTCGTCTGTTTTATAAGCTAGAGCTATATAAGCTAATTACAGGCATAGATATACCTCATGTCATTGTATGTGCAAAGTTTCATTACAATCCAACCCGTAGTTTTAAAATGAGAACCAAACTTCGTTTGTATGCGAAGGTGTAATTCGGCCGAGCTTTCTGCAAACTCATAAGATAACTCTGCTATTTTTTTATGTAACAATAGTATTTTATGCAACAGTTGGCGTAGGCGAACATTGTAAAGGAATACGCCACAAGCATTTTTTGACCTACTTATACAACGTTGCATACAATACTTTTCCTACGAGTCAACAAAAATAAATCTTAATTTAGGTAAACAAAGCAAAAGTATATAGCCAAGACGCGCGAGCATACCTTGTTAGACGCCCGGCCCGCCCGGGCTGCGGCCGGTCGGTCAGCGATACCTTCTCGTAACTCATGAGGCCCTGGTACTTGCTACTTTCTAAATTAAATTTTTTGACAGTTTTTTCTCGATTTTGGCCACTGTAGCCTACGGAGACTAACAAGCAACGCTAAGCGGTCTTCGTAGTCTATGGGTGTTGCTATATTACGGGTGTCACATGCGTGTTTCTGACTTATGAAGTGATTGTTTTTACTATGCAAATATTATTTAGTTAGGTTGGTAGCCATTAATCGCAGTAACGTTATAGCGATTAAAAGCACAAGAGCTGTTATGAGGAATAGACAATATAGACTTTTCTTGAAACCTTTTATGTATGTTCTTATATTCGTATTAATGAATGCATAAATGACAGATAACAGTAGAGGAGTAGGAAAAATATGTTATAGCACATTCCAACCCAAACCCCGAGGGGCTACAGTATGGCGTTCTACAAAAAAGGAGTGTACAGGTTTTTAAAGGGTCGGCAACGAGCATGTAATGCCTCTGGTGTTGCAGGTGTCCATAGGCTACGGTGACTGCTTACCATCAGGCGGGCCGTATGCTTGTTTGCCACAGTCGTGGTATAAAAAAAATACGTTCCCTACGAAAAGCTAAAATCCTTAACACATGCCGAATAACTACGAAATTTTTGACTTCATCTACTTTAACAGAAAACACCGCTCAATAATTATTCTTTAATTAATTAATAGTTTAAAAAACACTAGAAAAACACTCTTTCCCTTCGTCAAAGTCATTAAATTAAGCGGTGCGTTTGGGCAATATGCATTTCGCGGCCAAGCTGTTCTTTTTGCTCAGGATATATTTGAGATATGAGATAATTGAAAAACTTCCAAGTCGATATATAATAGGTTTGTTATAACCTTGAAACCTGATCGTGTTCAAAGTCCATTACGTGACCTTTCTCACAAGTGCAAACACGACTATGATACGATATTCCATCATGGAATGCTTCATCATCAGACCTTAAAACATAATCGTGGTCAAAGTTCACTATAAGACTTTTCTAACAAATCCAAACACAGCTGTGATACGATGTTTCATCATGAAGTTCCAGTTCATATCTTCCGGCTCCATCATCAGATCAGTTCGACAGTACCATATTGTTGTATTGTCATCAGAACTACATACAGCTGCCAATTTTCATGACGCTACGATCCTTGGAAGATGATTAAATTAGTTAACTTAGATTCCATTCGAACATACAAGTCGACCTAATAATAAAAGCATGTTAAAAAGGCGAAAAATAAAACGAAACAAATAAATAATAATGTTTTTCGTCGAAAAAAAGATATGCATGAGAAATATTAAATATTGATGCCCCGAAAGCTCTCGATGTTTCCTTAACTCCACAAAACATCAATAAAACATTTTCATAAAGCGAGACGCTGACAAAACGTGTTCAAAACCCAGTATATTACAATATACCGTTATTGCTTACTCTATTGGCCGGGAAAAACAATATTTCAAATAAGAATGAATCGGGGAATGCCAATAAGTTGACTTTTATTATCGCTAAAGGAGAACAGAAGAAAGCAAGGCAAAGGGTGATAAAGGAATACTTGAATACGTTGTTCAGTAGAATACAGAACTACATAAGTAAATAATGTCTTGCACCATTGACATAAATGTACTACGTACTAGACAAGCTATCGAGAACAACTTGTGTCCGCCATTTTCGGTGTTTGACGTCTGTCACTAAGGTTAAGAATAATAGCTAGTCAGAAGCGAAACTGTTATGGCAACTTTTCATTTTCTGCCTAAATACGTACTGTAAAGAATCTATTGTAGACAAAAAAAAATTATTTCCATTAAAGTGTAATAATTATTGGTTCTTTTCTGATACTGCTGATATTAAAATTTATAAAAATAGTCCTAAAACCTTTTGTGTTTAACTCTCGTACTCGTAGCAATTTTGATCAAATCGCGCTTATGAGGCTGTCAATACCTAAAGCGCGCACACTGTCTATTTGTATTGGAGTAAATGAGATAGCACTGTCGCATGTTACTGGGCCTGGGCAAGGGAATAATAAGAAAAATAATTAAATAAAAAAAAGTGGGTTATTAGTGTAATATTTAACTCGACCAAGGTTTAGATATAAATGTTTTGAATTGTGATTTTAATTGCAGACCCATAAGTCAAAACAATAAAGACATAAAACCGTTTAATTGTGATTTTAAGACCAATCTTTGCAATTATTTTCTATCGAGCCGATTTCGTTCAATCGTGTATCGAGTACGACCACGGTCTTTGAAATATAATTAATATGAACATATATTTTTCTTACTTGACTAAAACAAATAGTCTTTCTTAAAAAACTGTTTAAGTAACATCAATTTCAAGGACATTGGGTGTTGACAGCCTCTTATAACATAATATATTCTTTAAATATTTATTTTTTATTTATTTAAACTTTATTGCACACATAAAGAAAAATGTACAAATGGCGAACTTAATGCCAAAAGGTATTCTCTACCAGTCAACCATTGGGTCAAACAGAGACATTAGTGTATGTTGGTGCAGGAAAAATTAATAACAAATAAAGGAAAATATAATAAAAACACTTCAAAAAATTACAAGATAACAATGAATTTATCATTTTTCTGTATATATTCTACAAACAATAAGGTAGATTATCATTAATACCTCCATGTTAATGCAGCATGCATGTAATCTATGCGCCAAAGAAAATGGCGTACCACCGTGAGTGTTTTTTTTTTAATACTACGTCGGTGGCAAACAAGCATACGGCCTGCCTGATGGTAAGCAGTATCCGTAGCCTATGTACGCGTGTATGTGTTTAAAGCGACGATTCAAAATAATCTAAATAACCTTAAAACAAAACATTTTTCGCAGTGGATTGTTATTATATTGCTTTTATTATGTTTCTAGATATTATTAGAATACATTTTCATAGCGCATAAAGGCACTATCAATTTATATACTTACTTACTCCGTTGGCTCAGCGACCCAAAATGAGACTTGGCCTCCGACACAAGACAGCGCCACTTTTCTCGGTCCTGTGCGACCTCTCGCCAATTGTCGACTCGAAGCTCGCGCAGATCCGCCTCCACCATGTCGCTCCAGCGATACCTAGGGCGTCCGATAGGACGTCTTCCTGCTAGGCGACCCAGGTACGCTCTTTTCACGTTCCGATCTTCGTCCATTCTCTCAAGGTGGCCTAACCAACGGAGTCCAATCCTAACCTACGGATGCGAAGCATGGACACTAACACTCAAGGAAGAAAACATGCTGCTAGTTGCCGAGAGGAAAATCCTCCGTAAAATATTGGGCCCCAAACAAAGACCGGATGGAAGTTGGACAGTCCTTAAGAACCGTGAGATTGAAGACCTAGTGGCTGAACCTAACATCATGGGAGTATCAATTTATATATATATTTTTTAATTTTCGTTACATGTGTGGCATCTCGTCAGTAGTTAGAGACGTACTAAGCGCAATGAAGTGCCGGCGCTTCAATGAGGTTTGGAATAATTTTGTTGGCGATGCCAACTCTATACTATACCTCAATGTCTCGCACAACGAAGCGCGTACAAATGTTTCTGATATTTTAACGGGCTCCTGAGTTAAGGATATTTCCAGTCAACCATAGTAAGGTTAAATTTAAATGGTGACAGTTATAATATAGATACTAATTATAAGAAAGCAGGAGTGGTCAAGGCCTCCAAAACGAGCACATCCGCGGCAGTTTTAAGATCCGGCCCATAGAAGATAAGCTTTCCGAATCTCGCTTAAAGTGGTTTGGCCATGTCATGAGGAGGCCAGAAGATCACATGACTAGACAAGTCCTGAGCATCAACGTTGGCTCCAAAAGATCGGGCAGAGGTAGACCCCTTACGACCTGGATGTCCGTCATAAACAACGACCTTAAGAAAGCTCAAACAAATGTCTCGACGACCCAGAACAGATACGCCTGGCGAAGAATGACGAGGAGAGCCGACCCCAAATGACATGGGAAAAGGCTAGGCAAAGAAGAAGAAGGTCAAGGCCTCCAGTTGGGATCAAACCAGCGTTTTTGCCATTCAGATTAGCTGTAAAGTGACACCTCTGGCTTATAATGACTTCCACCCTTTCATGTACATATTTTTGTAAAAGTTAATTTGTAGGTGTTTTCGATTATTAGATTCATAGCTGCAAAAAAGGAACCTTTAGCTAAGTTATCGGAAATATATCGAAGAAACGGATACAATTGAAAATAGTATGAAGTAATAAGGTACTCAAAATATCAAAACACGTCAAGTATTACCACAGAATATGACTGTAATCTAAAAACAGTTATTGAATAAACTAGAAACCATGCAAACGTACCTAAAAAAAACCGGCCAAGAGCATGTCGGGCCATGCTCAGAGTAGGGTTCCGTAGTTACTCTTCCATCACAATAAGCTAAACTGAAGCTTAAAGTATAGTAGATTGTTAACCAAGGGATGAACTGTGGATGTAGGTACGTCTTTTTACTATGAAAGGGAAACATTTTGCGATAACTCAAAAACAGCTAAACTGATTATGTCCGTTATAGTTTTCATTTATTGTCTTTCTTAAGCTCTACTAACAGGATTTTTTTCATATTTTTTGGACCTACGGTTCAAAAGTTAGAGGGGGGGGGGGACACATTTCTGTTTCTTTCGGAGCGATTATCTCCGAATATATTCACGTTATCAAAAAATGTTTTTTGAAGATCCCTATTAGTTTTGAAAGATCTTTCCAGCAATACCTCACACTGTAGGGTTAAAGCAAAAAATAAATTTCACTTTACGTGTGGGGGAGGTACCCTAAAAAAATTAAATTTTTAGATTTTATTATACGACTTTGTTGGATTTATTGATTTATATATCCATGCCAAATTTCAGTTTTCTAGCACTAACGACCACGGAGCAAAGCCTCGGACAGACAGACGGACATGGCGAAACTATAAGGGTTCCTAGTTGACTACGGAACCCTAAAAAGCGAGAGAATAAGGATAGAGAGATATTAATTTGCCAAGTCAAAGATAAATTTTCGGTTACGTAGATCTTAAACTCAGGAACAAATATCTGCGCTCATCAGTCTCGAAACTAGTTTAACAAACCGTCAAGTAGGTAAGCTAACTTCCATTTTGAAGTCAGTACCCCTAATGTAAATTTATTCGACAGCGAAACGTGCGTACGTCACGTTATATTATTTGCCAACCCTATATAATATATTTCTACAGTACATATGGTGCTAGTTTATAGCACTAGTACGAAAATTAGCATATTACGTTACTGTGTCGAACATTTAAAGGGCCATATGTACTGTAAAACGTTGTACGATACATGTGCGAATAGGCAATTCGCAACTCGTGTCGATTTAAAACACTCCCTTCGGCCGTGTTTTAATTTAACGCCGCTCGTTTCGAATTTCCTATTTTTCGCACTTGTATCGTAATGTACTATTAAAACATACAACATACTTAATAATCTTTTAACTTCATTGAGTTAAAATTCAAAAACAAAATGTATACTTCTTATTTGCATACC
This sequence comes from Cydia pomonella, assembly GCF_033807575.1. NCBI lineage: Eukaryota > Metazoa > Arthropoda > Insecta > Lepidoptera > Tortricidae > Cydia > Cydia pomonella. The sequence goes on along the minus strand of NC_084705.1, from coordinate 32,017,220 downwards.
CGTAATTGTGAGAATTGATATAACTCTGATGTTACCATTCTAATCGTACAACTTTCCCATATCGATATCGACAACTTACGAAACACGATGACGTGAGGTCACGAGCCCACGGGTCGCGGGTTCGGGTCCGGCGCAGTAAATCTCGACCGCCCGCTGAGCGCCTTGTTTACGCTGCGGACAGACGAACTGACAGTTATTGAATATGGAATAGTTAATGTTTTAGAAGTGGTTTAACTATTGATATTTAAATAGGATCTTGTAGTTTCTTTTCATATGCAAAATTATAGGAGACCAAATTTATCTTGACAATGTTGTTTAGAAATAGTGACAGATTTGTAGCTTTCCTAAAGTATAGCTAAGCACCACATATGCCAACGATACGAAAATATATATCGTTGTCTGTCTGGTCAAGGCCAATCCCTATGTACGACTGCGAAGTTTGTACACTAACCCAAAAGAAAGAGCGCACGCTACTGGTAGCTGAGAGGAAGATCTACCGTAAAATCCTAGGACCCAGGAGACTCCGCAGGAACCAGGAGATTGAAGATCTGGTGTCCGAGCCGAACATCATTTGAGAATCGAAAGCCGTCAGACTCCGATGGCTCGGGCACGTATTCAGACGGGTGAAGATCGTGCAGTCTGGAGGGTGTACTCTGTAGTTCCAAATGGCCGAAGACCGTCTGGACGCCCTAGGAGACGAAGTGCAAAAATACCTTAGCTAACTCGGCGCCGTTGACAGGACCGAAATGGTTTTGGACAGAGAAGCATGGCGGTCTTTGGTGTCGGATGTATGTAAGTAATTCTGTCTGGCACCTACAATGTGAGACAGACGAAATATACCTAAGTATATCATAATATACCGCACTATTATCGCAAGATATCTTAAGATGCTTCTTTTGATACGTCAATGTTAAGATGCCTTGATATAACCTCCTACGTCCCGGAGCCTTTATGACAGCTTTATTCCAAAACGTAATTTTAATTTAAAAAAAACGAAACTAACGATTCTGGGACGTAAATAAATAAATATTATAGGACATTATTACACAAATTGACTAAGTCCCACAGTAAGCTCAATAAGGCTTGTGTTGAGGGTACTTAGACAATGATATATATAATGTATAAATATTTATAAATACTTAAATACATAGAAAACACCCATGACTCAGGAACAAATATCCATGCTCACCACACGAAAAAATGCCCTTACCAGGATTTGAATCCGGGACCATCAGCTTCATAGGCAGGGTCACTACCCACTAGGCCAGACAGGTCGTGACGTAGGAGGTTAAGATATCGTAAGATGCTAAAATATATATTACAGTACATATGGTGCTACTTTGCCGCACGTGTACTGATGAGCAAGAGCCCTATGTACTGTAAAACGTTGAACGATACACGTGCGAATAGGTAATTCGCAACTCGTAAATTAAAACACTCCCTTAGGTCGTGTTTTAATTTATCACCACTCGTTGCATATTTTCATTTTCATTTTCATTTTTTTTTTCTTTTTCATTTTCACCACTCGTTGCGAATTTACTATTTTCTGCACTTGTATCGTTAATAACTATTATAGCTTCGTATGTGGACCGTGTAAAATAAATCGTAAGATGTCTTGCTATAAGATATCTTTTGGTATATTATCGTAATGAAACATGTAAGTCCACCAGCTTCTGACCGCGACTTGGTATGCTTGGGTTTTTTTTTTTTTTGGATGATTATGGTGAATGATGAAAACTTTGTATGTCCTACCTCGGGCCTCAAAACTATCTCCTTATCAAATTTCTCTCATTTATATTTTAGTAGGGAAATTGATTTGAATTTCCAATCAACAACAGAACCCAGCACCTTTCTACTTTAGCATCTACAACAGCATTAACTGATCCATGATGGACCTTAACTCTTTGTAATAAGGTTTAGATTCGTTAGTTAACAGTGTGGACGGCCCGTATTGTTTGTACATAGTACGTACACATACGCCACGTGTTTGGTTGTGATGTGATTCCGGACGCTTGTCTGAAGAGTACCACTGATTAACAGTCCGCCGGACGGTATTGGCCGGTCAGTTAGAACAAAAAAATGACAGTTCCAAACAACTGACAGGCCGCGGTAGATACCGCCCGGCGGACTGTTAATCAGTGGTACTCTTCAGGCAGACCAGTTGCATGTTGTTCATCATCAATTGCCACGAGAGTTGAAGTCACTCAACAACAAAATTGTGTAATGACAGCCAGATTTTGAAGTTAGTATTCTTTTTAACCGACTTCAAAAAAGGAGGTTCTCAATTCGACTGTTTTTTTTGTATGTATGTTACTCATTTTTTTTGTATGTTTCATAAAGCGGTGGTGGCCGAGTGGATATGACATCCGACTTTCAATCCGGAGGTCGTGGGTTCAAATCCTGGCTCGTACCAATAAGTTTTTCGGAACTTATGTACGAAATGTCATTTGATATTTACTGCACACATCTGTGAAGAAATTCAACAAAGGTGTATGTGAAGTCCCCAATCCGCATTGGGCTAGCGTGGGGACTATAGCCCGAGCCCTCTCGCACATGAGAGGAGGCCTGTGCCCAGCAGTGGGACGTATATAGGCTGAATTATTATTATATGTTACTCGATATCTCCGAGAATCGTGACCGATATTCAATTTTTTTTTAAATCGAACGGGTATCGAGGGAACTCTTCAAATGTTATAGGTACATGTATGGCGCTATTGGTAATATTTGAAGTAGGTTTTATTTTTTGCTAAAAAGTTTTATTTCGTATAATTTGAACCGACAACTCCAAGATAGACCAAAAAGCTTCTTCAAAGTTTGTTTTTAGCTTAATATCGTGCGTCATATTCAATTAAAACACAAAATATTACTTTGCTGATCAGCGAAAAGATAACATGCTAGTCAATCAGTGCTAACCCGTTATACTTACTTGCTTATTTTTACATGCAATTACTCGTAATGCAGTCGTCAGACTTCGGACCGTCATCATCTTCTGAGGATGCCTCGTAGAGAGAAAAAAACAAATCATAGACAGCGTACTTCACTCCGTCAATAACGTCTAGGTTCTTAGCTACTCTGGCGCTACTCTGGAGAGTTTTGGAACTGTTATTTCTAGCTCAGAGCTGGACACTTTTGCAACAGTTCTACCTGCCATAATCATATAGAAAAATTTCGGACACTACTGATCCAAAATTGGTTTCTGCATTGGTAGGTATATCCTATTAAACATTAATATTGGCCCTAGATGAGTATTTTTTTATGTGTTCATTATTGCCATTACCTGTGTCTGTATGTTTTCCTTTTTGATGTTCTTGTTTTTATAAGAACTAGTTTACTTCAAACAGCGTTATATACGGCCAAAAAATGCATCGCGTAGCATACAAAATCGGCAACAATAAACGTTGACATCAAAACAATCAGGCAGATGATTTCTTTCTCATTTCGTTCCCAAAATTTCATTACGTTTGGTTAAGCTTTGAAGGAGGAAAATGTCGAGAACGAAACCTCGAGTTCTGGTATTTTACGCAGTGTTTCTCGCTTAAGCTGCAGTTGTCTTTATCGCACTAACTTTAGAAGCCACCCCGGGGCGCGACGGAGATATTTACCTTAAGAGGCTGTCAATACCTAAAGCGCGCACACTGTTTATTTGTATCGGAGTAAATGAGAAAGCACTGTCGCATGTTACTGGGCCTGGGCAAGGGAATAATAAGAAAATTATTTAAATAAAAAAAAGTGGATTATTAGTGTAATATTTTACTCATTAGCGGTTTAGATATAAATGTTTTGAAATTGTGATTTTAATTGCAGACCCATAAGTCAAAACAATAAAGACATAAAACCGTTTAATTGTGATTTTAAGACCAATCTTTGCGATTATTTTCTATCGAGCCGATTTCGTTCAATCATGTATCGAGTACAACCACGGTCTTTGAAATATAATCAATATGAACATATATTTTTCTTACTTGACTAAAACAAATAGTCTTTCTTAAAAAACTGTTTAAGTAACATCAATTTCAAGGACATGGGTCTCAAATCTGAGATGGAGCTCCGATGGTACTCCTTCTTACACTGGTTCATCGAAGCACTCGACTCACCCGTTTCCTGCAACACGCGCTCGGCTGTTTGTCTGCTTGTGCCTACACAAGCGCCATAGTGACATTGATTTGATAATGTTTGTCGATGTTCGATTGCTATTGTTTCTTGCACAAGCTTTGACGTTTTGCTGCCGAAATTAGTTCCCCTAGTGTAAATTTATTCGATAGCGTTACGTGACGTACGCGTTTGCGTTAAGTATCATTTTGTATGGGATTTTGAGTTTCCAAAACGTCCCGCTTGGCGCGCTGTTTCTAAATCTCATACAAAATGAGAGTTAACGCAAACGCGTACGTCACATTACGGTATCGAATAAATTTACACTAGGGGTTCAGAGAGATTTAATTTCCGCTTTTCGAAAACTGAATAAATTTTAACATAAGATTATAGCAAGATTTATTCAAATACGTAATGTGCAATTTTTCAATTTTTTAAGTCTCCATGCCAGTTTACTGTAGATAACAATGCAAAAATGCGACAGATCATTTTTTTTCTATTTCTTGTAAGGCAAATTATTGTAAACGTGGATTGAGTCCAATAAAGTTGAAAAAAAAAAGCGGCCAAGTGCGAGTCGGACTCGCCCATGAAGGGTTCCGTACCATTTAAGACGTATTAAAAAAAAACCACTTACTAGATCTCGTTCAAACCAATTTTCGGTGGAAGTTTGCATGGTAATGTATATCATATATATTTTTTAGATTTTTAATTCATTCTGTTATTTTAGAAGTTACGGGGGGGGACACATTTTACCACTTTGGAAGTGTCTCTCGCGCAAACTATTCAGTTTAGAAACCTCAATATCATTTTTAAAGACCTATATCCCACAGACCTGTATCTATATACCCCACACGTATGGGTTTGATGGAAACATATTTTTTGAGTTTCAGTTCTAAGTATGGGGAACCCCCAAAATTTATTGTTTTTTTTTCTATTTTTGTATAAAAATCCTAATGCGGTTCATAGAATACATCTACTTACCAAGTTTGAACAGTATAGCTCTTATAGTTTCGGAAAAAAGTGGCGGTGACATAATCGGACAGACAGACGGACATGACGAATCTATAAGGGTTCCGTTTTTTGCCATTTGGCTACGGAACCCTAAAAATAGCTAACTTTTCGTATAATTCATTCCTTGAAACTGCAAAGTGCCAACTATTTGCGGCACACCTATGTAGCTTCTTCACTTTAATATTACCTTCATTAATTTCACCTTTTTGCGTTATTTAAACTAAATACAAAACATCGCACCGTCACGGAGTAGCAACCAATCACTCCAACACTATGTACGTAGTGTCTTAACGGTATTATAAACTGTCAACATATGTGCTTAAATGATAAAGAAGTTGAATATTTCCTAAATATAAAACTTTTCGTAAAATATTTTCGTTGCTTCTTTTAGCTGTCCAACCAACGTATGTGGCGTATGACACAAACGTATTCTTACCCGACGTTGATAAAAAATGCGACAGAATTCAATTTAATTTATTTTTCTATCAAGGCAAATTATTATCAACGTTTTTTTTTTATACTACGTCGGTGGCAAACAAGCATACGGCCCGCCTGATGGTAAGCAGTCTCCGTAGTAGTAGTAGTAGTCTCCCATCCAAGTACTGACCCTTTTTTTTTTTTTTTTTTTTTTTTTTTTTTTTTTTTTTTTTTTTTTTTTTTTTTTTTTTTTGACCCAGGGGGAATCCGTTATGGATCCCACTGGCACGGGAGAAGCCGAGTGGGTATGTCCGACTCCCACGGACTAAACCCCCTGGGGTGTTCCACCGCGCGCTTTGTGGACGGGGTTTCGGGAACGCGATTGTAGACTTCCGATACCCCGTCGGCGTTGCCATTACGGGCTCGACTTTTGTGGCTGCTGCTGCAGCCTACTCCGCTGAAGACACCTCGGAACACTTGAGGGCCTTCCAGCTCGGAACCTCTTTAGGCGAGTGATGGAACTCCCGGCCCATCACCCGCAGGTTCCCGTTAAGGCGGTATCATTCGGGCTGCGTATGCCCTTAGACGCCGACCTGGCCTCTTACGGCGCTGAGGGAGCGAATTCGCATCGTCCTCGCGCATTCTCTCTGCAGCCTCCTTTTGCGACAGGACGGTGACGCTAAAGGAGGCCACTTCCGCCCACGCTTCCTCACTGCTGAGCATGCGGCTTATTAGCGCCGGCAGCGAGAGGTCTCCTCCTATGGCCGAGGACAGGATAGCGCGAGGCTCCGCCCACGCAGGGCACTCTTCGCGCGTGTGTTGCGCCGTGTCCACGGCTCCTCCATCGCAATGATGGCACGCTGTCGTCGGCTCCCTTCCCAACCTCTCACACAGGTACCAGCCGAATCCAAGTACTGACCCCGCCCGACGTTGCTTAACTTCGGTGATTGGATGAGAACCTCGAGATTGGAAATAAATATTTATTTTATTCTGTTTTTAGTATTTGTTGTTATAGCGGCAACAGTACATAATTTGTAGAAATTTCAACTGGCTAACAGACAGCCTGGTGACAGGCGGACGGTCGGACGGACGGACGGACAGCGCAGCGGAGTCTCAGTAATAGGGTCCCGTTTGACCCTTTGGGTACGGAACCCTAAAAAGCACCTTGACAAGTAAGACATGGGCACTTTTTTTTTTATATAAACTACGTCGGTGGCAAACAAGCATACGGCCCGCCTGATTCGTAGCCAATGCCGCCTGCAACTCCAGAGGAGTTACATGCGCGTTGCCGACCCTAAACCCGCCCCCCCCCCCCCTCGTTGAGCTCTGGCAAACTTACTCACCGGCAGGAACACAACACTATGAGTAGGGTCTAGTGTTATTTGGCTGCGGTTTTCTGTAAGGTGGAGGGCTCTGCTCTAGATCTGGAATGACATCCACTGGCTGTGCCCTACCACACAAAGCGAGATGAAATTCACAATGCCCATACCTCTCTTTTGGACGTAGTTTAAGGACGTACCCGGGTCCAAAGTCACGTTTTGGACGTGGATCGAGTTCCATAAAGTTGTACAAAATATCTTAAAATAAATTCTCTTGAAACTGCAAAGTGCCATCTATTTGCGGCACACCTATGTATCTTCTTCACTTTAATATCACCTTTTTGCACCATTTAAACTAAACAAAACATCGCACCGTCACGGAGCAGCAACCAATCACTCCGACACTATGTACGTGGTTAGTGTCTTAACGGTACCGACCGAATTCAATTTACTTTACACCCATTTGTTACTGGAAAAACTAGATGAGTTTCGTATCCACTAGACAGTAGATTAACTTTCAGTTTAGCGGACGAGTTGGGCGAGGCTGACCAAAAACTCGAGGATTAGCTTTATTTAGTTATTATAAAAAGTCTTATTTGTCTAGGTGGGGTACAAAAGCAATAGTAATGAAAGTCTTTTCCTTTTTTCATTGGTTCGTATTTTTAGCCCACATAAGTACATGCCCATATAGGCAAACTTTTATCGCAAACTAAACTTGTTTTAAGACAGTAAAAAAAAATGATGAATAATACAGACGACAGGTTTTGACGACCGGTTTGGCCTAGTGGGTAGTGACCCTGCCTACGAAGCTGATGGTCCCGGGTTCAAATCCTGGTAAGGGCATTTATTCGTGTGATGAGCATGGATATTTTTTCCTGAGTCATGGGTGTTTTCTATGTATTTAAGTATTTATAAATATTTATATATTATATATATCGCTGTCTAAGTACCCTCAACACAAGCCTTATTGAGCTTACTGTGGGACTTAGTCAATTTGTGTAATAATGTCCTATAATATTTATTTGTTATTTATTTATTTATACAGTATTTGTATCCTCCAATAGAAGATCTCACCAATCACTCCAACATTTTATGCTAAAAGCATCAGTTACAATAATAATACTTATATACGTTTTATCATAAAAAAAAATAGATAAAAATATCTTTATTGGCAGCTGTGTAAGTAACTTTACAAATACAGATATTATAGCTCGTGTTTAAGAGAAAAGGGGACGACGGTTTTTCCAATCAAACATATAATTATAGTCCCCATTTTTCAGCCATCGATTTATTTGAATGCGACGGTGATTGTTTACCATAGAGCGATTCGTCCCCTCGTTTGCCTCATAAATAAAATAAAAATATAAAAAAATGTAATCTCTTCCGCTACTATTGACGCTGACTGTACACATTTTACGTCACACTTGAATCCGTCACGTAAGTGGCTCTACTAATGAATTTATTTGTTGCCCACGCACGCTTCTAACACGGCCCCACATTCAATCAGAGTTACTTAAGATCCGAACCATACTTAAAGTCTTATCGTAAACTCGCAAGGAAATACTAACTTAGTTTTTATTTTTATCTTACAATTATGGTGCTCCCTCATTGGCTGTTAATATAAAATGTTATATAACATCGTGTGACAGGGAGAACATAATAAATTACAATCAATACGATCATGATGTCTGTAACAGTTTTGATTGTTTTTTTATTTATTGCAGTTTTGAGAGTTGTGATGATGATTCTTACAATGATGGTGCAACATTGGTTGTTATAAAGTGTTATAGGGATAATGATGATGAGTGTGATAGGGACAACATAATAAATTACAATCAACACGATCATGATGTCTGTAACAGTTTTGATTGTTTTTTTTTATTTATTGCAGTTTTGAGAGTTGTGATGATGATTCTTACAATGATGGTGCAACATTGGTTGTTATAAAGTGTTATAGGGATAATGATGATGAGTGTGATAGGGACAACATAATAAATTACAATCAACACGATCATGATGTCTGTAACAGTTTTGATTGTTTTTTTATTTATTGCAGTTTTGAGAGTTGTGATGATGATTCTTACAATGATGGTGCAACATTGGCTGTTATAAAGTGTTATAGGGATAATGATGATGAGTGTGATAGGGACAACATAATAAATTACAATCAAGACGATCATGATGTCTGTAACAGTTTTGAATGATTCACGCTTAGCTTCACTAGACTTAAATCGACCGGGATATGAACCGTTACTCCGGGTCACCCGTGAACAAGATGCATGTATCTGCGTCGATATATCGGGAGCTCGAAAACAATATAAAAGGTGAAGGTTCATATCCCGGTTTAATTCATGATGTGCCTGTCACACGATGTTGTATAACATTTAGAAAACCTTAGGAAACTAATTGTAGTTTCCTAAGGTTTTCTAAATGTTATACAAGAATTGACTTGTTGTGGGAGTTTAGGTACAGCGAGCTGCCAAAGTGCATAGCCTCTAATAATATAATTAATAGCCATATAGCCATGCACTTTTGCAGCTGTATGTTAATTTTATCTTAAGGTACAATTCGGATTTCCGAACGATATAAAAGAAATATTACTAAAAGTTATGTATTTTTATTTAATAGTTATGATATATTAAATAAATAATAAATAAATAAATATTATAGGACATTATTACACAAATTGACTAAGTCCCACAGTAAGCTCAATAAGGCTTGTGTTGAGGGTACTTAGACAACGATATATATAATATATAAATATTTATAAATACTTAAATAAATAGAAAACAACCATGACTCAGGAACAAATATCTATGCTCATCGCACGAATAAATGCCCTTACCAGGATTTGAACCCGGGACCATCAGCTTCGTAGGCAGAGTCACTACCCACTAGGCCAAACCGGTCGTCAGAACAGTAAAATATTAGCCAGTTTACATATAATTGTAGACACCTGCAATAATATAGTACTGTTTGAAGGCCGCAAAAATATGTAACGCGTTCTTATGGCTCTAGAAATAAGAACATGTCAGATATTTTTGCGGCCTTCGTTGTGTAACATATTATTACAGGTAACTGTACTAATATTTTAATGCGAAAGAGAGTATCTGCGTCTCATAATAGTAGCCCTAGTGTAAATTTATTCGATAGCGAAACGTGACGAACGCGTTTGCGTTAAGTCTCATTTTGTATGAGATTTTGAGTTTCTAAAACGTCCCGCTTGGCACGCTGTTTCTAAATCCCATACAGAATTACCTACCTTTTTTCCAGTCTACGGATTTCTATTGCTGATGCCATTGTTACCAAATCAAGGAGGAATCGCTCACCTAGGAGGAATCGCTGACTCCTGAGTCACGGGCTTAGACCTAGGTAGTTCGGGAGGCAGAGGCTCAACCCCACTACCTAAATGTGTTACAAACCTAATACACCTGTCTTACTCATAAATTTTACAATATGAATTGTAATGTAAGGTTTAAAGCAATAAAGACGCAAACGCGTACGGCACGTTTCGCTATCGAATAAATTTACACTAGGGGTTCTGATTTAAAAGTCTAAATACCGCTCCGTCTTTTTCGATATATGACTATTGGAGAGGCACAAATTAGTTCGTCCAAACATTTTAACTCGCCTACGCCCTAAGAATGCAAGAATGTGTTAATTTCCATACACTATCTACATAGAAAACACATAAAAAGTACAAACTTGCCGACGCCTCGTTTAATTCAACACTTGGCATAATGGAGACAAGGTACTTGACGCTATAAACCAAGTCCTCACTTTTTAAAAGTCGGTTATATTAGAAAAATGTACGGAATACACGACTTTTTGCTTCTGAGCTTTTTGGTGTGACATTGTGGGACCATTTCTTTGGATTGCATGTATGACTTTATGTAGTTAATTTTAATGCATCGATGGAGCCTGTTTTTAACGAATGTAGTTCTAATACTAGAGTTGGCTGTGGTTTGAAATTTTTTTCAAGTTTCTTTTCAAATGAATTAATGGCTGCGATCAGGGAATTTTTAAACAAGGTGATGCTTTTAGAATCAATTTTTGGACCTGTACACTAATACATATTATGTTTACGACCGGTTTGGCCTAGTGGGTAGTGACCCTGCCTACGAAGCTGATGGTCCCGGGTTTAAATCCTGGGTAGGGCATTTATTCGTGTGATGAGCATGGATATTTGTTCCTGAGTCATGGGTGTTTTCTATGTATTTAAGTATTTATAAATATTTATATATTATATATATCGTTGCCTAAGTACCCTCAACACAAGCCTTATTGAGCTTACTGTGGGAGTTAGTCAATTTGTGTAATAATGTTCTATAATATTTATTATTATTATTATATTTATGTACCTTTCAAATATAAAACATTGCGATATTAGTCATACGGTCACGTCTGAAAATATCGGTACGAAAAAGTTCCAAATATTGCCCATATATTAAGGTAAGGTAAGGTAAAATATGTCTACCGCGTGCTTAAAAAAGGTCCACATACACCTAATTGGCCAAAATGATCATAAAGCTATTTTGGAACTCCACGTCCGTGTATCTGTAGTGTGTAGATATCTTTCCCTGCAGTAATTCCATTAATTACGTATTCCGTTAATCGGTATTCATGGCGTCATTAACGGTTTACGGCTGATACCGAGAGATGTATGTTTAAGTGTCGTGATAGTAATTGAGAATAATTGCTAATTACGTACGGTGAGGTGTCTGAGACAGATCGTACAGTCAGCGTCAAATACTTTGTAGCAGTCAAAGTGGCCAAATAGTTCAGTACACCATACTAAATATATGGTGTACCGAACTATTTGGCTACTTTGGTTGCTACAAAGTATTTGACGCTGACTGTACGAGTATTATGATCGTATTTGATCGTATACTGAGATACTCGCAGAGTTTCTTAGGGAGCTTATCATAATTTTTTATTATTATTATTTATTTATTATAGACAACATAATGGTCCACATAATTGTTAGTTTTGAACTTAATCTACATGTTAGTTTACTAACGCTAATAATAAATTAATAAAAGTGATTTAGTCCTCTGGCTCATTTTGCACATAAGAGGACAATCAAACTTATTGGCTATCATGCTTAAGACTTAGTTTTGATAAAAAAACTTCTGTGAGACATAGACATATTAAATTACAATATTAAAACGAGTCACTCACATATTTTTAAGTCGAAGATTGCTCGATATGTTTCGCTCCATAGCGAGGAGCTTAAGAGGCTGTCAACACCCAATGTCCTTGAAATTGATGTTACTTAAACAGTTTTTTAAGAAACACTATTTGTTTTATTCAAGTAAGAAAAATATATGTTCATATTAATTATATTTCAAAGACCGTGGTTGTACTCGATACACGATTGAACGAAATCGGCTCGATAGAAAATAATTGCAAAGATTGGTCTTAAAATCACAATTAAACGGTTTTATGTCTTTATTGTCTTGACTTATGGGTCTGCAATTAAAGTCACAATTTCAAAACATTTATATCTAAACCGTGGTTGAGTAAAATATTGCACTAATAATCCACTTTTTTTTATTTAAATTTTTTTCTTATTATTCCCTTGCCCAGGCCTAGTAACATGCGACAGTGCTATCTCATTTACTCCGATACAAATAGACAGTGTGCGCGCTTTAGGTATTGACAGCCTCTTAACGCAGGACGCCTTATGTACTAAACTAACGCCAGTACCAAAATACAACTAAGCTTTTGGAATTATACAGTAACTTTATAAATTAGCGTTTGCGTCAAATTCGATAGTTCTGAGTTTTTGCAGACTTGTGACTTGTGACCTATGAATCCAAGTTTGTGACCTCGAGCGCCGAACGCAACTTTGTCAAAGATCGAAAATACCGCGAATCTGTATTGTGTTTTTTTTTTAGATTTTAGCCATTATAACCCTAAAAGACTAGTTTTTGATGGTACCTTCTCAGGGGGCTTTTAAAATAGACTAAATTGGCTGCAATACGAGACTAGAATTGTCTCTATCCGACATAAAGTTCCGAGATAAAGTCTTTCCAAATATATAATTAAAAACATCCTGAGAAGGTACTATAAAAAACTAGTCTTTTAGGGTTATAATCACCCAAATCTAAATAAAAATCGAAATTTTCGCGGTTTTTTCAATTTTTGACCAAATTGAGTTCGGCGGTCGAGGTCTTTTTTTTTTAATACTACGTCGGTGGCAAACAAGCATACGGCCCGTCTGATGGTAAGCAGTCTCCGTAGCCTATGTACGCCTGCAACTCCAGAGGAGTTACATGCGCGTTGCCGACCCTAAACCCGCCCCCCCTCGTTGAGCTCTGGCAACCTTACTCACCGGCAGGAACACAACACTATGAGTAGGGTCTAGTGTTATTTGACTGCTGTTTTCTGTAAGGTGGAGGTACTTCGAGTTGGGCTCTGCTCTAGATCTGGAATGATATCCACTGGCTGTGCCCTACCACACAAAGCGAGATGACATTCACAATGCCCATACCTCTCTTTTGGACGTAGTTTAAGGACGTACCCGGGTCCAAAGTCACAAACTTAGATTATTCATTGAACCAACATCATAAACGAGTCTGCAAAAAATCAGAACTACCGGTACCGATAAGGCCACCTGCTGTTTATTTCATGTATTATATGTGTTTCCATGTCCATTTTTTCAGAGGTTATGCAATACAGATGATTTGTATTGTATTGTATTGTACCGGTTTTGACACAAACGAACCCCGTTACAAAAGACGACAAAGTTACTGGATTATAATAACTCTATATCTTTAGGTAATTAAATAAAAGTAAACAAAATCTACCCTCAAATGGCTCCTTGAGCCAGTTGATGGTAGATGAAAACATTACATGATCAGATGATGTAGGTAAAGGTCAGGTCGTTCAGTGACAGATCCAGGCAGTTTTGTATTTGGTTGGTTAACCAATAAATGTTATAACTACCCGAAAATGTACAAACCGCTTGTTTACTTTTATTAAAATACCTAAAGATATAGAGTACAAAGACATTTAAATAAATAAATATTGAGTATAGGACATTATTACACAAATTGACTAAGTCCCACAGTAAGCTCAATAAGGCTTGTGTTGAGGGTACTTAGACAACGATATATATAATATATAAATATTTATAAATAATTAAATACATAGAAAACACCCATGACTCAGAAACAAATATCCGTGTTCATCACACAAATATATGCTCTTACCAGGATTTGAACCCGGGAGCATCAGCTTCATAGGCAGGGTCACTACCCACTAGGCCAAACCGGTCGTCAAACAAATTAAAATAACGTTAAGGTAGGTATGGTTTTTAAATAAATCGAAGGAGAAGATAGCTACATATGCGTATTCTTTTCCAATACTCCGATATGAAGACCGATGAATAATTCAATGGATAGAAAAGAACAAAGACTCCGGAAAAATAGTAGATACATTTATATTTCTTTAAAAATACAAGCACTTGAGGAGAGTCTACGAGTACGTATTCCTACGGCCCGATTCGAAGAATGATTAAGATACGTTTAAGATCTCGGAAAGATCTTTAAAAGAGCGATAACTAAACGACATGTCAAAATTGACGTTTATTTCGATTCCGCTGTGATCGCAATAAGATCTATCTACGATATTTCTAACGTCAAAGTGACATTGGTTGCCCGAAACAAGCTGCTTCCGTCAATTATACGACATACAAACGATATCTAAATGAGAACCCATCTAAACCAGAACTTATCGTTATCGTATTTCATTCTTCGAAACGGGCTGCTAGTAGATATATTTATATAAAATACTTTTCCCTCACCTCCGCTTGTGACTCTAATTCATAATGTATTTGTTTAATGTGTCGTGCCTTGGACAAATGATCGATTATAGGCATCATTTTGTTCTATGTCCTTCTGTACTGACATACTTTATGCATTCCAGCTATGGAGGGTATAGTTATGTGTATGAAGTGTCCATCAAAAAACCTTACATAGGTGGCGCCACAATACATCGCGAACGATTTTTTAACTTTGATAAAAAAACTCAAACCACTGACAGCGCACTTCACACCGTCAATAACGTCTAAGTTCATGTCATGTCCTTGTGCTACCCTAGCGCCACCGGAGATATTTAGAACTATTATTTACAGCTGCCTGCTGGAAACTTCAGCAACAGCCCTCCCATAAGAGATAATTCTTCTTACCTCTACCCTCCATAATTCCAGCGCCCCTGACTAGACAGGCTGCTGTCTAGTCACGAGCGCTGGAATGCATGAAATAAAGTCAAATACTGCAGTCTTTGGAAAGAGATTTGGCTAATTTTGGCTTCGTAGAGCGTTGTCACATACTATAAATTAAATCTTGAAAACACATTTTTTACACATAATTTACTCCTAAGTTAAAATTAAATACCATAAATTAATTTTGCATATAATTTTATGTTAATTTCAACGGTATTATAATAGGCTTCAAATGAAATTAATTCGATAGCGAGGTATTCATGACAAACAATCTAAGTCAGCCTAGACTTATGTTCGCTATAAGCACTAAAGCTAGGTCTTCAGTGGGACTAATTTGAGTTGAATATCTTAAACTTGGCCAGAACGAACAAACTAAACAAGGCCCGTTAGGCTCCCGTTTATCCTGAATAGGCGAAGAGCTGGCGTTAATTATTTAATGAAGTATATTTTTCCTGAGCAAGTCATTATTGACTAGTCTCGTAAGGGGGAAGAATATTTTTTAAAATCTAACAAAGTAACGGCATGTTTTCTATGAAATTCCATTTCGGGAGAAAACGGTTTTCACTGACGAAATCTTAACAAATCAATTTGATTTTGATGTCGATCGCTTCAGCATAATATATTGTAGGTTTATATGTTTTGCTTTTTTTTGTTTTGCGAATTTTGAAAAAAGGAATACCTATTTGGCAGTGGTGTTTGGTATTTGTACTTAGGTGTTGGGATTGTTGCAAATAAAAAGTTCAGACGCGGTAACAATAATAAATCTATATTAACACAACTCAATACTAAACTAACACTAATTACAATAATAAGTAGGGAGCGATATATAATCGAGCTCGACCGTTAAAGATAGGTACCAAGAGAACGCGAGGGAGCGATACGATATCAAGCTCAACCTGTGATAATAGGTACGAGACAACTTGTCGAGTTGACGTCTGACTACGAACTCTCTTTGACTCCCGCGATCCCGATGATTATAACCTTGCATCAGGTACGCAATAGGAATAGCGGTACAGAACCTATAACGGTTTCGCACATGGTGAATCCTAACGTTTCCCACGAATTACTCCGCTGGCTACAAATTAGTTTATGACTTAAAGTTAACAATATTCGGAAACTGACAAAGAAATAAAACAAAGAGAGATTAACACAAAGGCAAGTACCGACAAAGGGAAGGAAACAGATAACTTATATTACAATGTTTTTACAAGCTCATCCCTGTAACGGTTATAATGAACAGTTACGTATGCTATTAACTAAAATGCACATTGCGCATAACGGGAAAAGCTAAATTAATATATTATTTATTTAATATCATCTAAAGCTTGGGCGAATGTAGGACGCAGTCCCTACAGTACCCCCTTACCAGTGATGAAGTCACGATAGAAAAAAGGAATAAAACAACATTTGGTAAAAACACACAAATGAAAAGGGTAAAAATATTACAAACTACCTATAAGAGTAATGAAGTAAAGCTAAACACAAATAATAAACATACAATTCTAGATGTACAGTGTATACAATTGTTAGTTACAATTCGCTTAAGTGCTACGTTAGTAAGTTAGTATCATATACGCTAAAATAACTACAACAATCAAAATGTATGGATACAACATGGTGAAAACACACAATAAAAATATATGACAGAAAAAAGGTAAATTATGCTTAACTAATCACATTAATTATTTATTAACCACCTGCTTGGTAATAATCCGGAAAACGGACACGTCTACCTGATCTGGTTCTGGTGACGTTATCATTAATAGGCGGCGCTTGTTGTACAATAGGTACAGGTGCTATAGCTGTACTCGCATCGTTATTTGTAGTGGAAGTTGTTGGTTTCACAACGAACTGTGCCGAGTCATCCTCAAACTCGTGCGACGGTTCTATGTTATCCGCTAGTACATAGGCTGGCTTAAGTCGGTCCACGGAAACGGTTACATGATGCCCTCGTCTGTTAATAACAAATGTTTTATCGTTTCTCGATATAACAGCGAATGGTCCTTCATACGACGATTGTAGAGGTCGTTTAGGGGCATCAACACGGACAAAGACGTGACTAGCTGTCTTTAGGTCTTTGAACACAAATATATTGTTACGTCCATGCTGGGTTCCTGCGACTGGTCGTAGGTTGTTAAAATTAGTTTTTAATCGATTGACGAAATCTGATGCATCTAAATCGCTGATTGTTCTGGGTACTAAGAACTCTCCAGGTAAGCGAATGGTTTCACCGTAAACCATTTCAGCGGGCGTAGCTTGCAGATCGTCCTTGAATGCTGCGCGAATACCCATCATTACTGTAGGTAAAACTCGTGTCCATTGGTCGCTTTGATGACACTTAATCGCAGCTTTTAATTGGCGGTGGAATCGCTCGATCATTCCATTGGCAGCTGGATGATATGCGGTAGTTCGCAATTGAGTCGTACCAATCAGATTGTTTAAATTTCTAAAGAGATGCGACTCAAAATTTCGGCCTTGGTCTGTAGTGACTCGTAACGGTACGCCGAAACGTGCGATCCAATTTGAGTAGAATGCCCATGCTACCGTTTCTGCCTCTTGGTTCTCAATAGGTATGGCTTCAGGCCACCTAGAGAAGCGATCAATGCAAGTTAAAATATATCTGCATCGTTCTGACATTGGCATTACAACTATGTCGATATGCACGTGTTCAAATCGAGTAGAAGGCGGTGCGAATGATCCGACAGGGGCTGACACGTGACGCGTAACTTTAGCACGCTGACACTCTAAACAGCTTCGAGTCCATTCTCTGCAGTCTGATTTGATAGACGGCCAGATGAATTTCTGCGTAGCTAATTTGATAGTAGTCTTGGCTCCTGGATGAGATAATTGATGAACAGAATTAAAGGCAGTTTTTCGGAAAGGCTCAGTAATATAAGGCCGGACAGACGGAGTAGAAATATCGCAGTAAATACTTTCTTCGAGCCCAGGTAACTGTAAAAGCTTAAGCTGTAGCGTCGAATCAGTCTTGTTTAATAGCGATAATAAAGTGTCGTCCGATTTCTGAGATAACGATAAGGCTTTCCAATCAATTCCTCGTTCTATGGGATCAATTTCAATCCGAGACATTGTATCGGCAGGTATATTCTGCTCTCCGCTAACATGCCGGATATCGGTTGTAAACTGACCGATAAAATCCAGGTAGCGGAACTGTCTTGGAGTGCATTGTTTATCTTTTTTCGCAAATGCGTACACGATAGGTTTATGGTCGGTATAGATTGTGAATGGTCGCGCTTCCAAATTATGTCGAAATTGTTTGACAGCAGCATAAATTGCGTATAGCTCTCTATCATAAGTAGAGTATTTCTTCTCGGCACTCGATAACTTTTTAGAAAAGAATGCTAACGGCTGCCACGCGCCATTCACACGTTGCTGAAGTGCGGCGCCAACCGTGTTATCTGACGCATCTGTGAATAGCGCCAGGTCAGCGTTATCTTGAGGATGGGCCAGTATTGTTGCGTCGGCAAGGCATTGTTTGCAGGCCTCAAAGTCTTTAATACTATCAGGTGTCCAGTGAATAGGCGCTTTACCTTTGAGGTTTCCCTTTAGTAAGTCATTTAATCTAGCTTGATGGGCTGAAGCGTTAGGTAAGAAACGTCTGTAGAAGTTTAGCATACCTAAGAACTGACGCAACTGCTTCGCTGTGGTAGGGAGTGGAAAGGAGCGTATAGCTTCTACTTTACCAGGTAATGGGCGTGTGCCCTCCGCTGACACTAAGTAACCTAGGAATTCAACTTGGTCCTTACCAAACACACACTTAGAAGGGTTAATCACTACACTATAGTCACTTAATCGCTTAAATACAATCTCTAAATGTTTTAAGTGTTCATCACTGTCACTGGAAGCAATCAAAATATCGTCTATATAACAATAACAAAAGTCTAAACCACGTAACACTTCGTCCATAAAACGTTGAAAAGTCTGGGCTGCGTTACGGAGTCCAAAAGTCATGTATGGAAACTCAAATAATCCAAATGGCGTAGTTATAGCCGTTTTAGGTATATCTTCCTCCGCCACTGGAATTTGATTGAATGCACGCACTAAATCTATGGTTGAAAACACTTTTCTACCACTAAGAGTCTGGGAGAAATCTTCTATGTGACGAACGGGATACTTGTCAGGTAACGTGCGGTCATTAAGCGCGCGGTAATCTCCACAAGGTCGCCATCCATTGTCTTTCTTTTGCACCATGTGAAGCGGCGACGCCCAGCTGCTTTGTGACGGGCGCGCTATGCCCAACTTTAGCATGGCGTCGAACTCTTTCTTCGCGGCGATAAGACGATCGGGCGCTAACCTTCTAGGTTTTTGAGCTACGGGCGGTCCCGGTTTCGTCACAATGTAATGTTTTGTATTGTGCTTCTTTTGTGTTGCCGCGGCACCGTCAGGCTTAGTGATGTCACTATATTTTCTTAAAACTCGGTGATAAGGCGAGTCCCCGGTTATTGTTGTAATTGATAGCGCCGGCTCGGACTCGGCTGCCTGCCCGGTGACCGTAAGGTGTGTGGTGGCCTATCACTCTATGCCTTTTTGGATCGACTAGTAAGTCATAGTGGCTTAAAAAGTCTACACCAATTATCGGCTTAGCCACGTCAGCAACAACAAATCGCCATGGGAAATCTCGGCGTAGTCCGAGGTTTAGGGTCAAGGTGGAGAAACCGTAAGTTTTGATCGGGGTGTTATTCGCTGCAACTAGCTCGTACAAAGATTCTTCATTGTGAGGGGCTAGGCTGCGAGGATATACACTTAACCCCGCTCCAGTATCAATCAAAAATCTGGTCCCAGAGTTTCTGTCCACGATGAATACTCGTTGTGACGTTGTTGTTGTGTTTGGGCAACCATTCGCCACTAATGGCTCCCGATCGCGTTTTCCGCATTGTCCGTTGATTTAAAAGCGCATGGCGGTATGCATTTATGAGCTTTATTACCGTAATTATCGTGATACCAACACATACCATTTGCTGAATTGCTCCTTGAGTTAGGTCGAGACCTTCGTCTCGAACGCGAGCGCGATCTGCCTCTGTGTCGCGTACTTGCATCGAGGGACGTAGCTTTTAGTTGTTGCCGCAAGTCGGCAATTTCACTCTTTAAATCTTCTATAACTTTCATCGCTGGATTTTCCGTTGTCGCGATGGCAGGCGTAGGTGTAGTGCTGTTCGCGATTGCGTCCGCGAGGTCGGCAACCTTGTCTAAGCTCTGCTCTTTTAGCGTAGCTAGGATCATCTGCATCGAGCGCGGCAACTGCTCCATCCATAGCGTACGAAGCAATGCGTCTGGCACCGCGGATCCAGCGAGATTTCTGAGATGCCGCAAAAACTGAGAGGGTTTGCGGTCACCTATGTGTTCTCGCTCCAAAAGTCTGCGCGTGTTTGCCTCTTGTGATGCACCTAACCTCTTAATGATGCTGGTCTTAAGTGCATCGTATTTATTGTCTTCTGGCGGGGCGATCAGTATATCTCGCACCTCGGTGGCATCATGTGGCGCTAACGCACTTACCACATGAAGGTATTTACTAATGTCGTCAACGATGCTCGCTCTGTCGAAAATTGTTTCTACCAATGAGAACCACAGCACAGGGTCACTAGACATGAATGCGGGCAAACGAAGCGTATGCGCATTTTCGTTAGCCATTTTAAAAGTACGCCACTAAAGTCACTTTACACGATAAGTTCACTAGAAGCACTAAAGTTTATGTCCACAACACATGTACTAACCAATACTGCCGTTTATAGCTATCACGTCGGGGTCACCAATTTGGCAGTGGTGTTTGGTATTTGTACTTAGGTGTTGGGATTGTTGCAAATAAAAAGTTCAGACGCGGTAACAATAATAAATCTATATTAACACAACTCAATACTAAACTAACACTAATTACAATAATAAGTAGGGAGCGATATATATAATCGAGCTCGACCGTTAAAGATAGGTACCAAGAGAACGCGAGGGAGCGATACGATATCAAGCTCAACCTGTGATAATAGGTACGAGACAACTTGTCGAGTTGACGTCTGACTACGAACTCTCTTTGACTCCCGCGATCCCGATGATTATAACCTTGCATCAGGTACGCAATAGGAATAGCGGTACAGAACCTATAACGGTTTCGCACATGGCGAATCCTAACGTTTCCCACGAATTACTCCGCTGGCTACAAATTAGTTTATGACTTAAAGTTAACAATATTCGGAAACTGACAAATAAATAAAACAAAGAGAGATTAACACAAAGGCAAGTACCGACAAAGGGAAGGAAACAGATAACTTATATTACAATGTTTTTACAAGCTCATCCCTGTAACGGTTATAATGAACAGTTACGTATGCTATTAACTAAAATGCACATTGCGCATAACGGGAAAAGCTAAATTAATATATTATTTATTTAATATCATCTAAAGCTTGGGCGAATGTAGGACGCAGTCCCTACACCTATAAACCTAGTTAGGGTTCCGTAGCCAAATGGCAAAAAACGGAACCCTTATAGATTCGTCATGTCCGTCTGTCTGTCCGATTCTGTCACAGCCACTTTTTTCCGAAACTATAAGAGCTGTACTGTTCAAACTTAGTAAGTGGATGTATTCTATGAACCGCATTAAGATTTTCACGCAAAAATAGAAAAAAAAAACAATAAATTTTGGGGGTTCCCCATACTTAGAACTGAAACTCAAAAAATCTTTTTTCATCAAACCCATACGTGTGGGGTATCTATGGATAGGTCTTCAAAAATGATATTGAGGTTTCTAATATCATTTTTTTCTAAAATGAATAGTTTGCGCGAGAGACACTTCCAAAGTGGTAAAATGTGTGTCTCCCCCCCGTAACTTCTAAAATAACAGAATGAAAAATCTAAAAAAAAATATATGATATACATTGCTATGTAAACTTCCACCGAAAATTGGTTTGAACGAGATCTAGTAAGTAGTTTTTTTTAATACGTCATGAAATTAAAAAAAAAATTTTTTTTTTCAACATACCCATACATGTGGGGTATCTATGGATAGGTCTTCAAAAATGATATTTAGGTTTCTAATATCATTTTTTTCTAAACTGAATAGTTTGCGCGAGAGAACCTCCCAAAGTGAAAAAAAGTGTGTCCCCCCCCCTGTAACTTCTAAAATAACAGAATGAAAAATCTAAAAAAAATATATGATATACATTACGATGCAAACTTCTAACAAAAATTGGTTTGAACGAGATCTAGTGAGTAGTTTTTTTTTAATACGTCATAAAATTTAAAAAAAAAATTTTTTTCGTCAAACCCATACGTGTGGGATATCTATGGATAGGTCTTCAAAAATGATATTTAGGTTCCTAATATAATTTTTTTCTAAAGTGAATAGTTAGCGCGAGAGACACTACCAAAGTGGTAAAATGTGTGTCCAAAGTGGTAAAATGTTGAACGAGATCTAGTAGTTTAAGTAGTTGTTTTTTAATACGTCATAAAGGAACCCTTCATGGGCGAGTCCGACTCGCACTTGGCCGCTTTTTTTCATTGTGTCAATAACATACAAAAAAAAAACATGGAGAATGGACAATATTACGTGCTATACTTTCCTCTTAAGTTCAAGAATAATTTGTTGTGAAATAAGTAGACATAATTATGAGCAGTTTGCATAAGGAAATATGGAGACAAATATTTGTTAAGCAATTTAACAACAACTATAAAACATCTTGATAAAAATAATATATCTTGATAGGAACTAACTTATATCTGCTTTACAGTTTTATTTTGTTAAGCTTTTACTGAAGAACTTATTACTCATGCGGCCCTATTCGAAGAATGAAATACGGAAAAGATAAGATAACGATAAGTTCTGGTTTAGATAAGTTCTCAATTAGATATCGTTTGTATGTCGTATAATTGACAGAAGCAGCTCGATTGGGGCAACCAATATCACTTTGACGTTAGAAATATCGTTAAGAGATCTTATTGAGATCACAGCAGAATCGAAATAAACGTCGATTTTGACATATCGTTTAGTTATCGATATAATACTCTTTTTTATAGAGACATTCTCAAGTTGACTAAGTCCCACGGTAAGCTCAAGAAGGCTTGTGTTGTGGATACTCAGACAACGATATATATCACATACATAATATACAAATACTTTAAATACATGGAGAACATCCATGACTCAGGAACAACCTCTGAGCTCATCACACAAATACATGTCCTTACCGGGATTTAGACCCAGGACCAACGGCTTCATAGGCAGGGTCAATACCCATTAGGCCAAACCGTTCGTCTTTAAAAACACAACTCATTTGTTGTCATCAAAGTTAAATATGAAGTTAAAACATGACCGTCAGCTCTCAGCCTACCCCGGATAAATCTTACAAACTTATTGCGTACGAGTTGGCAGCACTTGTCCTAATTTACGGCACTTCGCACATTAAATTACTAACTAAGAAGTGGAATTATTTTTAAGCGAGCCTACTTTAAGTTGCGCCATTTGCAAATAATCGAGTTAATTATTCTTAAAAGGGTTATTTTTGTGTTGAATTTATAAAATTTGTACCAGTTTACAGCTCCTTAGTAGATCTACAAATACATACTTACTTAGGTACCGTATGTATTTTACTTACTAACTTACTATACCGTAAAATGTGTACTTAGGTACCGTAAAATCTATGTCAGTTTACAGCTGCTTATTAGATCTACAAATACATACTTACTAAGGTACCGTAAAATTACTTATGTACCGTAATGTATTCTACTTACGTAAGTACCGTAAAATACATACTTAGGTACCATATGTATTTTACTTACTTAGGTACCGTAAAGTCTGTGCCATTTTACTACTCTTTAGTAGATCTTCAAATACGTACTTATATAATAGCCCTAAAGTTGCCAATTTTATTACGGTCGAAATTACCTTCTCCTTCTTCTTCTTCAACCTAGCGTTTTCCCGGCTTAGTACCAGGGTCCGCCTTCCTACTCAATCTTCTTAATTTTGCCCGGTCTTCGCTATCCTCAGGTGTGAGATTATTCTCTTCCATGTCTCGTATCACGACGTCCAGCCAGCGCTTCTTTGGCCTACCACGGCCGCTTGGTCTAAATTACCGTGGTCTAATTTCTGATAGAAAATATTTTGCTTTTGAAATGAACTGTTTAAAGATGTATTGATTACTTTTCGTGTTACTAATTTTAATAAACTAACTAATGTATTTTTATTATCTTTACAGGTATGTGATCATCTGGAGGGCACTAACTCAGCAATTCAAACGAATTAACAGATTACAGGTAAAAACCCCTCAATATACCTCTAAACCTCGCAATAAACGATAATCTATGTGTAAAGGCGGGGTTCTACCAATGTGCGGCACCACAGTGTAAAAAGGAACAGTGGACCGACGCCTTTGATGTTTCCGTAAATTCCGATACCACATATGAACACAGTAGGGTTGTCACAGACTTAGACACAACTGCCCAAAAGGGCAGCTGGATAAAACAATATGGGCAGCCCTGTAAGTAGTACCGAGCTTTTGACAATGGCAATGTTTGCAGCTCAGGTGCCCGCGACCCACCCCTCGCACCACGCACGATTGCCCTGTCTAGACGGCTTCGTTGAATGACTGTATTGTTTTATAGACTCTGGTGGCACTGTGCATCGATATTAATGCAACGCATTCAAAATGCTTGTGCCCGTTTTTGCTTTTCTGTTCCTAGCCGTTCTCACATCACACCATCTTTAAACCGTAATAATCTGTTAAATATGGCAGCCAGACGTACCTTGCACTTGCTTTTCGGCGACATTCACGATAAACATCTGTCTTATCTACTTGAAAAACTTAAGATTTCGAAGGGTCTGCATGTACGTGGTGCCCTCAGACTTAACGGTACGCAACACAGTACGTCTGCTTTTCGTGGCAGCTTCCGATATGCTGCAACGAAGTGTTGGAACAATTTACCGCCACTAATCAGAAATTGCAAATCCGTTACCTCTTTTAAGTACAACCTTAAAAAGTATTAACTCATAACCCAACAAGTTTTATAACTAAGCGGACATATAGTCAAAAATAAATATTTATTAACTCTCTCTTTCTCTTTCTTCCTTTCTTACACATGTTCTGTCTTGTTCCGTTGCTATTATATCATATTTTAGTTTTAGTTTTCAATTTTGGGTGCCTTGAACCCGGAGCCGCGGCTTATGCTGAGTGGCATCCTATTTGGTGTACGTGTAATTATTTTTTTATTATGTTTTTTTTTTTATGCCAAGTCTATCTATCTCTACAAGCATAATATATTCAATATAAAAATGCTTGTGCCGCTCAGTGCCGCATACTGATGGAATCACGCCTTAACAGGGCCCAATGGGATAGCCAGCCACACTTATCCCGCAAACAAACTTTTATTTATATTTTATAATGAATGAACCAAAATAGAAGTAATAATTTACCTACACTAAATGGTAACTATAAAGTCTATAAACGACTTGATGAATTTAATTTAACATTAATTATCGAAGTTATTAAGAATACCACACAACAGTTAAGTACACTTCGCGAATTCAAATCGCTCAATTAAAATTCATCTGATACAAACCAGCTGCAAATTAATTGGTGTTTAAATTATTGGTGGAATTACTGGAATTAGTGTTTAAGGTTAAACGCCAGACGACCTTTGCCAGTAGAAATATCAGGTTTTGATTACTATTAACAAAGATAATTGATTGTAAATGTAATAGAGAGGTATTCTAAGAAAACGTGCTCCCTATTTTGACATCCAAAACAGATGGCGCTGTACTGCGCCATTTGTTTTGCGGTCACTGAGTTATCAAACGTCAACGCCATCTCGTTTACCGCTAACTACGCTCGCTAAACTACGTTTGTATGGAGAACCGAGCTTGTTGGGGACCCTTAATACAAATAAATAATACTCTTGGCTATCATAGCATTTTGTAATCAGTAAAGGTGCGACGAGACCGCAGCTTAAAAAACGGTCACGATACGGAATCGCAGTGACGCGTCGTATGCGTACCGTTTTTGACGCATGCTCCCCACACCGCTGCTTAAAATACGCTGACGCACCGTAAATTGATCTGCGTAAAAATCGCAAAAAATATTACACGGAGATCTTATGGCAGACACCACACCGGTGACGTAAAAGACGCAAAGATTTGCGAACAAAAAACATTCGCGTGAAGCACGTCACTGCGATTCCGTACCGTTACCGTTGTTTAAGCAGCGGTGTGGGGAGCATGCGTCAAAAACGGTACACATACGACGCGTCGCTGCGATTCCGTATCGTGACCGTTTTTTAAGCTGCGGTCTGGTCGCACCTTAATATGATTACGTTTTTCTTTAAACTAGTTATCTATAGGACACTTGATATTAGGTTTAAGATCATTTATTCTCATAAGAATTTACAATTCACTTATCGAGATAAATACAAAACAGTATATTAAGTTTTTGTTTAATATTCCTTTCAAAGATATCATCCATTTCCCGTTCAAATACATGTAAAATAATATGACAGTATTAAAATTTGCTTATTCAACAATATAAATGCATCCCTTATCTAAACCGAAGGCATCAGATTTCATTTCAGATACTAGGGAACCATGAGTGCACTAGCAATATCAAATGCTTACTTAGCCATATTCGGTTTAGACAATATTCTGAAGTACACTTTATAATGTAAAGAATAGAGTTCTTTTTACATTAACATAGCAAACAAGATAAGAGTTTAGAGAAGTAGGTAGTCTAAAATCATATTAGGTAAACCGCTAACTTTGCCGATTTCCGTTTTCACGTTATTCTGAAGTGCACTTAATTCTGTAAAGAATAAAGTTTTCTTCGCGTTAACATAGTTAGGAAAGATAAGAGTTTAGAGAAGTAAATAGTGTAAGATCATTTTGAGTATTGGCGCTATGCCCGGAGGATTTTTATCTTTAAATTAATTCCAGTCTGCAAAATGTTTGATAACAGAAATTGCTTGGAAATGTATTCGAGTCTTTTATCAAATGGGAGTTGGCTGCAACCCAATGAGCAACTATGCTGTTTTTGAGACAAAATAGCAAACTAAAGAACCTTTATATTGTTCCTTTCTTAAGACTTTTATGGGCCATTAGGAAAAAAAAAACAGTTTTTCTAATTTGGAAAATTTTGTGTTAATGCTTCTCAGAACTACCGGCTCTTTCGATCCTTAATAGTAATAAAAAATACCCTAAATATACGTTCTCCTTCTTTACATTTTATTAAAGTTAATTAAAAATAGCTACGGAATGGAAAAAATGCGGATCAGTGATTTCACAACACTTTGATTTTCTTAGAATATATTACATGCAAGTATTTTTCATATTAAAATTATTAAAAAAAAAATTAAAATTATTTATTTGGTCGCATACAATGTTCATATAATTGTGCTAGTATCTCTTTTTAAGTATTGTAAATACTTGTATTATACATATAAAAGGGCAAAATGCAAAGTACTGGTAAACATCAAATAATCTTTCATAAGTATTTAAGAAAAAACTCATCATCCTTCTTATTACTATTTATAAAAAAATAAATTCTAGCTCTTGGTTGTAAAAAAAAAAACATTCAAAAGAAGAAACAAACCCGCAGTCACAGTCTCAGGAACAATTTTAACAACTTAAAGCAAAACACCAATTTCAATGAAAAGGCGTCATCTCTCGGAGTTTTCGTACACTAACATAACTTTAACTGTTCAAACTTAGCGAAAGATGCAGAACCACTTCAAACTTATCCTATAACTGCGAAAAGCACTTTAACACTCGATACATAAGGATTAAAATCCGTTGTATTGCTTAAAGTGGATATCCTATTTCAATTTCCGGGTAAAAGTTCGTAAGTCATACGAAGCTGGAGGAGATATGTCTTAAGTTTCTGAATAAAGCAGTCTGGATACCAAAAAGAATGGGTAATAACAAAATATATCTATGTAAAACTTCATTATACCAGGACATTCTATTGTAATTAGGCGCAGACCGACAAGACGTCCTTGAAATTTTGTGAGAGCGCCACTGAGCTTGAACAGGCAATACATGATATTTATTTACTATTGTTAGAAATGTTCGTATTCGTATTCGTATTCGCGGGCTGGGTTTCCGCAACTCGACGTCGCGATTCGCGCCTATTTTGCGTGATGGTGGGTTGACGGCACTACTCCTGCCAACCCAACTCTACCAGGAAGCCTAGCAGACCCTTGATGTTGCCAACGACTTCTGGGAGAGACCCCGGGGAACCGAGGTATTGTGCCCAGTATTCTGCCACCCCTGGGCATTCAAGAATGACGTGGGCGGCTGTCTCCTCCTCCTCCATGCACGCTCTGCAGAGGGGGCTATCTGTAACACGTAGGGTTAGTAGGTGTTTGTTTAGTGGGGCGTGGCCGGTTATGGCCCCAGTCAAAAGCCGGAGCTGTGGCCTCTTTAGCTGTCTCAGCCTCCTCGACAAACCGGGGTCGATTGTCGGGAGGGCCTCCTTCGCCTGCCTGCACGTGCCTAGGTTAGACCAGTACTGTTGGTGTTTTACCTTGGTGTTGCATCTCAGCATGTTCCGGAGCCAGGCATAAGGCAGAGGTATGATTGGCTCCGGTCCTGCCACCCTCAGTTCCGAGCCACCTCTCGCCAATATGTCGGCTGCATCGTTCCCTCGCGAGTTGCTGTGTCCCTTAATCCACTGCAGAGTTACGCTGGTGGTGGTGCTTACCTCTGACAGAGCCTTGTGGCATTCGTAGATTAGCCCTGAGGTCAAAGTATAACTTTGCAGAGCTTGCAGTACTGACCGACTGTCAGAGAGTATGCGGATGGGGTAGTCCTCTACTTTCCTTGAGACGATTGCGTGTGCTGCCATTATGATGCCCATACATTCTGCCTGGAAGACTGTGTTGTGGGCGCCTAGTGGTGTTGAGATATGTATGTTTAGGTCCTCTGAGAATACTCCTGCGCCGGTGCCTGACCTTGTCTTTGATCCATCCGTGAAGATTCTCAGCTCTCTCGAGTTAAGTCCTTCACGAGGTTCTTCGTGTAACTGTATCTTGTATTTCTTGTCGAAGATGTATTGCCTGGGTATCCTGTCAGTCACCGCTTCTATAAGCGGTTCCTTACCTATCGCCTCGTAGAGGATCTCGGTGTGTGGTACCCTAGGTGGTCTCCAGAGATTCGATTTTTTGAGACGTACCGCCGAAGCTAGCGCTTCCTGTTGTATACAGAGGTGCAGCGGCGGCAGGCCCAGTAAAGCTTCCAGGGCCGCGGTTGGTGTTGTCCTCATGCAGCCCGTAGTCGCCAAACAGGCCAACCTCTGGAGTCGTTGTAGTTTAGCTTCAACTGTGGATAGTTTGGTGCGTGGCCACCAAACTATTGCACCGGAGCTTATTATTGGTCGTATGACTGCCTGGTAAAGCCATAGAGTTATCTTTGGGGTTAGCCCCCAGGTTCTACCCACCATTCTACGACATTGCCAGAATACGACTGTGGCTTTGTCAATTTTGCCGTTTAAGTGATTACTCCAATTCAATTTGCTGTCAAGTATTACCCCTAAATACTTTACCTCCGCAGATAGTTGGAGTTCAGTGTCGAACAGTTTGGGAAGGCAGAAGTTTCCCAAGTTGCGTTTGTTGGTTATAGAAATGTTTCCATGATATTACGTGTTAAGAGGCTGTCAACACCCAATGTCCTTGAAATTGATGTTACTTAAACAGTTTTTTAAGAAAGACTATTTGTTTTAGTCAAGTAAGAAAAATATATGTTCATATTAATTATATTTCAAAGACCGTGGTTGTACTCGATACATGATTGAACGAAATCGGCTCGATAGAAAATAATTGCAAAGATTGGTCTTAAAATCACAATTAAACGGTTTTATGTCTTTATTGTTTTGACTTATGGGTCTGCAATTAAAATCACAATTTCAAAACATTTATATCTAAACCGCTATTGAGCAGTGCTATCTCATTTACTCCGATACAAATAGACAGTGTGCGCGCTTTAGGTATTGACAGCCTCTTAACCAATGCATCACAAGACCTAACGCATTCACTACCATCGTTTTCGTAGCGCTACACGCGTAGTCGATTCTAGCGTTTTCCTGCTTTGTAGAGGAAAGCGACTACGAATAGACCAGAGGGCCCGCTGAGCGAGTTGCCGGCACTCAATGTGTTAAACTACCAACAATAATAATATTCGTATACCCTGTCCGATTTCTAAGATTCACGGCCCGATTCGAAGAATGATTAATACACGTTTAAGATCTTGGAACTATCTTTTAAAAGATCGATAACTCGACATGTCAAAGTTGACGTTTATTTAGATTCCGCTGTGACCCCAATAAGATCTATCTACGATATTTCTAACGTCAAAGTGACATTGGTTGCCCGAATCGAGCTGCTTCTGTCAATTATATGACATACAAACGATATCTAAATGAGAACTTATCTAAACCAGAACTTATCGTTATCGTATCTCATTATTCGAATCGGGCCGTTTTAAACAAATATCTGGGTTCATCACTCAAATAACCCGCACTCAAATAGCTGCAAATAACCCGGGACCATCGGCTTCATAGGCAGGGTCACTACCCACTAGGCCAGACTATCCATCACGGATATATTTCCAACCTATATAATATTTTTCGAGTTTTGATATTGGTGTGATACCTACTGTACCTAGTAGATGATTTGTGAGACAAAATCATTCTTAAATAGATAGTTGTATTTGAACAAAACTTTTAGTTATGAAACAACCAAAATGTCCTCTAATTTAAATATTTTTTTGGTAAAAATTTCATTTTTGGTACAAGCTTTTATCGCTGACTGTACTTTTCTCTATAGGCAACTAATACTCACCGAGACAATTCTAAAAACTCCAAACACAATTAGGTTGCGTTGTTTTATCACAGAGTTCCTATAGCCACATCCTGTCTCCATCATCAGATCAGCTCGATAGTACATACTCGTAATACAACTTACATACGTATGCAAATTTTCAGCTTCAGTGGAAGTCAGTAAGTGGGTCAAATTTAACTTGCAAGATTTGACCCGTACATACATAGGTACATTGCAAGTTAATATAAAGCTTTTGTATCAACAATGGTAATATGCGACTGAATTAAAGACAACTGTGTGATTCTGGTAACCAAGAAGAGCAGGTTGAGAGTCAGAGTTGGGGGAGAACTTACGGACGAATTCGCGGTAATAACCGGCCTAAAGCAGGGTGATGCCTTGTCGCCTGTACTCTTCAACCTGGCTCTAGAGCATGTCGTCCGCAAGGTGATAACCCTTGACATAGGAGTAGAGCTGGGTGGGAGGCACAAGGTGATTGGGTATGCGGATGACCTTGCTTTGTTAGGGGAACGCCGTGAAGAGGTGGTTGAGGCGGTAAAGGTCCTCGAGCAGGAAGCAACCAAGATAGGTCTCAGGATCAATCAAGCAAAAACCGTATACCTTCACATGAAACGGTACAAAAAACACGCGAGTTCGCCGTGACAGCCTTCATGTGGAGGGTTCCGTCTATCAGGGTGTTGACAAGTTCCGCTACCTCGGATGTACAGTCACCGATACAAACACCCGGGAGGAGGAGATTGCACTGCGTATTCAAAACGCACTACGATGTAGTGCAGCCCTCCATAAAGTGTTGGTGTCCAGGCTTCTCAGTAAGAGTACAAAACTAAGAATCTATAAAACCGTCATTCGGCCTATTCTCATGTACGGCTGTGAGGCCTGGACACTAACTCAAAAAGAGGAAAGTCAGCTCCTGATAGCGGAAAGAAAAGTGCTCAGGAAGATCCTGGGACCTGTCCGAAGTGACGACGGATCCTGGAGGATCCGGAAAAATGCCGAGATCGAAGAGTTGGTGGCTGAGCCCAATATCATAGGCGTAACTAAATCCCACAGACTTCGCTGGCTCGGTCACCTACTCAGAATGGGGGAGGATCGCGTAGTCAAGGAAGCGTACTTGGGGCGACCAACCGGCCGTCGGCCGATCGGGCGCCCCAGGTACCGCTGGTGTGATGTCGTGGAGGCGGACCTGCGTCGGCTGAATGCCAATTCATGGCAGGAAACCGCGCTGGATCGGGATAGGTGGCGTTCTCTCGTTTCGGAGGCCAAGATTCGTTTTGGATCGCTGAGCCAAAGCAGTTAGTTAGTGTGATTCTGGTACTAACATACTTACATATATACTTAATAACATGTCAGCTAGAAATCGTATATAATGAAATTCTTCTGAAATAATTCGTGATCACGCTTAATACGATGTTTAATCCTTGCGGGTAGAGTGAACAGTGATTTGTTGAAATTCTCTGTGGGGATCCACGCACCGCAGACCAAGTGATGGGAGAATAGCGTTTTAATTAATATAGCATTTTAAAACGGGCTTTTGCCCCTTTCTTGGTATGGCATGTGTCCCCAATATGTCATGGTAGTTTGGATATGATTCGCTGAAATTATCGATGGGTTATTTGCCAAGAGAAAGGGAAAATAAGCGTTCTGAAGCTGTTTTAATTTTTGTGCATTTCATTAATCCCTCTACTTTGGAAACAGTCGCTTTTTCTGTAGAACCATATACGGTCAAACCATGAAGTACGGATAAGTAATGTCTGTTCGCTTTTCTAAAATAAAATACGCCGTAGTAAATGTATGGTAAACTTGATCTTAGAAATCGGACAGGCTATACCTACTAGTAAGAGATTACAAAAGTTAAGTCTATATGTCGTGTATAGCACGATACTGGCGTTGCATTTTTTTTCACACAAAATTATTTATCAAGGTATTTATACTAGGCGTTAACTTTATGGGTGACTATTAAGAGAGACTTAAAAGTCCCTTTTAGAATAATATCAAATCAAAATGTATTTTTAAAAATTTGAATGCCGCCTTCTTCCTCCTACACATATTGCCGACCATGACATTCTGCGACCAGCGACAGCGGCGGCGACGAAGATGACATTCGGATGTCAATTGCAGCTGCATCAATTTTGCGACACTACTGCTGCATCCTTAATTCCGCTATGGTATAAGTCACCTTCCTTGATATAATGAGTGACGAATAAATAAATAAATATAAATAAATATTAGGTATAGGACATTATTACACAAATTGACTAAGCCCCACAGTAAGCTCAATAAGGCTTGTGTTGAGGGTACTTAGACAACGATATATATAATATATAAATATTTATAAATACTTAAATACATAGAAAACACATGGGTGACTCAGGAACAAATATCCATGCTCATCACACAAATAAATGCCCTTACCAGGATTTGAACCCGGGACTATCAGCTTCGTAGGCAGGGTCACTACCCACTAGGCCAAACCGGTCGTCAAAAGAATAGAAAGACATACTCGCGGCAGTAATGAGGCAAACGTCCCTCACTTTATCAAATAAATTGTCAGATACAGTGCCCGCGTCAGCAGCACAGCAGACTTAACGAAACTCACTATTATTCCGATATTTATATTTATTCCGATATCACGTACCTAATGTTCGATTTGTTTTATAAACCAGCCTCAATTATAAAATGTATTTGGAGTTGTAATCATACTTAATATTTCGTGAGCGATGCTTCATCTTAGCCGGCGGAGCGTGAGCAGTTCAGCTGTAATTCGTCATTATCTCTGGGGATCCAAGCACTAATGTTCAAGTAAAAGGAGACAAGCGGTTCCAGAACATTATATAATATATATCATATAACAAACCAATACATTAACAGCCACGAAACTTTTTCAAATCATTTTTGATTAAAATTATGTAGACTTTAAGAAAGGCCTATGGACAACAAAATGTTAATGCTGGTGCAAAAATTCTTGCTTTGAGATCTATAAAATGTTTTGTTCTAGTCAGTAAAAACTCAGTCAATGAGAAAACGGTAGTTCGGGCCGATTAGCCAGACTATTAAATTTAGTTATTTAGATCTAAAACCTTACAAATGTAAAATGATCGCTCCCACCATATGATATGATATTGATAATAATTACGTACGAAGTATGACTTCGATGCGACACTTAACGCCATCTAGTTTCTATAGTTTGCAACAGTTCATATTCAGTAACGCCATCTGGTTATCACCACATATTAGGCGGTTTCATTTTAATGTACGGGATGGAAATATCTTTTTAATATGTAGTTCATCTATCCTCCCGCTCATACTTTGCGCCGCGAGCCAGTTGAATAAGAGACATCAGTCACAAGTTTTGGCGAAATCCCTTATCTGTCAAAATCTCGCGTTTCGCCAACTGTGGCCGGCTGTGCCCATGTATTTGGAGAAATGTGGATAAGTATTACGTGTTAAATGCCTCTTGCTGGCTATACATAGTCGTCGAGAGAACTCGATAAAAATATTTTGAGCAAAATAGGTATGGTACTTTTAAATTAATCTTATATAATTAGGAGTGAGACTGCCATAATAGTAGTTTATGTGACTGTTACATAATAAAAGGCATTAAAATACACGAGTGTGGGTTTAAGAAACGAACGAAGTGAGTGAGAGAAGAGAGAGAGAACGAAGAGAGTGAGAGAACAGTTTATCCTAATGTTGGCCATTATTTACGGATTTTGAAGGCATCATAGAGGGTTTATGATGTGTGTAGATAAAAGTAATAATATTAAGTGTTGACGACCGGTCTGGTCTAGTGGGTAGTGAACCTGCCTATGAAGCTGATGGTCCCGGGTTCAAATCCCGGTAAGAGCATATTTCTGTGATGAACACAGATATTTGTTTCTAAGTCTGAGATGGTGTTTTCTACGTATTTAAGTATATATAATTATATATATCGTTGTCTAGGTACCTACAATACAAGCCTTACTGTGGGACTTAGTCAATTTGTGTATTATTTATACCTAATGACTTCAGGTTTAGTCGAGTTATTAAAATTAAATAAATTAAAAGAATAAAAGACTTCGGACTTCACAGGAACTATCAACAGATTCGCGCTTCATCTGCGATCTTGTGGCAGGAAGTGCCGTGATGCGATTGGATTTAACAGCTACAGGAAAAGATGTGCCTCACGCCCATGACGCCGGTTTTCAATGTCACTGTGCGAGTTTGACAGCAAATAATTATGTGCGTGCAATAGAGATAGCAACAGGCGAGTCAATGTACGAAAATCTATCTAGAAAGCTTTTCTTCTTTAGTTCTGCCTGCCGCTGTGGTCACCCGATAGTTAAAATATTTGACAAAGTAATTAACGTAAGTAGTAGGGTTGGACATAACTATTCTATTCCTACAACTTAGTTTAAACCCCTTTTTGTGAATTCCATGGTTAAATACAACTGATAAAATAATGTTACATAATGAAGTTATTGAACTATAGGTAGGTGCGCTACGCGAGAAAAATATGAGAGAGCAGCTTTAGCTCTATTTCAATCAATATGCCATGAGCATCGGTAATTTAGTATATTGTGCCCTCAAATTAGTACCTAACAAAAATGAGAGCTTTGTTTTATATTTTTCTACGACAAGGAAAATTGATAAAATTGTGTAGGTATCGATTAACATAAAACATGTAACATCAAAAAGAAAGAAATAATATCTAAATTTTGGAGTTTGCTTGATATGAAATTAAATGTCTAACCCTTTTTTACCATATAATGGAACTCGTCTAAATCTAAACTACGTAGGTTACATATACATGCGACGGTGTGGTCACCCGACAGCAAATATTCGACAAAGTAATTTGGGTACCTACTAGGGTTGACGCCTATCCCATTCCTACAAATAAGCATAAAACTTTTGTTATGAGTCTCAGGGTTTTTGGGATATTCAATTACACATTTTTCAAGAACATACACATTTTTCATCCCCGACGCAAAAATAGGGGTGTTATTTTATTACGTTTTACTCCAATGTCTGTCTGTGCCATCATCATAGCTCTCAAACGGATAGTTCACTAAGGAGACTGTGCATAAAATTCGAGTGGCACAGAGAGCCATGGAGCGCGCCATGCTCGGCATCAAACTTCAAGACCGAGTGAGGAATGTCGAGATTCGAGACACGTCATTACCAAATTAAAATGGAGGGGAAAATTAAAATCACATTCGTAGGGGACTGGGGAAGGTCACATTTATAAATCAATATGATTATATTTATAGATACAAGGTGTCACGGTGTCAGACAGTAAATAAATTATAAGTACGTATTATTATCGAACGTTAATGGTCTGCAAGTGTTAAGTATTAACAAGTAACGTACATATAAAATAACAAACTTTTAATTACTCTTTATATTAAGAACAAACAAAAACAAAGTCAATTTTCAACAGCTGACAACTTGTTGTTTGTTGACAGATTGTTGTTTTAAAGAGAGCGCATATCATCCATTGTATGGCATCGGCTAGGTTTGTGTGACTTAAATAAGAAAGAGGAACGTCGTTAAAATTAAGAATAATAAAAATAATAATAGAATCTCGAACACCTAGAGAGACTCTCGCTAATTGGTTGGATCAAGGGTCAGATGCAGAAGGCGGTGATCTTGGACACGGCGCGTATAGTACGTCGGTTCCTCTCTCTGCGGCCCTGACCACCGGCAGCTTGGGCCCTGCCCCGCTGCTGGCGGCACCCTAGGTTAGGATTTTATAATATGTTTATATGTATTTTGTATTATTTTTGTATAACTTTTTGTACTTTACTTTTATATCCATATTATAAAATCCTAGCCAAAGATGAAAGAAAATTAAAGAGAATAATAATAATATATTCTTTATTGTGCACCACTTGAAAAGGGAATACAGAAAAAGAACACACTTTACATTAGGTACAACAGGCGGTCTTATCGCTCAAAAGCGATCTCTTCCAGACAACCTTGACAACAGAATGACGGAAAAGAAGAGTTGGCAAGTTACATTTCCAATTTTATATCGTACTCACTTTAACAAAAAATAGACATTGTTATTTACATCGATCGATTAAAATATTATATGTCAAAAAGTGTTATAAAGACTTTTTTTCATATAATGAAAACTAGGAGAGCATTGCAAATTTTGAGCGCAATAAAATGGCAAAAACTAGCAGATAAATAAACATACGGGCTGACAAGTTTTACGTTTATTAATAATGTTTAAAACACGGTCCACCCATAAAATCGGACCTTCGAAGTCATATAAAGGTTATACAAGGGTTGAAAAGGGCAGTTACAAGAACACTTAACGTAACGCTGTCATAATTTGCGTTTTATGACTTTTTTGATATCGGTAAGTTTTTAAATATGAGGTAAATATTTTATAATGTCATTTTTGTATTTTATTAACTAAGTTGATGTCGAACAAGCATTTTTCTATATGAATTCTCTAGTTAAAAAAAAATTTAAAAGAAGATTTTTGATATTATTAGAACTTGCGGATTTTGCTTTGATTATCAAAATAAATTACGCCATATTTTTAATTATGGTGTAGTGAGGTCAGTGTTATAGGGAACATAAAACTTGTTTTTGAAATATTCAGTACTATCACTAAAAAAAACATTGAAAAGTTGTTTATGGCTGAATTACCAAAACAAAGTTAAAAAATATATATTAGGAAAAGCGCAAAAGACAGCTTTGTTTCCTCTGAATTGATAAATTAATTGGATTGGTAAAAGGTATAAAAGAAAACAAACATTCTTCCCTCTGCATTGTCAATAAAAAAAAAAAGTTGTATAAACACTCATATCATAAATCGTAGGTCGGAATCTCACACCCACACCACATCGATACCAATCGGCCTACGCCTAGTTAATTGGTTTATTTTAATTAATTTATCTCTGATCTTATTCTAACAGGAAATTGATGGCATTGTTCGAATTTGTTGACGAGATAGGGAATAGCGGGCGGGATCCTGGACTATAAATGAACTTTGGAATTTGTCATTTAAGTTTCCGAAGAGAAATAACTTTGGTAACTACTAGAGAATTTAGAAGACATTAAATCAGTAATTTGCTGTGTTTGTACCACATTGTATTGTATTGTATTGTAGTTCGGGCGATTTTCCGCAACTCGACGACTGGCGCCTATTTTGCGTGACAAGGGGGGGTGGAGGGTTGGCTACTCTTGCCAGCCCAACTCCTCGAGGAATCCTATCAAACCTTTGATGTTGAGTAGGACCTCAGGGAGGTCTCTCGGGGATCCGAGATGTTTTGCCCTGTATGGGGCCACTCCGCTGCATTCCAGCACCACGTGAGAGGCTGTTTCTTCTGTCTCCATGCATCCTCGGCATAAGGGACTGTCTGTGACACCTGTTATGAAAAGATGTTTGTTAAATAGTCCATGACCTGTTATGACACTGGTTACCATACTCAGTCGGACCTTCCCTAGTTGCAGGAGCGCCCTTGTGAGCTTTCCGTTGATGCCAGGCATGGCTTCTTTTGCCTGTCTGCATCCAGTCTGATTCAGCCAGTGTTCTTTGTGTAGTTTCCCTGTACGTGCCAGCAGCGTGCATTGTGTAATAAAGTTGAAACCTTTTGAATATTACTTATATGTAAATAAAAAAATGATAATTTTACCATCAATTAATTTAAAAAATACTAAAATATTGAAAAGTATTAGGGAAAGTGAGTATAAGATTTCGTTTTTGAACAAAACACAAAATACTGTAATAAGTAGTGAAAATCTGACGATGGACGTGATTGAATATTTCATAAATAAGGGAAGTAAATTTGGTATGTTTTCGTTATTAAAGTACACGAACGACAAAAAATATAGTCACATCCAAAAAAGGCAGCGGCGGCATCATGGTTCCATTTTTATCACTTGTCACTATGCCCGTCACTTTCGCGCTTACATCCTTGTTAGAACGGGACAGGTATGGTGACAAATGATAAAGAGCCGACCATCTTAGCCTTACAGGATTTCGTAGTCATTCGAAGATCTATTCATATAATTTAAGTCATAAATAAATAACCGAAAATAACCGGAACCGGTTATTCGAGTTGTAGTTGTGGTAGCGGGATCTGACTCCAAAGAAAACAACCGAATCACTTTCACAGCTATATTGTAGCAAAACGGTACATAGTCTATAGCACAAGCGAAGGAAGATAAATGTAAACAATGCGATAATACGAAAGCTATAAGCGAGCGCGGGCGCAGCGCGGAGCGGCATGCATTCGCCGTCAGGTTGGGTGTCTGACTGGCGTGGTGGCGTGGCGGGCGGCGCGGCCAGTGCGGCCGCGCACCTCGTCGAGCCGGTTATCTGGTATGACGTCACGGCTGCCTGTCCACCGCGTCCGGAGTATCGACACAGTAGCTAAGATAATTTGTTTGTATATATGATATCGATTTTAATGTGTTCATTTATGTTTATATTGCATGTGCGTTACTATAGTGAAAGTGAATATTTATGTATGTATATTTATTACTTTATATCTATATATATATTGTATTTATTTATTTATATTTACTGTATGTGTAACTTTATTGTTTATGTTTAGTGTTATAAATATTTGGTATTAATATTATATGCTAGTTATGTATACAAGTAAATATTATGGTATTATTTATTATTATATACATGCACTTAATAGAAGTATAGTGGTTACACCACATCACTCCCTCCCAGAGACCGTCTTACGGGCGATAATAATCTGGAAACTTCACTCGTCTGCCAGATCTGGTATGCGTTTTTGGATTATTACTGTCTGTTTCTCTGGTCTTCTGGGGGTGTGTACTCATCTTATCCTTCTTTTCAGGTTCTCTAACGTTGCTGGTGGTGCTATCTTCGAGCGTATAAGCTGGCTTCAGTCTGTCTATGGATATGGTGTTCTCTTTTCCATTTACCCTCAGCTTCCAGACTTTGTCTCCACGTTCTATTACCGCGTGTGGCCCAGTGTATGCTGGCGTTAGTGCGCCACGTACAGCGTCTTCTCTTACGAAGACGTGAGTGGCTGACTTCAGGTCTTTGAAAACGAAAGTTTTCTTATTTCCATGCCTCGAAGTGGGTACAGGGTGCAGCTGCTGGGTGATATCACGCAAGCGAGCAGTAAAATCTGTGACATCGGTGGTCGTAACTTCGTTGGGTTGAAAAAACTCGCCAGGTAGCCTTAAGGTTTCTCCGTATACGAGCTCTGCGGATGACGTCTGCAGGTCTTCTTTGAACGCGCTTCTTATTCCTAGTAAGACTAGTGGTAAAGATTCCGTCCAGTTCTCCTGCGCGTGACAGACAATGGCTGATTTCAACTGCCTGTGG
This sequence comes from Cydia pomonella, assembly GCF_033807575.1. Taxonomy (NCBI): domain Eukaryota; kingdom Metazoa; phylum Arthropoda; class Insecta; order Lepidoptera; family Tortricidae; genus Cydia; species Cydia pomonella. The sequence goes on along the minus strand of NC_084705.1, from coordinate 31,977,028 downwards.
AACCTCTCGATAATCCCGTTACAGGCAGGATGATACGCCGTTGTACGCCTGTGTTTGAATCCTGCTATTTTTGCCAAGTACGCGAAGAGTGCCGATTCAAATTGTCTTCCGCGGTCAGTGACGATGTCCACAGGACAACCGAATCGCGATATCCAGACAGACAGGAGAGCCTTGGCGACTGTTTCGGCTGTGATATCCATCATCGGAATGGCTTCTGGCCAGCGTGTGTAGCGGTCAATGGCAGTAAGACAGTAGCGGTAACCTTGAGATGGCGGCAGAGGTCCTACGATATCAATGTGGACGTGCGAGAATCGGGCTTTAGGCAGTTGGTATGTTCCTAAGGGTGCCTGGACATGCCTCGTTACTTTAGAACGTTGGCAGGCTGTGCACGCTCGTGCCCAGTCGTGACAATCTTTGTTCATGTTTGGCCAGATGAATCGTTCTGCTACGAGCCTCGCTGATGCCCTAATTCCAGGGTGACTAAGCGAGTGCAGACTATTGAAGACTTGCCGGCGAAATTCTGGAGTCACGTAAGGTCTTAGAATAGACGTGCTACTATCACAGTATAGCTCGGTGGCGGAACCTGGTATCATCATCTTCTTCAATTTGATGGTATGGGTTGTGTCACCGTCTAAAATGCGTTTCAGATCTGAGTCCTTGCCTTGGGCTTTCGCGAGCTGCACAAGGTCAACAGGCTTTTCTAGCTCCTCTATCCTTGACAGTGTATCGGCTACGACGTTGTCCTTTCCTGCAATGTGGCGTATATCCGTGGTGAACTGTGATATCAGGTCTAGATGGCGAAATTGCCTGGGTGAGCAGTTTGACTTGTGTGACGCGAAGGCGAAGCACAAAGGCTTGTGGTCGGTGTATACCGTAAAAACTCGTGCCTCTAGCATGTGCCTGAAGTATTTGATTGCGTTATATATCGCGAGCAACTCTCGGTCATATGGCGAATACTTTTGTTGTGCGGGGCTCAGCTTCTTCGAATAAAACGCAATTGGCTGCCAATCGTCCCCGTGCTTCTGTTGAAGTGCCGCGCCAATCGACATATCTGACGCGTCTGTGACCAGCGCCAGAACAGCTTTACCGTCAGGGTGTGCTAGCAAGGCTGCGTCGCATAGACTTTTCTTGCAGTCGTTAAAAGCCTTCAACGTATCTCCCTTCAACACAACTGGCTGTGATCCTTTTGCTGATCCAATCAGTAAGTTGTGCAGTGGAGCTTGTAATTGTGCTGCTTGAGGAATGAAGCGGCGATAGAAATTAATCATTCCTAAAAACCTCCTTAGCTCTTTTATGGTTTTCGGAGCTGGAAATGTCCCAACTGCTTCCACCTTCGCTGACAGTGGTTTAGTGCCTTCCGCCGAGATGTGGTAACCGAGAAACTTTACTTCCGGTACGCCGAAGGTACATTTGGAAGGGTTTATAACGATACCGTAGTCCCGAAGCTTGTCAAACAGCTGTTTCAGGTGTTCCGTGTGAGCCTCTTCATTCTCAGAGAAAACGAGAAAGTCATCTAAGTAGGCGAATACAAAGTCCATTTCTCTTGTGACTTCATCCACGAACCTCTGAAATGTCTGCCCAGCGTTCCTGAGTCCAAATGTCATATAAGGAAACTCGTACAATCCAAAGGGCGTCGCTATGGCAGTCTTCGCGATGTCGTCAGGATTCACCGGTATTTGGTTGTACGCTTTTACCAAGTCTATGGTGGAGAAAACTTTACAACCTGATAGCTGGTGGGCAAAGTCGTGGATGTGACGGAGGGGATAGCGGTCTGGAACAGTTCGCGTGTTTAATTGTCGATAATCTCCGCAGGGTCTCCAGCCGTTATCCTTCTTTGGTGCAAGGTGTAATGGCGAAGACCAGGGGCTTGAAGATGGTCGTGCTGTTCCGTTCTTGAGCATTGCTTCAAACTCCGCCTTGGCAATCTTCAACTTATCTGGAGCTAGCCTTCTCGGAGCACAGTGCACCGGTGGTCCCTCGGTCGTCGTGATGTAGTGCAAAGTGTTGTGCTTTACTTCGCGATGAATACCGGGAGGCCGTGTTATCTCAGGGTATTCTTTTAGGATGTCATTGTACTTCGACTCACCGTGGAGGGTTTTAATGGAAAACACTGTGTCCGCTGGAGTCACGGCTGTGGCAATCGCTGACAGCAGTGTCGTACAGTCCAATAAGCGCTTATGGCGGCAGTCGACGACTAAGTTGTAAAAAGATAGGAAGTCGACCCCGATGATAGCTTTGGTGACATCTGCTACGACGAACTGCCAGCTGAAGTCTCGACGGAGTCCGAGATCCAGACTTAGCTGAACGTAACCGTATGTACTGATGATTGACCCGTTAGCAGCGTAGAGCTCGTAGTTGGTTTTTGGTCGATATTCGCGTAATGCAGTTTTAGGAAAGACGCAAAGATCGCTTCCGGTGTCCACGAGAAATTGCATCTTTGATCGTCGGTCTGTTACGAATAAGCGACCAGAACTGGGGCAATCGTTGGCCGCCATTATCGATTGCCCTGCTCGTTTCCCGATGAGAAGTTACACGGCTTGACGCATCTCGTTGCCTGTTCTTGGAACTTGAAGTGGTACCAGCACACTGGAAACTTGCGGTAGCTTGATTGCGAACGCTGCTGACTATTTCCGCGTCGCTGACTGTTGCTGCGTTCACGGTGCTGTGGCTTACCTCCATTTCTGTATCTGGGACGAGATCGTGAACGCATTTCGCAGGAGAGCTCCTGCATCTGCTTCGTAAGTGCGGCAATTTGACTAGCCATTAGGTCCATGGCTGAACTGCCGGGCTGGCCGGAGGCGCTTGCAACCTGTGGAGTACCTGGAGCGATGTCCCATACACGATCTGCTAGATCCGCCAAAGAATCGAGGGTAGACAGCGGCTGGGTTGCTACGGCTCCTTGAATGTTATGCGGCAAACGGCTAGTCCAAATGGTCTTCAAAAAGTCCTCGGGAACGTCCGGGCCGGCGACATGTTGCAGGTGTCTTAAAAATTGCGAAGGCTTTCTGTCGCCTAATTCCTCATGGAGCAAGAGTGTCTTCAGTTTCTTCTCCCGTGATGCTGACAGGCGTTTAATAAGCTCGCTTTTCAACTTTTCATATTTGTTTGTTGCAGGCGGAGATATAATTATATCTTTTACTTCGGCTGCATACTGCTGTTCTAGTTGCGACAGAACGTAGTAAAATTTTGTCGTGTCGGAAGTGATGTTCGACAATATAAATTGGCCTTCCACCTGCTTAAACCAAACCTCAGGTTCTTGTGGCCAAAACGCCGGTATCTTAACTCCAACACGGAATGTGTCGACACCAGTGGCAATGCGCTCGGCACCATCATCTTTCGGAGGCTTATTAACTTTAGGATCTTTAGAGCTATTTTTATCTTCGTTATCGGACATTATGCTTGACTTACGGTTTCCTTAGGTTGTTATTGTAATAATCCAGAAGAAAACTGCGATCTTCGTCCAAAATAGGGGTCACCAGTGTAGTTGTGGTAGCGGGATCTGACTCCAAAGAAAACAACCGAATCACTTTCACAGCTATATTGTAGCAAAACGGTACATAGTCTATAGCACAAGCGAAGGAAGATAAATGTAAACAATGCGATAATACGAAAGCTATAAGCGAGCGCGGGCGCAGCGCGGAGCGGCATGCATTCGCCGTCAGGTTGGGTGTCTGACTGGCGTGGTGGCGTGGCGGGCGGCGCGGCCAGTGCGGCCGCGCACCTCGTCGAGCCGGTTATCTGGTATGACGTCACGGCTGCCTGTCCACCGCGTCCGGAGTATCGACACAGTAGCTAAGATAATTTGTTTGTATATATGATATCGATTTTAATGTGTTCATTTATGTTTATATTGCATGTGCGTTACTATAGTGAAAGTGAATATTCATGTATGTATATTTATTACTTTATATCTATATATATATTGTATTTATTTATTTATATTTACTGTATGTGTAACTTTATTGTTTATGTTTAGTGTTATAAATATTTGGTATTAATATTATATGCTAGTTATGTATACAAGTAAATATTATGGTATTATTTATTATTATATACATGCACTTAATAGAAGTATAGTGGTTACACCACAGAGTTTCCAATAATCGGTTTTGAATTTTTGCCAAAATAATCGGTTATATATTTCAGTTACGGTTATAACCGATTTGCATTCGCTAGTTTGAATCCGAACGATACATTCATATGAATACTGCAGCGGTATCATGGTCACATTTTTATCACCTGTCATGTCATGCGTCACTTTCGCACTTACATACTTGTTAGAACGTGACAGGCATGGTAACAAATGATAAAGAGCCGACCATCTTAGCCCAACTGGTGTCGATGAGATGATAAGTACCAACGAAGAGGCACAGAAAATATATTTTTTGGTAAGCTTCAAAATACTTTATCAATATAAAATGATATATAACTTATTCAAAGCTCAACACGAAGTAAAAATCCTAACAATCTAAAGCCTAAGTAATTCGGAGCAGTAAACATTTTGACATATTGTGGGGGAACAATGGATTTTTCATACAAATCGCTTTTGTCCAATAACAAGGGATACGCCATTTTGTAAACGTACAAAGGTGGTAAGGGTGTGGTCGAGTGGGAGCGTGACAATTTGTTATTCTATTAAAAAATAGATATTTAAATAAATAAATAAATATTATAGGGATATTCTTACACAAATTGACTAAGTCCCACGATAAGCCAACAACGCTTCTGTTGTGGGTACTCAGATAAAGATGTACCTATTTAATATACAAATACTTAAATACATAGAAAACATCAATGATTCGGGTCAGATCTGTTTTCATCACACAAATAAATGCCCTGACCATGAGCATTGCGAGAGATTTTAATGGTGCATTCCTGATGGCAACAGTAACAAAAAATGTTATATGATTTTGTGAAATTCGACAAAAAAAATTTTTTTTCCCTTTTTTGAACATTCCAAAAACGTAATTTTTATTGATAAACACATAACCTAAAATTAACTAAAAAGTACAGTTTTTTTAATTTTTCGATGTCAATCAATAGGTATGTCCAGACTAGACCTCAAAGTGGCACTACCGCAGTCAAAAATGTGTTTTGTACCGACTTATGGCGAAAGAATGATTTCGAAAAACATTTAATTATCTCTGAAACTAGGCCTACCTAATCCAGAAAATATTATGTGACATTTTAGTTTCTAAATATTACCAGGAATGCTTAGTTAAAATGTCTCGCAATGCTCACGGGCACCTTGTATATGATGGTTCCCTGATAAGGCTTGCAACGTTCGCTCGCGCTTATTCGTGCAAAGTTCGTATCAACTAATATAATAACCAATCACAACCTGATTGGTTATTGATGAGATACAACCTTACACGGGTAGGCACAACTTAACGTCCCTTTGCATGCACAGCCACAGATAAGATAATGAATTGAATTTTGACAACCCTAAATAGCCGAAAGCGATAGTGATAGGGCCGCATGATTCGCTGAATATGCAATGCCCTGAATCGCTGTCAAACTTCTGTTTTGGGGGAATTTTCTTTTCTGTACGGTTCGAATGAGCCTTCCAGTTCATATCGTTTCATCATTTTCTTGTCTAAATTTATTATTTACAAAGGTCCATTTGCTACAAGCTTTTATAATCGCTGTCACTGCCGCCCAACCCCAAACTGGCGAGGGATAAAAATTCCCTCCATCCGCAGATTGCCTGCGTCGATATAGAAAATATCGCCGGCATTATTTACGCAAACACGGAAAAACTGTCAATTCACGCTAATAGGCGTTTTCTACAAGCGATGGATTTCATCAGTCTAATATAAGACTTGGGAAACTTCTACGACTACACTCCTTGTATTTTCTTTGTTGTTATCAATAAAAACTAGTATCATATAGTAGACGTAGATATATATATATATAACATTAATATTAATGCTGATTTGAAAATGCATGTAAATTAGTTTGATAAAATTTAATTTAATTTATTAATGTACCTATTATTTATTAATTTAATTATGAAATGTATTATTAAGGAATTAAATGGCTTAAATAAATAAATATTAATGCCCAGTTTTAAGTAATTTAAGAGGAAAGGGGCGGTCACTCCAGACAAACGAAGTCATCATTTTCCTCCCTGAATATTGACATTATGGAATAGGAAGAGCTATGCACTTACGTTTGACTTTTTTTAGTTTTTTTTTATTATTTTAAAAATTAAGAGCGCAAAATTAATTTCATGCGATTTTTTGAATGAGCCTAAATTTTAATAATTAAAAATTCGAAAAAAAAAAAAAACACAAACGTAGGGCATAGCTGTGGTTGATATACAACCAATTATGTCAAAATATTTTCATTAATGTTATCCAAAGAGAAAAATTACGACTGCGTTTGTATAAAAAGGCAATTTCGCAATTTCGATTGTACGGGGGCGGTTTTTTTAGGGTGCCGTAGCCAAATGGCAAAAAACGGAACCCTTATAGATTCGTCATGTCCGTCTGTCTGTCCGATTATGTCACAGCCACTTTTTTCCGAAACTATAAGAGCTATACTGTTCAAACTTGGTAAGTAGATGTATTTTATAAGCCGCATTAAGATGTTTACACAAAAATAGAAAAAAAACAATAAATTTTGGGGGTTCCCCATACTTAGAACTGAAACTCAAAAAATCTTTTTACATCAAACCCATACGTGTGGGGTATCTATGGATAGGTCTTTAAAAATGATAATGAGGTTTCTAATATCATTTTTTTCCAAACTGAATAGTTTGCGCGAGAGACACTTCCAAAGTGAAAAAAAGTGTCCCCCCCTCCCTTGTAACTTCTAAAATAACAGAATGAAAAATAAAAAAAAAATATATGATATACATTACCATGCAAACTTCTACCGAAAATTAGTTTGAACCAGATCTAGTAAGTAGTTTTTTTAATAAGTCATAAATGGTACGGAACCCTTCATGGGCGAGTCCGACTCGCACTTGGCGGCTTTTTGTGTGAGTCTTAATGGTTACACTTTCACACAAAGTCTGTACAGGATCATTTTGTTCCAACTCTACTTACAGTTCGAAGTGCAATCGACACTATAATTTTTTATTTAGATAAAAGTATGTACAATTGACGTCAAAAATATGTTAACACTTTTGCACCTTACTCCTTTGTAATAAGGGAAAAAATGTAAACATATATTTGACGTCCACTGTACCTAATCCTAATCTACTCGAAATAATATTGACACGATTGTACATGCAATAAAGTGGCAATACGGAACCAAAATCAAATACCCATTTCTTTCTTTTTAATACCACGACGGTGGCAAACAAGCATACGGCCCGCCTGATGGTAAGCAGTCACCGCAGTCTATGGACGCCTGCAACTCCAGAGGTGTGACATGCGCGTTGCCGACCCTTTAAAACCCTTTCACAGAAATGACGCAAACTAAACATATTGACCGACATGAATACCATACCACACATAGTAGGCGTATCCAGTTTTAATACAAATTTTAATACGTTTAAAAATAAACCTTATAGCATTGACATAAGGGCTACATAAGACGAAAGTGGACGATCGCCCCGAAACCGCCTTTCCATACAAACGTAGTCCCCATTTTCCTCTTTGGATTTTAACGTTATTGGAAATATTTTAACGCAGTGTAATTGATAATACATCAACCACAGCTATGATGACCCTTCGTTTAATTTAGTTTTTTTTTTAATTACTTATAGAGTTAACTGCATTTAAAAAAGGAAATGGATTTTTATTAACGCTCCTAACTCTTATACCTAATAATCAAAAACTGGACAAGTGGGAGTTGGACTCGCCCTCCGAAAGTTCCGTACAAATTTAACTTTTTTTACGAATTTATAGTTTTGAGATTGTTCCCTGTATTTGTAGTGTAAGAAGATATTACTTGCCAAATTTAATAGTTTAACGGGGGTTTAACTAGGTTAACTAGGTTCCCTCGAGTGTCAAAACATTGAAATAAAAAATATATATGTTTATTTATAAATAAATAAAAATGTATATTTTGAGGTACACCTAATTGCATAAAAATTTTTGTTTATTTGTTTATTGCAGTCATGTACAATGCATTAGGTCTAGGACTTATTACTATGGTACATGAATCCGGATAGGGCAAAGCAATTTGCTACTTATATCTAACACGTAATTAACAATAAAAATAATCAAATCATAATACATTATTAAAATTACAGTTCTTGCATGCAAGTAACATAAAAATAGTTTAAATTTGCAATGTCAATACTTTTATATTTTAATCGTGCTTGTCAATATTTGTGTCAAAATTATGTAATATAGAGTATAGAAATCATACATTGGTGTCGTTTAGGAATTCATTAACAGTATAGTAGCATTTTTCAATGAGCAGTTTCTATATATTTTTTTATAATGTTAATATATAGGGAGGAAAATGGGTACTACGTTTGTATGGAGCAGCGGTTGTCCCCTTTCCTCCTAACTGTGTTTTTCCTCCTACAACAATTCCTAAAGTAGAATCAATATGGTAAAACCGCTGATCGGCTATGTTTGAAGTGCATCTGCATATAAATATAGAAGGGCATGTTGTCTGACTCGACACATTCTTTATATTGAAGCCATCACGCTTCGTGTACGACGTTCGACGAAATATAGTGCAACGGGAAGATTGATGGAGACGCGCTGGTGGCCTAGCCGTAAGAGCGTGTGACTTTCAATCCCCGAAATTGAAACCCCGACTCGTACCAATGAGCTTTTCGGAATTTATGTATGTAATCCTTTTTTTATAATTATTATTCTCTCTCTTTTTTTATAATTAATACTTTTTTTGTCTGACAAAGTTATACTTTTAAATTGGTCATATTGAGAGTCCGAGTATTGTACGCCAAATTCTGGCTGATTGTGATGTAACCAAATACTTACCCTACAACCATTTCTTACCACTTACATTCAAACAATAAATAATTTGTATTTGTATTTTGAAATATCATTGATGGTTACCAGTCGCTTTTCGGTGAAGGAAAACATCGTGAGAAAACCGGACTAATCACAATAAGGTCTAGTTTACCCTCTAGGTTAAAAGGCTAGATGGCAGTCGCTTTCGTAAAACTAGTGTCTACGCCAATTCTAGGGATAAATTGTCAAGCGGACCCCAGGCCTCCATGAGCCGTGGCAAAAATGCCGGGACAACGCGAGGAAGAAGAAGGAAGATTGATGGAGATAATAACATCGTAAGAAAGCAATAATGCTGTAACATGCACATACGCGAAAAAAATATTTTACACATCTATTTTCCTTTTGACCTGCGTCGATTGGTCTATGACTCATAATTCTACGGAGAAAAAAATAATCATTACAGTATAGGTAGTTTTTAACACTGGTCATGATACTTGCGACAATTTAAAGAGCATATTTTTGGCAACTACCAGCAATTATAGCATTTGAAATAAAACATTTTGAGAGCACCTGATGTTTTTTACGTTTGTTTCTTTTGTGGAGCTAATTTGGTTTTAGCTTTTAGTGCTTATTATTTTGTTTCAATACGAAAAGATTCTATAATAGGTACTATAATTGACTTAGTTCAAACAATGTTCGGCCTAGTTCGAACAATGTTCGGCCTACTTCGAACAATGTTTAAAAGATGTGATAGAGATATGATACCGATCCGAGTGTCAAAAGTATATATAGACCAGATGTTTTTATATAAGCTTTTAAATAACTATATTGACTCTCCTGATCTTCTTGAAAAAAATATTTTTAAATTGTCTCGTCGTATTCCCACTCGCCACCCCCAAACATTCCATATTAGCTTTTGTGGCTCTAATTTTGCCAAGCATACTTTTTTTAGACGAGCCTGTCGTGATTACAATGATAAATCTTCAAATTTAGATATTTTTTCATTATCATTTTGTAAATACAGTAGCATTCTGCGAAGTTCAATCTTTTCTTTATAAATATTGTAGGTTTTCTTTTAAGTACCTAGTAACTATATATTATTTGCACGCATAACAACTATAGCGATACATGTATTTTTAATTATTTTGTATACCACTTTAAATTCTGTACTATGTCATGCATTTATTAATTACCTACCGATGTTTTGAAGTCCCTGTACGCGTGACAGACAAGAAGATGCCTAACACCTTCCGTTTCGATCTGTAATTTACTATGTATACTTTTATTTTCAATGGAACTAAAGGTCTGTTTGTTATCACTTAAGCTTATATATATTAATATGTGACTGTTTGTTTCCTAAATAAATTTAAAAAAAAAGTGACGTTTTTGTTTAAAGAAGTATCGCACATTTTTTAAGCATTGTTCTAATTGGGCCCTATCTGCCTCGTAGCTGCAAATGAGTTTAATTTGAAATTTTGAGCATGAGGTACAGATAACTTTGTATTTTTTTGCACACAACTTTTTAAGACATCAATCGGATGGGAACATTATTGGAGTTACTCAAACCCTCAAATGAACGACTTGTAACTGTCCATCTTGACCAACTGTTTGCCTCCCCAGTTACCATGGGAAGCGTAAGTAACGGTCGCTACACAAAGGGCATTAGCTAATCTAGCGTAGTTCCGAAAAACTCATTGATACGAGCCGGGGTTTGAACCCGCAAAATTCCGATTTAAAGTCGCGCGGGCGTTTGCTCACACTAATACATGTATAGTCATGTTAGAGCAACTTGCGATCCGGAGGTCGCGGGTTCAAACCCCGGCTCGTACCAATGAGTTTTTCGGAACTTATGTACGAAATATCATTTGATATTTACCAGTCGCTTTTCGGTGAAGGAAAACATCGTGAGGAAACCGGACTAATCCCAACAAGGCTTAGTTTTACCCTCTGGGTTGGAAGGTCAGATGGCAGTCGCTTTCGTAAAAACTAGTGCCTACGCCAAATCTTGGGATTAGTTGTCAAAGCGGACCCCAGGCTCCCTTGAGCCGTGGCAATATGCCGGGACAACGCTAGGAAGAAAGAAAGAAGTCATGTTAGAGCGAAAGAAATGTTCGCATTGGCCTGTTACCTTATTTTGGAGCACCATTATCAAGTGAACGACCTATAACTGTCTATCTTGACCAACTGTTTGCCTCCCCAGTTACCATCGGGAGCGTGAGTAACGATCGTTACACAGAGGGCATTAGCTAATCTGTGTATGTCTTGTGTATTTACACCATTACAATTTGTGTTTGCCGTACAAATTTTATGACACAATTGGTGTCGGGCAGAGTTGAATTCACTCAAAAAATGATGTTTATATACGGCCCGCCTGATGCCTTGGCTGAAACTGTCACCGTGAACGCCTGCAACTACAAGGATTGACTAAGTCCCACAGTAAGCTCAATAAGGCTTGTGTTGAGGGTACTTAGACAACGATATATACGTATAATATATAAATATTCGTAAATACTTAAATACATAGAAAACAACCATGACTCAGGAACAAATATCCATGCTCATCCATCACACGAATAAATGCCCTTACCTGGATTTTAACCCGGGACCATCGGCTTCGTAGGCAGGGTCACTAGTCACTACCCACTAGGCTAAACTGGTCGTCAAACTTGTCCGGTTTTTTTTTACAAAAATAATATTTTTCAACCAATTTTATGTTATTTGAGGAAATATAAAACAAACATTTGATAAATTCCACGTATTATGAATATAAATTGTAAATAGACTGACCACGCTAACTTTGCACAAACTTGGCACAATAACTGAAAAATATCTATACAATATAAAATATTTATACAAAATATGTATAATGATACCGATACCGATATATCGGCCGATATAAATATCTATTTAATATATACTTTTTTTTTCTTTACAGGTATGTAGTCATCTGGAAAATATAGAATATTAACGTATTACACAACGGTAACGTAGCTAACAGATAATTTTTAACAGAAATTTTAATTACTTGATGGGTGTGTTTCACAATATCCAATTAGAGTCCTGAATAAGCTACTTCTTAGCTGACGAAAAATCATCGCTCGCGTTCCACAATCTTCAAATAAGCTTAACTGGTAGAAAAAGTGCTAAGTTTTGCAAAAAGTTTTATCTGGTAACTTTTTTTAATGATATAGGAGGCAAACGAACAGACGGATCACCTGATGGTAAGAGATTACCGCCGCCTATGGACACCCGAGGGGTTGTAAGTGTGTTGCCGACATTTAAGATGAGAGTACGCTCTTATCTTGAAGGTTTGAAGGTCGTATCGGTCCTAAAATACCGCCGGCGACAGTTAAGTTTATTTCTTAATTAGCTACCTATCCAATTACTCAATGTGAAACAGATCTTAAGACCTTTATTAAAAATTCCCACCGTCCTTTAATTTTCAGTTACACATTACGATGTCAACCTATATAAACAAGATGAAAACAGGCCCCCAGGTATCAAACGAAACCGTGTAAAAACCAACTCCACAGAGCCTAAACTCACTTCTGTACTGACTTGTACTGTCTTATTTCCAAAAAGACTTTACACATCAAAATATCTTTACAATTATCACCTTATTTCTATTGCAGTAAGGTGCAAATTTGTGAAGATATCTTTGATGTCGGTGTGACTTAAGTCTTTGCGGTGGGGTAGTCTGTGTTGTTCTGTCCTGTGGGACTCATATTTTATATCCCCTCTGCGTTGGTTATTTTTGTTTTATATCTGAAGCCTGCTTGCTAACTGTAGGGCGAAAAGGGAATAGCTAATTTTTTTAGGATTTGATGTTATTGCGTCTGTGTTTGCTCTTTAAGAAATATAGCTTATTAGTTATTATCCTATATTTTTAATGAGGTTAGAGTGTAACAAATTATCTATCAATGTCGTTGATTTGAATCCTGGCTATTGTCGCTAAGTAGGCAACGTGATAATAGTACATTGTGCAACGAGGGGGTAAATGAAATTGTACGAGGGAGGGTCTACGTATATATTTAAGACAGCCGCAAGTTGGAGTGAATTAAAGACTCGAGTAATAATATTCTTACCCCCGGAGATACAATGTTTTTCATCACACTTGCGAAGAAAAAACAAAATTTTAAGCGAAAATTCCCAATCAATGCGATATACGGTGACATTCCAAACATTCGTTCGCCATATTTTCATGTTGTTAGACATCGAAGGCACAGACCTTTCCGGTGTTCAGCCACAAATGAAAATTGTGTAAAAATATTTCAAACGGCTATAGATAATAATAATAAACAAGAACAAAAAAAACTCATTTATAAACGTTAATATTTTGAAAGTAAAACTTATTTATACATAGTTAATATATATAAATTAGTAACAATACATAACTCACGCGGGAACAATATAGGCCTTTGTCCTTCAGTCAGTTCTGTATTTGGTTCTCTGCCACAACCGTTTTGGAGCAGTTCGGAGGGTAACGGGAAATGCCAGGATACCACGTGTTTCACCATCTTGGTCGCACTTATAGCTGTGTGTATTACAACCATCTCTTTTACGCACTCTACAGATCCACTGAGCGAAATGAGTGATATATATCTCCGCGAGTGAAAGATATGAATCTTTTCAACTCAGTGAAGCGTTTTGCGCATATTTAATACCTACCTGACAATTTCCTTGATAAAATGAGTGACATTCGCCGTCGTTTTGACGACTGGTTTGGCCTAGTGGGTAGTGACCCTGCCTACGAAGCTGATGGTCCCGGGTTCAAATCCTGGTAAGGGCATATATTCGTGTAATGAGCATGGATATTTGTCCCTGAGTCATGGGTGTTTTCTATGTATTTAAGTATTTATAAATATTTTTATATTATATATATCGTTGTCTAAGTACTCTCAACACAAGCCTTATTGAGCTTACTGTGGGACTTGTCAATTTGTGTAATAATGTCCTATTTTTTTTTATGTTTAATAGCCTGTTTGAATGTCCCACTGCTGGGCAAAGGCCTCTCCCTTTGATTTCCACGATTCCCGATTTGATGTTTCCTCCGCCCAGTTGTTCAGGAAGCTGTCCAGGTCATCCCGCCATCTCCGCCTGGGCCTGCCACGTTCACGTCCCTCTACCGGCATCCACTTGGTGGCTATGCTAGCTCACCTCTCTGGATGCATGCGGTAGACGTGACCGGCCCAGTCCCAGTTTAGCCTAGCGGTTTTCTCGCCTACGTCAGCAATGTCCTATAATATTTATTTATTTATTTATTTATTCGTCGCCGCATTACTGCCGCGATTATGACGTTTACTTCGTCACTCATTTTGTGAAGAAAATTAAGAGATACAGCGGCGGCAGCAACAACGTCGCAACAGTAATGCAGCTGCAGATGACATTCGAATGTTACCTTTAATGTTTATGCAGCCTAAATTCAAACGGTTACCTTTATTAATCGTGTCATTCACGAAGACACATGCCTTAATTCGTGTAGTCATGACCAAAGAGTAAAGTAAGTATATAGGGTCATGACATTAAGGGTTAGATTTGACAAATCGGCGCGTCATCGTGGATGACACGACTTATAGTCATTTCAAAGTAAGCTTGGGACTTTCGAATGATCCACGGAACATGGTGGATCGTACTCCAGGCATTTTTCTTTATTTTTTGCATTCTGCTGTTTAATGTATAATTTTGATAGGATATTATGCAGTGAATGGCAAGCGCAATGAGTGCAGTTAATGAAGAATTCTTCCAGAAATGCGAATAACGAATTCTTTGGACATCATTCGGCGGTTCGTGGTCTGGGCCGCCATTGTGCTTTGTACTGCTGCTCCAGCTATCCTCCAGTACATCGTGAAGGCCTCGACGGACGACTGAATATCGACGACATACTGTTATATATATTTAATACACTTGATGTTGGCAAAGTGCCCTGGTAGCAGAGAAGCCATTATTACGAATTAAAAAAAGTAAGCTTAGACGATAGGGTGTCTAAAAACACGTGGGTAAACCCGAAAGTTAATAAATTAGATTAATCACTTAAAAATAGGCATTGCGTGAGAGATTCATCAAATCCCACGCAAAACGTACGTAGATAATTTTATTATCGGAACTAATTTTTTATGTTGGATTATATTAATCGAAAAGTCGTTAAAGCGTAGGCTGGATACACAAACCGATGATATAAAGATCAGAAAAAAATACGTGGACGGAATGGTCAAAATTTTGTGAACATCGATGTTTTAGAAGTGCAGTCAAACTGTTAAAGTAGGTACATAGGTCATGCTGAAAGTTTATAGAATGTAGCACAAAAGTGCAACTCAGGAAATACCTCCACCTTACAGAAAACCGCAACAAAATAACACTAGACCCTACTCATAGTGTTGCGTTCCTGCCGGTGAGTAGGGTCGGCAACGCGCATGTGACACCTTTGGAGTTGCAGGCGGGCCGTATGCTTGTTTGCCACCGACGTAGTATTAAAAAAAATCGGTATCATTATTATACCTACCTAATTAAATGAACCATTGCAATCAGTAGTAGGTACTTGCAAATAGAAGGAGGTGCGTAATTGTGCATAATGATCTGTACACGTTCTTGGGATCGAATACATCAAACTGTCTGTCACCTTTAAAATGTTTACGAAATTTGCTTGTACCCACTGGAGGTTTCAGAGTTCACTGCTGATTGACGCCCATCCATAAAATAACTCATTTTTATTTTGTTGACGATTATTTTTCATGTTAGATTTGGATAAAATTTGGCTAATTTGAAGATTTCCTCATTCTGGGCGAAACAATACAAAACCCGAATTTGGGACAAAAAAAAGGAAATTCTATTTATTCACCAAATTTATCGATTTTTGACGGAACGATAATCGACATTAAAAATAATTTTAAGCCCTTACTCCCTTAAAAACAATGGTGGATTTATAATATAATTTTTTCATCACACTTGCTCAAAAAGGATCTTATTTCATGCAAGTGTACTGAAGGACAAAATTACTGACTATAACTCTGTATCTTTAGGTATTTAAATAAATTTAAACAAAATCTAGAAGAAAACATTGCATGATCAAATAATGTCGGTTAAAGTGAGGTCGTTCAGTGACAGATCCAGGCAGTTTTGTATTTGGTTGGTTAATCATTAAATGTGTTTGTTTACTTTTATTTCAATACCTAAAGATAAAGAGTTTTTATAAATGTATGGAGGCCCATATGATCTACATGCCCCAGCCTACCATCTAGCGACGCCCTTGCCAAATGGTACACAGGTCTTCCGCGATACACGCTTGGCCTAGTGCGATGACACGTTGTTGGCTCCTCTACACGATGGGCCATCATACTGGCCCACTCAGATGGGCCAGCGTGTAGAGAGAGTAGTGGTGTCGGACGGTTTATGGCGCGGCGGGATGGTGATGGGATGGCCACAGTGTCGGTTTTTCTCTCTTTTCTCTCTCTATCTCTTTGGAGTCCTGTGGTTGCGAGCATCCGACACAGTAAACATTGGAAACATGCAGCGTGGGAGAAAAAATGTGCCAATGCCAGGCAAATATCAGTCCCGAGGCGCAAGTGTTAGAAGATTACATCTGGCTTCATGCTCCAATTCACTACATGCTGCCGCTTATGGATATATTTCCTATACAATGTGTAAATCCAATACAGGCGTAAAATAAACCAGATGTAGAATTTATCTGTGTGATATTAATTAAGAAGTTTTTTTAAAGCTACACTTACGACCCCGTAATCATTTTTGAAAAATTTATCGAGCAGCAATGTGCTGCAAACAAAACGAGACATAACATGACATGACATTACGAGATACGAGCTTTTTATAGTAACTGCCAACAAGCGTTGACAGAAGATCGTATCTAGTTACTTGTGTGTTGCTTTACATTGCGCACCTAATTATTTTGAATGATCAATGTTTAATTTAGCACATAAATACAAATTTATGTGCTAAATTTATATCAATATACTTCTTGGGTTTTTGTTAAGTTTTTTAGTCCGTATGACACAGCCATTTTTGTCGGTAGTGTTTCGTAGAAAAATTAAAATACCCTGGACAAATTGTATGCCCAGGGGACTAGCCAAGATGTCACTTGTACATTGACAGACACCATACGAAAATAAAAAAATGTATGGGCACATGCTACAAAAATCACGTGGACTATAGTTCGTGTCATACAAGATGACGCGCAGATTTATCAAATCTAAACTTTAATAACATGACAATAGGGCACGCGTCGTCCTATATAACACGATCTACATATCCTTACATTAATTAAGTTTCGGTTTGCGTTTTTTTTTTTATCAACGATCGTCATCTTAGCTAGGCTACCAGAACCCCTAGTGTACATTTATTTGATAGCGTGACGTGACGTACGCGTGTGCGTTAAGTCTCATTTATGGGATTTAGAAACAGCGCGCCAAGCGGGACGTTTTGGAAACTCAAAATCCCATACAAAATGAGACTCATGCTACCGAATAAATTTACACTAAGGGTAATGACCTATTTTGCCGTTATTAGTTTGATTAAGTTTCAATCCTGGGTTCCTTATCTTGTCTTAAATAGGCACATTACACAAGAAACAGTCCCGCTTCCGCTTATCCCTCGCACCGCTCCGCTCCCACGACAGCACGGTTCGTTACACATTTTTCCGTCAACGCGTTTGTCTGTCTCACCCCTAATTACCCCCCCCCCCCTCCCGCTCCTCCTTCTGAGGGTGAGAAGGAAATCCAAACATACATCCTCATTCAGAAATGACATTTCCGGTAATATGATAAACATGATTTACGATATGATAACTAAGAAATTTATCAAATTACCTTCTATGTATACGAACAAAGTAACAAAAATATGTATACGTACACGACCTTATTGTCCATATATTAAGGTGGTGCATACATATTTATGGCACTTTGTCCGTATCGACATTTTTAGATGTGACTGTACATATATTATGATTTATCCCGCAAATTTTGAATATATATTGGTGTATTCAATTATAACTTCTACATCGCGTATAAAATAAACTTATGATTAGTTATAATGAAGATCTTTTCGAGCGTGCCGTGGCACTCGTACTCACGCACGCAGAAATACTAAACTAAATAGACACACAATTATAATAACTTGATATATTAGGTTGTTCAAACTCCCGCACATGGCTGTTTTTTTAAGTCTAATAATTTTAAAGTAAAAGTCTTTAGACATTTTTGACTTCGAATGTTCCACTCACGTAATTATTTAACTACGTTTATTATTTTTAGTCTCACCGGAGTTTTTACTTATTTGTAAAAGAAACTCAAAGTTCTGAAAGTTCAAAGAAACTCAAGTTCAAGATCTACTTAACATAACTATTAAATTGGAAAAAAAATTACGCATACCTAAGCCAAAAAGGCTATTGTATACCAAAAATACGTTACATCATTTTGGAAGAGAGCTGATGAGTATCAATATATTCAAAATATGTACTGGATCGATTTTTATCGAACATTTCTAAGAAACACCGCAAGGAAACTCGCTTTCACGTAAAAAAACCGCATCAAAATTGGTCCTTCCGTTTGAGAGCCACGATGCCGCAGACACACAATGGCGTCAAACATATAATGGCTCCTCTACACGATGGGCCATCATAGTGACCCACTAAGATGGGCCGGCGTGTAGAGAGGGTAGTGGTATCGTATGACTTATGGCGCGGCGGGATGGCGATGGGGTGGTCATGATGTCGGTTTTTCGACCGCACGTAAAAGGTAGTGGGCCAGCGATGATGCATAGGTACGCATCTAGTCGTGGCCAATTCCATAGTGCGTGCTCTCAACCACCGCATGGCCATCTCGCTGGTCCAGCGCTGGGCCATTGTTTAGAGGAGCCATAACCATAACCCCCCTTTTTTGCGTCGTGGATTAAAATACGCCTACCATTTTTATCTAATCTACATATTCACAACCAAGAAAATTCATTCGCATCTCACATAATGCCGCAGACAGATAAACCAGAGGTTTACTCAAGGGTACCTTTTGGCAGATTAACATTTTTTTGCTCTGAGATTTCTTGACTGGATTTAATATGTTTAAGCCAGATTTGATACAGACGTTAGAAAGGCTTTTTACTTATTTAAATAACGGCGGGGTCACCTTGGTTTGTTGTAAAATATTCTTAGAGATTGATGACAAAAAAAAGCTCTTGTTAATTTTTACTCCATTTTTGCAGATCGCTTTTTTTTATACTACGTCGGTGGCAAACAATCATATGGCTCGCCTGATGGTAAGCAGTCTCCGTAGCCTATGTACGCCTGCAACTCCAGAGGAGTTACATGCGCATTGCCGACCCTAAACCCGCCGAGGGGGGGGGGGGGCTCGTTGAGCTTTGGCAAACTTAATTACCGGCAGGAACACAACACTATGAGTAGGGTCTAGTCTAGTTATTTCGCTGCTGTTTTCTGTACGGTGGAGGTACTTCCCCAGTTGGGCTCTGCTCTAGATCTGGAATGACATCCACTGGCTGTGCCCTATCACAGAAAGCGAGATAACATTCACAATGCCCATACCTCTCTTTTGGACGTAGTTTAAGGACGTACCCGGGTTGAATTTATTTATTTCATTTACAAGAACAGTTTATACCACTTGCAATTTATGAATATTAATTAACACACTTATACTCGTACATAAGTAACTGTGTAGAAATAATTCTTCAACTCTTCACTCATTCATAGTCTCACAGTAAGCGAGGCACCTGGACGCTAGTTTAGATCAACAATCAGTAAATATATCTACTTGTACATCGTTACTCAGAAGCCCATTCCACGTGTTGATCATATGCACAATGGTGAGTGGCGGCGAGCCGCGGTAGCACGCGGTCTTGCGCTGTTTGACTTGACAGCTGCAGGTAGGGGCGCCCGGCGAGATCCACGTTCGACGTGTTGCCTCTCTGTCGCACTTGTAAATTCGTAGGTAAGTGTAACAGGGAGGCAACACATCGAACGTGGTCCGCGGTAGGTCCTCTGTTCGAAGGAACAATAATGAAGTTGAGGATGTTGTGCAGTTCCGTTGAAAACTGATTGGCTTTCAACGAGGGACCTCCTACTTTCGTGTATGACTTCTATTAAGAAGAGTAGATTTTGTGTCTTTATTACATATATTCGTTCCTGCAGCGGTATCATGGTTCCATTTTTATCACTTGTCACTATGCCCGTCACTTTCGCGCTTACATACTTGTTAGAACGTGACAGGTATGGTGACAAATGATAAAGAGCCGACCATCTTAGCCATACTGAGTTAAGTATGGATGTTTTCTATGTATTTAAGTTTCTATCTATATGTATCTATTATATTTTAGCTTACTGAGTTACTAGACCGATTTGTAAGGTCATAAGCTTCTCCCATATTATATATTTGTATTTATATATTTTACGTATTATACAGTATACTTTTTTACCCAAATTACACCCAATTATAAAAAAAAAAACTTTGTCCTTCCTTTCTTCGTCAAAAAATGGAAAACCCTCACCCCTTATTTATTTACTTTCGTGTTTTCATTTCTAGTTACTAATAATAGAAGCTTGGAAAATACTCTAAGTTTATAATAAAAATGGTCCATATTATCCAACGATTATATGGGCCACTTTTTTACAACTAATTGCCTAATAAAATAACCTACATGAACAAAGAAAAAATCGCAGTAAATCCCCAATGGAAGTTTAGAAAGAGTCGTTTATCAAAAAACGCCCTTATCCAAGTTAATTTGCGAGTTGTAAAAAAGTAAAAACCACTTGAAAGTCGTTGTCGGTGAACTTGGGACACAAATCTTGCCTAATCGAGGAAAGAAATTCAACCGCTTATGCGAATGTAGAATTTAAGGCATAATGCCTTGTGAGATTTTATTGACTTGATTTATTTACCTTCCGCTCTCCTTCCGACTACTAGATTTTTTTAACAGTCCTCGCTAAAGCTCGGCGCCTAACTGCAACTCTACGTAGTACATAAGCTCCAGTGTCCCTAAAACAAGTTTCAAGAGTCATCTTTGTCATTTGACAAAGTTCAATTCAAGCTATCAATTCATGTCATTAAAGATTAGATTTGGCAAACCTGCGCGTCATCGTGGATAGCACGAACTATACATTGTCTGCACTCTCAGGAGCCTAGCCAAGTTGATAATCGTTGATAGAAAATGTAAATCGATACTTAAGTAATGTATGGAATTAGTCATGGGCGTTTTCGTCCCATCCGTCATTCCGACATAGTTTTTCTTTTCCTTTGGCAATACATAGAAAATGCCCATGACTCAGGAACAAATATCTATGCTCATCACACAAATAAATGCCCTTATGGGGATTCGAACCCAGAACCATCGGCTTCATAGTCAGGGTCACTACCCACTAGGCCAGACCGGTCGTCAGAACTGGTAACCATGGTAATAAAAATGTTTGGGGCTTTTGCATCAACCATAATTAAAATAGAGAAAACACAGTTAACAATAGAATAAGTTTTCAGACTCGTATTTTCCGAATGCACCAAAATCGCATTTGGAAAGGATATTTATATTCTTACACAAGATATGGCCCCATTTATCGGTCAAATTTATCCCCCTCTTAACTTGAGTTATTTACACTTAAATTTATTATGTTTTTAAGCTTCTGGGAATTTGTTGTTCACGAAAAAGGGTAAGGAATGGACGGTAAATTTACTGGCAGGTATTTTATGGAGGCTGTAATCTGAATAAATTATTTCTCTAGGCTAATAAATAAATAAGTATATTATTAGAGTATGGCCCAAAAATACGTTGACAAAGAATATTAAGAGGCTGTCAACACCCAATATCCTTGAAATTGAAATTGATGTTACTTAAACAGTTTTTTAAGAAAGACTATTTGTTTTAGTCAAGTAAGAAAAATATATGTTCATATAAATTATATTTCCAAGACCGTGGTTGTACTCGATACACGATTGAACGAAATCGGCTCGATAGAAAATAATTGTAAAGATTGGTCTTAAAATCACAATTAAACGGTTTTATGTCTTTATTGTTTTGACTTATGGGTCTGCAATTAAAATCACAATTTCAAAACATTTATATCTAAACCGTGGTTGAGTAAAATATTACACTAATAAACCACTTTTTTTATTTAAATATTTTTCTTATTATTGCCTTGCCCAGGCCCAGTAACATGCGAAAGTGCTATCTCATTTACTCCGATACAAATAGACAATGTGCTGCTTTAGGTATTGACAGCCTCTTAAGAGGAAAGGGGGCGGCCGTTTCTCCATACAAAAGTAGTCCTCATTTTGCTTTCTGGATATTGACATTATGGAAAATATTTTTACATAATTTGACGTATATTAATCGTAGCTATGCCCCTACGTTTGACTTTTTTAGATTTTTTAATTATTGTAAAAATTAGGAGCGAAAAACAGTTTTCATACAAATTCTTAAATGCTTCTAACTCTTATTTATAATAACTTAAAACTACAAAACTTCTTTGAAATTATGACATTTACTGAACACGTGCACTATATCACATAGATAAGAACATTGACATAATATATATGTATCTAAGGACGGGCCTTACGGACACTAAAACTGGTGCTAGTTCGAATTCGAGCCGATCGTGCAGTCTAACGCAGATGTAGATGTAGATGTAGTGTAGGGACGCCCGGCCGGAAACAGGTGGGCTGTCGATCACGTGTCGCGTTCATTCAACCCAATTCCCTGAGGTTGGAGCTGCAGGTTACTATCCTGGCGGCATTCCCACACTATTCTCCTCAAATCTTCTTGGTTTCCTGTAGAACAGAAGGACATCTTTAAGTTCGACATCCTTTAGTTAGTTTTCTTCCAGAATGTCTCCACCGAATATATTATATCGCGGTGCCGCATACATAATACATTCAGCTAGTAAGTGTAAGCTAGTCTCCTCCTTACCACAGTGTGGACAGGAGGCGTCTCTACTGATTTCCATTATCTTAACTTAGCAGTTTAACGCAACTAGTTGCGACCAATCGCGTTGTGGCGTTATGGCTCCTCTTCACGATGGCCCAGCGCTGGCCCAGCGAGATGGCCATGCGATGGCTGACACGCCACTACATGATGGCGACATTCAGTTGCGATCTATTCGTCTTCCAAAATGGACGTGGGAGCATTAGCCGCTGCAGCAATTTATTTATACGCCACGTACCAACCTTTTCTTAATCTGCACAATAATAAAGTAATTAAAAAGAAATGACGTAGAAGATTATGGTGGATGTTATCTATCCATCGCAATAAATAAATAAACTACTTATTATAGTTATTATGGGACAGTATTACACAAATTGACTAAGTCCCACGGAAAGCGCAATAAGGCTTGTGTTGTGGGTACTTAGACAACGATATACATATTATATACATTTTTTTTTTTTTTATACTACGTCGGTGGCAAACAAGCATACGGCCTGCCTGATGGTAAGCAGTCTCCGTAGCCTATGTACACCTGCAACTCCAGAGGAGTTACATGCGCGTTGCCGACCCTAACCCCACCCCCCCTCGTTGAGCTCTAAACACATAGAACTAAAAAAAATACTTAAATACATATAAATACTTAAATACATAGAAGACATCCATGACTCCGGAACGAATATCCATGCTCATCACACGAATAAATGTCCTTACCAGGATTTGAACCCGGGACCATCGGCTTCATAGGCAGGGTCACTACCCACTAGGCCACACAGGTTGTCACCTAAGTCAATTTAAATTTGTGCAATAAACTCTTCAAAGCTTTGAAACCTTACTAAAAATCATTACTTGTCTCTTCCTTAATGTGCCGCTGTGTTGGTATATATTGTGCATATATATATAATTTATGTATGTATATTTAGATATGTAGGTATCTAATATTAATTTCTTTTATTATTGGTATATTTATTTATTTAAATTGTGAATGTACTGTATATACAGATGTCTGCGTAATGTATAAGTAATTTTCCTAATCCTCTAACTAATTCGTGCACTATTTGTTATAAAAACTTGTTTTTTTTAATATCCTGCTACCTTATTTCTATAGTTTTGGTCTTTATGTTTGGGGTTCCATGTTACGCTTTCTCCCCGATATAACTCTAAAAACTTTATTCTTTCGTGATGCGGCCACATACTCGTCATTTTTAATCAAAATAATACACAGCACGAACGTCCTCACTCGACCGCGTTCGAGCACGCACTGAGGGATGGGCCACGTGTAGATGCGGACAGCCATCGCTGGTCCACTGCCTTTGATGTGCGGACGAAAAACCGACACCGCGGCCATTCCACCGCCATCCCGCGCGCCATAAGCCATCCGACACCACTACCCTCTCTACACGCTGGCCCAGCTTAGTGGACCACTATGATGGTCCATTGTGTAGAGGAGCCATTACACAGGGGCTTAAGTGAGCGAATAACTCGCGAACGCGAAGCGGCGCGACGCGGCGGCCCACGGCATTCGCGTTCGTAAACGATATCGCCCATGTAGGATACTTCCATAGGTATCAAAGAATGGATTCACCCGCGCCGCGCCGGTTCGCGTTCGCGAGTTATTCACTCACGTAAGCCGCTGCGGTAGACTGCGTCATTAGCTCAAATTCGTGTGCGTGACACCGCTGTACTGTCCCCATTCTTATTGCCCGTAAAGCCCCTCCTTAGATATATGTAAATGGACAAGAACGACCATCAAAGGTTCCCAAACTGTACGAAATAAAATATACAACCCGCAAATGATTTCCACCTCCTTTTACTGAGTCCTTCAATTGTGAGCACTCGAAAGGGCACACTTTTACGCTCGCTTGGGTAAAGGTGCTTACACACGCCTCGCGTCTGAAGGGCCTTTAGTCTGGGTTTTTTAATGACTCGCTAACTGTTGGTGTATGTGTTTTTTAAGTATATTACGTAAGCAAATAAATAGATAAGCTGGCATTGCAGTATACCGGGTGTGGACTGTAACACGTACACAAATTTGCTGTGGGCTACTCCTCAAACTGACCAACTGTTGAGCGACTTTTAAAAATAATTTATGTTTCGATTTTTAGTACACTTTAAAGTTTTTTCGTTCGTTGAAGATAATATATAATTTGTATGAAGAATATGAAGTCTAAAAACGAAGAGAAAGTTTTATAAAAGTTGTACGGCCCGATTCGAACTTTGAGATCCATCAGATATTAGGTCTAGATACAATATGGATAGGATACGTGAGTGACAAAAGTGACGTTTTTGTTTTCAGAAACGTCACTTTTGACACTGGCATATCCGATCCATATCGTATCTTGACCTAATATTTGACGTATCTTAAAGTTTGAATAGGGCTAATTGAACAGAAGTGTCAATGTTTGAGGAGTACAAACTATGTTTTAATTATTTGCTCGTGTTACAAGCCCCACCCGGTAGAGGCGCTTGGGGGCCTAGCCAAAATGACAGTCGTTGATATTTATTATAATTCCAGACCGTGCTAAACTACTTGACATATATGAATTCAAAAAACAGTTTACTTCGTATCTAATGGCCCAGGCTTGTATTAGAATTGTATGACTATTGCCAAATGTATTATTTTCTATTGACTGTGTATTTAAATTTTGTATTTGATTTGTAACACTATTATTATTATTATTATTTGACATTGTATTTAAATGTGTAACCTGAATAAATGAAATTTGTAGTAGTATTAATATTAATGACTAACAAGGAAGGGTACCCAACTGTCCGACTCCGATTTGATTAATTTTGATATATGTTATAGAGTAGTCTAAAATAACGGACACGTATTTTTTTTTAGCTGCCCAAACTCACTAGAAATTGGGAGAAATTGTCCTCCAAAGTACTAAAAAGTTACTAAATCTTCTAACTCCTATAGAAAGTGATGCTCAAGCAACTTGCTAGTTAATGGCATAGATATAAGAAGTAAGGAGATTTATAACGAAGCATAATTTCAACGAGTCTCGCTGTCTCCAACTGTCCCCCACCACATCATTAAAGGCGTGGCCAGACAACCAACTCACGCGCTGTGATTGGCCAAACCGCGCGGTGTAGAAGTCTAGAGCGGCGGCACTAGAGTGAGGACGATTCGATAGAGCTATCGATATTTTACATGTTCTGAACATGACCTTAGAGTTTTGACATTTTTGTTTTAAGTAATAATTGCCATAGACTTAATTTATATTCCTTTAAATTTTTGACCTTATTTACGAGCTAAGAATTTTAAGGTGTAAGGTATATGAGTTGATCCAAAAGTTCTCTTACAAAGGTTTTTACTGATAAAATGTAATACAAAGCTTTTAATTTAAAAAAAAAACATGTACCATGATGCGAAAGCTTGTTTATGCTTAACTAATCAAATTGGTTTAAATTTTAGTCATTATTTGATGTAATTTTTGTTTAAATTGTTTACTTTGGGATTGTCGTTAGACGTGAGCGCTTCATTAAAAAAATAGTTTCAGTTTATTATATCATATTTCGTCACCAATTGAAAGCAATTCCAGCATGTTACATAGAGTTATGAAGAACTGCGAAAGCAAGTTATAGTAAATTATATTGTAAGTATAATGCACCATTAAATAAGCTTTTAAATCATATGTACGAATAATAAGGAAAGAGTAATCATAATTATCAGTAAAAATCTTTCTGATAGAACTTTTGGATAGACTAAGTATACAATATACTATTATTTTAAACATATTTATATTCTATCGTTATATAAATGAGGCGAAGTGTAACTGGAAACATTTTTCTTGAAAATGATCCAAACAAATAACACTTTTCTCGCTCGTAAACCAGTTAGGGGCCTCTACCTGTAGCATCTATCCACTTTTCTTTAATACTGGAATTTTTCGGGAAACTGAAAAAAATTGCAATTATGAACATATTTGATTATACCTAGTGCAGTTATTCGAATCGTTGCTAAGAACCTGAATAAAATACAGGATGATTCAGGAGACGTGAGCAGGATCAAGCCTGCATATTCGGTAAATTATCAGCAACTGTTTCGTACCAGTATTTGTGAGATTAACGTTAATTTAATTTTTACTGTTCAAAAAAAGAGTTTTATTTTATTTACGATATTTATGGTCACCCTTTTTGTTTTATCCATAATAAGTGACAAATTGAGTGTCATCGGAGTGTGGTTACTTTTATAAAATCGTATCTTACTCAAGTGTGACATTTTATTTTCTTCATAATCAAAGTGCTGTCATAACGGTTAAAGAGGTTTTATCTTTCTTAATTAAGTGTTGTAGGGTGTCCATGATTGTAGATAATCAAATTTGTCCTTAAGAAAAAGTTAAATAACAGATAAAAAGCGTGATTGTTTTACTTAAATATGATGGTGAACGATTCATTAACATTTACTGATTGTGTAGGCTTAGTCCAGCTCACGTCTCATGAATCACCCTGTATACTTATAGGTATAAACTATAATGTTATAAATAAATTGTACTTAATTAAATCAGTTTATTTTTTGGCTTACCTATTCGATTTTTAATCCAAATTAATAAGTATGAAATTAAACATTAGGTGCATATAAAATAATTGTAAAATTTTACTTGAAAAATAATTACTTTCATACACACTACATCCAAACATTTTTATCGATAACGCTCAAAGATCAATTATATGCACGAGCACCACTCTACTTCGCGGCGTCAATGAAGGGAGCGGTTGGCGGCCGTACCAAGAAACAATAATGCCCCTGTGAATATCGTTAGCGGTTTAATGCATTGCGCCGTTGCTATGGACACTACAAATAGTTTTCCATGCCAAAGCGTCAATGTAGGATGCATAGTCAAATTGCCACGCGTTTGTATGACAACATGGTCTGACTCAGAAAAATCATATGTCACTGGATTTATTTGTTAAAATGTGTGGTTTTATTGACTAATACGTGAAAAAAAATGTGGTATGTAACTCCATGATCCTTATAGTTTTTGGATGCACTCCTATTTCGACACAAAATAACGCTATAATTCGGCATTTCAATAAAATTGACGCGCACATTGTTCAATGACAGCTAATTTGCTACTGTCTTACGGCGGGCTGGTATGGCCACGATGTGGCCATGTCGCGGCGACACGCGCCACGCCTCCGTCAGCCATCTAGTACTTTCTATGATCTGAGGTTAATGGCTTATTTGATACGTTTGAGTACAGGAAAAAATAATGTACACGTGTTTTTAGGGTTCCGTAGCCAAATGGCATAAAACGGAACCCTTATAGTTTCGCCATGTCCGTCTGTCTGTCTGTCTGTCTGTCTGTCTGTCTGTCTGTCTGTCTGTCTGTCTGTCTGTCCGAGGCTTTGCTCCGTGGTCGTTAGTGCTAGAAAGCTGAAATTTGGCATGGATATATAAATCAATAAAGCCGACAAAGTCGTACAATAAAATCTAAAAATTTAATTTTTTTTAGGGTACCTCCCCTACACGTAAAGTGGGGGTGAAATTTTTTTTTCGCTTCAACCCTAGAGTGTGGGGTATCGTTGGAAAGGTCTTTCAAAACTAATAGGGGTTTTCAAGAAACATTTTTTGATAAAGTGAATATATTCGGAGATAATCGCTCCGAAAGAAAAAATAAATGTGTCCCCCCCCTCTAACTTTTGAACCATAGGTCCAAAAAATATGAAAAAAAATCGTGGAAGTAGAGCTTAAGAAAGACATTAAATGAAAACTATAGCGGACATGATCAGTTTAGCTGTTTTTGAGTTATCGCAAAAAGTTTTCCCTTCATAGTAAAAAGACTTATTTTAATTAGGTACTGATTATGCAAATTTGCCTATTTGTTTAACTCAGGTGAAAGGTAACGTTTCATCCCTTGGTTAACAATTTACTATACTTTAAGCTCCAGTTTAGCTTATTGTGACGGAAGAGTAACTACGGAACCCTACACTGAGCGTGGCCCGACATGCTCTTGGCCGGTTTTATTTATATATGCTTAAACTCAAGTTTTCCTAAAAAAACACCCGTCTTTATGTGTAACTTTAGCGATAAGATATTATAAAACTTCGAATGTCGATTTTTTTAGGAAAAAATGAGTTTTAGCTGATATAACAAAACACGTGTTCATTATTTTTTGCTGCTTTCAAACATATACTCAAACCAGCCATTAACTAGCAAGTTGCTTGAGCATCACTTTCTATAGGAGTTAGAAGATTTAGTAACTTTTTAGTACTTTGGAGGACAATTTCTCCCAATAGGTTGAGTTTGGGCAGCTAAAAAAAAATACGTGTCCGTTATTTTAGACTACTCTATAACATATATCAAAATGAATCAAATCGGAGTCGGCCAGTTGGGTACCCTTCCTTGTCAGTTTCAGTTAGGTTAGACATAAGAGACAATTTTGTACACCTGCATTGTGGGTAATACATACAGATGAAACTTATATTTATGTATCTACCATCTTTCTTGTAACCTATGTTTGACAAAATAAATGAATGAATTGAATTGATAGTAAACGTCAATCAAAACTTAAATAATGTATGGAAATAGCCACGTGACTATTCGTAGCATTTGTCGATGATTGTACGATTGTCATCTTGACTAGGCCCCCAGGAGTGGCATGAGCACATTGTCGGCATTTTACAGGTAGGTATAACTAGAATGGTCCACAAAATTGCCAATACAGTGTATTTTCCAGAAATTTTATAGAAAATTGATAGTTGGTACTTTACTATTAGAAATAATTATGTATTTCTGACTACATGAGTTGTAAAAATTTGATCAAATTGTTACTCCGACAAAGTTGCAGGAGGCTAGTTACAAATAAAAAAGTATAACAGATAGTTGTGTTTTATTCAAACAAACATAGTCCATTGTGCCATCTTCCCACAAGCACGGAATTGGCCGAGTTTCCTTACAACACTTAAGGGCGCCCTCGTGTCTGCGCTCCACGTGCAGTAATTGCCTGAATACCTCTGAATAGCGACCAATTACGAGGCTTCTAGACATTCTCATGGACCCGGGTATGTCTTTAAACTACGTCCACAAGAGAGGTGCAGAATATTATTGCGAATGTCATCTCGCTTTGTGTGGTAGGGCACAGCACAGCGGATGTCATTCCAGTTCTAGAGCAGAGCCCAACTGGGGAAGTACTTCCACCTTACAGAAAACCGCAGCCAAATAACACTAGACCCTACTCATAGTATTGTGTTCCTGCCGGTGAGTAAGGTTGCCAGAGCTTAACGAGGGTGCGAGGTGCTAGGCACCGCAACGCGCATGTAACTACAGGCGTACGTAGGATAGACTACGGAGACTGCTTACCATCAGGCAGGCCGTATGCTTGTTTGCCACCGACGTAATATAAATAAATATTATTAAATAGCGACAGTGGTATTGAGAATTTGAAATACTACCTAGTTAAAGCAAGCAATATTACTTTGCTAATCCGCGAGAAAATAACGTGTTAGTCAATCAGTGCTATACGTTATACTTACTTGCGTATTTTTACATGCAATTAAAACATTCCACCATCAAAAGTACAAAACTCGACACGTGTTTCGCCTCTCTACGAGGCATCCTCAGGAGATGCTGGAGATGTTGACCGTCTGACACCCGACAACTAAAACTTTAGTTACACTACTAACACGTTATTTTCTCGCGGATTAGCAAAGTAATATTTCTTGCTTTAATTAGCATGGATTTCCGCAAAGTAACGCCTGATTCTATTAATTAATACTACCTAGTCTTAAATTCTTAGTAGCAGGGCCCGTACTTTTCATGCCGTTGAAAGAAAAATGACGTCACGCTACATAGAGTATGATTCCAATTAGTATTTTCGTAATAATTAATCATTTATCAACCTCTTTAGGTAAGTTATACATATACTTGACAATCAGTACAGAAACGTCTAACTGACTTTCATCTTATTGTCACTCAAATAAATAATAGATTATTAATTTATTAAATAATACATATTTTTGATTTTTAAGAGCGTAACAAGCTTTTATTCTCTTAACAAGTATTTATTTTGATACCCGTCAATAAGTAAATTATCTGTAGTATTGTAAAACAACTCCCTGTATGTTAAATTACGTCATTTTTGCGTCAACGCCATGAAAAGTACGGGCCCTGCTTATTAGGTACGTATTATAAATTCGTTTAAGTCCTCTGAGATCTCTAGGGTATAAAACATTTTAATGGTATTAGATAATATTTCATACGAAACATAAAACAAGGTACTGTCAAGAAATTATTAATGAGATAGGAAAATTAAAAAAGAAAAGTGTACGGAGGTGTGGCAAGGATGGATGAGAGAATAATAAGAAATGATTATATTGAAAGTATACCTACAAGTATAAGATGAAATGAAATGAAAAATTAAAAGGTTCAGCGGCTTAAGAGGCCGTTATCGATTTTAGTCGCAAAAATGACAAATTGATAGATTTAGCGCATGAAATTGTACACCTTTTGTTAACTATTAAAAATAACAAGTACTGTACCCCTAGTGTAAATTTACTTAGTCGATAGCGAAACGTGACGTACGCGTTTGCGTTAAGTCTCATTTTGTATGGGTTTTTGAACAGCGCGCCAAGCGGGACGCTTTGGAAAGTCAAAAATCTCATACAAAATGACACTTAACGCAAATGCGTACGTCACGTTTCGCTGTCGAAAATATTTACACTAGGGGTACAGGTTTCTATTAGCACGCCTTGTTATCTTTCATTATAATAAATAATTTTTTTTTAAAACATACTCACTTAATTAGTAATGATTTTTTTTCTGATGGACGTTTAGGTAAACGCGCGTAAAGCAGTGATTTTGTCGATCTTATTTGTAAATTTTGTAAAGTTTGGACTGTTAAAAATGGTAATTTTGTATTACACATATCCTGTACTTCAACTTTAATAAACTACATTTTTGTTATTATAAATTTGAAGTAGTGTAAATGAAAGTTAGACGAAATCAATTTTCTCCAGAAATTACTTCAAAACAAGTGACAATTTTTATGAAAATAGACTTAATTTCAACGTAATTTTGATACTTAAATAATCTACAACATTTGCTGAAACTGTTCCCTCGGGAGTTATAGCTTTTTCTTTTAATTCTGTCACTAATTCGTAACGAACCATGTAAGTTTACTTTTAAAATAATGACGTTTATAATTTAATATTTTTGTTTATGTTTAAAATTATTTAATTCGTTAATTTAACAGCCGTTTAAAATATTTTTACATAATTTTCAATCGTGGCTGAATGCCGAATAAGTCTGTGCCTTCGATACCTAACCTGTCAAGAAAATACAAAATGGCGGACGAATGTTTGATATGTCACCGTATTTAAGCTTAAAATTTAGTTTTTTCTTCACAAGTGTGATGAAAAACATTGTGTGTAACTCCGGGGGTAAGAATATTGCAAACTCGGGTCTGTCATTACCACCCTCGTATCCAAAATTTCACTTACCCTACCCTCCTTGAATGTATTATTGTCAATTTGTCCGTTTCGATATTTAATACCTAGAGTACCTAGACTGTAGGTACCTACATTTCATAATACTATATAGGGACTGCTATGCGTTGTCAGCATTCCGTGCGGCTACGGAAGGCCCGACGCATAGCTCGCTCCTTAGTTGTCTCCCGGTCGTGATTGGAAAAATACACGTCTTAATTAAGTACTGCCCCAAGTAGCATTCGGGGTTCTATATGAGATGTCTAGTCGTTCACATGTACTCCACAAGCTGTGTAAGTCAGCTGTATAAGAGCTGTATAGCTTGCTATAATGCTCTTATAGAACCAGTTTGGGCACAAATTAGACAGCCTTAAGTTCACTATGGCTGTACATTAGCAGTATAAGAGCATTATAATAGCAGTTTAAGTAGTAACATCGGACTTAAGGCTGACTAATGGCACTATATGGGACGCAGTGTGAACCATACAACGTACATGAGTGTAATAAAGAGTAACAAGTGGCTAAATACACAGCTATCACAGTTATAAAATCCGACAAAAGTACTCCAGTGCTACCTAAAATTCACGTGGGTCCATTATATTTCTTTATTTTATTTATTCCTCATTAAGTTTGGTTTTTTGTGTGCCATCAGAAACACCGGCGGATCCTTTGGATAAATTTTATGATAACACGCGGTAAAGTACCTGTTTTAAATTCTTAATAATGTTAAATGCTATGGGAATGCAAGTTTATCGTGAAATGTATACATATTTACAGCTAAAATATTCACGCGCCTCTGTAAAAACGCGATATTCATTTTAAAATATTTAAAACTGGCTGAGAGGAAATCAACAATTTTCAGTTTTTGACATTATATTGGCATTATAATTATACTACGGTAATTAATTATAGCATGAAACCAAAACTCAATCGCTCTATCTGCGTATTTTGTGATAAATTTGCATGATAATTTTGGAGATTTATTTGGTAAATATTTTAGGTTACGCAGAACAAAATGGTGGAAATGAAATACGGTTATGTGAACTGATATAACTCCAATTTAATGCGGTGAGCGTATAATAGGTTCACATGTGTTCTGTTAGAATGCTGTTACCTATATAAAGTCCCACATTTGTACCACTACAGAGCCAATGTCTATAAATTTATTCTAATGTGAACTAATGTACAGCTTTAAGATGTAGTTTAGGTCAATTGTGTATCATCGTATAATTCTTTCAATAATATACTGAAATTTTAGAGATCCTTTCTTCTTCCACCGGTTCTCGCTCTTATTTTCCAAGGTTTGTTATTCATTTTCAGAAATTTTTGCACGCGACGTAATATAAACACACAGCTTGTGGGATAAGTGTAATAGAATATCACATTCACATTCATTTTCAGCTTACAGCAAATTAGAGTAGTACTTGTGGACAAATAAACTGCTATTGATGTTAATGGACAACACATATAATCCTTTTAACAGCCTACAGTGCACATGCGAACCATTTAAACACTTCTGTACAGCTAGTAAAAAAAGGTTATTTTAATGATCACAAACAAGTCCTACTACAGCTACTAGCTGTATAACAGTCTCAAACAAGTAAACATAACAGCTTTTGGCTTTATAAATGACCATGTGTGTTCTATTAAAATGCTAGCTCTACAACATCGTACAAGTAGGCTGTTAAACAGCGGTTGCCGTATCTCTACCCTCCTATAATGCTCTTAGTCAGACGGCTGACTAAAGGATAGTTGTTAGATTATTATAACACCAACAGTCGTATAAAAGTATAACTCTACCCTCCTATAAGTCCCTTAGACAGGTATAGGTGTTATTAATCGCAATAATGCAGCTTATACATCACGAGTGAACTGTAATAATGCTTCAAGTACACCTGGGAACTAAATGTGTACTCTTAAATGGAGTAAAATGCTACTTGGGGCCGCATTTCTTATTATATACTCCCAGATATCCTATAGTGGTGACCCCGAATGAACATTAATTGAGTGCACCTTGAACTTTTACGGCAGTGAATTATAATATTATTTTGCATACAGACTTAAGTAATAATTATTTTATGGGGATCTGGTTGAGTTAAATTCGTAATCGTCTTGAGTGCGCGTGTGTTTGCGTGTGCTATCGGGCAGACAACTCCCCGGCTCCAGGGTCATCGGAAGCAAATTTAAGAGGTGTAGCAGAATGTCTCCGACACCACCAACCCCACAAACAACAACTATTGAATTATCCGCTATATCATTAGCTGCAAAGATACCTGATTTTTGGCAGGACCAGCCGCGACTATGGTTTTTGCAGGTGGAAGCTATTTTAGCACAACAAAAGGCAGGTGATCAATCAAACTACAATATGGTCATCGCAAAATTAGGAAAGCAAGCAATTCAGCAAGTTGCGGATATCCTTGAGAAGCCGCCTAGTGAGAACAAATTCGATACTCTGAAGGCCAGATTGCTTAGTGTTTACGAGGAGACAGAAGCGAAGAGGTTACAGCAATTGATGTCAGACATGGAATTGGGTGAGCAACGACCATCTCAGCTAATGAGGAGAATGCGTGACCTTGCGCGTGATAAAATTCCGGACGACACTTTAATCTATTTTTGGCAAGGTCATCTACCACCATCGGTAAGGGCAGTCGTAGCGTCAGCAGATTCAAAAAACTTAGAAA
This sequence comes from Cydia pomonella, assembly GCF_033807575.1. Lineage (NCBI taxonomy): Eukaryota > Metazoa > Arthropoda > Insecta > Lepidoptera > Tortricidae > Cydia > Cydia pomonella. Next base: position 31,942,113 of record NC_084705.1, on the reverse strand, counting down.
GCCTTGCAAGTATTGCCGACAAGGTCATGGAGACGTTTAAACCGAATGAAGTCGCCTCAATTCAGACAACATCGCGCCAAAGTTCACCGAATGATTTTATAACGGCGGAATTAGCGAAGATTAACAGCCGCATCAGTGAATTAGCCAGCTCTAGTGGACGAGGTAGGAGCCGAAGGAGGAACCGCAGCCAGGGACGTGCACGTAGTCGCTCACGCAACAACAGCCGCTCTGGGAGGACCCCTAACAGCCCTGATTGGTTGTGTTTCTACCATTACCGATACAAGACCAAGGCCAATAAGTGCGTGCAGCCATGCAGCTGGAAAGGACAGTCGCCGACGGGAAACTAGACACCGTGCAGACGTTTTCGGCGGAACCCTGCACCTTGGTAAATAATTATCGCCTTAGTGTAATAGATAGAAACTCTGGTTTTAAATTTTTGGTCGATACAGGCGCAAATGTGAGTGTAATTCCAAAAAACTTTAAATTTGCGAAAGACTCTTTACAATCCGTTAAAAATTGCAAGTTATACGCCGCGAATAACACCGAGATTAAGTCATATGGATACGTCACATTAACGTTAAATTTGAATTTGAGACGTACTTTTAAGTGGAATTTTATTGTATGTGATGTTAAACAACCTATTATTGGGGCAGATTTTTTGCATAATTATAGACTCATTGTGGATTTGTATGGCAAAAAGTTAGTTGATAATTTGACAAGTATTTATGTAATTGGTACGATCATAAACCATACTGACTCATCAATTAATTTAATTAGTACGGATAATAAGGCATATCATTTGTTGCACAAGTACCCAGAACTTTTAAAGCCGTTGTCGTTTATCGAGGCACCTAAACACAATATTTATCATCATATAGAGACGACAGGGCCTCCGATACACCAAAGAACTAGACCGCTGCCTCCTGATAGGTACGAAAAAGCAAAAAAGGAATTTCAAACAATGGTGGAGATGGGCATTTGCAGGCCATCTAAGAGTCCGTGGTCTAGTCCTTTGCATATTGTTCCTAAAAAAGATGGAGAGATTCGTCCGTGTGGCGATTACAGAGCTCTGAACGCGGTCACGAAACCGGATCGTTACCCTATTGCGAGAGTACACGACTTCACCTATCTACTAGCAGGTAAGTCCATATTTTCTTGTGTAGATATTCGTAGAGCTTATCATAACATCATGGTACATCCTGAAGACGTGGAGAAGACGGCCATTACGACTCCGTTTGGGTTGTACGAGTTTCCTAGAATGAGTTTCGGCCTAAGAAACGCTTGCCAGACTTTCCAGCGTTTTATGAATAACACCGTTTTAAGAGATTTTGATTTTGTGTATTGTTATTTAGATGACATACTTGTTGCTTCTCTCTCAGAGGAAGAACACGACGGTCATCTCGAACAATTATTTAAAAATAATACAAAGTTAAAATAAAACTAGAAACCCTATTATATCCCCAGACAGTAGGTTCAGACAGCCAACATAAAAAGTTAAGTGAGTCGCGGGCGGGTAAACACAAATATTGTCATAACTCGGATTTGTTTAATTTGACACGGCGACGCTTTGTCTTCGGTCCACAGAGTGACGGCGCAGAAATGGCATACAACATTTCTGCCTAAATATACCTATACACCGTGTTTTTATTGATCTCCGTTAACTCCGGGACATAGGTTGAAAACGGAAAGGTGGGAAAGTAAATGGTATAGTTAATTTAATATATATATGTATTTTAAATTATTTATTAAAAGTGATTAAATGTTGCATTATAGCGTTGTTGTAACAAGGACATTACATTTAATTCAACCAAACAATTCAAAACTGTGACAAATCAATGTCATTATGAACATCAATCGTCCGAGATAGTACTTATGTTTAGTAGCAAATGTATGAACTCGTACTTAACACTAATCAATATGTAAACAGGCTCTAGTCAAGTGTATACGCTCGTACTCGTAAGGGCCTTATAAGAAAAAAAATAATTATTGATTATCTCCGAAATGGAGTTAATTAGAATACCGGTGTGAGAAAGTTACTTAATTTAAGCTCAGAAATGCAGCCTTGAAATTAACGGAAAAAAAGGACGGTGAATAAGGTGCGAACAAATTATCTACCGATATTTTAACTTTACATTAAAACAATTAACTTTTTAATGAAAATTTCGAAAACGTGTCATATATATATATATATATATTTATATTTTTTCCCCAATAAAAAAAATATAATCTAAAACTAATCATCATGTCAACACCTTCTGTCATCTCAAAAATCTATAAATTTCTGTTTGTCTCAAATGTCATTATCAACGTTTCATTTGATTTATCAACGTTAAGTGGCCAGTTAAGTGCCCGGTAAAAGAGGTTCTAGAATCTGTTCAATGAGGTTTCATTTAATTATCTCATTAATAGGGTGTTTTACGTAGCATTTTTTTTCCAACTTTTTCTAAAAAGACATCACAAAACCTATAATATTTCATTCTAAAATATACTCGAGGAGCGGAGTACTATCAGCTGTAAAAATATTGGTAACTAATGAAGTAAAGGTACCGTTTGAATTCAGAGGGCCTACCGTGAACGACCGTTTCCGAGCCATTCCCTTCCTTTCAAAGCTCAAAACCTCCATAACTCGAGGCAACCAAGCATATGGCCCGCCTGATCAGATGGTAAGCAGTATCCGTAGCCTGTGGGTGCCTGCAACTCCAGAGGTGTTACATGCGCGTTGCCGAGGACTACTCCGCACCCTCGTTGAGCTCTAGCAAACTTACTCATAGACAGGAATTTAAGACTATATATATGTATATATATATTTTACTGGCGTCTGACCACTTCTCCGCACGCGACATTTCTACTTGTATTTATCCCATACCTACATGGAAAATTATTTAAGTTAGGTTTTTAAAAAAATACACTGACATGCAAGTAAGTATCACAAAATAATAATCTTATGCATGTTTTAGATTTATCGACATTTTTTTAAATAATTTAAACAAGTTACACGTCTGGGCTATTTTCGTTCATAATCTCTGTCATAGCACTGCGGTAACCAGATAAGCTAACCAAATAGAGAGGTAATCTCCACGCTAGTTCCACGACTTTATTACCGCGGGCTAACGACCTCCCTCATTCGGTCGGGTTGGATCAATGCAGCTGAATTTTCTAGAAGAAAAACAAAAGATATCGCCGTGATGACGGTGACACGTCGAACTTTGATTTGGAGTTCTATGTGTTAGTGTTAAAGTTGAGATTAGATTGCATTTTTGTTTTGATTTATATCGTTATGGAATTTAAGATATGGGGAACTAAATTTCCTTCGAACGTTGAACTTTGATTTGGAGTTTTATGTATTAGTGTTAAAGTCGAGATTAGGTTGCGTTTGTGTTTTGATTCATTTCGTTTTGGAATTTAAGAAAAGCTATGAAATAACTTTGAACGTCGAACTTTGATTTGAAATTTTACGTGTTAGTATTAAGGGTGAGATTGGATTGCGTTTGTATATTGATTTATATCGTTATTGAATTTAGGAAAAGATTGTCAAGTAAAGAATCCATTAATCTATAATAGACTTTATGCAGACGTGTTAAGGTTGTGTTTGTATTAACTTTTTCAACATGTCTAGTGAATAATGGAGTGGAAAATGGAATTTAATAAAATGTTTGCTTGTAGTTTGTTTGTATTTGGTATTGCGAGGATGAAAGATGATGTTGCTGTTATGTACTGTTCAATCATAAAATAAGATTAGTCATTTAAATTTTTTCGTTCATCGAGGGCAAAATTGAATTTTCTGGATGTCCAACTGTACTGGGAATTTCCCGCAAACGAGTTGACCTTACGTAGGATTACACTTATATAATATTTCCCTAGTTAGGTTTTTTGAAGTGAAAACTTCTTTAGCGGCGCTGTGCACTTTTTGTGATGGGGAAAAAATGTTAAACTCGCGACGGGTCACGTGACCGACAGATTCGTCAGATTGAAAATTCGTAAGACGGACACGTGACCTGATCGAAAAACTGTTACAATGTCATTGAAGCCAGTAGACCGCCGGCGCGGCGTAGGAGAGAAAGTATCCCCCTCTCTTTCTACCGCGCGGCGAAAATGTATGCCTACGCTTGCTGTTTCGTTTAGGCGGCGCAGGGCGCTTGCAATGAATATTGTATTTTACCATACACATAAATGATAGTACCGTAAAACCACCCAACTATAGTCCAATACTGCAACTATGGTCCACAAGTTCAAAAGAAAATTACCGTAAAACCACCCAACTATAGTCCAATACTGCAACTATGGTCCACAAGTTCAAAAGAAAATGAAGTATCTATACCAATGTTCCTTGTAGTTTACTCCTAGTTTTACCTTCCATTTATAAACATACTTTGCCTTAGAACTACAAAAATATAGTAAAATACACACCTGAACGAGAAAAATTGAGTTTATTTGTGGACCATAGTTGGGAGCTTTGGACTATAGTTGGGTGGTTTTACGGTACTTTTATACTGATAATTAAAGCAAATCGTGCAAAATTATTCCCTAACCATTCCAAAATATCAAAAATGCACAACTCCCGGAGGGCAACCTGTTATATTTTTTTTTCAATTTTCAACCGAGCATGCGATCCGCCTGATGGAAAGCGACTTCCGCAGCCTATGTGCGCTTGTTACTCTACTGAAGTTACATTCGCGTCTTATTTTATGCCGGACATTCAGTATGAAAAAAATACATTGTAACAGTATTTTATAAAATGATTTTGACTTGTATAATTATGAACAAATGGTACTTCCTGACGAAAATATCTAAATATAACTGTCAACTGTACAAACATTTTTACACACTAATTAACATATCAGTATTCATAAAACACTTGCTTCTATTTTCTATTCCAAAAAATGCACCTACAAAAACACCGTATGTAACCACAATATCCAAGCATAACAACCGTAAGAGCAATGGAAAATGTATTCAATTGTTTACCGTATTCTCGCGATATAAACTCCAAATTCAAACATGTTTTATAAAGACTTACGGCTGTTATGATAACGTATAAATGTCATTATCATTACATTTTCATTCCCTTTGTCTCATTACCATAAAGCGGCGTACACACCTGATTAAATAAATTCAAAATTCGGCTCCCTTGACGATTTACCAAGTTATATTTACGGTTACAAAAATGACGAAAGCACATCGACTCGAATAATTTGATAAGGAAGTTAGGAAAGCAACGATTTTACCGGGTGTTTTGGTAGGTTGGTGTTGTAATGCAGGCGTAGAGCAAACGAGAACTATCGAATAAATATTGACAACGGTAGTTCATTTAATGTCGTGAGGCAGGATATACGGGCGTTTTTAAAACGACTGTTCTTTTGTATTAGTGGGAATTAATGACATGTGATGTTTCATGTCTAAAGGGAAAGGGTTCTCATGCACATGGAGCATCAGTTATAACGATAAAATGAATTATTTATCATATTTTTATATGCATAATCCAAAATTTTATTCCAAGTTCCGAGCGGTTTTCCGCCAGTCTGCCGCTAACCTAGCGCTTGTGACACTAGTTTGGATCCCGTCTTATTTTATTGTTTCACTATTATTACGCCTCTCTTCTCGCTCGAAAAGCGAGCGGTCGGCCCGCTTCTGATGCTAATGTGTATACCACGTTACGAGTATTTTATTGCTTTCTTGTAACTGCGCGTGGCTTTGAAACTAAGCGGTTCACCCGCCCGTCTGCCCCCAGCACTAGCCAAGACAATGAAACACAACTGAATGGGAACAAATCTGTGCTCATCACACAAATAAATGCCCTTACAGGGATTCGATACCAGTACCATCGGCTTCATAGGCAGGGTTACAACCCACTAGGCCAGACCGGTCCTCAAAATACAATGTGGAGTCCGCCTTATTTTATCGCGTCTTTGTGCTTGTCTTTAAACCGAGCGGTTCTCCCGCCCGTCTGTCTCCACCCTAGCGGTTCTGACACTAATGTGGATCCCGCCTTATTTTATCGCTTCCTCGCGTGGCTTTTACGTGTGAAATATGCTTATGGAATCTCCGGCTGTATTGTTATGATTGTTGTGTGGCTTAATGCCTTGAGGGCTGGATGTTTTACACTAGCTTCACGGTGAAGTAAAACAATATATTTTGTAATTCAATTCAATTCAAGTACTTAAGAGCGGAAGAGCGGGACGTCACAACACAGGCCCTGTACTTAAAGAGAGGCCCCAGCAAATGTTTACTGTAATGTCTGTAAATAGATAACACAAATATTTTTAATTTTTTTTCATGTTCTTTTTTTTTTTCATTTCATATATATGCATTTTACTTGTCATCCAATCACGTGCCGCTGGCATATAGATGCTTCTCAACCTGCTGTGCGGAGCCCTCATACTAATGCATTTAGAGTATCGATGTTTAACGATGTTTTTTGATCAAATATTATGTAATTGTGATTTATCTTTAGTACTTAATAGTTATTTGTTTTACAAGGGGGCAAAGTTGTTGTTTAACCGCTCGTGCTAATTGATACCCGAGCAAGCGAAAGATTCCAAAATTGAAGCACGAGCGTAGCTTCATGATGTAGAATCTTGAGCGTTGCGAGGGTTTCAAGGCACCGTGGTGGAATGTCATCGATCCCAGTGCGCCCTCATAAACGGCAAAGTGGGTGAAACGCCGGAGTGGGTTTAGTGGGTAGGGCCAAATTCTCCCCCCCCCTCTTGCCAGGAGAGGGGAAAGGAGCGGCGAGTCCCACACACCGTTCGTAAATGCATTCCCACTCCGTCAAAAAAAAAAAGGGTTTCAAGGCACTAGGGTGAAACAAACATTGCCTCCGAGTGAAGCACGAAATTTTTCACCACACCAACACGAGGAAAATATTACCTATAAAAAAAAACAAAGCAAATCAAATCCAAATGAACATAATTAAACATTTATCAATTTTATCATTCAAAATTATCATTTAAAACTAAATTCTACTAGCTAACATAAGGAAACAACTCAAAATTTGCATGTGATTACTTTGCCCCACATGTGGATAAAATGCAACTTTTTCATTGAATAATCAATTTCAGTTTTTGAATAATCAAGAGGGCCTTTACCAGTTGGAAAAATAATAATGAGCATTTTTCTGGAATATATATGTTGCTGGAATGTACAGACAGAACACATTACATTAGCTAGGCAGTACAGTTCGCGTAATTTATTAGATATGTTGCCAACAACCTACGGAGCGTAGGAAATATAATAGTTCATTTCTTAGAGCATTCCCTTGTTGATTTGTATTCTTCTTAGAAATAGTGAAGAGGTTCATGAAAAACAAGGAATACAGATATGAACGAATCTGTGTGGAAATTTCGAGTTGTTATATACGTAGTTACATAATAAAAAATGGAAGTTAAAGTCTTTGAAAGACGTTCCTGAAAGGAACAATAAACGAAATAAGTTTTTAGCAAAAATTTCATTTTTGATGCGAGGTTTTATCGCTGTTCTTTTCTTTCCACAGGCAACTAATATTCATCTAGGCAATTCTACCAACCCCATACACAATTAGGTTGAGTTGTTTTATCACAGAGTTCCTATGGCCACCTCCTGTCTCCATCATCAGATCAGATCGATGGTATCATAATATGGCATTGCGTTACATAATTTACTAAAATTTTAAGCTATCGGAAACCGGCAAGTAGGTTAAATTTGACTTTTTTTTAATACTACGTCGGTGGCAAACAAGCATACGGCCCTATGTACGCCTGCAACTCCAGAGGAGTCACATGCGCGTTGCCGGCCCTAGCATCCCCCCCCCCACCTCGTTGAGCTCTGGCAACCTTACTCACCGGCAGGAACACAACACTATGAGTAGGGTCTAGTGTTATTTGGCTGCGGTTTTCTGTAAGGTGGAGGTACTTCCCCAGTTGGGCTCCGCTCAAGATCTGGAATGAAATCCGCTGTGCTGTGCCCTACCACACAGAGCGAGATGACATTCACAATGCCCATACCTCTCTTTTGGACGTAGTTTAATTAAGGACGTACCCGGGTCCGAATGAAATGACTTGCAAGATTTGACCAGTACAAACATACAAGTTAAATAAAACCTTGTAAAATGGTTGATTGCGAGTTCATTTGCCTACTCCTAGGGTACATTCATTCAATTTTCGCATATCTTAAAAAAAAAAACTAATAGTGCGAAGTAGAAAAATAACTGAGTGCGCATCGCCTACTAGGAGTAGGTCTACTTTAAGTCACGCCAATTATTGAGCCAATTTGCCGATGGATGGCGCTGCGCACTCAGGTGTTTTATATTTCAGAGATAATTCTTTCGGCCTGATTCGAAGAATGAAATACGATAACGATAAGTTCTGGTTTAGATAAGTTCTCATTTAGATATCGTTTGTATGTCGTATAATTGACAGAAGCAGCTCGATTCGGGCAGCCAATATCACTTTGACGTTAGCAATATCGTAGATAAATCTTATTGGAATCAAAGCGGGATCGAAATAAACGTCAATTTTGACATGTCGATTAGTTATCGATCTTTTAAAGATTCCAAGATCGTAAACGTGTCTTAATCATTCTACGAATCGGGCCGTTTATCATGTGAATGGACAGATGGTTCTTAGCTATATTTATAGTAAATGTCGTGGATCTACCCCCCCCCCCCCCCCCCCCCCTGCCTCCTAACTATTATAAGTACTTATTTGTAATATTTGTACTTATATTAAATGCCCTCCTTTGTTCCTGACAGAATGACGGACTCGTATTTATTAAGGTAATTATATTTCTCCGTCTGTTGGTCGTCAGATGTAATTGATTGCCGTAGTTTTTACGTTGTTCGTTTGTTCGTAGATATTAACGAAATAAAATACAAATTGTAACTTCTTTTTGTAATAAATAACTTAAATAATAATAAATCTTACTATTCAATTGACGAATTTTTAAATGATGACACTTTGTTAAATGAAATGCGTAAATCACTTTAATTTGATTAATAATATGTAGTAGGAATTAAAATGATTATGTATAACAATAATTGTTAATAATAACATAATATGACATCGCATTCTATATACTACTTAAGTTAATTTAATTTTTGTTTGACATACCATTTTTTTTGTAGCATGTAGTTAATAGATTAATAATTTTCATTAGAGTTGTAAGTACCTACTTACCTGTTAACATTTTGTGCCCTATCAGGGTGTCATGTACCTACTACCTGTTACTAACATCTTTTGTAATGAACATGACATAGAATGTTGAATAAATTAAATTGAAAAATAAATTAAATTAAAATTAAATAATAAACTATAGAAATCCGAACAGCGCTCAAAAATTACCCCACGTGTATTGGGCCGCGAGCGACTAAACTGCGCGCAGCTTGAAAGTCTTGAAACCATTACATTTTGTACCTAATTCCACGCAAGAGATTTGAAATTCACTTAGAATTGTATTTAGCCAATCAAAACTATTCTACACCGTGTTTTTCTCGTTAATTTCAAGAGTGCTTTCCTGTACTAAAATTAAGTAACTTTCTCAGAGAAACCGGTGTTCTAAATAACTCCATTTTATAATAATCAATGATTTATTTTTATCTGATAAGTCCCGCTACGAGCGTGTACATTTGCCTTAGTGCCTGTGTAATTATTGATTAGAGTTTAGTATGAGTTTATACATTTGCTATTAAACGCAAGTACTATCTCGGACGATTGATATTCTAAATGTCATTGATATATTATACTTATCAATTGTTTGGTGGATTTAAATCGTCAGGTCACAAGCAAAATTCACTAATTACTAAAAAATAATTAAACAAAAATCAACCTTATTTCGCTAGAGTAATATGGTTCATTATGGCTATGAACTAGTGGTGTTAATTTGTGAGTTTTGCTTGTCACCTGACGAAATATAATATTAGTTTTGAAACAACGATATCATGTAGGACATATTTTACGACAAAAAAACTATGCCACTATAATATATATACCTCGAAGTTAACGGATAAAAAAAAACATGTACCTAGAGAAGGAATGCCTTTGAGTGACATATTATGTTAGGTGTCAGATATACACGGTGCCCGTGAGCATTGCGAGAGATTTTAACAGTTTCCTTTAAAGACTAAAATGTCATATAAACTTTTTTGATATTCGCCTAAATTCAGAGTTAAAGCCACTTACAAAAAAAATCATTTTGTTGTCACATGATGCACGCCTTTTTGATAACGATGTTGCCACTATGGGACCGAGTCCAAATAATCCTTATTGATAGATGTCAAAAACTTACAAGTAACACTTTGCAAAAAATATATTTTACAAAAAATAAGTTCAAATCCTTTTTGAATTATAGTTTTACAAATAGCGTTTACAATTTATGTACAGTCAGCATCAAAAGTAGCGGATCAAATAACGCTTCATAAGTATCTACCATTCTGTAACAGCTTACTTAACAAAAAATTATGTCTTTAATATAGAACAACTAAGACTGTAAAAAATATACTTTTGAACTGGAATTTTAGAAATTCATCTATTTTTGGAAAAGTTATCCGGAATATCAGATACTTTTGGCGCGTTGTTTCATCCGCTACTTTTGATGCTGACTGTACAAATACATACAAAAAATAAAAAATTTTTTTGTGAAATTTACCTAAACTAACATTTTATTTTTCCTTTTATTTGGCCTCAAAAATGTGTGGTTAAATCACTGGCAATGCTCACAGGGTTACAGGCATCGTGTATAAACCGTTTTCCAAAGTCATAAATCTATAAGAGCTTCGTCTTTATTCCGTCTCTGGGATAAAATTATAACCTATGATTCACTAAATATCCAAACAGCCTGAAACTCCCAGAACAACTGACCTCGTTACAGCATCCGCCTAATCTTGTTCTGTCCGTCCGTCCGTCCGGAAATCTGATTATCGCCGGACGGACACTTAGCGGCTGATTAGAAGATCTAATCTAATTAACAGTAGGCATTGAACTCTATGTAGTTTACCAAATATTATGAGTTTAAGAGAGGGTGTAAAGCCACGAAATTAGAAAGGAACAAAATATATTATGGCACGCCGCGTGAAACTTTTGACGGAATATATTATAACACATTTGCCTCAACTACCTACTCTAAAAATATAGTTCTTTTTAACATTTTGCTTTTTAAGTTTTTCCACTAAAAAAATATACTTGTTCTTGACCCAAATAAGGCCCAGCCAGTGCCTAACAAAGACCACTTTTTAAATATTAGATCATTTTAACAAAAAACGGTTACTGTTTTTAAACATATATTGCACACCGAAACACCCTTGAAATTAACCGGAAAAATACGGTGTATAACAGTTTTGATTAGCTAAATTAAATTCTCAAATCTCTTGCGTGGCGTTAGGTACAATATTAAGGGTGAGTTTCGACCAGAGATGTGCTATGCTTGCTACGCAGCTCCAGCTGCAGCTAGGTTTCAAATGTATGAAAACATAGCATAGCATATAGCACATCTCTGGTCGAAACGCACCTTTAATGTTGTCAAGCTGCGCGCAGTTTAGTCGCCCGCGGCCCAATACACGTGGGGTAATTTTTGAGCGCTGTTCGGATTTATATAGTTTACTCTTTATTATTATTTATTACAAAAAGAAGTTACAATTTGTGTTTTGCGTTTTATATTAAAACTTTGTTCTAAACCAAAGCTACTATTAATACGTCGTTGATTTAACAAGTCATTAAATAAATTAAATATGTTGTTATTCCCTTAAAATTCGCAATTTTATTTTTCTATCTAAAAGTAAATAAGGTGGGCCTTATATGGGTCCGGTACCTTAGTATGCAGAGAAACGAGATACAACACAACTGAAACTAAATTAAATGTAGACAATGTTTTCCTGTTTTTTTTGCCGAGCCAACCATAACTTTTAACGTTTTGGTTGGAGTCGGCACGATACTACCCACTGTATTGTAGGAAACGTCAAAGAGGTAACTTACTTCCACGATTTTTTTCATGGTTTATGTTTCAAAAGTTAGAGGGGGGGGGACACATTTTTTTTCTTTCGGAGCGATTATCTCCGAATATATTCACTTTATCAAAATATGTTTGTTGAATACCCCTATTAGTTTTGAAAGACCTTTCAAACGATATCCCAGACTGTATGGTTGAAGCAAAAAAAAAAATTCACTACCACTTTACTTGTAGGGGAGGTACCCTAAAAAATTTTTTTTAGATTTTATTCTACGACTTTGTCGGCTTTATTGATTTATATATCCGTGCCAAATTTCAGCTTTCTAGCACTAACGACCACGGAGCAAAGCCTCGGACAGACAGACTGACAGACGGACATGGCGAAACTATAAGGGTTCCTAGTTGACTACGGAACCCTAAAAATGGAAAAATTCACCTCCCTAATAAGCCTCCCTATGGCTCATGTATGGTGGTAATATTCGCTGTATTGGGTACAACCTTGGTAGCTCAGATGGCAGCGCACTGTACTAGTGATCCAGTGGTCCTGGGTTCAAGTCCAACCCAAGACAGTAAAATGGTTTTGTGTATGAAATTTTAAACAAATAGTGAAAACTGTCTTGGGTGAGGCGAAACCGCTCCTGTGTATTTATTTATAAAGGATTTAAAAGTTATTTTAATATATATTATATATTAAAATAACTTTTAAATCCTTTGTTTCACCGCAACAATTTATCCTAATACAAAATCTTAACTTCCAAGTAATTTATTTTAACTGCAAAACGTATCCGTTAAAAATGTTTAATATTTTCCATAACCCTTGCTTTTCACTGAATCTAAACCAATTACTAACCAAAGGCACTACACCCCATACAAAACCTGACCTTAGCTGTCTTTTAATAAAGCTCATATTCTTTTAGCTCTGTTTGCAAGTCCTTGCAGCAGAGGGCTTACCGCGAACACCGAAGATCGCAAATTGCGGGCATCTTTCTCTTTTACTCCAATTCAGGCGTAAGAGTGAGAGAGAGATGCCTGCAATTTGCAAACTTCGGTATTCGCGGTAGGCCCTCAGTTTTAAAGAAAGTCTATCGTCCTTTATTTCAATTTGAACTTTACACTTAAGGCGCAGAGCTTAATTTCATTTGAGTCCGTTTTAATCCGTGTCAACAATGTTGTAAAAGCTCTACAAGAGCCCTATCCACTTGTGATAGGGTTCCTTTTTGTTTGTCTGGGCAGTATTGGGGACTGATTGCATGGCGCTAAGTGTAAAATGCAGTTATGTGCTTATTTGACAGCGACTTTGAATATGAAGTTGTTGAGGTGCTACGTTCTTAATATAATCTTGGATAATACTAGACAAACTTATTCTATCTTTCTTTCTTCCTCGCGTTCTCCCGGCATTTTGCCACGGCTCATGAGACCCTGGGGTCCGCTTGACAACTAATCCCAAGATTTGGCGTAGGCACTAGTTTTTACGAAAGCGACTGCCATCTGACCTTCCAACCCAGAGGGTAAACTAGGCCTTGTTAGGATTAGTCCGGTTTCCTCACGATGTTTTCCTTCACCGAAAAGCGACTGGTAAATATCAAATGATATTTCGTACATAAGTTCCGAAAAACTCATTGGTACGAGCCGGGGTTTGAACCCGCGACCTCCGGATTGCAAGTCGCACGCTCTTACCGCTAGGCCACCAGCGCTTCCAGACAAACTTATTCTATAAACTGTTTTAAACCTTTTAAGGGCGTATTTAGGCAGTTCATTATACATATGTATTATCATCAGTTGGTTTAAATCTGTCATAAATTGGACAATCGGTGTGATTAGGTTATGTTTTGTTTTGCTACATTATTATAACGGCAGACGTGATTTTTAAAGAACATAACATACTAGGTACCTATTAAAAAAAATGATTGGTTCGAGAAGTGGAATCTTGAGCGTTGCGAGGGTTAAACAAACTTTGCCTCCGAGTGAAACACAACATTTTTCACCACACCAACGCGAGGAAAATACTAACTATGAAATACCAAAAAAACTAACCAAATCAAATCCAAATGAACTTAATTAAAAATTTATCATCCAAAATCATCATTTAAAAGACAATTCTAAAAGCTAACATAAGGAAACATACTCAACATTTTGCACACACTAGACGTGCGCGCCGCCGCGGCGCGCCGCCGCCATAAGGAGTCAGCGCGCCGCCGCCGCCGCCGGTAGTTTAAAATTCGCGCCGAGACAAAACCCGCAAGAGAGTACAAGTTTAAAATCAATGGACATAAAGCGCGTGTGACGCGTGCCGTGGAGCACAGCGAGCGCCGGAAAACTCGCGTCCAAGCTCAGAAGCTCGCCGTTCGTACGCCTGCCTCCGAGTAGCATTAGCGTTCCGTTTTTTTAATTCGTTGTATGATTTATTTTAATGAATCTGTGTATGTAGGCTGCTCTGCTGGCACTAGAATCCCTTGAGTCAAACTCAAAACTAGTCCACAACTGTAAAACAAACCTCAATGCTGCACTTGCTAACTCCAACAAAGTCATACTTAGATGGGTTACAGGTCACTCCGACATTAATGGAAACGAAGAAGCGGACGAACTTGCTAGAAAAGGCGCAGACACACCCGTGGTCGGCCCAGAACCGTTCTGTGGAATCACAAAACGGGATGCATGTTCTCTGCTCAGCAATTTAGAAAAAGTAAGGGCAAACGATTGGTGGAAGTTCGTAAAAGCCCTAATCAAAGGGTTTAACAGCAAAACTGCTAGGGAGCTTCTAGGGCTCAAAAAAACACAAAGCCTGCGCGGTGACCAGAATTTTGACTGGACACTGTAAGTTGAACAAACACATGTTTCAAATTGGATTCTTTCCAATTTGAAACATGACGCGACATGCAGGTTCTGCCATGAGTCACAGGAGACTGCAATGCACATTCTCTGCTCCTGTGGACCACTAATGTCAAAAAGAAGTACACACTTAGGGCGGCACGTATTGTGGGTTGCAATACGTGCCGCCCATTATAGGTACAGAACATTACGGCCCAAAGAATCTGGAATTTCCTGGATTCAACGGGCATCAGTAAGGAACTTTAAAGGGCTGTCACAATAGATCACTACCTGGTCGACGTGGCACTCAAAGGCCCAAAAACCCCCAATAATAATAAATGTAGTATTGAGTTGTTTGTATCTGTTAGTTACTGTGTTACAGCGAACATGACATCAAAAGCGGATATTGAAAAAAATAAGTTAAATAGACTTTCGGTAGCAATAAATTTTACCTCAAAAACAAAAGTTGACCTCTATCTGACTGCTAACGAATTAACTCCAGCTGGTTTCTTGGCAGAATATGCCAAAGAATTAATCCCTTACTACGAACATAATCAACCATTATTACACCAGGGTCAACAGGAAGAAGCGAGTACAAGTAAAGTTTCAATACTTTCCCAACTCTCGCGCAAATACAGCATGCAACACAGTTCTCATGGTTCCGGCTTCGATGATGCTGTTGACCAGGAAGCTTGGAAATACCTAGCTACTGCTGATCCTGCGGAACTTGAAGACGGGGACATCTTGTCCTACTGACAAACCAGACAATCTGCCTACCAGCGTTTATCGTCATTAGCACAGGCTCTGTTATGCACTAGCACTCCGAGCGAAAGAGTGTTTTCGGTTGCTGGATTGCTTTTAACAGCCAAAAGGTCCCGGCTGAGTCCATTTAGGGTGAACAAAATAATTTCTGTGCACGACAACTATAAAAGTTGCAAACAAAATATTTCTGTCAAGAAAAGTGATTGAGTCATCTTTTCAGTTCACTTAATAAAGTTCTTTCGTTTAAGCGTGGTTTTTCATTATCATTATTTCATTATACATCTTAATATGCAAAGTTGAAAAATCCCACGCCGCCGGCGTTACGCCGCCGCCGTGGATTTTTTCGTGGCGCGCCGCCGCCCGATTTTTTTCGACCGGCGCGACGTCTAGCACACACTAAGTGACAAAGAACTCAAATATAAATAAATAAATAATAAATAAATAAATATTATAGAACATTATTACACAAATTATTTATTTATTTATCGTATGGCAATTACTACTACACTGTATATTGAATAACGATTAGTTTATAATCTAAATCTACATTTCTCCAAGTAGGTAATGGCTGCACTCGTTATGTTTTTAAAATCTTCCACTGGGCCATCGTATTTTGTCAGTGGGCACTCCAAAACGATATGGCGAACAGTTTGCTTTGGGCATCCGCACTCGCGGCTTTCCTGGTCATTCCATCCCCATTTTTTCCGGAGGTATGCACAGTGGCCGATTCCTGTTCTCAGACGGTTACACACAAACACAAATTACACAAATTGACTAAGTCCCACAGTAAGCTCAATAAGGCTTGTGTTGAGGGTACTTAGGCAACGATATATATAATATATTATTAATAATAATAATAATAATTTAGCCTATATACGTCCCACTGCTGGGCACAGGCCTCCTCTCATGCGCGAGAGGGCTCGGGCTATACACCTTTGAATTTCTTCGCAGATGCATGCAGGTTTCCTCACGATGTTTTCCTTCACCGAAAAGCAAGTGGTAAATATCAAATGATATTTCGTACATAAGTTCCGAAAAACTCATTGGTACGAGCCAGGATTTGAACCCACGACCTCCGGATTGAAAGTCGGACGTCATATCCACTCGGCCACCACCGCTTACATATTAATATTTATAAATACTTAGATACATAGAAAACACCCATGACGCAGAAACAAATATCCATGCTCATCACACGAATAAATGCCCTTACCAGGATTTGAACACGGAACCATCGGCTTCGTAGGCAGGGTCACTATCCACTAGGCCAAACTGGTCGTCAAAATATAAATATTAATCTTTTAAATCAAAACAAAGAACCCATTTTCTACAAAAATAAGTAAGCCTTTAAATGTTTTTCATCATACCCTCTTACACTCAACGGAATATAGCCTACATGTTCATAAATAGATACATTTTAGCTACATATTGATCTTTCCTAATCTTTCCTACACTCAATATTGTACTTTGTGGCTTCCTGTTAAAGTAGATTTTTGTCAAACAATTTTCTATTATGGTAGAAAAAAGGGTTTTTTCATATGATTGATCACATTTGCGTAGATAAACTTGGTATATATGGACATGGTTCGCTTTACGTCCAAAAATAACTACAAAAGAGGTATTGTTAACGTTATTTTTAGGATTTTGGACGTTAAAATATGATAATGAGGAAATAATTTTGAATCTTTACATAGAAAACTGTACCCCTAGTGTAAATTTGATCGACATCATAACGTGACGAACGCGTTTGCGTTAAGTCTCATTTTGTATAGGATTTTGAGTTTCCAAAACGTCCCGCTTGGCGCGCTCTTTCTAAATCCAATACAAAATGAGACTAAACGCAAACGCGTACGTCACGTTTCGAAATCGAATTTATTTACACTAGGGGTACTGAACCGAAGATGTTCCATGACGTTGCAAACGTTATTTAAAAGTTTATGTTGAAATAAACATAACCTAGATCAAGAATTACATACAAACAAGTTGGCTAAATATATTTAAAGATGTATTTTAAAGCTAGTTACTTATTTGAATTATCGGATTTATTTTAATCGAGTACAAAAAATTACCCGTCTTTACAATCACACTAACATTTTGTTCGTGGAAAAAATTGTGGTACAGACAAGTCTGAAAATATCAATACGGACAAAGTGCCAAAAATATGTATACACGACCTTATTGCCCATATATATAAGCTAGAGTATACGTATTTTAGGTACTTTGTCCGTATGGATATTTTCAGACGTCAATGTACACCTCTATAGATAGGTATTCGTGATATGAAAAACAACTAGTCATTTAGTAGTAATTAGTATCAGCAACTCAAATCGTTGTGTGATTCCCGAAATAAAAATGTGTTTTTCATTTCTCACGCTCTGAAAGTGGGTCGTTGTGGTTCTAAAAAGTGTGCAGAAAATGATACGTTTCTGCTCTAGAGCACTGTATTTTCTAAGTACGTTTTTTTTCTTTTTTTACGATAAGCAATTAAAATTTTGGTTTTAAATGGATTTGTTGAACAATTTCCATTTTGATAATTAACTCCTCATTTTTTATACTATGTCGGTGGCAAACAAGCGTACGGCCCGCCTGATCATAAGCAGTCTCCGTAGCCTATGTACGCCTGCAACTCCAGAGGAGTTCCATAAATAACGATATTTTACCCCTAAGAAATACTAATAAAGTTTATACTTAGCCGTGTTTTATAAATGCGCATGTATTATAATTTCCTCGTATTCGAATTGAAAAGTAGAGTGACTCGAGTAAAAGGCACCATTTCAGTCTCGGACTAAACTACCTCGACAGAAATGGGTGCCTTTCATCGCTTGGTTAACAATCGACTATTTCTCCATTTTCTCCTTACAAAGTTGCGTAGTTTTTCTCTTATCTATAAATGTTTAATAGGATCTAGTAAAGCGAATTGTTTTCTATATAATTTAATTTTATAACAGTATAATGTTTTGCAGGAAAAGCTTGGGAAAATATACCTGAGGCTATTCTCGTTATAATTCTGGCGGTTCAATTTGGCTTAGAGGAAATCGGAGACGTATGACATTATACTTAATATACAAGTAGCTTTAGAGCGTTTTCACATTGCCCGTTCTAATATCGGATGTCGGATGGAAGTAAAATGTAAGATATATGTGGCTTTCTATCAGAGAAGGTCCTTATGCTTCATCTGCAATGAGGACGTTTCTATCAGAATTTCTGTTCTAATTTCAAATGGAAACGTCTTTATTGCACTCGAAGCATAAGGATTCTTCTGTAATGGATGTGTTTTTCTGTATTAATTCATTTAAGAAATTAACTAACTAACTAACTATCGTGGCGCAGTGATCCAAAGAGGGTCTTGGCCTCCAAAACGAGAGAATGCCACCTGTCCCGATCCTGTGCCACTTCCTGCCAGTTGTCGGCTTTGAGTTGGCACAGATCCGCCTGTACGCTGTCGCTCCAGCGGTATCTGGGCCGACCCACTGGACGGCGACCAGTCGGTCGGTCGGTTTATTTAAGAAATTATTACCACTAAAACACGATAACTCAAAAAAGGTGGACTTTGTATCACGGGGCACTCTCTTACAGTTGTCTTTCTCATTGGGGCTATCTGATATACGAAATGGCACTTCCGATAATTTCAAAAATGTCGGACTCTCCGTCAGCTGTGCTGTCGGACTGATACATTTCGTTTATAATAAAAAATAATAAATATTATAGGACATTATTACACAAATTGACTAAGTCCCACGGTAAGCTCAATAAGGCTTGTGTTGAGGGTACTTAGACAACGATATATATATAATATATAAATATTTATAAATACTTAAATACATAGAAAACACCCATGACTCAGGAACAAATATCCATGCTCATCACACGAATAAATGCCCTTACCAGGATTTGAATCCGGGACCATCGGCTTCGTAGGCAGGGTCACTATCCACTAGGCCAAACTGGTCGTCAAAATTTTGTTTGCGTATAGGTATGTAGGCACAATGTTTGCTGTAGTGTACCGCCGAAGCAGGGTCGGCGCGCTCCAGGGTACGTAGCCAATATGTCAATCGTTTATTACGCTCCATAGCGATCGAAACGCAACTGTCGCTGTCGCACTAATATGAAAGACGATAGTGAGACACAAAGCGTTTCATTGTCATAGCAATAGCGATTGTCACCTTGGCTAGGCCGACAGATCCATATCTAATTTACATTCTCTTACTAAAATTAGAATATTGTAGAACTTGTTACGTCAAATAAATATTTTTTTATTTTGTCATACATAGGTATAACATCATTATCAGAACCCCTAGTGTAAATTTATTCGATAGCGTGACTTGGCGTACGCGTTTGCGTTAAGACTCATTTTCTATGGGATTTAGAAACAGCGCGCCAAGCGGGACTTTTTTGAAACTCAAAATCCCATACAAAATGAAACTTAACGCAAACGCGTCCGTCACGTCACGCTATCGAATAAATGTACACTAGGGGTACAGACTAAGTACACGTATTTATATTTTTTTAATTTATTTATCAAAAAAAGTTGGTACAATATACATTTACATAATATTTCGCCAAACATAACGTTTATCGGCGAATGTTGCACTCACTTACAGTTTTTGTGTACCCGATCTTATCTTATGAACTATTTATTTATCTAAGTATTTATGATTATGACTTATTCTAAGTATTATATGTATGTATGTAGGGTGTGTATTGTTTTTCTTATCTGAAAAAACTAGTTGCCCAAGCTTGGGATCGTTTTATATATTTTATTTATTTATTTTTAAGTTGAGGCACGTTTTGAGTTGAGGTATTTAATAGCAACTTTTTCAGTTTCATTTTAAACACGTTTTTGCTGCTACACTCGTCTTCAAAGGAAATTTTGTTAAAAATTCGCGGTGTGAGATAGCTGCGCGTTCGTTCACCATAGTAGTTGATGGCGGTGGGCTCCGCGTACCTACGTACGTATATACGAACGTACGTGAGGCATTCTCCTGATATAATCATTGCTCAGATTGACCCGATGTTATCTATCATGTTCACTGTGGGTGTATCAGGAATACTTGTGAATCGAGTTTACTATTCGATTTTGTTGAAAGATCAAACTGATACAGAATGAACTTGTAAATCTGGCCAAGTTTAAACGGGGTACTTAAAATGTTGCGTGTCAGATACCTCGACTAAATCACTAGTTATTTTAAACAAATTAGACTAGTATAACTACTACAGTATGCAGGATGGGTTATTCGCGGATTGTCTAAAACGCAAAATGACTAGTGTAATATTTTGCCTATATCACTTTTAGTCTACATCGCGAATGGTCTAGAACGCAAAATGCCTACATCATTTTCGTCGTTTTATCTTTCCGTTAGCGATGTTTATGGAGCCCCTCTGCCGCGGGGCTCCTATTCTGGGCGGTTTGGCCTTCGGTCATTTGAAGATAACTAACAAACCTAACCTACCTAATGAAATAAAAAAGTGGTCATTTTGCGTTCTAGACCGTTCGCGATGTAGACTAAAAGCGATATAGGCAAAATATTACACTAGTCATTTTGCGTTTTAGACTATCCGCGAATAACTGATTTCACCTTCCCATACAAACGGAGTTTCGTTCTTATTGTAAAACTACGAGCTGGATTATAATGAGACTTTGCACATACAATGTCATGAGGTATATCTATGCCTGTAATTAGTTTATAAAGTTCCAGCTTATAAAAAAAGTAAGTAGAGCAAAAAGGAGTTTTGTAAGAAAAATTTAATTCGCTGTATTGTATGGAGAACCGAGATTGCCGCGGACTCTTAACCTGTAAACGTTTTATAGAATAGAATAGAAATACATTTATTGTAAAAACCTTCTACATACAGCGCCACTTCTGTTACAAAAAAAGAACTTACCCACTAAACAACTTTTTTTTTTTTATAAGAGAAGTTACGTCGGCTATGATCACTTATCTGCCAAAATGCATAATTTTGATTCTGCCCTTGCAAATATAATCTCTAATTTAATCTTATCAATAATGCAACTTAACTGTTGCGTTAACCACTACTTAAGAGTTAAGATTTTCCCATCTTTCCCAGGAAATATTAAACAATGGTCTTCCCTTCCAGCTCTCCTTTAAGTCTGATGAGTTTATCAGCCCGTGTGTCACAGCCTTAAATGCTGCGGTTAAAGCAAACGGCGAGATCCGATAGTGAGATTGTAAGGTAGAAGTACTAACGCTCGACGCTGCACTAGTACTCGACATGGGCACCTTATGTCAAAGTGACAAGGATTAAGTTCGAATACAGAAAAATCTTCGTTGTTCAAATTTAACCTATATTTCCATGAAATAAAGTGCCCATGTCGGTGACTAGTGCAGCGTCGAGCACTAGTACTTCTACCTTATGTTGAGTAACTACTCTCGGGCAGAGAAAGGTGTTCTACATACTATAGATGCGAGCGGTATCTATATTCAGAATCCAAGTGTCTATGCACGGACAGATACACTGATATCCTTGATTGTTATGCAGTGTCGGTTACCCTCCGCCCTCCCTAAAAATATCCACGAATGTTCATCCACGAAACAATTTTTGTACAACAGATTAAATGCAAAACTAGACTTATACCACTAAGCTATGCTGGTTGTAAGAATACTCTACGATGCGACCTTCAAATTATGACATACGATGATACAGAGAACTTACTAATAGTCGTAAAATGATTATTTTACTTAGATATATAGAATAGTTAAATAAGTTATTTTGTAAAGGTGATAAGATTTTTATTGTGTACTATGTACGAAAAGTGTTCGAGACCACGGAGCGAGCCAAGCGCAGCGAAGGACGACCACCCACAAGATGGACAGACGACCTTATTAAGGTCGCCGGAAGACGCTGGATGTGGGTCGCTTCCAACCGGTACATGTGGAGGTCCAAGGGGGAGGCCTATGTTCAGCAGTGGACGTCTAATGGCTGACAAGGAAGGGTACCCAACTGTCCGACTCCGATTTAATTCATTTTGATATATGTTATAGAGTAGTCTAAAATAACGGACACGTATTTTTTTTTAGCTGCCCAAACT
The DNA here is from genome assembly GCF_033807575.1 of Cydia pomonella. Taxonomy (NCBI): domain Eukaryota; kingdom Metazoa; phylum Arthropoda; class Insecta; order Lepidoptera; family Tortricidae; genus Cydia; species Cydia pomonella. The sequence continues at coordinate 31,919,582 of NC_084705.1, read as the reverse complement.
CAACCTGTTAGAAGAAAATGGCCTTCAAAGTACTAAAAAGTTACTGAATCTTCTAACTCCTATAGAAAGTGATGCTCAAGCAACTTGTTAGTTAATGGCTGGTTTGAGTATATGTTTGAAAGCAGCAAAAAATAATGAGTACGTGTTTTGTTATATCGGCTAAAACTCATTTTTTCCTAAAAAAATCGACATTCGAAGTTTTATAATATCTTATCGCTAAAGTTACACATAAAGACAGGTATTTTTTTGGAAAACTTGAGTTGAGAAAAGCCTTTTCCAAGATTATAATGACATCATTTGACAATTGAAGCACATAAAAGAACACATTCATTAAACATGATAGAAATTAAATGTTGCAAATTTTTCCATTCACTTGACGTATTTAAACAACATTCCATCAGCAAACTCGAAAGGAGTTCTGAAACTGTTCAGAAAAAGTCTTCGACAATAAATCCATGGCATTATTCAAATCTACTTAGATTCGAGCTTTTTTCCTAAGCTCACAATAGTCAACGCTAAGGTGCGCCGAACGCAATCATGGTAATAACATTCAATCTGGTAAAAGCTGACAAATTAGAAGCGGTTTTGGGGACGAGCGGTAGCGGGGGCCTTCTAAAAAACAACGTACTTGTTTTGAGGTCATATCTTAGGCAATAATTATATCAGATATAATATAACAACAAAGTTATTGTTGCGAATGCAACTTATTATTGTATAAAAATCAATGCAGTAGCTAAACGCAGCCGTCGGGCTCGGATAGTATTCGGAGGCTTTTCAAAAGCTCCAATAGGAGCGCTCCACATATTTTCTAACGCGACCAATTAAATGCACCTAAATTTAAACCACTTTTTGAACTGATCAATTATTGCAAATCACTCTTTCATCATCCTCCATACTATCAACACCCATTTTCTACATTTAACCGTTTTGGCAAGAACCCTTCTAAACCAGTACCTTTTGGAAGATTATACTTCACTTTATTATCAATCGAAGTTTGATTTATGTGTAATTCGACATTAAATTTAGAGACTATATAAATTTCTAATAAATTATCATATTTAATTTTGTAATAGTGTTTTGTTATTTTTATTGTTTGTAAAAAATTGACATGTAAAAGTGCCCCTGTGGCATATTTACTGAATAAATGTTTGTTTGTATAGTCGGACTCTAATAAAAATCGTTATAATCTAGTAACTTAGAACTGATTGCCGTACACTGAGCATTAACCCTGTCTGACCTACGAACTGACCGCATAAGCTTGCCGTATGCCTAATGGGGCAACGGGGTCGGTGATGGAAATGTCAGATTTGGGTGAAAGGTTGCAAACAAAGAATAATTGCCCTATAATATGCTAGGGCGAAGGCATAGGTCGTGAGTGATTGGCGAATAGGGGCTATTATATGTATCAAATGAATTAAAGTAACTTCTTAGATTGTCTTTTATTTATTAGAGCAAGCTTTTAAGAAGAAAAGCTAATCGCAGTATTGACTGGATCAGTCCAAATACTCTTAAATATTTATTTGGACATTGGAAAAGCCACATTGTGCCCAAAGAGCTGCAAATGGCTCATGAGTCCATAGCCAACTTATGTTGATTATTAACTTATGTATAAATTTGGCAAATTGCAAGTTGGCGGGCATGGGGCTACCCCCAAATCTACATTAAGCTAACCTAACCTAACCCAAACCAGCCACCGTGCCCGTCTTCAACGTCAGCGCAAGATCACCCCCAACCGGTTATCTGATATTGCGCCCAACGCGCTGCGCGGCGAGCGACAGTACGCGGAGCGAAGATATCGTGACAGCTGCTCGTGAACTGTTAGAGTCTGTGCGAAAAGAGAAGAGTCGTGGGGCCCAATACATTCTACGACTGTTCTCTTTCCGAACAGACTATAGTGCTTGAATGGATATATAATTGAAAGAAATCGGCTTTATAACTAGCAAAATAATTGCAAATATTGGTCTTAAAGTCACCATTAAATGGTCCTTTTATTTTACTTCTGTGTCTGTATATTAAAAATTACAATTTGCAAACATTTAAACCTAAATCGCTAACAAGTAAATCAAGTAATATTACACAAATAATATTTTTTTAAATAGTTTTCTTATTGTAACAGTGTGCGTGCTTTCGGTATTGACAGCCTCTCAATATTAGTAACTATGACTCACGACAGTTTAAATTCGATAAAGTACGAGTAGAAGTATATATTAATAAAATAAAATCCCACGCAAGCGTGTGGTAGTGTAGCATAAGCATGTAGCGTTATACATAGATATAGGTGTAGCTGTAAGAGATGTATGATGTGTCAGTAGCGCAGTAGTAAACGGATCGATCCAGAGAGCACTTGTCTTTCACTAATAACCCCCCTCTACTCCCCGCCTCACCTCATGGCGACCGTGACGCGTGACCGTGACCCCGACACCCGTGACCGTGGCGTGTGTGGTCGGTGAACATTTTTTCGAAGTTTAAAAATTTGTGACGGTGAACATTTTATCGAAGTTTAAAATTTTGTGGCGGTGAATAATAATAAAATGGACTCATTGTAAATAATTTCAAAATCGTGTGGATATGGGCTCTCACAGACGAAAGAAGAGGTTGTCGTGGCCCAAAATGCAGCCGGGGGCTCAGGAAACAACAATGCAGAGGTAGTGAAGACCATAGGTACCACGAACACCCTTCTAATCGTGCTGGTATGTTTCTTCATCTTGATATGTTTGGGTGCTGCATATTACTTCTACCAGAGATGCCACAGGAGGTGGATCCGTGAGGAGATTCGAGGACACGCGCTAAGGAGTTCGATTTTCCGTAGAGCGACGAAATCGGACAACGACGTGTTGAGGTGAGGCGGGGAGTAGAGGGGGGTTATCAGTGAAAGACAAGTGCTCTCTGGATCGATCCGTTTACTGCTCCGTTACTGACACATCATACATCACTTACAGCTACACCTATATCTATATATACGCTACATGCTTATGCTACACTACCACAAGTGAAGCCTTCAACAATCGTGTACAAAGTTGACAAATTCATAAAACTCCTCCATTTCCCATATTATACAACTTAAAACCTCTCTTTTCCTGCTCGGAATTGCCCACTTACGATGCTGTCTTAACAAAAGGCAAAGTGCGTAACGTGTATTCTTACGGGTTCCACCATTACGTGAATTTCAAGTAAGTACGGTCACGTCTGAAAATACTGATACGAACAAAAGTGCCAAAAATATGTATACACGACTTTATTACCTACCCATATACTAAGGTAGTGTATACATATTTTTGGCATATTCTTCGTATCGATATTTTCAGATGTGACTGTACAGTGAAGTGTAAAAATATGGGTGCACACAAGTTGCTCAAAAATATGTCCCATTGCTCTTAACTTAAGCCGACGAATTCCGACCTATAGACATATTTTTGAGTAAGTGGTGTGCGATCATATTTTCACACTTGACTGTACTCGTACCTGAGTAAAAATAAAAACCGGTCAAGTGCAAGTTCGTTTTACTCGTGTACCGAGGATTCCGTACGAACTTTGAATTATCTCGTGTAACCAAAAAGGCGAAGGACAGAAGTACTTATACTAAGTACTGTGTACAACGCCATCTATCGGCAAATTGTCTAACTAATTTGCGCGATGTAATGCACGTATGTTGGTTTTTCGAGGATAATTCTCTATCATATGATTTAAAAAAATTATCTATTATTTGAAAAAAATTAAAATTTCAGGTGTAATAAACACACGTAAAGTTGGTTAAATTGCAAACTGAATTCGGAACAATCTTTTGTTAGTTAAAAAAAAAAGTTACCCAGATAGAGGTCTAATTATATTTTTCTTGTAAAATGTATAGTGATGATAATATTAAGTAAGAATGTCATAATTTTTCGTCGGTAAACTTAGGAGATAAAGGGGGGGGGGGGGGGAGACAGCCTTATTTTTACATTTTCCTTTATAAATCATTTTTTTTCTCTATGAAAAAAAAAAAAAATTGGAATGTACAATATGAGCTCTTTCAAAAAATGATACCCCACTTGACCTAGTCACTAGACTTTGAAATGTTACCCCCTCTTCATATTTAGCATTTTCAATGATTAATAAAAAAAATACTTTAAATGTGTCTGGGTTAGTGTTGTTCATAACTATTCCAAATTTTAAATCGATAGCTTAAGTGGTTCTCGAGATATTTAGCGATGTTACAGACAGACAGACGGACGGATGGACAGAGTCGCACCATAAGAGTCGACCGGTCTGTCCTAGTGGGTAGTGACCCTGCCTATGAAGCCGATGGTCATGAGATCCAATCCCGGTAAGGGCATGTATTTGTATTAGTAACTCAGGAGAGTCATGGATATTTTCTATGTATTTGTATATTATACATAATATATATCGTTGTCTGAGTACCCACAACACAAGCCTTATAACCAAGGCTACATATTAGTGTATTATTCTAGTAGGATACCAAAGTGACGATATTATTATTTATTGTTGACATATCTTAGTTATTAAATTTCAAACATTTTTTTATTTTATTTAGATTGACATTTTATTTGCTTGATTGATATTTAAATCTTATTGACATGATACAAATTTCAGTTAATATTATACATATATTCTTCAATAGGTACTTTTAATTAATATCATCATCTTGGGATCACTAATTATTAAGCTTTAATTTCTTCAAAATAATAATTATAATGTTTTATTTTTTATTTTAAGCTGTGTTCAACACAATATTTTATTGTTATGAATGAATAAAGAACCTTCTTGAGCTTACCGTGGGACTTAGTCGATTTGTGTAAGAATGTCCCTATAATATTTATTTATTAAAGCAAGGGTACGCTATTAAGTTATTCTTCTTCTTTATCCTCGCCTCATCCCGTTACGCGGGGTCGGCTTTCCTAATCTTGAGGCGTCACTTTGATCGCTGATAAGCGTCGTCACTGGACAGACCCAACTCCTTCATATCTCTTCGGACATTCGTCAGCCAGGTAGTTACTGGCCTGCCCCTTCCTCCCTTTGCTGCAGCCATGGAGAGGCACTTCTTCACTACGTGATTTTCGGGTCTACGCATCACATGTCCAAACCACCTTAGTCTGGATTCCTTTAGCTTCTCGGTAACTGGTGCCACTTTGAAGGTGCCCCGAATGTATTCATTACGGACTTTATCTTTAAGGGTAACTCCTCCTGCCCAACGAAGCATACGTTATTAAATATTATAAAACAATATGTTGTATTGTTAGAGAACCCTAAGAAAACAAAACTAAACAACAGAGGGAGATGAGTAATGGGTACAGCATATAAATAACACCGGCGAGGTAGACCGCGCCTTATCCGGCTTCGGGGAATAAAAATGATGGCGTGACGGCTTCATAATGGCCGCCAAATTATTCTACAGTTTTTCAGCTACAAATGGTATAAGAAGTGTAAAGCTAGTTTTTGTTGCAAAAAGTTATAGGGACCGTGCGCGTTGGAGGCTCTGCCATCTTGTGGCCTGAATCGGAACCATAAACATGTACATTTACACGTCACGTGTTTTCTTGTGCATAGTAGGTTCTGCCATCTTGTGGGCTACATCGGAACAATAAACATCATGTTTACGCCTCGCGCCAAAAATCTACGGCTCCTGTGCTGCCTCCAACAGTTCATGCACGCTCCCTATAATACAAAGAAATTCAACGAGTAGAAGCTGAATAACCTAATATTCGGCCCCTCTCTCGGTCGAAGCGCCGAATATTCGGCAACTGAAGTTGTGTAGGTACATTTTGAACCACATTTTTTTCTATCGATATCGGCCTGGCAGTTGCTCGGAACTGTCAATTTTTTGTTCTAACTGACAGGCCGCCGGACGATATCGGCTTATGATACATGAATATGGTCGGCTTTAGATACATGGCACACCAAGAATAAGCGGGCATATCGCTCGTTTCTTCCTAGAACGTGCAGAATGTGGAATGAGTTGCCTCCTAATATTTCCTTTGAGCTAAGACATGGGATTCTTCAAGAGGCGGTTAGGGTTCGGCTCCTGTAATGTTATTTATGTCCATGGGCGACGATGACCGCTTCACGCCGTCTGCTTGTTTGCTATCACATAAAAAAGCGGCCAAGTGCGAGTCGGACTCGCCCATGAAGGGTTCCGTACCATTTATGAGGTATTAAAAAGAAACTTACTAGATCTCGTTCAAACTAATTTTCGGTGGAAGTTTGCATGGTAATGTATATCCTATATTTTTTTTAGTTTTATCATTCTGTTATTTTAGAAGTTACAGGGGGGGACACATTTTACCACTTTGAAAGTGTCTCTCGCGCAAACTATTCAGGTTAGAAAAAAATATATTAGAAACCTCAATATCATTTCTGAAGACCTATCCATAGATACCCCACACGTATGGGTTTGATGAAAAGAGTTTCAGTTCTAAGTATGGGGAACCCCCAAAATTTATTGTTTTTTTTTTTTTTTTTGTGTGAAAATCTTAATGCGGTTCATAGAATACATCTACTTACCAAGTTTGGATTTGAACAGTATAGTTCTTATTGTTTCGGAAAAAAGTGGCTGTGACATAAACGGACAGACAGACGAACATGACGAATCTATAAGGGTTCCGTTTTTTGCCATTTTGCTACGGAAGCCTAAAAAACATTTTTAGGGGAAACTATAATAAAATATCTTTCTTGTTTCAGAAACAACGGTTAAATTTTATTACATTCAACTCAACATGTACAATAGCCTCCCGTTATACTACAGTTAAAATGTCTCTTAGAAATTCAAATATCAAAACGCGGGTCAAAGTATTTACGGATTAAAATATTAAATTAGGCTTAAATCTTAACTAGTCAACAGAACATTCCGTTGAAACATAACTATAAAACTGTCAACATACCCAAAAGGTTTAGTTTTAACCAGAGACTAGTAAACATAGAAGACTGACAACTTACAATGCTTGCCCCGCATGCCTCATCATTGTTGTAGGGGGAGCTGTTACCTTAACCTTAAAACTATTACCTTAGTGCTATTAATGACTCTAAACATGAAGTTACAAAAAACAACAAAAAATGATTATCTAGTAAGTTTTTTAAGTACGTAGTAATTCTGTTTATGTATTTTTTATATAATTTTACTTTGTTTTAACTGAAATAATGATAAAAAAGCTAGTACATAAATGGTGTTTAAAAAAAATGCCAAAAAGGCTTTTAATATGCTTTTGCTGTACTTTTTGTGCTGGTAAACACGATGAGGGTACTTCATTTTTTTGTTTTAAATGGGAGTAAAGTCAGTCAGTGTAGATTGATTTACGAAACCTGGCGCGAATTTTATATGAGAATTTTAAAAGTAATTACAAATCTTGTGCCACCTCTTATAATGTACATATTGTTATATGCAGGTAAGGGTGTTAAGCTAATAGTTTTGTTAATAGTTTTGATGTGTGTAAGTACATATTATATCTAAGAGTAACGCCACCATGACGAAGCGCCATTATAAATATCTATACTCTGTATACTATCTTTAGGTATTTAAACAAAAGTCAGCCGGTCAGTAAGGTTGCCAGAGCTCAACGAGGACGCGGAGTGGAGATGTAACTCCTCTGGAGTTGCAGGCATCCATAGGCTACGGAAACTGCTTACTATCAGGCGGGCCGTATGCTTGTTTGCGACCGATGTAGTATATAAAAAAAAAAGTAAACAAATAATTTGTACCTATTTGATAATTTAATGTTTTCGTCTACCCTCAACTGGTTTAAGGAAAGGAGAGATATTTTGTTTATTTTTATTTAAATACCTAAAGATACAGAGTATAGCACTAGTATGGTACTAGCTTTTTGTTACTCTGGTTTTAACGTAGTTTGCTTGTACGAGGCGAGAACTATAAAGAAACTAAATATTTTGTAATAATGCGATTTAATTTATAGGAGAAGCGATTTACTTGAGGAATCACACGAACCCGCCATCAAAAAGTCACATCCATACAATCGAAGTTACGCTCTCATTTTAAAACGATTTACATACTGGTACTAGCTTTTTATTACAAAAAATTGTTGAGTAGAATTTTTACATATAAAACGCCACCTGAAACAATGACGGAGCCAGTTGTATGGAGGATAAAGATAAAGATAGTTTATTTTTTTATATTTCAAGTAGGCATATTACAATGTGCTTATGAACGTCAGATAAAGCTACGCCGGCTCTAACCCTACACCTCTGATTTGAGGAGATTTAAATCCCTCCTAAATTGTAGGAGGTTAACACTCTTAATTATACTAGTCTCTGGTTTTAGAACTTAGTTGGCTTGTACGAGGCGCTTCGCTTCGACCACACTCGACTTTCGATGTGTGGACTATAAACAAACTAAATGTTTAGGTAATAATGCGATTTAAGTTATAGGCGGAGCGGTTTGTTTAAAGCGTGGGTTCAGGTTCTTCTCTCAACCGCACTGAGCGTAAGTGTGAGAGAGACGGCTCGGCTGTGCATGCTCCGGATCGCGGATTTTAAATTGTTCTTTTCAGTGATATTAAACAAATAAAAGTAATATGTTACGCAAAGATTGATAAAAAAGTTTAAAGTGCTAAACCTATATGTTTTTTTTTTCTAGCGAGCTAAAGTCGCGAAATCAGGCTTCCAATCGATGAAGTTGCTACAGAAAGGCCCCAAAAATTGCTATTCATATATTTGCAACCATATTACGATGTAAAGGCCACGGCCTTTATTCAGAGTTGGTAAAAGGAGCAAAGTCTTTCAAAGATTACATATTTATTTATTTTATTTATTTAGAGCATCAACAGCAATACAAAAATTAATACAGACCATAGTGTACAGAAAACATAGCCAATAACAGATGTCCACTCATAAAGTATAACTAATATGCAATAACTAAGTGGACACAAGAGACCCGGGCCCTTTTTTGCCCTTTTTTGGACCCGGGTATGTCCTTAAACTACGTCCAAAAGAGAGGTATGGGCAATGTGAATGTCATCTCGCCTAGTGTGGTAGGGCACAGCACAGCAGATGTCATTCCAGATCTAGAGCAGAGCCCGACTGGGGAAGTACCTCCACCTTACAGAAAACCGCAGCCAAATAACACTAGACCCTACTCATAGTGTTGTGTTCCTGCCGGTGAGTAAGGTTGCCAGAGCTCAACGAGGGGGGGGGGTGGGGTTAGGGTCGGCAACGCGCATGTAACTTCTCTGGAGTTGCAGGTGTACATAGGCTACGGAGACTGCTTACCATCAGGCAGGCCGTATGCTTGTTTGCCACCGACGTAGTATAAAAAAAAAAAAAAGAGATTCCAAAAAAATATATATAAGGAAGTTAAAAAGTAGTTTATACAAAGTAGATATATATGGCTTGCGTAGCCTGACTGGCTTGTATGTTAAAGAATTTGGGACGGGTATCATCGGTATTTCAGCGATTAATTCCCGCTGTCTCCCATGCCTTAGCCCACACGTCCAGCAAACTAGCCGAAACATAAATAATATTAACGCTAAACGCTCGCTCCGACCGCATCGCATATCGTTCACATAAGGTGCCGTTCGGGTTCAGGCTGCACCAGCGTTGCTGCGGCAGTATTGCAGCGCGAAATTACTGCCGGGGCAATGCTGCCGCAAAAGTCAGAACAGCAACATCGATTTTGACATTTATTTCAGTACCGTCGCAATTAATACCGCTGCAGTAATGCTGACTGTATTACTGCCGCAAATGTGAAATTTAAGAGTCCCTAGCAAGCTCGGTTCTCCATACAAATGTAGTTACGTTCTCATTTTAAAAGGACTAGATATATTGCTCTGAATCTTTGTACTGTATACAATAGGATAAGATATATCTACATTTTTTTTTTTACTACGTCGGTGGCAAACAAGCATACGGCCCGCCTGATGGTAAGCAGTGTCCGTAGCCTATGTACACCTGCAACTCCAGATAAGTTACATGCGCGTTGCCGACCCTAAACCCGCCCCCCCTCGTTGAGCTCTGGCAACCTTACTCACCGGCAGGAACACAACACTATGAGTAGGGTCTAGTGTTATTTGGCTGTGGTTTTCTGTAAGGTGGTGGTACTTCCCCAGTTGGGCTCTGCTCTAGATCTGAAATGACATCCGCTGTGCTGTGCCCTACCACACAAAGCGAGATGACATTCGCAATGCCCATACCTCTCTTAAACATTATCTACATTATCGAGTCCTGTAATTTCCTGTTCAGATACCATACTTCAAAAAATATAAGTAGCGGATTTAAGTTTTTCATATAAAACTTGTTTTTACTCCATTTCATTTGTTTTATAAACTGGAGCTATATAAACTAATCACAGGACTAGATATTCTTCATGCCATTATATGTTTTTTTTTTTTTAATACTACGTCGGTGGCAAACAAGCATACGGCCCGCCTGATGGTAAGCAGTCTCCGTAGCCTATGTACGCCTGCAACTCCAGTTACATGTGCGTTGCCGACCCTAAACCCCCCCCGTTGAGCGAAGTTTCATTACAATCTAACACATAAATAGTTTTAAAATGAGAAAGAAACTCCGTTTGTATGGAAGGTGAAATTCAGCCGAGCGTGCCGGGGGACTTTTAACTTCTCGGATAAAATTACTTTTTTGACGTTTTCTGTGTAACAATGATTTCGGCTGCATTGCGGATGCAAATGTCAAAATCGATGAAAGATAAAAGATATTTATTCGTGGCGATCATAAAATATGTACGAACATGTACGGACAACAAAGGTAAGAAAAGAGGAAATCATAAAGTGCATCACGAAATGGGACTAACTCAGCATAACATTTTCGGTAGCAATGCATTCAGCAGTAATGTCGCGCCGCAGTATTCAGTATTCAGTATTCAGTATTTATTTCTTGCAAACCAGTACTGCAGCAGTAATGTTGTAGTCCAATTCCGAACTCTACCTTTAACCTAGCGACCGATACGAATCGCATGTCATTTTAAAACTTAGCCAAAAAGGTCTTAAGTAACACCATTTACCTTATGAAGACCCCATTTTTAATCCACGCTATTACTTAAAATATTTGGACAGCGGCGTAACAATGGTTATTGCATTTTCAATCTTATAGATAGGGCATTAAAGTAGATATTTTAATGGGGTTCTGTTCGCCCGTATTTTAAAGTATGTGCAGAGTTGTTAAAGCTTAAGCAGCAGGCCTGTTCGAACTTTTAATATCGTATCTTTATTTGATATTGTTTTGACATTACTCGCAATCAGAGTTATTGACTGTAGAAAAAGTGTAAAGTCTAAGATCAAATCGTGCCCAGAGATAGGTTTGCGTTATTTAGTGCCGTACGACTAGTTATTTTATTCCCGTACTTTGTTTTGATATAAATGATAACATTGTTGACATAAGATTGACAATTATTTTAAGGACATGTTTTGAATTGTATCCATTTTATTAAATAATATTATGTAAATATTAATGACGATCATATTATAAATTCATGTAGATTAGTATAGCATAATTTATAGTGTAATTTTATATTATGAGAATAAATATCTAAATCTATATGTTATGGAAACTGAATTGCGAAACGTATATTTCCGTTGCAGGTGTCCATGGGCAACAGTAATTGCTTACTATCACGCGAGTGATCTGCTCCTGTATTATAAAAAAACCTTCATAGCGGTGGCAGCATGATTGCATTTTTATCACTTGTCACTCAGCCTGTCACCTTCTTCGCACTTACATGGTTGTTAGAACGTGACAGATATGGTGATAGGCGATAAAAATACGACCGTGCTGCAGCCGCTGAACTGCTGCAATTATGCCCTACATTAATATGGGGTCGTATAACGAGATCTATTGTGCCTGTCAAATTCGCGGTAGTAATTTTTCATAGACTGAACACTTTACAATTTTTTTTTCTCGTATATATCTCAAACTCACCAATAACTTTGAGTGAAATGAACTGCGAGAGCTAAAACAATATATGGGGGCACGGTAGTGCCCCCACCAAGACGAGCAAAGCGAAGCGCAAGGGCACTACCTACCTTTCCTCGAAGCGCTTCGTCGTTTTTTGAACCCTCATAACTTGGGTTTGGATTATACCAGATAAACATAATTCTAGGGATATAATGTCAATTGTAGATTTATTAAGCAAAAAAAATTTCAATTGCATAGCTCTCATACTTTACATTTTATTCATATCTAAAAAACCCCGATTTCGTCACTCACTCACTCACTGATGATCATCAAAACCCTTAGGGTACTGTCAAAATATTTGGCTTGGCCGTTGCCGTTTCGTTACTAAAAGAAGTATTGTATAATAAAAAATAATGAACAGTGAATACATTTTTCACCTTACCCTCATGTGACGTTATATAAATAGCGAAACGGCCAAGCCATATATGTTGTCTAAAGTGTTTGTGAAGTTAGGGCTTGTAGAGTTAGGAGCTTGGCTCTACAGGAGATCTGAAAACTTTTTGACAGTGCGAGCCATATGGTCTCGTCTTGGCTACATTTAACATGAAAATGTTTTTGATGGGATTAAATCTTATACCTTTAAACGAGCAATTCTTGTATATTTATATATATATTTCGGGGATCTCGGAAACGGCTGATGAAATTTTCTATATGGAGGTTTTCGGGGCGGAAAAATCGATCTAGGTAGGTATTATCTCAGGGAAAACGCGCATTTCTGAGTTTTTATATGTTTTCCGAGCAAAGCTCGGTTTCCCAGATATTGTATTTATTTTGTAATAACTTTTGGCCAGGGATTGTCTCATTTCAAACATAGACAGAGAGAATTATACTGTTTTTAGAGAGAATCATAGTTTTTTTACTCTTATTTACTGACAAATTTGGTATATTTTCTACCTGTTTTTCATGTCACTGTAAATGTTGTATTGAATTAAAAAAGAGCCCTTAACTTTTTTTTTTATACTACGTCGGTGGCAAACAAGCATACGGCCTGCCTGATGGTAAGCAGCCTCCGTAGCCTATGTACGCCTGCAAATCCAGAGGAGTTACATGCGCGTTGCCGACCCTAAACCCGCCCCCCCTCGTAGAGCTCTGGCAACCTTACTCACCGGCAAGAACACAACACTATGAGTAGGGTCTAGTGTTATTTGGCTGCTGTTTTCTGTAAGGTGGAGGTACTTCTCCAGTTGGGCTCTGCTCTAGATCTGGAATGACATCCACTGGCTGTGCCCTACCACACAAAGCGAGATGACATTCACAATGCCCATACCTCTCTTTTGGACGTAGTTTAAGGACCTACCCGGATCCAAGTTTAAGGACATACCCGGGTCCAAGTTTAATATAACTCAACTATTTGCCAAATAAAATGATGACTTGAGAATTAAATCAAGTTGAGATTTTAGAGTTCCAACAGGACTCCAATGCCGTTATGAGATGACAAATCAGCATTTAACAGTGAAGTCATAAATAAATAGTTGTTTTTTATGACGCTTGATTATGTTGCATGATTATTGTTATGAGTTTTATGATATTGTCTCATTTAAGTATTATGGAACTAAACGGAACTTGGATCAAGTTTCAACTGTATTTATGAATGCAGGTTTACGTTATTGAAAATTAGATGTTATATTATTTAAATTAAAAGTTAAATATTGTTGTAGTATAGAACGCCATATAATTTGTTTGATTTAAATACGATTACAGTTTATTTCTGATTTTTAGGAGGTAAAATCACTACATTTATTGTGTTTTAAATCAAATGTATCAAACGAAATTTTAACATTGTAGGTAATATTTATGATTTTATCTTTTCGACCATAAGAAGCTAGTCATAAAATTACAATTTAAATTTATCGAGGACCAGTTTGGCCTAGTGGATAGTGACCCTGCCTACGAAGCCGATATGGTCCCGAGTTCAAATCCTGGTAGGCGCATTTATTCGTGTGATGAGCATGGATATTTGTTCCTGAGTCATGGGTGTTTTCTATGTATTAAATTATTCATAAATATTTATATATTATATATATATATATATATATATATTGTTGTCTAAGTACCCAACACGAGCCTTATTGAGCTTACTGTGGAACTTAGTCAATTTTTGTAATAATGTCCTATAATATTTATTTATTTGTCTATTTATTCAATAGATAAAAAATAATATAATAATTTCTATTCCATTTAAAATATTCCAACTTCTATCATTTTAACTTCTAACAATTTAAACAAAATAAATATAACAATGATCATTAAATTGAATGTTAAATTTAACGAATACCCGTTCGTTAAGCCCCAATTAGAAGCTATAGTAATTCTTCAGTAATGGAGCTTTCGTTTCGTTAAAGCTATTATTTCAACGGGCATCGAAGAGCTTAAAGCTTAGAGTAGAGGTGGGGTCACAAAAAACTATACAGGCCGAATTCGGCGAAATAAATATTATTCTGTGTCTATAATTTTCAACGGCCATCTTAATTTTGTCGTTTCTCAAAACTTAGGGGTCAGTTCTAGAATAGATACTTATACTTTATTTTTCATTTTGCTTTCTTGTAATGTAATGCTTGTAGTTTTTTTTAAGGTTAAGAATTTTAACATAAGAACGAGTACAAAATGTACGGGCGTAGTATTAGCAAGTTGTATTTGCCTATAATTGGGATCACCCAACACTCCAGTAATAATAGTGGAGTAATCATACTCCAGTATGATTTTTGTGGTTATTATTTAAGTCCATTTGTATTTATATTACAATATGTATTACTATTGACAAATTTTGTTTATTTGAGGATAAATATACACCTAATTAATCTAAAACCAACTGTTCTCATTTCAAATCAAGGACGACTCAGGCAGGCTAGAACGGTCCGGGTCCAGGCCGCGGTGTTTAAACTTTATTTTCTACACACACATAAGTATGTGTGATCACCAATGTGTGTGTGTGACCAAGTGTAATAAACGGGTAATTGGTGATCACGTGATGCTTTAAATATAACACAAGCCTTATCGAGCTTACTATGTGCATAAAGTAATCATATATTCTAATCTGTGCTAAGGGACAAGGAACAAGGTCAATTTGTGTAGGTAATCACATAATGCTTTTCTTTAAAATAAAATACTACGGAACATAAATAAATAAATAAACAAATAAAGTAAGTAATGTTACACAAATCAACGAAATCCAACACTTTCTTCAAAATAGACAGACGATCGATATTTCAGAAATGCGATAACTTGGTATTTCTTATTTCCATACATTTTTCAATTTCAAAATGTATCCAAGCTATGACGATGAAATATTTTCGGCGGTTGAATTAAGTTTTTCGGCCAGTTTTTGCATACTCTAATATGCTATGCCTTTTGAAATACTTAAACTCTAAGACGCAATATTTATTTAATTTCAATCTTATTGTTTATGTTGCTTTGAAGAAATCGCCGTACAGTCACAGACTTTAATTCTTGAGCCGTTTAGTGTTTACTTTACATTGGATATTTTATACATTTAGCATTGATAACCAAATTAGCTTGAACTCTAAATGGATCAAAGGTTAAAGTCTGTGGCTTACACTTACTTAACTAATAGGTAATATGTAAAACATTAGACCCTTTAACGGTCAGGCGACTTTCAGAAATAGCGGAAAATTGAACTCTCTCATTTTGAAATGAAGTTTAGAATAATTGTTATTTTTGCTACATTAAATCGAAGGCACGTTGAAGGTGACATTCGGAACCGAATTTAAGCGAGAGATTAATAAATGGATACTATACGTAAAATGTAAAATATTAGACCCTTTAATGGTCAGACGAGTTTCAGAAATTACGGAAAATTGAACTCTGTAATATTGAAATTAAGTTTAAAATCATTGTTATTTTTGGCATATAAAATCGAAGTTTACCCGTTAAAGGGTTAAGGGCCCGGTAACGATTTTAGAGCAAAAATGTAAAATTGATAGATTTAGTCGTTGAAATTGTACACCTTTTGTTACGTAAAATTTAGTTATTGGACAACGTTTTCTCCCGAAATGAAATTTCATAGAAAAAGTACCCTTATTTCACTAGGATCGCAAAACTATTCCCTCTTATTTGACGACCAGTTTGGCCTAGTGGGTAGTGACCCTGCCTACGAAGCCGATGGTCCCGGGTTCAAATTCTGGTAAGGGCATTTATTCGTGTGATGAGCATGGATATTTGTTCCTAAGTCATGGGTGTTTTCTATGTATTTAAGTATTTATAAATATTTATACAACGTGTCCCAAAACTCAACGATAAGCCGGCACCAGAGGATGGAGCTGCTTATGATTAGTCGAGAAAAAATAAGGAAAAAAATATATCTCAATTATTTTAGAAATTACAGAAAAAAAATGAAATTCATCGAAAATCGACATCCCTAATGGTATTTTTAACGACCATGTCACAAATATTCAAATATTACTGTTTTTTTTTTGTTTTTGGAAACTTAAGTAGCCCTGCTATCTAACACAGTTCTTAAAAATACCATAATACATGTAGTTTTTACACAAAAAATAATCAAATTCATTTTGTCCCTACAATTTTGAAAGATTTTTTCTTACAGTCCACTTTCAATCATCATGGTGTAAAAAAATAGTATCGACACCACTATGGCAATTATTTTCAAAAGTTGACGCAACTAACCAAGATTCCAAAATAGTATAATACTTTAGGAAACCTAGTCACAAAAAAAAACAACGAATTTTTAAACAAGAATCGACATTATTTAATGTTGGCGGTAATCACTTTTACTGTACCCAAAAAAGGATTTTTGTTGTTGAAAAATGTTGAATAAATGCAAAGAAATGGTACAATTTTTTTTTCTTATTTTTTTTCTGTATTAACTACCCACATTTTCCATTGAAATTTTAAAACTTGCAACAACAACCCTTTTCAAAAGTGATTAATATCAACATTTAAAAATGTCGGTTCTTGTTTAAAAATTCGTTGTTTTTTGTTGTGACTAGGTTTCCCAAAGTATTATACCATTTTGGAATCTTGGTTAGTTGCGTCAACTTTTGAAAATAATTGCCATAGTGGTGTCGATACTATTTTTTTACACCATGATGATTGAAAGTGGACTGTAAGAAACAATCTTTCAAAATTGTAGGGACAAAATGAATTTTGATTATTTTTTGTGTAAAAACTACATGTATTTTGGTATTTTTAAGAACTGTGTTAGATAGCAGGGCTACTGAAGTTTCCAAAAACAAAATAAAAAACAGTAATATTTGAATATTTGTAGACATGGTCGTTAAAAATACCATTAGGGATGTCGATTTTCAATGAATTTCATTTTTTTTCTGTAATTTCTAAAATAATTGAGATATATTTTTTTCCTTATTTTTTCTCGACTAATCATAAGCAGCTCCATCCTCTGGTGCCGGCTTATCGTTGAGTTTTGGGACACGTTGTATATTATATATATCGTTGTCTAAGTACCCTCAACACAAGCCTTATTGAGCTTACTGTGGGACTTAGTCAATTTGTGTACTAATGTCCTATAATATTTATTATTATTTATTTATTTATTATGGAATTTAAAACGTCAGTTTAATAAACAGCATATTTTGAATTGTTTTTTGATTTGGCGTATTTCTACTCATTGAGAATAAACAATGAAATTCTAAGAAAAATGTCTTTGTATAAGAAAATAACGCAAGTTATCACTAATGGGGTCACACAAAGGGGTCGCAGTGACAAATAAGGGTCCTTTTATAGGAAAACGTGCCCCATAATAATAATATCAAAATAAAGAGTACTTACTGCTGTTATTGCACTAGATATTAATACCAAGAGTTAAAATAGGGGTTAGAAGGGAAGAATACCTTTTTAATCTAACGCAATCACGGTATTTTTTCTATGAAAAAAAAATGAAATCCCATTTAGGGAGAAAACGGTTTCCACTAATTAGATCTCAAAAAAATTACTTTGATTATAATGTCGATCTCTTTCCGAAATCACTTACCGAAAGTCAAACATACCAGTCAACACGAAGAGAACAACTTAAAATTTGCAACATCTTATTTTGACATTTGTGAATAAAATGTAACTTTATCAGTTTTCGAAGTACCTATAAAGAAAGCCTTTACGAGCTGGTGTTGTGAAATAGTTATTTTATTTTTAGAAAACTACCTTAAAGGAAGAAATAGAGGAATATGACATACACATTCGTGTGAGTTTTATATTAAGTCCTGTGTAATTTTTCCTTGTTTTCTTCACACAACAGAACTATCAGAGTCCACACAGTCCATACAAGCCCACGTACAGGGTGTTCTAAAAACTAGTTTAGCACAAATCCTGTATCTCTCGTGGGCAGTTTACGGGCCGCCCTTTATATCCCCGCCTGATTGCTTCGCCCTATGTAGCGATAGAAGAAAAATACTTTTATATTACGATTTATGGAGTACATATTAAGCAGAAACCTTACATAAAATAAATATATATTATAGGACATTATTACACAAATTGATTAAGTCCCACAGTAAGCTCAATAAGGCTTGTGTTGAGGGTACTCAAATAACGATATACATAATATATAAATACTTAAATACATAGAAAACATCCATGACTCGGGAACAAATATTTGTGCTCAGCACACAAATAAATGCCCTTACCGGGATTCGAACCCAGGACCATCGGCTTCATAACAGGGTCACTATCCACTAGGACAGACCGGTCGTCAAAATCTTATAATTAATAATATTTAATTGAATTCATATTTATAGTTTTTGCTGATCATGAATTGTGAATTATTTGCTAGTAAATCAACTCGACGTTTAAAATTGTCATTGTGGCCTATTTTCTAAATAAATGTTTGAGTTTGACATTAAACGGTTGTCTGGAAGAGATCGCTTTTTAGCGATAAGACCGCCGTTATTACCTAGTATGTTGCAGCTGCTGCTTTAGTGTCCAGTTAACTGCACGATAAAAATATTTACTTATTTCGTGAGAATAAACATCAAACTTATAGAAAATTCCCAAGGGAGCCCGGGCCGATGTTCGTAAATAAGCTAAAAGAAAAACGCTAAAATTATACAAAGCTTTTTTTGCTCTAAAGGGTACCTAAGTATATCATTTCCTTAGGGTCCTGGAGAAATTGAGTTTTTTTAATAATAAAGTCACACCCAGTTATTTAGATAAGTATATTTAAAGTAGGCAAATCTTTAAAATTTGCTCTCGGAACCAAACATTTGGCCAAATAAAATTGCTGTTTCAAAACCAGGAAAAAATAGCATACGGTTTTATGTAGTTGGATCTTATTAGGTGCAACTTTTTTTAAAATGCTAAACAATAAATACCCCGCAATAATTTGTTTGATGTTGGCTACGGCCATGGAGGCACTTGTTTTGCGGACGTTACATAGAAAAAAAATATCCGCAAGGTCCCGTACGGGTGTTCCTCAATAATCCACGAGGCCGGAAGAGAGAGTGTTAACATGAGAACGAATGAAAAAACCCTTAAATAATAATAATAAATAATAATAATAATAAATATTATAGGACATTATTACACAAATTGACTAAGTCCCACAGTAAGCTCAATAAGGCTTGTGTTGAGGGTACTTAGACAACGATATATATAATATATAAATATGTATGTATAAATACTTAAATACATAGAAAACACCCATGACTCAGGAACAAATATCCATGCTCATCACACGAATAAATGCCCTTACCAGGATTTGAACCCGGGACCATCAGCTTCGTAGGCAGGGTCGCTACCCACTAGGCCAAACCGGTCGTCAAGTTCAATTTCAATATCCACCTATTTGCCAACCTATTAAATAAAAACCTATTTACAAAAAAATACGAAGATTGAAGGATATACCAACAGGCATATTCTGAGTTTAAAATCCCAACTTGATTTATTATTGTTATTATAATTAAATATTCTTTTTTCCGCCATTGCTCTACGCAACAACATTTTCAACTTCACCACTTAACTGTGAATCTCTCCAGAAACTTCTTGCCTCACACAATGAAACTGTTAAATGAACTGTCATCAATGGTATTTTCGAACAGAAACGAGTGTAAAGAAAATCGCGCGCTCTCATCAAAGGCCGGTAACGCACTTGCAACCCCTCTCGTGTTGCAGATGCCCATAGGCGACAATAATTGCTTATCATCAGCCTTCTATATCATAAAAAAAATAGATTTTTTTCTACGGCCCTGGAAGTACTTGTTTTGCGGACGCTACATAGATAATCCGCAAGGTCCCAAGCGGGTGTTCCTCAATAGTCCACGAGCCCGGAAGAGAGAGGGTTGACATGAGAACGGATGAAAATACTCTTAAATAAAACTTCTTAGTAACAAATATGAGGATTGAAGGAAAAACTACCGGGGGCTTTACAAAGAAAAAAGTAGTTAGCTGAAAGCGGAACTCAGTAATTCAAATCATAACTGAATTTAAGAGGAAAGGGGAGTTGAGCCGCTCTTACAACTCGGGAATAAAAAATAGGTAAATATATCCGTCGCGTTAACGAGAGCGGCTCCTTAAATTAGTGCGATTAGGACAACTGCAGTTTGGGCAAAAAATCCTGCGTTAAAATCTCAAAAGGTTCCGTACTCGACTGTTTTTTTTTTAATCATAGGACATTACACAAATTGACCAAGTCCCACAGTAAGCTCAATAAGGCTTCTGTTGAGGGTACTTAGACAACGATATATATAAATATATAAATATTTATAAATACTTAAATACACACACATTTTACCACTTTGGAAGTGTCTCTCGTGCAAACTATTCAGTTTAGAAAAAAATGATATTAGAAACCTCAATATCATTTTTGAAGATCTATCCCTAATTAATAATTGTTGAGTTTCAGTTCTAAGTATGGGGAACCCCCTAAATTTATTGTTTTTTTTTTCTATTTTTGTGCGAAAAACTTAATGCGGTTCACAGAATACATCTACTTACCAAGTTTCAACAGTATAGTTCTTATAGTGTCGGAAAAAAGTGGCTGTGACATAAACGGATATTTAGAAGCAGTCTCATGACATCGTGCCCTTTTCCTAGAAAAAAACTCTAATTTCTTAATTCTAACGTATCTAAATTAAGAATGCGACATCTAAACAATTAAATGGATTTTAATCGTAACTTGCGACTATTATATTTATTCAAACAGTCTATTGTAAAATCAAATACACGCCGTAAATTTAATTCAAACGAAATGAAATTATAATATTTTGACATAATTTGCGAAACGTTCCCCCGAAACAATTGAAGCCGAGCCACACAGGGTGTTGAGGAAACAACAGTGTAATCAGCGGGAATTAATTTAACTGTATACAGGGTGGAGTATTTATTGTTGTTGTGTAATTGGGTACTTGTAATGGTTAATTGTTTTGACAAATAATGTAAAGTTTTTTTTTTATACTACGTCGGTGGCAAACAAGCATGCGGCCCGCCTGACGTAAGCAGTCTCCGTAGCCTATGTACGCCTGCAACTCCAGAGGAGTTACATGCGCGTTGCCGACTCTAAACCCGCCCCCCCCTCGTTGAGCTCTGGCAATCTTACTCACCGGCAGGGACACAACACTATGAGTAGGGTCTAGTGTTATTTGGCTGCGGTTTTCTGTAAGGTGGAGGTACTTCCCCAGTTGGGCTCTGCTCTAGATCTGGAATGACATGCGCTGTGCTGTGCCCTACCACACAAAGCGAGATGAAATTCAAAATGCCCATACCTCTCTTTTGGACGTAGTTTAAGGACGTACCCGGGTCCAAAACCTACATACTTTATATTTTACACTCAAAATTAATGAAAACTAGGTTTAGTTAATATTTTTATACAAAGAGTATCTTACTTATTTTTTTTATAATACAGGAAGCAAACGAGCAGATAAAATTAAAATAATAATATTATAAAAAATAATAATATTTTTTTTAAGATGGGAGTATACGCTCTTTTCTTGAAGGTATGAGGGTCGTATTGGTCCAGATACCAAAATGCATACAAAAAAAATCGTAAAACACTATTGGTCCCTATTGGTCATGTTGTTATGTATGAAAGCAAAATAACCGTAAAATTATAAGGTGCCGTGTTATCAGGTAGCAATTCGCTAAGCACTGAGCGGACAGCCGTGCGTGCCCGCGATCGCGGATATCATTGTTAATTAATTATCTTTAATGAATTTTAATCAGTGAGTTCGATCGAAAAAAAAAATTCGCATTTTTGGAAACAAGTTTCATATTTATAGGTTTTGCGCAAAAATTGTTACAAATGTTTAATGGGGCGCTTAAGACCTAGTTGCGTTTTTTTTCCTATCAGTACCCCCTAGTGTAATTTTTTTCAATAGCGAAACGTGACGTACGCGTTTGCGTTAAGTGTCATTTTGTATGAGATTTTTGAGTTTCCGAAACGTCCCGCTTGGCGCGCTGTTCAAAATCCCATACAAAATGAGACAACGCAAACGCGTACGTCACGTTTCGCTATCGAATAAATTTACACTAGAGGTACAGGTTTCGAACTGATGAAGTTACTAGCGAAAGGCCTCAACCTATTTTTGATTTTGGCAAGTATATTATTTGATTTGATAATTATAACATGTCAGAATATTATAATAATAATTTAATTTAATTTATTGGATATTTGAATTGTTTTGATTATTTTTATACCTACTGTTTTATTTTACTCTAATTGAATTTGATTATTATTATCTTAATTGTACTTAAATTGACATCGACCTAATTATATGTTGTATTAACTTTTGACATGTAAAATTTGTAATTTTATCAATAAATGAATATTAATATGAATATGAATATTCCTTTATTAATTTCTTTGTACTTTAAGGAGTACCTATAGCTAAAAAAACATTATCCAGATTTAAATAACAATTCAAAGCCAATTACAGGTAATGAAGAATACATAATGAATTGTTTGTATGTATGTATGTAAACACTTTATTGGACATAAGGGACAGGTAAAGATATAATTAAAAAAAATGTTGGCAATGTACAACGTCTGTATGTGTATGTATGTTTGTTTACATCTTTGGCTAATCACTTTGACTACAAACAGGATAAAACCTGAATTATCACAAGCTTTTACTAAGATGTAATTTTCTTTTACTAGTAAAGTTAATGGCATTTACTTCATTACCCAGTCTATTAGGCAATTTGCTTTCCTAAGATCAAACTTAGCCGATGTCCATTACCTTCAGTAACATGCTGCATAAGGCAAAATTAACAATATTTGACCTGTCATTAGTATGCGACCCACAAGGTTGCTTACATCTGGCTTTTATTAATTCAAGCTCCGACACGAAACGGCTTATATCCTTAAGAGTATTAAACAAAATTAAACCTTATTATTTGTCAATCAAGGTTCGGTTTTGGTTGAACGCTATTCAAAGGCTATGACTTCGATGGTCAGCTGATAAAAGTTGATCGAGCCTATGTGCGTTGACTGTTTCGATGGAATTTGAATCGTAGCTGAAAGGGTTAAGGTAAATTGTTGTGTAACTTTTTGCGTCTTTAAGGCATTTTGTTTTTCCCGAGCCAGGGGTGCTTTCCGCATAATTCCGGAGCCGTTACAATTAATTTTCTTTCGCAAAGCTTGAATGTATTATTACGAATTCACATAAAGGATGCTAAACAAAAATAATTGCGTACGCAATCGTTTCATTAAGCCCGTTTTGTTAATTATGACTTCTAATTAAGTGCTAATGCTTGTTATGAGTAATTTAGACAGGATTTGTTGTCTGTGTTGGTTATTAATTTATTATTTATTTTAGTACCTACGTGTGAGGTTATTTAGACTTACGTGGAACATTAAGATTAAAGTACTTAATTGAAATATTTAGCTTTTGATCAGACGTGGTAGTTTACAATTAAAAGGAAAATAGTTTACGTTTTAACTTGTTTATTTTTTTATTAAAGCCAAAACCTTAATTTTTTTTCCAATTTTCAATGTTTATTATAACCTTATTATTATTATTATTTTATTTAATCACTAGCTAGTAAGATTGTTTATCAGTGACCTTTGTTTTATCTGTACTGAGCGTAACAACCAGTATAATAAAAGTGCTGTTTTTTTGTGGGATTATTTTTGGTCGTGCGTGCACAATTTAATAAATAAATATTATATGGACATTCCTACACAAACTAAGTCCCATGGTAAATTCAAGAAGGCTTGAGTTGTGGATACTCCAGGCAACGATATATATAATATGCAAATACTTTTTTTTTTTTTTTTATTGTCTTTTATTTATTTAAGGACTTTTAATCTAAAACCTTACGACAACCTTTGTATGTATTAATTGTAAAGGGAAACACATGGCTCTTGACAAGAGTTGTCCAGCATATCAGAAAGAACGAAGGATTCGGGTGATTATGGCTGAAGAAAATTGTACTTACCGGATAGCATTACAGAAAGTGTTAAGTCCGAAAAAAGACCAGGAGACTGTATACACAGTGCTAAAAGATACGGATGCAGTAAATGAAAACATCACACTACCAGGCACGTCCGGTACTTTGCCTACAAACTATCGAGACAGTGTTCTTAATAATGTGACGACACAAAGCCACAACACGGAATTAGAAATGGAACATGATGGAAGCGACGAGGAGAGTAATTTAGAAAGAAATCATAAGCACGTTGGTACTCCAAAACCGAAAAAAGTAAGAGGTACGAAGAAGAATATCACACAGCAAAAGGCAAAGATAGATCAAAACACAGACGTCGTAAGTGAAGATAGTTGTATAAGATTGGAGAACACTCCTGATCAAGAAAACCTCCAACAAAAGAAGAATCTATTCTCATGGGCGTTATTTTTAAAAAAGGCCAAAAATATATTAGTATCAGATACATCTCTTGAAGAGAAAATTAAACTAGGAATTAAATTAATCATGGACGCAATAACTAAGCTTGTATTACAGATCGTGAGTAGCGAAAATTTGTTGAGTAGTATATTCTCTAGTTTTTGTAATGGATAAGGAGCTGACTTTAAATATTATACAATGGAACGCACAAAGTATACGACCTAAATTTGTACAGTTTGAAGCAATTTTAAGCCAAGAAAAGATCCATATAGCTATAGTTAGTGAAACCTGGTTGGAGGTGGACTCAGTTATGAACTTTAGTGGATATGATGTGTACCGTTGCGACCGAGCGGACTCCTATGGGGGCGTAGCTATCATTATTCATAAGTCTATACAATCGTACCAAACCTCATACACTGTTGTAAATCCTGGAATTGAAATTCTACATGTCAAAATTCTAAATTGTAAATACCTAGAAAACGTCGTAGCAGTATATTGTCCGTCATCTGTACGTACTACTTACGGCGATTGGGATGGTATTTTTTTCAATATGCAAATACTTGAACACAGAAAACATCCAAGACTCAGGAACAATCTGTGCTCATCACACAAATAAACGCCCTTACCGGGATTTGAACCCAGAACCATCGGCTTCATAAGCAGGGTCACTACCCACTAAGCCAGACTGGTCGCCAACTCACGAGTTTTATTGGTACTGAGTGTGACAACCAGTATAATGTAAGTGCTGATTTTTTGTGGCATTATATTTGTTATTTGTGAACACAATTTAAACCATTAATTTATATATATAAATAGTACTTGTATGTATTTTAGTTTATTTCTATGCCCTATAGTTGAAGAATGGTGTTAGTATCAGGGTCGATAGGGCATCCCCCATTTCTACGGGCAGATCCCTGAGTACTAACTCCTTTGTACTCAACTCCAATAAATCGTGACGCACAAACACCATCGATATTTACGATGAGCATTATGACGTCAATAACGGCCGTAACTCGGGAGACAAAGGCAATTAGGCTGCTCGACATAGTCGGCGAGGAGACAAACGAATATTATTAGCCGTATGACTATAGAGGTAAGAAAATTGCTTGTCAACAAAAAGTTATTTACACTGCAAGCGGCACCTTCAAGCATTTAGTTCAAGTAATTTAAAAATACATATGTAGTTATTTCATTATATAGTATTGTGATACTTCTTTTTCCCTTTTCAGTTCATAGTTTTTAAGCAGTCGGATTCTTTTGTTTTTATTGTAATAATAAAATTTTATTTATTAGTAAACAGGCATGTTATTCCTTATTATTTCTTGTACATCGATAATTTGTTCTCTAGGTTCTAGCAAAATTTCCGACCCAATTGTCAAACACTTGCCCAAAGATTATTATTAACCACACTGTCCGACATTTCAAAGAATGTCTTTTCTATTTCCCTGTTTCAGAACGCTAATTATTAATTTAAATGCATTGAATATGTTAATATCTAAATTGTTAAACGTTTCTCTCCTTTGTCCGTTCACTTTAAACTTCCATTGGCCAAAAATGAAACATAAATAAGTCTATTTATTTACTTCGGAAACTCGTAATTCCAGCAGTAGACTCAAAATCAACAATTTTGTGTTATAATTCGTCTAATCATTTTTATCGCTTGTCACTATGCCTGTCACATACTGTATTCATAGTATGAATGTGACAGGCGTAGTGACAGATGATAAAAATGGAACCATGCTGCCACCGCAGCTAACTACTTATTTCTTTGTAAAGCCCTCGGTAGTTTTTCCTTCAATCCTCATATATGTTACTGATACTGATACTTGGGGTAACTCCAGCCAGCAGGTCCTGCAGCAAGGACTAGGAAGGGGAGACTACAAGGGGGAGGCGATGTTGATACAAAATAGCACTGTAAGCTCACATGAGTTTGCTGATTGCAACCATGCTGCCACCGCTGGGCCGTCAAGCCAATAGCTTAAGGCCGGTTACACACTGACTGCTTACTTACTCTATGAATGTCGCTCATGATGACGTATTAGTGTGAGCGAGATGTATAGGAAGAAAATTACGTAGACGAGACGTCAGCGTATATGGCAGTGTTGACACTGTCAGTGACTCGCGGTACGGGTAATGTTTACCTTATTATCTGTATCACAGTAAAACAAATGGGTGACATTGGTATTTTTGGCGTGAAGTGAGTAATCTACATTTTCTGTCTGCTATGTATATTTCAAATGTAAATTTGCTGTTACCGAACTTTCTATTGTACAGTAGTAGTGTTTATAACTTAGTTACTAAATTATATTCTTCATATTATTAATCTAGTGTTTAAATGTACTACTAAACTTAGTTTTAAGGTCGGGGAATTCCAAAGTTCGTAAGTTTTCTGACAAATAATGTGTGCAAAATGCGTGTACAATGTGCGAAGTTTCTCTCTCGATATTAGGCAAATAGTTGTACGATTGTATTATTGATCATAATCAGGTGATAATAATATATATTTACTTGTGCATAAACATGGACAAACTATGGACTACATATTAACATATACATATTAACATATTTATATGCGGAAATGAAGAACTCTTCAGTGAGAGTGCTTGAACTCAAATCGCTTGCTAAGTGTCGTAAACTCAAGATCAGGAGAAGACATCAAACCAGGGACTGCATAACCGAAAAATAACGATACCTTTATATATGACGGTATCACATCATACCGGTTAAATCCGAACCATTTAGGTACCCGAATAAATTTATTTCGCTACCGTTATTTTTTCGGGTATCTTAACCACTTTCATAACGGTAAGGTTTGGCTATAATATCGGTTAATATATATACCGGAAAAAATACCGGTACCGTTATTTTAAAACGGTAGCGATACCTTTATAACAAAGCCCCGCGGCCCAACCGGTATAATGTATCGTTACTGTAATTTTATACCGCTACCATACCGTTATACCGTAACCGACATCAGTCCCTGCATCAAACTTTATTAAATATCATATCAATATCATTCTTTTAAAACTTGAACGCCTTTTCAGCTCTTTGTCCATTCTGTCAGTTGCTCCAAAAGGATTAACTTTGCGCCGATATAAATTGCCATGCGGCCCGGGTAGCCACATCTGCCGTCCTTACCCTTAAAAGTTACCCGATTACCCTATTATCCTTTGTGCAATTAATTATTTAATTTGTAATCGTAACATGTATGGCATGAGTAATTTCGTGGAATCTTTTAAAAGATTTCTGGCGAGTACATAATAAAAATTGGAATTTCTACTGCATTTCAGAAATTATAATACGTAGGTGAAACATGTAACTTAATATTTTTTGCAGAAGACACAAAATATGGACGGCATTTTTAATAATCAGTCAAACTAATAGGGCAAGACAAAGATGCTTTCAAAATTACAGACAGCTTAAATTACAGACTTGCGTTTTATACGCGCTTATAAGCTCGTTTGTAGAAACGCGTGTAGGTTAGCACAAATATACCAAAATGTAGCGAAATACCTCGCTCGCTTTGTATTTAAGTAATAAATAATAATAAATATTATAGGACATTATTACACAAATTGACTAAGTCCCACGGTAAGCTCAATAAGGCTTGTGTTGAGGGTACTTAGACAACGATATATATAATATATAAATATTTATAAATACTTAAATACATAGAAAACACCCATGACTCAGGAACAAATATCCGTGCTCATCACACAAATACATGCCCTTACCAGGATTTGAACCCGGGACCATCAGCTTCGTAGGCAGGGTCACTACCCACTAGGCCAAACCGGTCGTCGAAGTAACTGAACAGGCCTAGAAAAGTTGACAATCGTTGGTAGAATACGCCAATCAAAACAGTAATCCTAGGAATTTTATTTATCACGTAATTTTGCGTCATTTTTCATCTGTCACGTCGATAGAAAAAATCCTTCAATCAGAAGGAATAAGTAAGTAAGTAAATATGCTTTATTGCACCAATAATAATACATGCATGTACTACTACAAATAGTACTATATATGTCTTTTACTTCAGAACTTTTGTCATATTATTATATGAACTGATTTGGAACATTCGTTTTATGTTTAAAAGAATACATTTTTTTTTTCATATAGTTTCAAGTTGTTCTCATTAATGTCAAATCCAGTTCTAATGATGATATCCATGAGAAATTGAGGAAATTTCTCAAATAATACAGCTATTTTTGTATTTTCATCATAAATCACACATATCAATTGCTGACGCATATAAAAAAAATATAGGTATAATTTTTTTAAATGTTTTTGCGTTTTTCGAGTAACGAAATCGTTAATCTTATCATCTTGGCTACTTATACTTATACGTATGTTACATGGATATATTTACAGCTATGTCGATGTCTTGATCACGTCAGAACTGAGATAATACTATTATAGGCGTACCATTAATTGGACCCACACGAGCGTGAACCGCAATCCAAACCGCGTGTAGCGTGTACGGTCTGCAACAATAATAGCGGGTTGGGTATTATCTGTGCACACTAAATGGAGGCCCAAAAATACGCTTTTTTTAATTATGTGTGTATAAAAACTGAAGAAGTATATATTTTACATAATGTTCACGTTTTATTTTAGTTAAATTGTTGTAGATTTAATTTTTAATGATATTAAAAAAAATGCGTAGGAAAATATTCCTTGAAAACATTAGTCAATGTATATATGCCTATAAAGCAGGATATATCCCTGGTTAGAATACTGATAAGGACATTTATGTGTGTTCGGTGAGTAAGGTTGCCAGAGCTCAACGAGGGGTGGGAGGGGGTTAGGGTCGGCAACGCGCATGTAACTCCTCTGGAGTTGCAGGCGTACATAGGCTACGGAGACTGCTTACCATCAGGCGGGCCGTATGCTTGTTTGCCACCGACGTAGTATAAAAAAAAATATATTTGTTCCGATGGACGATTTATATGTATTTACGTATTTATCTATTATACATATCTTCGTCTCGTATCAACAACCCAAGCCTTATTGAGCTTACTGTGGGCATATATGTGTCAGATTGTCTCATGATATTTACTTATTTACTCGTATTATCAGACAACAAAATCCCATATTTCGATAGATATACAGTGTGTCCTTAGCCATTGGACAAACCCTGAGAGCCCACGTAGGGTTACTTCTCAGAAATGCTCTAACGTTAATATTTTTTTAATGAGAACAAAAGATAAAAAAAAAAATTCCGAACAAAAGTTATTTGCAATAATAGACAAAAAAAGAAACACACTGTAATATCTTTGGCGGTGTTTTTGACAATTTGTTCGAAATATTTGATAATGATGACAATTGACAAAAGTCAGAATCTTATTAGTGTCATAAATAAAAAAGATAATCCAAAAGGTCGAAGAAGGTTCCATACTGTTCTTTGAGGATATTACCTTAGGAGCTACTAACACATACAGGCTGCTTCAAAGTACGAAATCGTAATTTGTTAATTTCTTTGTAACCGCTACACCGGTTGTTATGATACTTTGTACACTGGTTCTAAATACCCTAATTCATATGTACATTTCGGCTTTGTCCAATGGCTAAGGACACACTGTATATATAGTCCTCCTCATCGTTTTCGATGACGGCGACCCTAAATAAACATTATGGACGTTGTCTAGCATGAGCCCTAATGTGCTGGCCAGGCCGAACTTGCTCTTAAATATTCTATTGCACGCATGACGATAACACGCATATTGCATGATGTCGATATATACGTACCTTACAGGCTAACATACATACAGTAATTAAAACCTTAAAAACTAAACATCATTTAGGCACACAATAATTTTCTGTTGTCACCCGTTCTTCCCGCGTAGCCAACGTGCCTATCGTTTACGCTCCGTGGCGAACGAAACGCAACTGTCACAGTCGCACTAATATGGAAGAGTGATAGAGAGAGATGACTATGCTACGCTACGGAGCCTTAACGATTGTAACGTTGGCTACGCGGCCAGGTGTAAGATTGGGCAGATTCCCAGAAAATACCAAACCCTTTGGCCAGAAGTCCGCGCTCGCGATGGTTTCCAAAAGCGACCGCGACACGCGCACCACGAACGAGCTGAAGTGCATGTCATGGCGATAATATACACCGTGTGCTGGTAAAGTAACGCAGTGGCCTACGTGAGCGAATAAGATCGCCCACGCGCCACGTAGGACACTTCTATAGGTATAAATAAATAAATATTATACGAATCTTGGTGAAATTTGGCAAAAAAAATTGTTGTATTTTTGCACACGACAAGTTATTTCTTTTTACACCTTGGCAAAAAAAACATTACAACAAATAAGTTAGGTTTTAATTTTTATTGTCAGAAAAAAATTGCGGTTTTTCTTTAAAACTTGAATGTCTGTCAGTAGGTATGTCTAAAACAAGTCACATAGTGGCAGCATCGCAACCAAAAAGGTGTTTTACACAAAGTTACTGCAGAAACATTTTTTTTAAGAATAGTCATTATGTCATTATCATTAAACAAGACCGATTTCAGAAAACTTTGTATGACATTTTAGTCTCTAAATACGGTCAAGAATACATCCTTAAAATCTGTCAGGTTTTATCAGCCCACGGTGTATAAATTTAAACCCCTTATTTCATCTCATTCATTATTTTTTAACCAATTTGGAGGCCAAATTATAATTGCACACACAGTCCAATATAAAATGCTACACAACAAAATAACAGAAATAACATTGGATAACCAGATTGAATTTGGACTCTATTGCACGAGAATTCTGTACACAATTGAATGAGTTTTCGAATGTCATATAAGATTGGTAAACCATGTAGTATGTCTAAATAGATATGTAGGCTGTTCAGTTGACAATTCCATTTAGATAGACAAGTTTCAACTGGAACGCGTATTTTAACGAAACTATTGGCACGAAATTATAACCTGGAAAAACAAATTTTGTCGGTAGAAAGTGTAAATTTAAAAATGTAGGAGTGAAGAATCTTTGTCATACAAAGTTGGAATTTTGCAACGTTTTCTACAAACTCAGATACAATGACCACATGAATGAATGATGAATTATGAATGAATGATGAATGATGAATTAATTATGAGATGATGATGATGATGATGATGATGATGATGAATGAATGATGATGTGAGTGATAAACAATATTATAGTGTTTACCGCACCTCTCGGCCCGATCCGAAATTTCTAAACAAAATGTTTATAGGGAGTGTATACGCACCTTAAGAATTATGTACGTACGTAGTATATTCTGAGATTATACGCAATAGGAAAATTGAATTGAAACGTTATTCCAACTGTATTTATTTAGGCCGATATTTTTGTGGAAAATCTGCCCAACCGCATAGTCTGCTATGAAAATAGTGTAGGCTTATTCAAACACCCAATTTTTTATACGGATGAAGGCAAACAAAAAAGCTATGAATTGGACATAGTCCTCTACCATCGATCGAGAAAAAGTGTATTTAAAGCAAAATGTTCGAAAATCTTAGACCCTCCGTCCGTCCGACCGTCCGTTCGTCCGTTCGTTCGTATATCCGTAGGTATGTCCGTATGTCCGTCTGTCCGTCCGTCCGTCTCTCACCAGGCTATATCTCATGAACCGTGATGGCTAGACAGTTGAAATTTCCACAGATGATGTATTTCTGTTGCCGCTATAACAACAAATACTAAACAGTACGGAACCCTCGGTGGGCGAGTCCAACCCGAACTTGTCCGGTTTTTTGTAAAAATACACACAACCAAATAACAGCAGTTACGTACGTGGATTTTGTTATACTAAATATTAATATAAAGTAATTAAATTAACGGAAGTTCTTCTTCTTCTTCAACCTAGCGTTTTCCCGGCCTAGCGCCAGGGTCCGCTCTCCTACTTAATCTTCTCCACTTTGCCCGATCTTCGGCATCCTCAGATGTGAGATTGCTCTCCACCATGTCCGCTCTCACGACCTCCAGCCAGCGCTTCTTAGGCCTACCGCGGCCGCGTGATCTAGGGCCGTGGACAGTGAGGTTGAGGCATCTATTTCCGACGTAGTCTACTGGTACTGGAAGTTAATTGAATAATTTTTAAAATATATATAACTCAAAAAATAAATCATAACTATGTTTCTAAACATATTTCAACCAGTTTTGAAACCATAAATACATACCTACCTATGTAATATATTATAAGAAATTATGTATTAGGTGTAAACTTTTGAGCTTAATAAACTTATCTTATCTTATCTTATCTTATCTTATCTTATCTTATCTTATCTTATCTTATCTTATCTTATCTTATATTATCTTATCTTATCTTATCTTATCTTATCTTAGCTTATCTTATCTTATCTTATCTTATCTTATCTTATCTTATCTTATCTTATCTTATCTTATCTTATCTTATCTTATCTTATCTTATCTTATCTTATCTTATCTTATCTTATCTTATCTTATCTTATCTTATCTTATCTTATCTTATCTTATCTTATCTTATCTTATCTTATCTTATCTTATCTTATCTTATCTTATCTTATCTTATCTTATAAATTAAGTTTTTAATTAGCGATCCACTTTAATGTTATGCACGGGCCGCTGTCTTCTTGAGCTAGGAGTGTCTAGGATTTGATCTTGTTTATCAACATGAAAGTTTTGCACAATGTCAGGCGATTTATTACTTTTATTAATCTAAAATTACTGGTTTTATCAAAACATTCGTCTAACATAAATAGTGTGGAAATTGGAATCTAGAAATCCGTGTTTATATAAAGCTGTCTGGTCTTCAGTCCCCGTACTACGGAACCCTTTGCCAACGGAACCCTAACACCCACGTTTGGAAAGGGTTTACACGATTCGTTCCATTGCGTTCGACCCGATGGGATAGCACTTGTATTTTAAATCGCCTGTTTATTTCGAGGGTTCTCGTATAGACGAAGAGCTAGTCTCGGAAAATGGACGTGATAATATTGATGTTGATAACATGTCAGTTTTCTATTATTCATCATCATCATCATTCTTCCTTGCCGTACCCGGCAATGGCGACACCAGGTACAGTTCTTGTCCAGATTCTATGTTTTGAAGTTGTCTAACGCAGTGTTCTACTCAGAGCTCTCTTGTGGAAAACGGAAGCAGGGGGGGCAGTACTTGCGAAATAAAGATGTTCTCAAACGCCATCTCATCGCTTACGGTATACCGATTGACTGTTCCGAGGACATTGCGCTACAAAGATAGCGTCTGGAAGACCTAGATATTATTCATACACAAATCTACAATGACATTAACGTTTAAAGAAGACTTGAAGTGTGCAAAAGGGAAGCTATCACGTGTATGAAAAATTTCATGAAAGCGAAAGAGGCAGACTACAAATGAAAAACCGTGACCACTTTTGAGCTTCATCTTTTTTTTCAACTGAAAAATGTTGCTGGCCTCTTACTTTGAACTCCACTAACGAACAGCTGCCAGACGCCCGGATCCAGTAAAAAGGATAATATAGTAAATCAACTAAGCAGTATAGATGCTCTTGTCTTATGTGATTTATTACATTTTATTTTGTTATTATATTATTCTTCATGGATGACATGAGTTCATCACCGTATGGCTCTTACGGATGATCAGCACTCGTTTCACCGCTAGCATTATACTGAATTTGGTCCATTTCGTAACACAAATACTAGCACACTTGTTCTGTTTTTTTTTTCTCTGCTTTTGTTGTCTGTACAATTATACGTGTTATGTTATTATCACAAATAAATGTCTTTTTTATTGTTATTATAAGCCTATACGGTGTCCCACTGCTGAGCAAAGGTCTGCCCCCTCGATTTCCAATCGTTTCGGTTTTGAGAAATTTCTGTCCAGTCGTTGAGATATGTGTCCAGGTCGTCCCGCCATCTCCGTCTGGGCCTACCAGATCCTCGCCTGTCTTACAGCACCCATACCGTGGTTATTTCGTCTTTTACATTTTATCTTATTTTCCGGGACCAGCTCTTAGTCTAGTAGAATCATTATGATACCTACTTACTTTATCGGACATTTTATAACTGTGAACTGGGTCACTGTTACATTGGAGCGCTTTCACGGGGCCTATTCGAGTCGTCGGAGTGACAGGTTGTGACGTGGCTTTTGTCCACTTTTCTATTAACATACTTTCCGACTCAAGGGGAAAAGAAATAGCATCAAAATTAATAAAAAGTTAAACTCGGGAGACGTGCTTCAAAGGTGGTTGGCCATAATATAAAGTTGGCGGATGTGATCTCATTTAAGGATAATTATGAATGATCAGCGGTGGCAGCATGGTTCCATTTTTATTGCTTGTCAGTATTCCCGTCACTTTCGCGCTTACTTGTTAGAACGAGACAGGCATCGTGAAAAATGATAAAAAGCCGACCATCTTAGCTCTACTGCTCAAGTGACGTTTATCTAAGTTTATATTGATATTTTTTTATAAGTATAAAATATTATAGGACATTATTACACAAATTGACTAAGTCCCACAGTAAGCTCAATAAGGCTTGTGTTGAGGGTACTTAGACAACGATATATATAATATATAAATATTTATAAATACTTAAATACATAGAAAACACCCATGACTCAGGAACAAATATCCATGCTCATCACACGAATAAATGCCCTTACCAGGATTTGTACCCGGGACCATCAGCTTCATAGGCAGGGTCACTACCCGCTAGGCCAGACCGGTCGTCAAAGAATAATCAAGATATAGACCGTGTCATTCGCAAAAACGCGTGCCTTGACTCATAATGTCTTATTAATAAAGGTTAGATTTGACAAATCTGCTCGTCATCGTGGACACGAACTATCAATATACAATTATTGATGAAATACGAAGTAGTTACGATGTTCGATGAAAATCTTATGTGAACGCCCAACGTTGATATCAAAGAAAAACGTAAAGGACGATGTATGGATGGATGTACCTATAGATCTTCAGTTCGATTTATATCATTAGATAAAAGATAAACAATCATGACGTTTTTTTTTTAAAATATTTCCAATTACTTTAAAAAAATAGTAAATATTAATTGTGAATGTAAATAATCGTATATAATTTATAATGATTACATAATATTTGCTAAGACTTATTTTTCAAAAGTGATTTTTAATAAAAAGTCACGTGAAGATCGCTCCTTCTTTCTAATGCTAAAAAAATAACTATTACCTTCTAAAGCTCAGTAGCGGCTTAAATATTTTTTTAGTATATGACTGGTCTAAATGATAGGTACAAAATGGCTGGCATACTGTGTGATCTTTCGAAAGCATTCGATGTTATAAATCATAAATTGCTTCTAAATAAGTTAAGTATGTACGGCGTTATCGATTCCGTTCTAAGTTTGTTTGCATCATTCTTGTCTAACCGTAAGCAGGTGATCAAAATGTCCATAGGTGGCAAAACAGTGTCTTCAGATACTAGTTATATCAATTTGGGTATCCCTCAAGGGTCGGCAACTGGCTACACACTATTTTTATTATTTATTAATGACCTCCCGTCGGAAATCACGAGTGGCATTTTAAATCTGTTTGCAGATGACACAACAGTCGTTATCAACGCAAAAACGCACACGAAACTTGCTAAGAAAATCACGAAAATGTGGCCAACTGCAAACGTGGTTTTCCTCTAATAGCCTGCTCTTAAATATTGCCAATACCGCCTCCTACGACATTTTAATAACAAACATGTATAATATTAATTTTCTCTAATGATTTTTACGCCTAAAACCCTAATCTGTTAAAAAAGTCATTGTTTCTTTTGTGTGAGCGGTGGGCTTCCGTGTTGAGCGCGTGCCAACGCAACAATGTCGTTTAAAAAGCGGCTGTATTGTAGCTGTTTTAAGGTTCAAATCTGCAATCTATAGTCATAACTGAACGAAGATATTTTAGCTAATCTTGAACCATAGTTAGGATCTATATTTGGGTGGTTTTACGGTAAATGACAAGTGACGATTTGGACGACCTAATCGCGACAGGCATGCGAGAACAGTAACGCTTTTTATCAAGGAAATATCACCTTAATACGAACAAGCAATCAACCCAACTAATACATCTACTTAACCTAAAGACGTCAGAAAAAATGTGTAAGTATAAAAAATATAAATTGGCAACACTTCCACGCCGTCACGACCGCAGCCGAAAGCGGCCGAATGACAAATGCGCGGGTCACTCGCTGACAGCCGAGAAAAATGGCGGACAGAAAATGGTGGGCGGACGGGACGATTAGTTTTCCCTTAGGATAGTTAGGAAATAGTTTGTTGGATTAAAATGTTTGAGTTACGTAATAGGTTTTCGGTTGTTTGCTGTGTAAAACAATTATCTGGGTTTTATTGTAGTTTTATACGAGTAGCGTTTTTTCTTTATTTGTTTAGGTGGAAACCGGTTAACTTTCCAAACTATCATGTACTTGGTACAAAAACTTTTAACTTCGGTTTCCTTCGTAAAACCGTTACTTTGAAACCGGTTTTTAGGAGAACATTTCCATAAAATTCTTGGTATATTAACCGGTTTAGAACAATAAAAATATGTTCTTATTGACTGATTTGGTTTAAAAACAAAAGAAATTTAACTATATATTTTTAAACATATTCAACTGCATTTTTTTCTCGTATAATTAGCCCATATATAAACCCTATACAAGGTGCCTGTGAGCATTGCGAAAGATTTTAACGGTGCATTCCTGATGGCAACAGAAGCAAAAAATGTTATATGACTTTTTGTGAAATTCGACAAAAAATTAAAAAAAAGGTTTTTTTCCCCTTTTTTTGAACTCCTGTAGGTACATAAAACTTATTTTTTATTGATAAACACAACCTAAAATTAACTAAAAAGTTATATTTTTATTTGGGGGTAGCCCTAGACTAGACCTCAACGCGGCAATACCGCAGTCAAAAATGTGTTTTGTACCGACTTATGGCGAAAGAATGATTTCGAAAAACATTTAATTATCTCTGAAACTAGGCCTAATCCAGAAAATTTTATATGACATTTTAGTTTCTAAATATTACCAGGAATGCTTCGTTCAAATGTCTCGCAATGCTCACTGTATAATAAGACTGTTATTTGAAAGTAAATTCATACTTATTCGCCCCGAATCTCAACTCCAGCTAACATTTACCCTTCATTAACATCATTATACATGAAGGAAATCTGGTTATTTCCGAGAGCAAACCTAATTTTACATTTTGCTTCACACGCCTTTTATTGCAATTTTTTCCCCTGAGCAAATCGGGTTATTTTTAACCCATATCTCGTATACACTTTCCGAAGGCAATGAAGACGAATTTCGAATATTTCCTACTTTATTAAAACGGGAAGTCGTACTGTTATGAAAATAAATAAATATTATAGGACATTATTACACAAATTGACTAAGCCCCACAGTAAGCTCAAGAAGGCTTGTGTTGTGGATACTCAGACAACGATATACAGGGCGTCCCAAGACTATGGGACATCAAGGGAAAGTACCTTAAATATAAGACATAGGATATTTTGCTAAAAGGAGACTTTATTTTATTTTCAAAACTGAGTAATACTGCATTCAAAGATTTAAAAAAAAAGTTACTTTGTCTGGAAATCGAACCGACTCAAATGTAAAAAAAAACATACTGTATTTTTATGACGCCAATCGAAAGAATGCATAAAAAATAAGTCATCTCAGAAATATGATATCGCAAAAGAAATGAATAGAGTAAAATTTTCGATTAAAATTTCAAGATTCGGTTTAATTCCCAGAAAAAGTAAGCAATTTTCATTTTTTTTTAGAAATTCTTTGAATGTAATATAACTAACTTTTAAAAATAAAATAAAGTCTTCTTTCAGCAAAATATCCTATCTACGATATTTAAGATACTTTCCCTTGATGCCCCATAGTCTTGGGACGCCTGTATATACCGGGTGTTTCCTGTAACACGAGCAATAAATTAAACTGTAGGCTGTACTCCTCAAACTCACCAACATTTATTCAGCAACTTTTAAAAATAACTTATGTTTTAATTTTTATTACACATTCAAGTTAATTCTAAGACGCAATGTATTGCGAATTTTGTTACGTTTAAAGCGTGACAAGCAACGTCAAACACACTGATGTCAGCGTACATTGAAAATAATATTTAATTTGTATGAAAAACATAAAATCTTAAGATTTCATAATTTTAAAAAGTTGTTATTCAAAAGTTATATTGTTTTAGGAGTACAATATATGGTTTAATTATTTGCTCGTATTACAGGAAACACCCGGTATAATATAGAAATACTCAAATACATAGAAAACACCTAAGACTCAGGAACAAATATCCGTGCTCATCACACAAATGAATTCCCTTCCAGGATTTGTACCCGGGATGACCCGCAATGAAGCTGTTGGTAGCTTCATAGGCATGGTCACTAACCACTAGGCCAGAACGGTCGAAAATAGTGACAACACTTTTATAGGAACTAGGATATAATTTATATTGCGTCATCTTCCTCGCATTATCCCGGCTTTTTGCCGTAAAATCAAATCATTATTAGCGTATCATTAGCATCGTGTAAATAAGACGAGTAAAAAAATATATACACTTTTTAAATAGTTCTCTTTACAATTGTGATATAATAGAGAGCTTTTCAGTCGAGTGCCGTGTTTAGGCAACAAAGCTAGCTGAGTTGCCTAAGTAAAGTACGAGATTGAAAATAACTATTGTAAATAAAAAAATAAAAAATCAATAAATAATAATAA
The DNA here is from genome assembly GCF_033807575.1 of Cydia pomonella. Lineage (NCBI taxonomy): Eukaryota > Metazoa > Arthropoda > Insecta > Lepidoptera > Tortricidae > Cydia > Cydia pomonella. The sequence continues at coordinate 31,880,200 of NC_084705.1, read as the reverse complement.
ATCACTATTGTATACAATATTTTTTCTACGAGTCATATAAAATAATACTTTTTTAACTATAAAACCTAAATAATTAATGTAAATTCTCAGTAAACAAAATTGTAGACATAAACGCACGACTCCAGTGGCTCTTTTTACACCGCGGGCCAGGAGCATATTTTGTCAGTCATCGCCCCCCGGCTGATACTTTTTTAGATGATAGTTTAGATGCTGTTTTAAATTTAAAAAACCGTCAGCCGGTTCTATCACGGTGGAATGACCTCTCTTCCTCCTGCCCTTATCCCACGTTATGTGGGGTCGGCACAACATTTTCTTCTCTTCCATTCTCCTCTATCTTTCGTCACCTCAGCACTCACTCCTTTCTTTCTCATATCCTCTTTCACACAATCCATCCATCGTTTTTTGGGTCTACCATCCACTCTCCGTCCATCAACATTCCTAACATTCTTTTTCCTATATGGCATTCATCCCTCCTCATTAAATGCCCATACCACGCTAACCTACCACTCCTTATCTTCTCCGCTACCGGTGCTACTTTCAAACTTCCCCTTATATACTCATTCTTAATCCGATCCTCGGTGGCGGTGGAATGACCATCAGCGAGTAAAAAAAATATATAGGGTATATTTTCTTATTATTATTATGCATAAAAAATAAATTCAAAAACGTACATCATCATTGATTCACTTCACTTTTAACCATACTGTTCCCTAAAATTTTATTTTACAAAATTAATGAGGTACAAATTAGCCAGCTCCTCACTCAATTAGAAACCATAATAAATTTAATTACCTTATTCAAAAACTTTTCTTAATGGCCACCAATAAAGGAACAAAGGCTGGCCGTTCTGGGCTTCACAATCGGGGTGCTTAATTTTTTTATTTAATTTGACGTGTCAACTAATTTGATATGCCACTTGGGAAAATTGAATTTCCGCGAAATTAATTTTAAATCGCCCCCAATTAATGCGGACCCTTAGTTAGGCCGCCTGTCACACCGACGTCGAAACTTTTACATTAGGTACTTGCACAGATCTAGAATACGCTTACGCATAAAGGTAATTGAAGTGTACAAAAGGGAAGCCATCACGTATATGAACTTTTCAAGACCAAATACATAACCGACCATTCTATGTTGTTGTTGACACCAAGAGTCCTTAAGACTGTCGGTGTTTAGCTTTCGCTCTGAATTTATATAATTTATATCAATCAGTGGTAATCGCTGTGGGCCACACATATTGTAAACAATATAGTAATTATTTTTGTAAGTATTACATGTTTGTTTACCCTAATAAAGAGAAAAAAAAAGAAAAAGACAGACTACAAATGAAAAAACGTGACCACTTTTAACTTTTAAGCTTCATAGGGGCCGCGAACGGCCAATCTGTGGGTTAAAATGGATGTATATTATTTGGCGTTAGCTTCTAGCGTGCGTTTTGTGGGCGAGGCATTACAGTCGGACCACGCTAAGTTTTTATATCTATCTGTCGGGATTTCTTTATCCATTTTAATATAATATTAAGCCGAGAATCTATGTTGTTCTCAAGTTGTAATAAATATCAAACTATAAATTAAAAAAAAGGCAATATGTTACGTAGTTTGCATTCATTTATAATATTCTCGCGTTTGAAGGATACCTACAAGAATAAGCGTTTAAATTTATCCATTTTACTTACTAAGTTTATTCACGGATTATAATGTTTCATATTTGGTCAAAAAAATATGAATTGCGGGAAAAAGTATAAATAAATAACTAAAATAGGAAACGGTGTTATAGTCAGTCAATTTAATTAGTAATTTGAAGTCAGTTTGAGGTTAGGTCTTTATAGGGGTCACAGACGGACCCAAAATGGGGTTTTAGTGTCCTGTAGGCGTGTTTTGGTCACGCTTATCAGCCATGACATGATATGAAGAAATCGTCAGTGGTTGACACGCGCGTTTCAGAGATTAATGCTATATTATTAAGATTTATGTAATATCAACTGTAAAACATGACAGATCAAATCTAAATGAACGCTTTTATATATATATATATATATATATATATATATATATATATATATATATATATATATACTGGGTGTTGCCTATAACAGGAGCAATAAATTAGATGTAGACTGTACTCCTCAAACTGACCAACATTTAATCAGCGAGTTTAAAAAATAACTTATGTTTTTATTTTTATTACACTTTAAAATAAACTTTAAACACTTTAAACTTTTAACTAAGACACAACTCAAAAAATTTATCAAATTACTTTACCATACTAGTAGATAAATTGCAACTTTTTAATCAGTTTTTAAAGATTCCAACTGGTTCTTTCAATTTAGCCCATGGTTGACTGGTAGAGAATGCCTTTTGGCATTAAGTCCGCCATTTGTACTCTTCGTGTATTGGGCAGTAAAGTTTTAAAGAATAAAGAGAGGCTTTACGAGTTGGTTTAGTGAAAAATGTTTTGTTTCTACTAAAGACAAGACAGGTGTATATTTTATTTTAAATATATTGACAAGCTCAATGTTTGCCAAATGTGTAATAAAGGTACATATTTGCGTAATACATTGGCCCAACATAATATGACAATATTCGTGAATTGGGTCACCCGTGGTCACCCCTGTATTACATTATTGTGCGAAAACGCGATACTAACTGATATTGGATATCGCTTGGACAATCACTGTTAATTGTGACATCGTTATTAATTATGTGGCAATATTTGCAGGAGATTGTCATGTAAAATAATTGTTTTATAATATTACCTATGCCTTGTTTTATAGTTATACGTTTTACAAGGGGGCAAAATTGTTTTACTGCTCGTGCTAATATAGATACCCGAGCGAGCGAAAGATTCCAAATTTGTACCACGAGCGTAGCGAGGGCTTCAAAAAGTGGAATCTTGAGCATTGCGAGGGTTTCAAGGCACGAGAGATAAACAATTTTTTCCACCGAGTGAAACAAAAATTTTCACCACACCAGTGCGAAAAAATTACTAACTGTAATAATCAAATCCAAACTAACGTTATTAAATATTTATCATTCAAAATCATCGATTAAAATTCAATTGTACCAGGAAAAAAGTCAAAATTTGTTTTAGATTACTTTGCCACACATGTGGATAAAATGCAACTTTCTCATTAGTTTTTGAACAATCAAGAGCGCCTTTACTAGCTGGAGTGGTATAAAATATTTTTTACATTGTTGTAAATATTTTACAATTGGAAACTCACTTGTATTGAGTATTATGTTATTAAAGACATTTCCCTTGTTGCAGGTATCGACTGGGATTCAAGGAATGGACAATAAATGTAAGTTGAAAAAGAAACATTTAACCCTTTGAATGCCACGCGTATCGTACGCGGCGCGTAATCGTGAACCTTGTCGGTACGCATGAAGGTTGATATTGGGCTGTAGCCGCGCGCGTCATATGACGTCTTTGGCGGTCAAAAGGTTAAAGACCGACAGAGGAAGTACACAAACAGGTAGGTATAAGAAGCAGATGTGGAGACGAAAATACTACATTTAAAATTACCCTAAAAATGGATCTATATATGACTTAAGGAACACTCGCGTTAAAAAGGCCAAGGGCAGGGCTTACGACACGTCATTTTCTGTGACGTGATGCTTTCTAAATATAGGAAAATGAAGTTTCGGACACTTGGGCCCGAACTCAGACACGTGCCAGTAATAGTACCAGTTAAGTGGACTTTTTAAACAGAAAAATGAAAATATATCAAATTCAAATGTTAATATTTTCCTCTTTTATTGTGGAACGTACCACATTACAAATCATAAATTGTATATACAGATGTCAATCACAATGTAAAAAATCAACGATGATGAACTCTGGCCAACATGGGACTCGAACCCACATTTATTTATTTATTTGACACATTTATTTACACGGCATTACAGTTCACACCAATACAGCGAGAAACTAAATTTTAACATATGAACAAAATAAGAAGACATGAAACAAAACATAAGAAACTTAGATATGGAAACAGATTTGTCAAAAAAATTATCACATACATGCACATCTTTGCAATGCCGGTCTAACGCGTTACCAAATTACGCGTTGGATTTGAAATCCATAGATGTGGGTTCGAGTCCCGCGTTGGCCAGATTTGATCATCGTTGAAGCTTTATTTATTTCTATCGAATTGCACCAGGTTTGGCATTCAGTTCGCTAGTATCTTGACGCTTTTGATATTTGGCTTGGCACCGACTTCAAACTATCTTTTGGTTGCGCATTTAAAATTGATAATTTTTTACTATATCCTTTTTTTAAGTCGCTTTTTTCCATTTAGGAGCAGAAATGGGAATTCAACTTTTAAATAATATCCAATTCAAAAAAATGAAGATCACCTTGCGATCCGTAATAATGCATGACTTTCGCGTGATAGAACAACTGACACCTTTTTAACATCGCAAGGTTGAAAGAGACGCATATCGTTTTATCACGCTGTCATGTAGACAAGAACGACCATCTTATTCATACTGTTTTTGCAAGGAACAGTAACTCCTTAGGCAGAATTGTTGCAAAAGTGTCCTGTCGGCTATAAATAAATAGTTCCAAATCTCTCCAGAGTAGCGCTAGAGTAGCTAAGAACCTAGGCGTTATTGACGGAGTGAAGAGCGCTGTTTATGATTAGATTTTTTTCTCAAGTATTCTAGGTATTGTAGCGCCACCTATTTATGGTTTTTTGTCGGACACTTTTTGGTATATGGAGATTTTGTTTCTTGCCTCTACCTTTTTTTTTGTTTTATACCACGACGGTGGCAAGCAAGCATACGGCCCGCCTGATCGTAAGCAGTCACCGTAGCCTATATACGCCTGCAACTCCAGAGGTGTTACATGCGCGTTGCCGACCCTTTAAAAATCTGTACACTCCTTTTTTGAAGAACTTCATACTGTAGACCCTCGGGAAAACCTCGGCAGGTAGCTCATTCCACAATCGGAGCGTGCGCGGGAGGAAGTTCCTCTTAAACCGCACAGTGCGTGACCATTTAGGTTCTAGGGTGTGAGGATGAACACCCTGCCGACGGCGGGCGGTGCGGTGATAGAAAGTAGCCGTGGGCATCATGTCAAACAATTCTTCAGAGCACAGCCCATTGTACAAGCGGTAGAACACACATAAGGAGTACACACATAGTACTGTTGTTACACACACCATGACAGCACTAAGGGTACATATTTTATTCTTCCTCGCGTTGTCCCGGCATATTGCCACGGCTCATGGGAGCCTGGGGTCCGCTTGACAACTAATCCCAAGATTTGGCGTAGGCACTAATTTTTACGAAAGCGACTGCCATCTGCCCTTCCAACCCAGAGGGTAAACTAGGCCTTGTTGGGATTAGTCCGGTTTCCTCACGATGTTTTCCTTCACCGAAAAGCGACTGGTAAATATCAAATGATATTTCGTACATAAGTTCCGAAAAACTCATTGGTACGAGCCGGGGTTTGAACCCGCGACCTCCGGATTGCAAGTCGCACGCTCTTACCGCTAGGCCACGAGCACTAAGGGTACATAGTATCATGCATTTCAAAGTAAATTCAGTATGTAATCATGTGTCGCGACGTGTACCCTTAAATACATAATGGGGACACAGGTCTGATATAAGATATCCCTTTGGGCTTTCAAGGGTACACTGGAGATAACACAGTAGGCTAACTTCAATGTTTTGTAATATGTAAAACAAGCACCTGCTTATAAAAATTGAATATCACCATATATTTAAATTATTTATAGTGACTTGAAAAAATATTACAATATTTATGACTACAATAAATATTTAATAGGGTCGTTTCCAATTTTTTGAAACGCTTGTCTTACGTTCTATATTAACTAAAAGTTGCCCTTAAATTCAACTTTTATACTAAAAACGGCTTTAAATATGTTAAATTAACAAAATATATTTTGACAGATACTTTCGCGCCCAAAACGCTCTTTGAAAATTGTGTGACGTCACAGTTTACGGTTTAACACATAACTTCATACACACGTAGAAGATACGAACTGTCAACCGACATTTGTCATTTGTTGTTTATCACCTAACTGTCAACAGTGTCAATCCGAGAGTTGTGACGTCATCAGAATCTTCAAAGACGTTTCGAGTTTGGTCACGTGACGTGTGCCAAAAGATATTTTAAATTCAATATTTACAAAAATATGGTCATTACAGGTCCCCTAAAAGTAGTTTAACATGTTCTTATGATCCAAAAGAATTTATTGGGATACAATTCTGCCCTAAGATTTGTAGATGGAAACAACCCTATTGTAATTAATTACCTTTTAAATTATTAAACTATGTAATACAAAAGACCAATAGAGTTTCTATGGTTAATAATACCTGTCAATGTATTACAAATTCAATTATTTGTAGATGTAAAAGGTCCTTTATTTCCAAAGAAAATAGAGGACCTTTTACATGTCCAAATATTAATATAAGTATTTGGACGGCAGACGCCGCAGAGGGGCATACATGAAGTACTGAACAGATTTTTATGAGGTTTATCTATGAATGAGGTTTTTGAGGAAGGTTAAGGCCTATAATTTGTTCAAGTTTTGTGTAATTTGGTTGAAATTCGACGTTATTTGCTAATGAAGTCAGAAAAATCACGCTGGCTAAGAGCTTTAATCGAAAACGCTGCCCAATCCGTTTGAGATATAACAACACAATGTATAGTGGAATTGTCTCTCTTTCATTGGTCTACAAAAAAACGGTATGCCTCTGTTTTAAGAATAACATAATATACCCATTCATATCTGCAACAAAAAGATTTCACAAATTTTTTTTATACTACGTCGGTGGCAAACAAGCATAAGCTGATGGTAAGCAGTCTCCGTAGCCTATATACGCCTGTAACTCCAGAGGAGTTACATGCGCGTTGCCGACCGTAACCCCCCCCCCCCCCCTCGTTGAGCTCTGGCAACCTTACTCACCGACAGGAACACAACACTATGAGTAGGGTCTAGTGTTATTTGGCTGCTGTTTTCTGTAAGGTGGAGGTACTTCCCCAGTTGGGCTCTGCTCTAGTATATGTAGTATTTGCACACACACATACACAGATACAATATTAATAATTATCAGATTAAATACGTTATGCATGACTTTCGCGTGATAAAACAACTGACACCTTTTTAACACCGCAAGTTTGAAAGAGACGCATATCGTTTTATCACGCTGTCATGTAGACAAGAACGACCATCTTATTCATACTGTTTATGGAAGGTAGAGGCAAGGAACAGAAACTCCTTAGGCAGAATTGTTGCAAAAGTGTCCTGTCAGCTATAAATAAATAGTTCCAAATCTCTCCAGAGTAGCGCTAGAGTAGCTAAGAACCTAGGCGTTATTGACGGAGTGAAGTGCGCTGTTTATGATTAGATTTTTTTCTCAAGTATTCTAGGTATTGTAGCGCCACCTATTTATGGTTTTTTGTCGGACACTTTTTGGTATATGTTTCTTGCCTCTACCATTTTTTTTATACCACGACGGTGGCAAGCAAGCATACGGCCCGCCTGATGGTAAGCAGTCACCGTAGCCTATGGACGCCTGCAACTCCAGAGGTGTTACATGCGCGTTGCCGACCCTTTAAAAATCTGTACACTCCTTTTTTGAAGAACTTCATACTGTAGACCCTCGGGAAAACCTCGGCAGGTAGCTCATTCCACAATCGGAGCGTGCGCGGGAGGAAGTTCCTCTTAAACCGCACAGTGCGTGACCATTTAGGTTCTAGGGTGTGAGGATGAACACCCTGCCGACGGCGAGCGGTGCGGTGATAGAAAGTAGCCGTGGGCATCATGTCAAACAATTCTTCAGAGCACAGCCCATTGTACAAGCGGTAGAACACACATAAGGAGTACACACATAGTACTGTTGTTACACACACCATGACAGCCCTAAGGGTACATAGTATCATGCATTTCAAAGTAAATTCAGTATGTAATCATGTGTCGCGACGTGTACCCTTAAATACATAATGGGGACACAGGTCTGATATAAGATATCCCTTTGGGCTTTCAAGGGTACACTGGAGATAACACAGTAGGCTAACTTCAATGTTTTGTAATATGTAAAACAAGCACCTGCTTATAAAAATTGAATATCACCATATATTTAAATTATTTATAGTGACTTGAAAAAATATTACAATATTTATGACTGTACCGACCGACCGAAGTACTGAACAGATTTTTATGAGGTTTATCTATGAATGAGGTTTTTGAGGAAGGTTAAGGCCTATAATTTGTTCAAGTTTTGTGTAATTTGGTTGAAATTCGACGTTATTTGCTAATGAAGTCAGAAAAATCACGCTGGCTAAGAGCTTTAATCGAAAACGCTGCCCAATCCGTTTGAGATATAACAACACAATGTATAGTGGAATTGTCTCTCTTTCATTGGTCTACAAAAAAACGGTATGCCTCTGTTTTAAGAATAACATAATATACCCATTCATATCTTCAACAAAAAGATTTCACAATTTTTTTTTATACTACGTCGGTGGCAAACAAGCATAAGCTGATGGTAAGCAGTCTCCGTAGCCTATGTACGCCTGTAACTCCAGAGGAGTTACATGCGCGTTGCCGACCGTAACCCCCCCCCCCCCTCGTTGAGCTCTGGCAACCTTACTCACCGACAGGAACACAACACTATGAGTAGGGTCTAGTGTTATTTGGCTGCTGTTTTCTGTAAGGTGGAGGTACTTCCCCAGTTGGGCTCTGCTCTAGTATATGTAGTATTTGCACACACACATACACAGATACAATATTAATAATTATCAGATTAAATACGTTAGTTATACAGAATTTCATTCTGAATACAATTGTTCCTTACATCATACCTATACAATTTTAATGAATAGGTATCTCAGAAGTAATCGTAAATTAAAGTCCCATTTCGATCCATATATCTTGTATGAAATGTTAAAGACGCTAACGTCCGCTAGTGCCTATTTTACCACCTTATGCGCTAAATAAAGTGTGGAATTGTCATTATAAATGTCAGATTTCTACGACTAGCGTTTTCCTACTATTTATGATGATATTGCTATACTTTCTTCTGTCAAAGTCGACGAATTTCGCTTAGACGGATAGTTATCTTTGTCCATACATTTTAAACTTCCCTTCTGTACCTGTCTCAAAATGTACAATTAAAAATGCAACAGCACGTAATGAACCCCGGCATGTAATATTAACCCGTTATATTCTGGGTAAGACACCGCGAGCGACACTCATTAATTAGTAATCTAATAATTACTTAATGAGCTGGATGTAGGGGAAATAAGCAATAACCTAATTGAACATAATTTATTATTAATGTCAATGGTAACCGGAGCAGTTAAAAAAAAGCGCTGGTGGCCTAGCTATGAGTTTTTCGGAACTTATGTACTAAATATTATTTGATATTTACCAGTCGCTTTTCAGTGAAGGAAAACATCGTGAGGAAACCGGACTAATCCCAATAAGGCCTATTTTACCCTCTGGTGTAGTGCTTACGCCAAATCTTGGGATTAGATGTCAAGCGGACCCCAGGCTCCCATGAGCCGTGGCAAAATGCCGGGACAACGCGAGGAAGAAGGAAGGGTAACCGGAGCAGTTGTTCGTGAGTATTATAATTTTGATAACTTAAATCAACAAATTAAATTAATAGACGTGCACATACCATGTGTATTACAATAGTAGTAATTCAGCCTATATACGTCCCACTGCTGGGCACAGGCCTCCTCTCACACGCGAAGGGGCTCGGGCTCCACACCCTGGCCCAATGCGGATTGGGGACTTGACATACTCCTTTGAATTTGTTCGCGGATGTATGCAAGATTCCTCACGATGTTTTCTTTCACCGAAAAGCTAGTGGTGAATGTGAAATGATATTCCGTACATAAGTTCCGAAAAAGTCATTGGTAGGAGCCAGGATTTGAACCCGCGATCTCCGGATTGAAAGTCGGACGTCATATCCACTAGGCCAGGCCGTCAGGCCGTCATAGGCCACCACCACCAACACCACCACCACCACCACCAGCAATTTACATAATTTATACTATGATAGAAAATTATAGGACGGAAATTAGGTATTTTTTTTCACTTCAACAGCTAGAATAAGTGTACTTCTGTGTTTGAATACAGTGCGCAAAACTCGATTTTGCTACGAACGTGAGACAAAGTGACAAAAGAAAAATCAGAATGTCATTTCAACCTTTCTAATTCCGAATACATACTTGTATTCAATTCGCTTTTGTCTCTGTTAGTAAAAAGAGTAAGAAAATAAAATTTTCAAATGTCATTCAATCGTATATTGAACTTTCATATTAGCCCCCGAGTCATAAATAATTGTTTAGAAGCTCATACGAGTATTAAAGTTCGATATTGTTTTAATATTTTATTTCAATTTTTGATAAATATTCACATGTTCAATGTTAGGGTTATGGCATCCGTTGAAAATATTTAGACGTTACTATGGTATGGTAGTGAAAAAGCGCTCGTGGCCTAGAGGTAAGAGCGTGCGACTTGCAATACGGCGGTCGCGAGTTCAAACCCCGGCTCATACCAATGAGTTTTTCGGAACTTATGTACGAAATATCATTTGATATTCACCAGTCGCTTTTCGGTGAAGGAAAACATCGTGATAAAACCGGACCACCGGACTAAACCCAATAAGGCCTAGTTTACCCTCTGGGTTGAAAGGTCAGATGACAGTCGCTTTCGTAAAAACTAGTGCCTTCGTCAATTCTCGGGATTAGTTGCCAAGCGGACCCTAGGCTCCCATGAGCCGTGGCAAAATGCCGGAACAACGCGAGGAAGAAGAAGACTATCGCATCTTGTACAGGAAATAAATTGATAGGTCCAAATATATTGTTATTCTATATTGGGGTGGCAACAACAAAGCTTTTTAAAGATGGCGCCTATACCTAACCTAACCTGTCTCTAGTTTGCTTTAAGTATTGGATTTGGCTAGGAGATGATATTCCACAAAAAATAACAAGAATTTGACACTAATATCTATGCATGCGTCATCTGTAATATACTTTGATCGGCCAACTCCATTATGAATCTATCCTTCACTAACAAGGAAGGGTACCCAACTGTCCGACTCCGATTTGATTAATTTTGATATATGTTATAGAGTAGTCTAAAATAACGGACACGTATTTTTTTTTAGCTGCCCAAACTCAACCTATTGGGAGAAATTGTCCTCCAAAGTACTAAAAAGTTACTAAATCTTCTAACTCCTATAGAAAGTGATGCTCAAGCAACTTGCTAGTTAATGGCTGGTTTGAGTATATATTTGAAAGCAGCAAAAAATAATGAGCACGTGTTTTGTTATATCGGCTAAAACTCATTTTTTCCTAAAAAAATCGACATTCGAAGTTTTATAATATCTTATCACTATAGTTACACGTAAAGACGAGTGTTTTTTTAGGAAAACTTGAGTTTAAGCAGATATAACAAAACACGTGTAGGTACATTATTTTTTCCTTCTCTCAAACATATACTCAAACAAGCCATTAACTAGCAAGTTGCTTGAGCATCACTTTCTATAGGAGTTAGAAGATTTAGTAACTTTTTAGTACTTTGGAGGACAATTTCTCCCAATATGTTGAGTTTGGGCAGCTAAAAAAAAATACGTGTCCGTTATTTTAGACTACTCTATAACATATATCAAAATGAATCAAATCGGAGTCGGACAGTTGGGTACCCTTCCTTGTAAGCCACACTAAAGAAAATGGCACCCAAGGGTACAATTCAATAAAAATTTTAGTTATCGAACTCTGAGAATTTAATCCATTACGGACCCCGAGGTGAGACAAAGGGCGACCTGGAAAAGACCCTTGAGTCGACAAAGCTTAAGCGTGTTAAGCACCCGCGGTCATTAGAGTTCACTGAGGCCATGAAAAGAGCGGGAAAGTTTGTGAGATTGGTAAAATATGACGTGGATAAGACTATCATTTGACAAAGTATAAGAAGTCATCAAAGTTTACTGAGGCCACGAAAACAGCGGGGAATATAGTAAAAGCTTCTTGAAAAGACTCGCCGAAAGCGGGAACGTTTGTGAGATTAGTTAAGTCCATAGATTTTTTTTGTATGAACGTGTATAGAGTAAACAATATAGGTTAGTTTGTAGATTGCATATTTTATTAGTCATTTTATACAAATATATGATGAATAGTGCAATGAAATACTGTGAATTAGAATAGGAGAGTCAACATATTACTAAAAAAGCTCTAATAAAAAAATTAAGTTAACCATACAGTCAAACAAAAAACCTCAATGAACATACCATTATATGAGACCCAGGGATCGGAACCGGTTTTTTGGAAAAACTTTGAAATAAACATATATTCGGTTTATTTTATACTCCAAATATAGGACTCGGTTGTGTTTTTAGATAACAACTTCGTATTATTAGATTGCCCAATTAGAAATGAAATAATTAACAAAGAACGAAAAAATACCGGTTTCGTTCCCATACAAAAAATACCGGTTTCCGATCCCTGATGAGACCAATTTTTCTCACCGCTCACACAAAGGAATACTACTAGACTACCTAAAGTAGTGAGGTGGAAGTCACTCACAAATATCAGAAAAGTCAATCAAAATGTAAGTTAATAACTTAGAAAATATCCAAATCCAAAACTTTTGTGATGTCCACAGAAAAGATGCCGGTTTTGCGAAAGTTTTCGACGCGTATACCTACACAAAGAAATTTTAGATCTAGATACTTAGTTAACAACCTTTATTACTCACGTTATATCATTAAAAATCAGTGGTTTTTGTTTTTATAAAAACTCAAAGTTTTCAATAAAAAAAATGTAAACTGACGTAGAAGTCTGCTGCTTTCCATTAAAAATAAGCAAACCGCAACTTCAATGGCCATACCATTATTTCTAAAGCTGTTCTAAGCATTCACTTTAATCTAGAAAAACTCTATTACTAAAGAAATACTAAGACTGTATTTCAACAAGACGACTGTTTTCATTATACTGATATAAAGAGATAAATTCTTATTCAACAATTTGTTAGGAATTTTGATATTGTTTCGATTATCAAAAAGTTGCCAATAAGCGCATCAATAAAGGTACCGTTTGGATTCGAACTACACCAGCATTACTGCAGCAGTATTGTTGCGCGAAATTACTGTCAACTGCACTGCTGCCGCAAATATCAAAAAATCCAGACTGAAACATCTTTTTTTGACATTTAAGGCAGTAATGTCGCGATGCAATGCTTCTGCAGTCGATTGCTTAGCTTAGAAATAAATTAAGAATGTAAATAATTTTGGATGCCATTACATAGGTAATGTATCTGGAATTTGGTATTTTTTGTAACTTTTTTGACCTATATTCTTGCAAATAAATGTATTTCTATTTCTATTGTGACGGGCCCCACAGTTTATATTATTATTATTATTATATTTATTTATTTAATATCTTATTATTATTATTAGAGCTTCAATATTCCACCGAGAATTTTATATATATTTATAAATATTAATTTTTATTTTTCTGCTGTAGACCCCTTCTGAGTAAAAGCCTCCTCCAGCTGTTTCCATTTGTTTCTGTCTTTTGCTACGCTTTGCCATTCCTTACCCGCAGTAGCAACAATTTCGTCCTGCCATCTGGCTAGTGGATGTCCTCTCTTTCTAGAGCCCAGGGGGCCCTTCCATTTGGTCACCTTCCTGTCCACCTCCCGTCATTGAGCCTTGCCACATGACCAGCCCATCCCCATTTCATGCTTTGCGCAAGTGTAAGGCATCAGTTACTTGTGTCCTTTTTCTAATATCGGAGCTGCTCCACAGTTTATAACCATCTACCAAAAAATATAACTGAGGCCCCAAGCGTAAGCAGCTTTAAACATCGCCTAAGAAGTTGGCTTATTGAGCGCCCGTTCTACAATTACGAGTATGACGAGTTCATAATGACCAATTAATAATTGTGCTATTAACTTTGATTACTCTCTATTGAAAGTATTGTCATTTTTTTTATTATAAGTGACATGTAAATTAGCTTTACAAATAAATGATTCTGATTATGATTATTGCTTTGGGTGATTACTGCATGAAACGTCATATTTCACATAAAGATTTCAATAAATTGACATTTTGATTGCAGGGTGACAATACTGCCGACTGCAGTACTGCCGCAAATGTTAAAATAGATATCGCTGCACATTCGCGGGAGTAATGTCGCACTGCAATGTAATCCGAACATCACCTTAAGTGCCAGCAAGATATTTAATGACACCGCATTTCACACCCACCAATCAGCGGGAGCGATCATTACATAATTATGATAAGCAGTTAGAAATATCATTATTTTCACATAAATTAAATTAAAATTGAAATTTAAATAATACTAAGCATATTCCTATGAATCTTGAACCCCTTCTCAAGTAAAGGCCTCCTCCACAGAGATCGTATCAAAACATGATCAAAACCAAATGATTATATGAGAATCGACCTCTTGTTATCTGAGAGAATCCGAGAAATAAGCAATACGTGCTTCTTGTGGCGTTCGATCTATTAGGGATATTAACGTTTTATCTAGATGAGTAAATGATAAAAGAATTCAATGGTAGATATATTATAATAGATTGTTACTTAGGTCTTTGAGAAATAAATTACTTGTAAATAAATTGCTGTACGTTACTTAATCAGGTTTTGTGTCAGTATTTTGATGTAAGTAAATTGTATTGTCATTGAATTATTTTTGTACTAGTTCTCTTTGTTGATCTTTATATGGATATAATTTATTGGACCCTTAAGAAGAAAGGCCTTTGATATAACTCATTCTGTTCTAAAAAACAACAATTTTAAAAACCTTTATAATTATAGTGACTTTACAATTATTGTATTTTTATGTTTATTTATTTGACTTGATCCTGTTTCTATCACCAATCATAAACATCGGAAAGGCTAACAAAAACCAGTACGTACAAAAAACAAAATCATTTTCTTTCTAAAAATAAAAAAAAATACAACAAAATTGAAGTATCTCAGCGATTTTAGGTTGGCAGTTCCTTTGGAGAGAATAACCGTAATGAATTCATCACCCACTAAACATGAGAAAACGGTGGAAGTCCGCTAATAAGGTAGAAGTCTTAATTCTGTTACCGCTTTGAACGCCGCGTCATCGCGAACCTTATCGCAATGCACGAAGGTTGAAAACTGCACGCGGCATTTGGCATCTTTGGCAGTTAAAGGGTTTAAGGTTCATACCATTTAAATACCTTAAGATCTTTGCCCCGTCGGATAGACACTTAGCCTTTGGGTCGTGTCCTAACTTTATCTGTCTGCAGCTCGGCCTCCGGCCTCGCAACGAGGACAATATGGTTAGTCGAGGGCTAGAATCTCCCCTTCACGGCGCCTCAGCATCAACACGTGGTGCAACTATCCAGTTCATCTTTGACACAATACATTGTCGTATCCGAACTCTTATACCTTACAAGTCGGTTCTGATGTCTCCGTGGTGTTATGGATTTTCGTTAGCTGAATTCACTCCCGCCCTGCCAATTCGCGGGTATTAAAAAAAAACTTGTTTTTTTTTCACATTTGCCATTTTGACGCCCCCCTACCATTTGGCGCCAAGAGCGGCCGCTCCACTCGCTCTACCCTTGTTCCGGCCCTGTACCTATTGTACTTAACATGGTATGCGGCACTTACCCGGTATAACAAGGTGTCTACTATCAAAGCTAAAGCTAAATTGAGCATTAACGTGATATTTAATACCTCATGACAGTAATCCCTCCAGTTCCAAACAGTCATATATTGTACCTTATATTCTAGTAATAAGACCTAAATGTATAAATATATACAGATGATTACTATAACTAGCTTATATCTAAAATACGCCCTTGAGGCATTGTACCAAGGCATTTCCTCGTTGTATCGCAATACTGATACGTTGTGCGAGGAAGCCGCCAGCTCTTCGGTCACCAGTTACGTCAACCAGACGTTTCGCGATTTCTCCAAAAAACTTGTGCGCGCTGGGACCCCATGGACCTAGAGTTTAAACATTATGACCGTACATTGCTTAGTGGTCATGATATATTTAAATTTTTTTGGAATGTTTCTGTAGTAACTCGGACTTTCTCTTTGAGTTTTTAAGTGGGTTTTGTGATGAAGCTTTTTAGTAATTAGACACACAGGCGATATTTGTAAACACATTCGTTAGTAGAATTTTGTATGTCGTTAAACCTTCAAGTTATGTCATCGAAAGAAGTCAAATGGCGCCGCGAATTTTCGCACAAGCAGTCAAGTGGCGGGACCCCGATGGGTGGTCAGTGCGAATTATGAGGATTTTACAAGCTTATCAATGTATGAAAGAACATATTAAATCATATATCCTTGGAATCAGCGTTAAATATTCTATTTAAATTATTGTTATACTCGTATTTATAAATATTTGGCCAGACCTAATCAAACCTCAGAAGAGTGGCAGTTTTCCAGTTTCATTGTTAAAAATGACTACAACCATTAAACAAATTGATGATTGGATGTAATTGTTATTTAATTATCAAAGTAACTTATATTTGTAAGAATAAATCATTAAAAAGAACCTACTATACAATTATTTTTACACAACAACCTTTTTAAAACCAAAACTGAACTCGGGACTATATAGGCGGTAGCTCCCGAATGAATGGTCCTCATGAACAAATCATATTTTCTTACTTGCTACTTGCTTGCTACCTTTTTTTTTTGTTGCCCAGGAAAAATCTTCGAAAGATTCCCCAGCGCCAGGGGGAAGCGCTGAGGATATGTGAGGTTTCTACTCACTAAAAAACCTGGGGTGTTCATCTCTCTGCCTTTGGGGTGGGGTCACGGGCACGTGGTGTCAATCATCCGCAACCCCACCAGCAGCTGCCCATTACGCATAACGCGAACACTTGACACGCCCTCCAGCCCGAGGACTTCTTTCCTATGGATGACAGACGCCCCCGTGTCTGCCACCCGGAGGTCAATGTTAAGGGGGCAAGCGTCTGTCGTGCGCAGCACGCCTGCGTCTCGTTCTACGGCGGCGCATTGGGTCAGCCTCAGCTTGGATTTCCCGTTCGCGCTCTGCCGCCTCCTTTTCGGCCATAACGTGCTCAGAGAAATCCAGCATCGTCTGCCACACCTCTTTACTTGACAGCATAGCCTGTACTACGGCTGGCAACGACAGATCTTATCCCACTCGGGCAATCACCTCTTCTCTTTCAACGCCCCAGACCGGGCACTCAGCTAGCGTGTGCTGGGCCGAGTCTTCGCGGGCACCGCACTCGTACTTGCTTGCTACCTAGCGTAACTGTGCATAAAAGCTTTCAACTTCACCTTAAATACGGCAACACCTCACTAACCACTAATTAGTGGCCGACAGTCAACTGGTTTTCGCATCGTCCCGTGAATAGTGGGATGCCATTTTACGGGTTTTCGTTCCGACCACTCACGGGTTGAATGCCACTTAAAAGGATAAAAGTCAAAACTATAAATTTGAACTGAAATAAGAAGACACCAAACCCTTTAATGGGAAAGAGTGAAACAATCCTCAATTTAAGCCTCATGGTCAATCTATAGTTAGTCGTAAAAATTGTGTACAAGAAAAAATACAAAAAGATGATGTTATAGGATGGTCTTTTGGAGAACTTTGCCTTATAAACGGCTAAAGGTACCGTTCGGATTCAGACTAAACCAGAATTACAGCAGCGCGATATTACTGCCGACTGCATTGCTGCTGCAAATGGAAAACATCCGGACAGCAACATCGATTATGACATTTGTCATAGTAGGAGCACACCCATTGGCCTCCACAGTCACCAAACCCTTTGTCTAGGCAGCAATGCAATAAATCCCCGCAATAAATCGTCTGCAATAGGCGCAAACGCCGGTGACAGTAAGATGTCTATACATAATTTGAAATAATGGCCTTTTTTCAGTTGCCGATAAATTCGATTGGTTTCATTACATTTTATTTTTTTATTATTTCGTCTTTCTTGCAGTAGCGCTTTAATGACAACTGACAGAAAAATCACCTTTCATTTGAAAACAACAAAAATTTCCTTTTAAAATCGTTCCATCAAACATTAATAAACTGGCGGACAAAAAAGTTTCCAAAGCACCCACATTTTACGCATCAAATAAAAATGACAAATAACGGACAAAGCAGACATCGTCGTCAGTTGAACGCGAAAAATTCAATTCGGCCCCTCATTCATCTCTCCATTTCGAAATATCACCAATTTGAAGGAATTGTACTGGCGTGTCATTCCAATAGCTTGCTGAGGACGAGTGGAAATCATAAACGAAGGATAGTTGGAACACGAAGTCCAAGGAAGGGAAATCAGGGAAATGTCACCCCGCTCTGGCCTCGCCAGACGACCTACGTACGTAGGCGCCAACATCGTAAAATCGAAAATCGTTATCTGCATCTCTATCTATTTTGCATATTGAAGTGAAGGAGACGGAAATAACGATTCCCAATTTTACCATTTAGTAGACCATCAGGTATACGGCTCGCCAAATCTGGCGTCCGTGTATCAAACGTCCATTTTCTTTCGCGATTTTGGAGTTGGTCCCGTAGTAATAGTTGGTCCTAAACGTATTTGTCGTCAGAGTGGACTGCCCACTGATGAGGCGTTGGAACCAACTGCATGAACCCAACGGACCAACGCATCATCGACATAGATTATGTTAAGTAGTTTTAGGTATTTATTGTTTTGTTTATATTGTACTAACTTAGATATATAGGTAGATAAATAATAATTGTTGTATGTACTAACACTATATGAGTTTTTAGCTCGAAATAAATGATTTTCATTTCATTTTCATTTCATAGTTCACCTCCATATTCATCTCGCAAAATATGGCTATGGCTATGAAAAAGCCCTGTATGGGAGGAGATGGGAGGATCTCGCGTCAAATCGCGATGGATGGAGGGGTACCATTGCAAAAGGTCGCGATATTCACGACAACGCGTGGTTCCAAGACCTTGCCCGAAAACGCGCGAAGTTAGCGAATTAGTTGTGCCGTTCTGGAGAATGTTCTCCATTTGTATGGAGAATGTTCTCGCGCGAGAACATTCTCCATACAAATGGAGAACGTTCTCAAGAGCGGTCAAACTATAGATATGGCTCCCTCCTTTAGCTGCCACAAATGTGGTCGCTAATGCCGGTCCCGCATTGGCTTATACAGCCAAGAAAGACGTTGTCCCTCACATACAAACGCTGCATAAATCATCTGTTAAGATGTTAAAAGCCTTATGATGACGATGACCTATCTGTAGTGGTAAGTAATCAATTCAGCACGACTGTGGCAGGTGTGAGAGACAAACGTGTTTTCTAGTGATATAAATGGCTAGACAGACTTTTTAAGGACACACATAGATCATAATACATTGGTTTCAGACTCGCGCAGCCATTCAGAACCCAGCCAGATTCCCTTTCTTCGGCCCGTAGATTTAAAATGTTCCAAATGAAATTGCCTCCGCTTTGAGAATAGCCCCCTAAAGTGGATTAGATGTTCAAAATGTCTAATGTTTAAGATTTATAGCTGGCGGTTGATTAGGTCATTTTTGGGATTGGAAAATAGAGGCCTGGAATGGGATGTAAAAGCGCTTTAAGTGATTATTTATGTTAAGATTTGACGACCGTTCTGACCTAGCCTAGACCTAGGGTGGTGACCTAGGGAAGGGCATTTATTTTTGTGATGAGCACACATATTTGTTCCTAAGCCTTTGGTTTATTCTATGAATTTAAATTTTTATGTATTATATATATCGTTGTCTGAGTATCCACAACATAAGCCTTCTTGAGCTTACTGTGGGGCTTCGTCAATTTGTGTAATAATGTCTTTTATTTATTTATTTAAGATTGAACTGAAAAAATATTAAGCTGTAGAATAGTAAATATTAGCTCATTGAGTAATTAAAAACTAACTAAACTTAAGAAATAAAGGAATATTTTTTATCCTATAGCCTATAGGTAAATTTTTACCAACAAATTCGGTTTTTAGGAATCGATAAAAAATATTCCTTTATTTCTTAAGTTTAGTTAGTTTAGCCAGCCTTGGCGTAACATCTAGTTAGTTATGCAAACATTTATTTGAGAGTCAATGAACTTTAAGAACTTTTCTTGAAAAAAAAAACTTTTCATGTAAAGTTTCAAAAAGGTTTTAGATCTAAAGAAAATATGTCCATCAATCGTCTTCATTGCTAGCTAATATAAGTTCTCGAACAAGAGCTTTTGAGCTAAAACAACTGGAACTTCCCACGCACTTTTAAATTACTTCGCAGATATACAAGTTTCCTTACCTCATTGAAACGGATTAGATTATATTTATATTTGTTGTCAAAGGAAATTCAAGTCATTAAGCAGGTGCAGCGGC
Organism: Cydia pomonella; assembly: GCF_033807575.1. Lineage (NCBI taxonomy): Eukaryota > Metazoa > Arthropoda > Insecta > Lepidoptera > Tortricidae > Cydia > Cydia pomonella. The sequence goes on along the minus strand of NC_084705.1, from coordinate 31,859,846 downwards.
CGAGGCTGCTGCTAAGTTCAAATACGGCAAATACGCCAACCTTGGACCAGTGAATGAATTTATTCCGGTCACTGTCGAAACGGCTGGGCCATGGTGCGCCGAGGCCAAGAAGCTGGTTAGGGAGATTGGACGCCGGTTGAGGGACAGAGGCTGCGACCCCCGGGCTGGCTCTTATCTGCGGTGGCAGCATGGTTCCATTTTTATCACTTCTCACTATACCCGTCACTTACGCGCTTACTTACTTCTTAGAACGTGACAGGCATGGAGACAAGTTATAAAGAGCCGACCATATTAGCCCAACTGGTCCAACAAATATCCTTAGCCATTCAGCGTAGCAACGCAGCTGGTACATTTGGAACGTTGACGTTAGTTTGTGGAGTATTTGTTTTTTATTTCTGTAGGAATATATAATTATCTAGTATTAACATTTTATTTTTTAGTCAGCTTTATTTTAATTTACTGTTTCTGTACAATATTATGTTGTACATATATAATTTTAAAAAAGGACCAAAATATCTAAGTACTCTTTTTCCAATTCTACTAAATTCAAATAGCATATTTTTAATAAAAACGCGCCCTTTATTTAAGAGACATGTGCGGTAGGTCCAAGAATTCCCCTTATCTCCGGAAACCGAATTAACATAAACAAACCTTAGACCTTAACAAACATAACTTTACCGTCGGCTAAACAGGAAACTACAATATTTCCATCCAGTTAACTCTACAGTAGCGACGCGTTTAACGTCAAATATAACTTGGTTAAAGAGCGGAACATACAGACTTAATTTACCAGTGTTCAAACAAGGAACTAACATTTGGTGTTAAAACTATAGGACCTTCCTTCGTCAAGTAACTGCATGCGAGTGTCAACTTTAAGGTGATGTTTGGATACTTAGGATGTGAAATTTCCTTCTGTTTCACTCTTTGCAAGTTTTTTTATTTTATTTTGGAATCATTCGCTTGCTCCTTACTTCTTATATCTATGGCTTGCTCACAGGACTAAGCAACAACTTGGTCCCACACAAACTATTCGATGTAATATATTTATTATATGATAGTGATGTGATATATAATTACTAGTCACAAAAAGTTCTATTACCTTCTAATATACAATACAATACAAATATACTTTATTGCACACCTCAATACAGAAACAGTACAAATAATACAACACATAAAGAAGAGGTAAACAACAGGCGGTCTAATATAATTATACTGTATTAACTACTAGTCTACCTTCCAACACAAAATAAACATAGCTATACTTTAAGCCTTTATAAACTAAATTATATTTCAAATTGTTAAAATTAAATATGTAACAAACTACCTAAAAAAAAAATGAAATGTATATTGCTATTAAGTTAAGAAGTAAATATACCTAAGAAATGTAATCTGAGTGTTAGCATGTCAGGTTTATCTGTTAGTGCTAATATTAAATAAATAATATAATATAATATATAGTTGGAGATTCTCGGTAGGTACGGATCGTATGTACATTTACCTGGTTAAGCTGACTCAAACGTTTCAAAGTTTGTAAACTTGACGAAATATATTTTGCACCGATTCACCATACAAGTTGTTCTAGAGATTGGTGCAAATTATACTACGTCAACTACACAAATTATAGAAGTTGTAAACAAGTGGCGCCCCTCGGTGGCAAACGTAAGTTTGTACAGCACTGGGATGTCATGTCAGCCATATTTGAGCTGTTGTGTTTGCTCGTCGAGTCTCGGGACATGTGTTGAGACGATAATATTGTGGGATAAGGTTTAGGTGCCAATTTTACCTGCGTTACACACATATAAATGATTGTGGTAAGAAAATTTAGTTCTTTAACTCCTCCTCAATTAGTAGTCACTAATTAATTATTTGTAGATCATTTTTCCAAAATATACGGGGTCGCGCGCTACAACTGTCGCTTCATATTTGACGACCGGTCTGGCCTAGTTGGGAGTGACCTTGCCTATGAAGCCGATGGTCCTGGGTTCGAATCCCGGTAAGGGCATTTTTTTTGAGTGATGAGCACAGATATTTATTTTTGAGTCATGCATGTTTTCTATGTATTTAAGTATTTCTATATTATATATATCGTATCGTTGTCTGAGTACCCACAACACAAGCCTTTATGAGCTTATCGCGGGGCTTAGTCAATTTGCGTAAAAAAAGTCCTATAAAAATAATATTTTCTTATACATAGTCCAGGGACCGCCTTCATCTACATCAATCAGCAATTAAAAATTACTTTAGCAAATACTTATATGAAAAATGGTTCTGTGAACATAAGAACTGTGGGAGAGTAAGTAGGTATCATAACTTGCCTAGCCAATCTAATGCATTTAAAAACGAATAGGTACCTAAGTTTATAGATAGCTTTGTTAGCAGTCGAAAAGATATTGCTAATTCGACAAAAAACATCATAGAAAGCTACCTTTCAAGGGCTAAAATTTTAAAAATCCATCAGATTTCTTATTTTTGTTCTTTCCTTCCAGCATTTTACTCCCTTCAATAAGGCAATAGAAATTCATATTATTTCTATACCTAAATTTATTCATTGCTCCAAAGCGTACACTTTCGTACAAGCATTACATTCTTAAACAGGCTACCTAACTCCATCCCACTTATACATAGGTTAAGAATGCTTGAGTGAAAAGGACGGAAGGAAGGAAATTTGGATGTCGTTTTTGGTATCCAATCCTTTTGTAAATCTTGCGGGCTCCGTATAAATATTGACCAAACTCGTTACCGTGGACCTTTCTTTAGTTTATTTGGATTTGTTTTAACCCTCTGTCTTGATTTTCGAGGGTAGTTTTATCTCTTGTGAAATATGTAGAAGGTGACAGTTTTGTGTGGTTTAGTATACGTTGGCTTGCTGGGTAAGAAATATTGCTAAACGGTTTTGTATGAAGAGTATACTAGTATTCTGAAGCTTATAAAAATAAAGTAGGTACATAAACATTTGCTTTATTTTTAGGTTTTCCAGTTCCTTTTTTCCATGCATAGGTGGCGTTCGGGTGTTAACTGCAGCTACATTAATGCTGGGGTTGTGGTGTTGTCCCTGCTGTATTCTGTCAATTTCCTTGGTAAACATTCGCAGCCGCATAACTGTCGCGATTATGACGTTCATTTCGTCACTCGTTTTATCATAGACAGATGAAGCGGCGGCAAACACGATGTCCCTATCATCCGCATCCGTGCGCGTTGGAGGGTCTGTCATCTTGTGGCCCGAATCGGACCCATAAACATGTACATTTACACGTCACGTGTTTTCTTGTGCATAGTAGCTTCTGCCATCTTGTGGGCTATATCGGAACAATAAACATCACATTTACGCCTCGCGCCAAAAATCTGACGGCTCCAGTGCTACCTCCTACAGTTCATGCACGCTCCCTATACAAAAGTAAAGTCGCTGCAGTTGACTTGCAGATGGGTATTGCAGCAATATCACTGTTGCAACATTACTGCTGCAGAGACGCGAGTAATGTTTATGTCAACTTCTTAAGAAAATTACGTGTGATGTCGTTGTCGCATTACTGCCGCGAATAGAACGTTCATTCCATCACTCGTTTTATGAAAGACAGATAGCGGCGGCAAACAAGATGATACAAAAGTAATGTCGCTGCAGTTGACTTGCAGATGGGTATTGCAGCAACATCACTGTTGCAACATTACTGCTGCAGAGACGCGAGTAATGTTTATGTCAAGTTCTTAAGAAAATTACGTGTGATGTTGTCGCATTACTGCTGCAAATAGAACGTTTAGTCCGTCACTCATTTTATAAAGGAGATTGACAGTGACAGTTAAACACATCCCTATGTTAACGTGTTATGTAGGTAAAAACTTAAATAAGAATCGCAGTAACGTCGTAATAAAGAATCGTAAAAATAGAAAATATATACATACAAGGCGTAAGATCCTTTTGAGATCAATAAAATGTAAATTCAAATTTAAATAAATTTTCGAAATCTTACCGATGGGTTCTTACTACATTCTAAAGGTGCCGTTCGGATTCAGACTACACCAGCATTACTGCAGCAGCATTGCATCGCGACTGCCAACTGCATTTCAGACGCAAATGTGTCAAATCTCAAAATCGATGTTGCTGCCTGGATTTTTGACATTTGCATGCATTTTTTTTAGCAATTAGCATTGTTGTAAAAATCATCAAAAAGGCCATTTTATCGCGAAATTAATTATTAATATTAAATTTTACATTTGCGGCAGCAATACCCTCGGCAGCATTACTGTTGCAATATTGTAGCGCGACATTACCGGCGACTGCATTACTGCCGCAAATGTCATAATCGTCTCCTCTTTGTATCGGTGTCTTTATCACTGAGGATCGTGATGGCCACTTCTAGGGAACAGCTTCTTTTTGACAATTTGCCGCCACCTCTTTCTGTCTGTCGCCGAATGTAGGGCCCCGTGGACTGTGGAGCGTCACGTCAAAGACTGAGCGAATTTCGTCTGTTCACCTCATTGGGCTCCTGCGTCTCGGCTTACGAGACCTTGGATTTTACCAGTGATTGCCAACTTTTCCATGTTATCACGGTCTTTCCTGGCAATGTGGCCAGAATACACAAACTGCGTAAGGAGATGGTAGACATCCTGGTTCCGATGTTCAGTTCATAAAGGACCGATCATTATTGTGGCAAATTAATGTAAATAGCTGCCCGAAATGTTAACATTTCCGACAGCAATGCAATCGGTAGTAATGTCGCGTCAATGCTGCTGCAGTAATGCTGGTGTAGGCTGAATCCGAACGATACCTTAAAGCACAACGAAGGTATAGAAAACATGAAACATGTGTATATCTTTTTGTTCGTGAACATCGGTAGTAATCGAGCGACATAGATAACGCAGAGTGTCCCGATTTCTTTTTTTTATTGTAATGTATCGGCTATCGGGAGAAAGGGTTTTGTCCGTGAAGTTAATGTTTTTGTTCTTATTTTAAATTCCGATCTCATTCAATATGTGACAGGGAGTAAATTAATCAAGAGTGTTAACCTGCATACAACGCTGTGAGCTTTGTCGTTGTTGTAGGTGGCGCTTTTTTATATTACCTTTGTGCATATGAAGACTGTTTACTTTCTACTATTTATTTTATAACTTCGAAACCTAATATTTTACGTACTTGGCCACTGTTAAATGCATAAAGAGGCAATGAAAGCATTATAAAAATTATTATACCTTCAATTTTTTTAACCTTCTCTAAGGGCTCTACGATGGCCCAGCGTAGGCCAGTCTAAGGGACGAAGGTATGCGGTGGAATGAGATAGCAATATCACTTACTCCCTCTATCCCACGGGCATTAATAATGAACTTTAATGGGCCGTCACAATAGATCACTGCTTGGTCGACGTAGCTCTCAAAGACCCGTAACACCCCAATAATAATATCACTCCCTCTAACGCATAAATGCGTCCCTTGGACTGGCCTGCGCTGGGCCATCGTGTAGAGGAGCCATAAGAACTAAATGGCGTCATGAAGTAAAATATGTCTTAAAATCTGGTATGCCCGTTATTATACTTGTGTACTCAAGACAGCGCCAAGCTAGTAAAATTATTGGTATTGAAATCATAAATAACAGTGAAGTGACAGATTTCATAAGCGCCAATAGTCAATAACGCCACCTATGACGAACCACGCGGTGTTGTACGAAGGTTGTCAGTCTCTAAGTGAACTAGCCTCTGAATGTGACAATAAATTGTTTGGATCTTTGGATCACGGCGTGTTTGATAATGATGAAGATTATGTCAACACCGTGACATGGAATCATATACAAGTTCTTAAAAACATGAGCGGAGATGTTGTCTACAATGTAGGGGCTTAAGTTAAGTTGTTTCACTGTTTTTTTTTTTGATTATTTTGATATAACGGACGATTTTTATTTCACTGTCGTTTTATTCGTCAGAGTTCGATAACATTTGGTAAATAGAAAGAATAGGCTAGATGACAAATTTTTATGAATGGTTGATACCATCAATCGATGAGGTTTTTTTTGGAATCAAATGTCTATGGGACCCATTGCATTAAAGCAATACAAAAGTCAGAAATGATGGTCAAATAAAACTTTACTTACACATTTTTTTTGCCTCCTAAGACTTCAAGATTGCCTGGTTAAAATCTGTTGGGTTTTACCAGCCCACGGTGTATATCTGGGAGTTGAAATAAAAAAACAGAGGTGCTATTAAGAACATGCAAGTATTGCAACTCACGACTGGGAAACAACTAAGGAGCGAAGCATGCGTTGGACCTTCTGTAGGTGTGCGGAATGCTGACAATGCATGCTGTCTTATATAGGTTTCATTTCCAACCTATCTCCTTATCCGGGTATGTCCTTAAACTACGTTCAAAATAGAGATATGGGCATTGCGAATGTCATCTCGCTCTGTGCGGTAGGGCACAGCACAGCGTATGTCATTCCAGATCTAGAGCAGAGCCCAACTGGGGAAGTGCCCTCCACCTTATAGAAAACAGCAGCCAAATAATACTAGACCCTACTCATAGTGTTGTTCCGGTCGGTGAGTAAGGTTGTCAACTCAACGAGGGTGCGGAGTTGCAGGTGTCCATAGGCTACGGAGACTGCATACTATCAGGCGGGCCGTATGCTTGGTGTTGTTATAGTTTCAAAACAATATATTTCGAATATTTTGAAACTGTGAAGTACCCGTAGGTATAATATATCAGAGCTAGATCGAATCGTGTTGCGTAATAATTTATTTTCAAAATCTCACGAGTGTCACGGTAATACAATTACACGTATGTATAAAAATATATCAAAATAAATGTTATAGTTAGGTTCCAAACGGTGAATACAATATATCAGGGCTACTTCGAGAGGTGTTCCCAAACAATGGGTTCATTTTCAAACCGCGTAAATCATGGGTTCTTAGGCCGGGAGCTGGACTTATTTGTTTTATGGAAGATTTAATGTAATATTTTTGAAATTTATAAAAAGATTTAATTACTAACAACTAAACAATTACTGCTATATACACTTTTATTTTATATAAATGCGTATGTTCTGACTGAATGACTGATTCGTTAACGCAGAGCCGAAACTACTAAAGCTAGAAAGTTTAAACTGGCACACTAGGTTTCATTAATAAAGTGTATGAGAAAGAGGCGATTCTGAAAAATTCAACTCCTAAGAGGGTTGAAAAGAGGCTGAACGTTTGTATGGCGTTCATATTTTATTTTTATTTTAAGCTAGGAATTTGAAACTTCGTGAAAATGTAGTAAATTAAAATCAAAGAAAAGGGATTTTAGTGTTTTTGGAAATTCATCCTCAAAGAGGGTTTATAAAGGAGATGAAAGTTTGTATGGGAATCAAGTTTTATTAAGGTAGGAATTTGAAACTTCGTATTATATGATATTTAAATAGAAGAAAAGTACGTAGTATACAAAAGTAACTGGACGTAAATTGACAAACACTAAAAAGTAAGCAATTTCGAAATTAGGCAAGATAAAAAACCAACCAACCATATCGCGTGCCAGTACTTTATTTTACATCAATAACTTTAAAGTTCAAAATTTACACCGGCTCCCATACAAACCCTCTAGCAGAGGTCACAAAGACTTAATGAAATTCCAAGCAGCCGTAATTGAACCTATTATATCTTGTTAGATCTATTGTTTGAAGAACAATGAAATATGCTTTAAACATTAATCTACCTTTTGGTTCATTTGGCTCCTGGGTTACGGGGAAAGTTTTTTGAAGAGAGTTCAAGGGTGAAAGTGTTAAATGATCGAGGGTCATGGTTTGTTTCTGGTAGTTAGGGATTGTTGTGTTCCTGCCGGTGAGTAAGGTTGCCAGAGCTCAATGAGGGGGGGCGGGTTTAGGGTCGGCAACGCGCATGTGACTCCTCTGGAGTTGCAGGCGTACATAGGCTACGGTGACTGCTTACCATCAGGCGGGCCGTATGCTTGTTTGCCACTGACGTAGTATAAAAAAAAAATATTTTAGGGATATTCTTACACAAATTGGCTATAGGGACAGCTTATGCGTTGTCAGCATCAAGGCCGAACCCGTTTATACAAACTGGTTTATTTATCGGTAAATAAACCGATATTTACAATTTGAATACCGGTAAATATCGGTTTATTTCGATTTTCTTGTGAATGTGTTAAATAATCGAGGGTCATGGTTAAATAATTGAGGGAATAAATAAATATTTTTGGGACATTCTTACACAAATTGGCTATAGGGACAGCTTATGCGTTGTCAGCAACAAGGCTCAGAACCGGTTTATAAAATACCGGTTTTGTTCGGTTTTCCTCCGAACTTTTATAAGAATACGAATGTTTTAAGAACTTTATTGTAACCCAAAAAACGGTTATTTCAACAAGAAACGAAACGGCTGGACGGCCTGGTGGTGTCCACGTAAACATAGATGCCGACACAGGAATAAACCGGTTTTTATTGCTCTAAACCGGTTAATTTGACAAGAACTGTTCTCATAGAACCGGTTTAAAAATAACAATTTTTCGAGCGATACCGTAATTAAAAGGTTTTGCGCCAAGTATATGATAACGGTTTGGAAATTTAACCGGTTTCTGAGCCTTGGTCAGCATTACGTACGGAAGGTTTCAGCTGTTTCCTATATTGATTAAGTCTTAT